>NC_066583.1:89422005-90033159 GCF_024323335.1 Lathyrus oleraceus | reverse complement strand
GGAACTTCACAATGGCACCAGTGACTATGGGATGTTGTATACTCATGGATTTGGATCTATGCTGACTGGATAATGTGATGCTGACTGGGCTGGAAGTGCTGATGATAGGAAAATCACATCAGGAGGATGTTTCTTCTTGGGGAACAACTTAATATCATGGTTTAGTAAGAAAAAAAATTGTGTGTCCCTGTCCACTTCTGAAGCTGAATACATAGCAACTGGAAGTAGTTGTTCTCAACTGGTTTGGATGAAACAGATGCTGACTGTAGCGGGGTATAAGTTACCATTAGAGATATTGACTAAATCCAAGGTAAACCATACAAGTCGAGTCACCACCGCACTTCTATTTATCCAAAGGAATGGTTAGAAAGCGAACAAAAACCTAAAAGTTTTATCGAATAAAAAACTAGTAAAAATGTCAAAGATCGGGGTAAGGGGGTTGGTTATGCAATGGGAAGGTTTTAAGCACCCAAAATATCCTAGGTACTCCTAGGGAGCCCTTTTCACACTTGTTGTAAGGTTGGTATTTTGTGAAAATTTACTTGTGCAAACATGATTGAAGAGATGAGAAGAGAATATACAAGTTAATTACAATTTGTGTTTGGATGGATAAACCCATTGCCTACGTACCATCTTAAAAAAGATTAGGATCAAAACCTCGTAGTTCGGGGTAAAAATCTCAAAAAAAGTTGGTGAATTGATTGGTCAAAAATCCTTAAGGTCTTTTGTTATCAAAGGGAGAAAACTCAACCTAAAACCACAAATCCACCATGTGAGGATAGCTTCAACATGCTAGTGAGGGGTTAACCCTATAATAAGCATGGAAGAATCATTGTCCATCACTAAGGATATAAGTGAGTATTACATCTACCTCAAGGATAACTCAAACCTACTAGATAAAGGTTATGAATTTTTTTTGATTAATGAAGTGGCCATTGAAACCGCAAAAGTATTTGAATGAGTTATATTTACCAATGAAAAGTATTTACAAAATATGGTCAAAGTTGACTTAGAGGTTCAATTCAAAATAAGTTTTATGAAAAGAAAGTTTGAAAATCAAAAGCATAAGGCTTAGGTTTCTAATGTTTGAAAACAAGTGTTAAATGTTTGCACAAAAAGTTTTGGCTTGGGTTAGAGTGGATGGAAGAAGAAGAATGGCTAAAGTCTTAATCATACATGAGATGAGGGATAAGAAACAAGATCACAAATGGAGTTCCTCTACTGAGATCATATTGATGATCCAAGTAGCTCCCATCCTTTGTAATATGCAAGCAAAATAAGTGTAAGCTCAAGCAATCAACATAAGTCAAACAAGCTCTTAGAAGATCCCCAATGTCTCTTGTATCTTTCACTTTGGATGAACATGGCAATGGTTCTTCAATTTGAGCTCATATAGGATCTCCTAGCATAAAAACACACACATCAAAAATTTCTATGAAGTAAATCAAAAATGGACAAGAGTGGGTTTAGAGATTTGGTTCTTCTAGAAACTAAGTCCATTTGTCCATTTCTTTGCATTTGGTTCACAATAATCAAAACAAAACACAAGCACAATAATATATACACAATTATATGCTCAAGTGAGCAAAAGGCAGATTACATTAACATAAACATGTGCTCAAATGAGCAAAAGGAAAAAACAAATGAATAATATGTGCAAGAATAGTGAATTACATAAATGTAAAGAGCAAAAAGTAAATGTTAATGGTTAAGAGTTAGTGTTAATAGTTAGTGTGCCATAAGGCAAATTTAGCGCTATGTTAAGCAATCGTAATTGGACTTATGTAGAAGTCACAACTATCTGAGGCCGGTCAATAATAATGTAGGCAACAATACAAGTTAGAGGTCTTGATTAGTGAATCAAACTCCAACAACTTGCCATGCCAAAAAGAAGATGAGAAATGATCTTGTATTAATTTAGGTTCTTTGCATGATTTAGGAAGCAACCTATCCTTAATACAAAGCCATTCACTTGATCCATGATCAAGATGAATTAGATTTGAATCAAGGAAGATTAAGCCTCCATGTATCAATGCTAACCACCAATCCTTAACTCATTGATCAAAAAGAAAAAGAAAGAAGAAGAAGAAGAAGATAAAGAAATAAAGTGCATTAATGGAAATGGTATGTATTAATCAACAAGCATTGACCAAAGATAGATAAGATCAAGGTCAAACAATAGAAAACAGAAGCAAAATGAATATTAGAAGTCAAGAAACAAATAAAATATTTTTGGCATTTTTTAATATTAAAATAAAACTTGAATTAAATAAATAAAGAAAGGTCAAACTTCAAACTCACTTCAAATCAACTTTGAAAAGTCCAAGTGAATTATCCCAAGTTCAACATGGTCAAACAAAGTTTGACAAAAAATTTCAGCATTTTTAAAAGTCAGAAACTATTTTAAATCAATTAAAAATGCATAAAAATAACCTAATTGGATTAAAATCTCAAATAAATCTCAAATCAAGTAATAAATTGATGAGAATATTTTTCATAGATCTATCATCATTCAAAGAGGTTGGAAAAATATTTTTGTATTTTTTGAATATCAAAAACTATTTTAAATGAATTAACAATAACCAGAAAAGAGAAAATTACTAAAAAATATCAAATGACAAAATAAAAAATATTAAAAATCATTTTTAGAAAGTAGAAATTAAAAGGAGAAGAATGGAATTGGTCCCATAATTTTTGGACCAATAATGAGTGAGATATGGTTTTTTGAAATGAAATGGAATTAAAATAATAAAATGAAAATGAAATCAGAAAATAGAAATAAGGAAAAAGCGTGAGCCATTGGATGGAGATTCATTAATTGACGTGGATCATCACACGGCCTAGGAGCGCGCGTTCACCATACACCTTGGTCAATTGAAACACACCAAGCCTAATAGAAAGTCATAAAGTTGGATGGATGAGATCAAATCTGGAGAAAGCAATGGACGGTTCTGATCTGATCTGGAGACCAGACGGTGGCCAGCGCCACCGTCTTCTCCGGCCAACTTCCGGCCAAACCAAAATTTGCAGAAACTAAAATAGTAACCAAATGGCGCGATCCAGACATCAATCGAGAGCTGGGGTAATGTACATCACCCATGTACCACTCAATTCCATTCTAGATCTCTATATTGAGAGAAATCAGATGTGGAAATTCTGTGGTGTTCATATGAACTTCATGATTTTCAAAAATTAAAAACATAGCAATGTTGCCTCTATGCAGAGGACTTCAGATCACACAACAACAATGAAAATAGAGCACTATACAAGCTCATTCGAAGCAATTAACAGTTGAAGTAAACCTTTGAATTGCAAGGCTTTGATTCACGATTTTTGGATGCTTTTGCTTACAGTAGACACTATGGATCAAGGAGAGAAGGTTTAGGAACTTTGAGATCTGAAGATTGATCAATGAAATCAAAATTCAGATCTGAAAAATTTGAAGAAAAATGGATTAGTTCCTTTAGTGATGGCTAAGATTTCAGTTGAGCAGCAATTGGGGCGCCTTAAGGTTGCTAAAATGAGAGGCAATGGCATTGTATTTATAGCTGAGCAAGACTGAGTTGCATGAACAAATCATGTGCATGGATGGAAACGACCTCCATGCATGGGCCTGTACAGGCGCATGGAGGGCCCAATTCCACTTGGATTTGCAAGCTTATGCCAAAGGGAAAGAGAATGGACGTGCAGATTGGACTGTATTAGCTCATGCATGGCAATTGAAATGATTTTCCAAAAATGCACTATAACATTCAAGTCTTCGAAAATGCCATGTAAAAAGTAGGAACACTACCTCATGAGTAATGGTTGGAAAGCTTATTGCATAAGGAACAAATGTTATGTTGACAAAAATTCCATTTGGGCCTTGGAAATTAATAAAAATTGGACTTGAAGTGTGGGGTGTAAAACATGCATATGTGAGATTTTCAAAATTGGCCAAAGTTCAAACCCTTCTGTCTCAGTGATGCAAGCTCCAAATGATAAAACCTTCAACATGACAGTTGTATATATTTTAAAGAAAATCAATTTGGACTTAAATTTTGCATCATTTGGATTTTTAATGAAGAAGTTATGGGCACTTGAAGTTGGACTTTTTCACATTTCAATGCATTTGGTTCAAATTGACCTATAATGTTTTGCATTATCACATGTATTTTTTTTGAGATTTTGAAATTTTTCTAAACATAACATTTGAATTAGACATCTTAATATTTCCAATGCATTTTATATCACCTCAAAATCATGAAAAATTAAGGAGTTATGTTCTTGGGAAGTTGACCCAAAATTAGGGTTTCAGTCAAAATGACCTATAATGTTTTGGAATGGATGATGACCTTCCAAGCTTCAAATCAATTTTGGATGAAAATTAAAGTTGTTCATATAGTCTTTAAGAACATTCTTTCTCTTGGGGTCATCTCCATTTGACAAACACATAAAAAGTTAGGTCTCAATGCATTTCAAAATAGTCAGCTGAATTGACTGATCAACTTCTTAAATCCAAACCTCATATCTTGATGAATTGATGATTGAGGGCGCTTAAATAAGTTCAAATATGCATGAAATGATGAATTAAATAACTCCCCTTGATTGTCTTTGACCATGGGTTGAGATTGCTTCATGAGCAAGGCACAGTTGATGAACATATGAATTAGGGCTTCCTTGGGAAACAAGCCTCAAACCCTCTGATTTGCTTTGATCAAAATGATTAATTGAGATACTTGGGAGGCACATTTGATTTATTAGAGCTTTGGGAACCATTTCCATGCTTGCTTTCATCTTCTCTTGGCCATATTAATGCACATAGGATCTCCTAGAAGCTTTAGACCTTATGACTGCTCAAGCTACAAACAAGAGATGTTAGTGACATATTTTTGTGCTTTTGGTTAGTAAATAAAATGAGAAAAGAAATAATATTCAATTCAAGCATGCTTGGTGATATCAAACCAACTCACAAGATGCCCCACCCAAAGGTAAGGGAACCAAGATGGTTATGATCCTTGAGGCAATGTAAAATGCAATGTTATAATGCCATGAGGGATCTTAGGGTCAAAATTGGGGTCTTACACTGACTGAATACAATGTCATGCAAGATGTCATGACATTGTACTGTGACAACCTGAGTGCTATAAATATTTCTAAGAATCCTGTTCAGCACAGCAGGACAAAACACATTGATATTCGTCATCATTTTATTAGAGAACTAGTGGAAGAGAAAATCATAGCCCTGGAGCATGTTACTACTGAAATGCAATTAGCTGACATATTTACAAAGGCTTTGGATGCTAATCAATTTGAATGTCTAAGAGGGAAATTAGGGATTTGTATCTTTGAGAATTTATAGCAATTAATTTGAAGTGGAAAAGGTAATAAAAATATTGTCTGCCCACTTAAAAGAAAGTGCCCCATTTATGGTAAATCATTACCTAGTATTGGAACTTCCATCAATAGCATTTTCACACGTAACCTCAGCTCAAACATTTCCACCTTCCTCCAACTTCCTCAACCTTCTCTGCTAAGGCAACATAAATCCTTCCACAAGCTCAACAAGATGTCACGACATCCTTCACCTTCTGGTTCTAAAAACACCAAACCTGGGCACAAAGCTAGAACACCCTCTATGGACTTTCTTAATGAAGACATTTTAGAAGTGATTCCCCTGTCAGTCATCCCAAGCGATGCTCCTGGTCCATCCTCCACTGCAGGCCATACTCAAGGTAACAGTTCTAATAACCCTAGCTCTAAGGATGACATGCATCATATTGATCGTGTAATTAGAAATCTTGTCACAAGGATCCTTAATGAAGGACACTCTGTAAAGGGAGTTTCTACTCCTCTATCTAGAAGGGACCCCTCTCCTGAGGTTGGACCTCACAATGAGAAAGATGATGATTCATCTAGGTCTGAAAAAGATATAGCTGCTGAAGGATTGTGCTCTTTAGGGCAAACCTTGCCTAGTAAGAAATCTGTAGATGCTTCTCAGTCTAAGAAGCATGACTCTGCTAAGAAGGTGATTGACTTGGAAGATGAGAGCTCGGATAATGAAGATGATAGCTTGCTTCATCACTTGATTCCAAGTGTTGCTAAGAGGATGAAGACCAGAAAGGGTAGGTCTGTGGCTGAGATGATGACAGCCAAAACTGCTAAGAAGAGTACTGTTGTAGGCCCCTCAAAGTCTTGGAGTAAAGTGGAGGTAAATAAGAGAAAAGTAAGAGAAAGTTCTGATTCAGATGAAGATGTTGAAGATAATGTCCCTGACATCTCTCCTGTCAAAAGGTCAACTGTTAGAAAATCTCCTGCTAAAGTTGTTGTTGTACACTTAGATAATATTTCCTTCCATCTTGAAGATGGTGCAACAAAATGGAAGTTTGTACTCTAAAGGAGAGTGGCTGTGGAAAGAGAACTAGGCAAGGATGATGTGGAGGTTAAAGAAGTCATGGACCTGATTAAGTCTGTTGGATTAATGAAAACTGTTAGTGGGTTATCTCAATGTTTTGAAAGTCTTGTTAAAGAATTTGTGGTGAACATCCCTGAGGACATTGCTGATAAGAACAACAAAGAGTTTTGTAAGGTGTTTGTTAGTGGAAAGTGTGTGAAGTTTTCTCCAACTGTGATTAATAAGTTCCTAGGAAGAGGAACAGAAGGTGCTTGTGAACTAGAGGCCACATACAATGAGGTATGTAGGGAAATAACTGATGGACAGGTCAAGAAGTGGCCTAGCAAGAAGCATCTCCCTGTTGGAAAACTAACTGTGAAATATTCTATCTTTCACAAGATAGGGTTAGCAAACTGGGTACCAACAAATCACATCTCTACAATCTCAAATGCTCTTGGAAGGCTCATATTTTCTATTGGAACCAAGCTTAATTTTGATTATGGTAGATTCTGTTGGTGTAAGCCCTAGAGGCCAATACTTTTGGTACTTGTATCGAATTATTTATTAATAATAAAAGGCATTTTCTTTATTATGGTTGATTAATAAAGTCCCTAGAATAGATAGTCCGTTTAATGTATTAAGTGTGACTTAATCATGAGAACACATTAAACATAAAGGCACTGTTCTTAAAGTATCCGTAGTCGAGCTTTAATGTGAAGTGGGATAACATTAAAGCATTAAGACTATTATGTTTGTAGACTGATGATCACATCTCATGGATCATGGATAAAGAGTTATCAAGTCTTAAACATAAGTATGAATATTAGGAGTAATATTTATACCGGATTGATCCGCTATGAGAATACTATATAGAAAGTTATGCAAAGTGTCATAAGTTATTCTCATGGTGATAATAGTGTATACCACTCTTCGACCTGAAACCACTATGGATCCTAGATGTAGAGTCGAGTGCTTTATTGCTGATCCAACGTTGTCCGTAACTGGATAACCATAAAGACAGTTGATGGGTACTCCACGAAGCATGTTGAGGGACATGAGTGTCCTAGATGGAATTTGCCAATCCTGCGTAACAGGATAAATGTCTATGGGCCCAATATTGAACTGGACAAGGGTGACACGGTCTATACCTTGTGTTCAATATAGACATAAGGGCAAAGGGGTAATTATACACATAATTATTATCACAGGAGGTTTTGTCAGATCACATGACATTTTCGTGACTTGGGTAGCAGTGATGTGTTGCTAGATACCGCTCACTGTTTATTATGTTAAATGCGTGATTTAATATAATTGCCAACGCCGCGAAAACCTATAGGGTCACACACAAAGGACGGATTGATGAGAGATAGAATAATTAAGGAACATCGTAAGGTACGGTGTACTTAAGTAGAATACGAAATATGGTAAGGTACCAAATACTTAAGTGATTTTGGCATTTTATGAGATATGGGCCAAAATGCACTTAAGTGGGCTTTTTGGCTTGAAGCCCACACAAGTGGTTCTATAAATAGAACCCCTTGGGTAGAAGCATTGTAACTCACCGAGACAGAAAACACAACTGAAGAATTGGAATTTTGTATCTCTCTCTCACTCAAAGCCTTCATTCATAACAGCTAGCACTGCGATTGAAGGAATCCGTTCGTGTGGACTGAGTAGAGACGTTGTCATCGTTCAACGTTCGTGATCGCCCCGTGGATCTGTATCAAAGGTTTTGATCATTATCAGAGATCTGCACCAAAGGTTTGAATCGCCACAAGAGGTAACGATTCTATCACTGATCATGCCCATTCGTAAGGATCACTAAATGGAGAAATTTTTAAATTCCGCTGCGCCTTGGATGGCAATTCTCCTTCAGATTCATGTTTGAACAAATTGTCAAACATGCTTCTACAAATGCAGTGAAGCTGTCCATAGCTTTTCCCTCTATGATTTGTGGGATAATCCTGAGCCAGCAACCTGGAATTCTGAGCATAAGTGATATCCCTAGTAGAAGAAAACCTCCCCTGTCAGTTCATTACAAATTATTTGAAGGCAGTCATGTCAATGACATTGTCATGACATTTGCTGTGAAGAAGCTAGCCTCTCAAGGTGGTCCGATTGCTGATTTGAAAGAGACTTGTAAGGAATTGGAGATTGGGATAAGGGTAGCTAAAGCCAGGAAAGAAGCTTTGGAGGTTCTGATTAATATCTTAGAGCAAGGTGATAGAGAAAATGTTGGTCAAGCCAAGGAAACAAAAGCCCATACCTCTAGTGAGAGGTCTGAATCTCAAGATAAATCAAGTGGCAGTTCTGGTTCTGAAGCTGATGAATATGCTAGCTCCTCTGACTGAGTGTTGGTGAAGATTGTTCCCCTTTTATGATGATGTGCTATTCTGGATGCCTTGATGTTTGATGTTTTTTTTGGCAGTCTTGTTTTGATGCCTTGATGTAATTTTTGGGTTCTCTTTGATGTCTCTGGATTTTATCTCAGCTTACATAGTTGTGTTTGTTTGTGGTTCTGTAACACCTGACAATATGTTTTAACATTCTATGTGACATTCTCTTTGTCTAATAGACATTTATTTTGTCTCATTGGTCTATTTTGACTAAAAGGGGGAGAATTAGCTAAAGGAGAGCTGCAGTTAATATGTGTTATGCTATAAATAGATGACAGATGATGTTGAAAAGGATGTTTTGTGTAGTACAGGTGATGTTGAAGGTGATGTCAGATGGGGTGATGTATGTTACAGGTGTTGTTGAAGGAGATGTCTGTGTTGAACAGACTGAGGGGGAGAAGAAGCACATATGTGTTTAATATGTGTTTACTAGTTGTTATTATAGCTAGTAAATGTGTGGTTTATTACTTCTGCTTCTAAACTGCCGATGTGTTTTTAATTGTACTCTTGTGAACAAATGGACTGATATATGTTTTAGCCAACATTTTCTAAAGGGGGAGTTTGTTGGTTCTATGTGTTGGCAGCAATTTTGGTAAAACCTAGAGTGTTCACAAGTTCTCACAAGTGTTGTCTTGACATAAGATAACATGTACCTGCAAAATGCTTAAAATGTGAATATGCAGGATTTTACTGAGATGTCAGACCTGATGTCATGACATCTGTATACAAAACATTCAGTCCTAATGTTATATATCGTGTGATTGCGTTTTTAATGCTAATCTATGTGTGATTGATGTGATGATTGAACACACCTTCAATCAGTAATTAAAACCAGATTGACTTATTTTCCAACAAGATATAATCAGTTGTCATGAGAAGATATGAATGGAAAATAGTTTTAGGGTTTTGTGATGTCCAAGCCCAGCCAAACACTTCTATAAATAGGGCATGGAATATCTGGTTTTATACACAAGAAATAACAAACGAAATATTGAGAGAGAATAAGGGTTTTAGTCTTGTGTTGTCGTGTGTATTGTGAGCCATTCATTCATCCATAGATGATTGAATTGACTGACTTTTGAGTTGTAATTTGTCCACTCTATGCTTTGAAGCATGAGTGTGTGTTTACTTGATTGAAGCTTTTAAGCAAGACCAAGTGTGTGTCTTTGAAGAGTGTCTTATTTTCATTGTAATTCTTGTTTTACATCACTGTTATGATTGAGGGGGAGTGAGTAGGATCTCATATCTAAGAGTTATTAGGTAGAAGTTACACAGGTAGAGATTAGGTGAAAAGACTGTAACTTGAAGTTGTTTACTGAGAGTCTTTGAACTAATTCTGTTTAGTGGATTTCCTTCCTGGCTTAGTATCCCCAGATGTAGATATTAGTGTCGTGACATTACCTTCGACATCTCATATTTGATACCAGAATTTTAGCTAGCAGTCTTCATTGTCTTACAATGTAGCAGATGAAATATTCCTTGATCTACTTAGAACAAAACATCAGACATCAACATAACAAAATAACATTTAAGCACAAAGAGAGAGAGAGAGTAGAAGATGTACCAAAGAGATCCAAAGTCTTACATAAGATGAAAGTCACTGTCAAAGATAGCTCAGTCTCAGATGTTGGCATTGGCCAAGTCCTTTAGCATAGGGGAACTTGCCTAATTCTAAGTCCAAAAGTTCAGATCAAACCCTAACAGTCCACCAATTGTTTTTAGGGTTTTTGTTGTTATTAGGTGTTTTAAGGTCCTAAGACCACAAACAAAATCAATACACAAACAAATATATATAATCATAAGATATGACTCAAATGAGAAAAGTGAAAAGGATTGAAACATAAACAAGTTATATGAAATGTAAATGTAAATGAATGATAAATGACTTAAATTTAAATTTCATAAAGTAAATGACTTGAAAGTAAAATCATAATGAATAAGAGGTAGTCAATAGTTAGTCAAATGTTAGTCTTGATTTTTAATTGATTAAGTCATTCTTTGGAGAATACTCAACCATTCATTCACAAGTATGGATCCTTGAACCAAGACATCATCCATGAGAAGGGCTCTAACTTGGATAATTCAACAAGTATTCCACTAGCTCTCATGAAAGGAAAAAAGGTCAAGTCTCCACACAATACCATGAAGAATGGGAGACTTACAATCACACTTACTATAATGCTATGCCTCGAGGGTCAAATTTAGCTCTATGTTAAGCAATCGTAATGGGACTTATGTAGAAGTCACAACTATCTGAGATCGGGTAATAAAAATATAGGTGTTAATGCATGTTAAATATTTGGTACAAAGAACCAAACTCCTAAAACATAACACACACAAAAAAGAAAATGGGGAGGGACCTATCTCAATCATACTTGTATTGATTCATCTGACACAAGGTCATTGATGAATCAATTAGCATTTAGACATTAGAGATTCCATTGGTCCAATGATGGAATAGGAAAGAATAGGGATGGAGATGAAGCGATGGGGGGAGATGGAAACACAAGTTGATCATGAGAGGAATTTCATCTGATCAAAACCATCCGTTCATTTTGGGAGATGAAATGTACATTTCATTAATCCCCTATATCCAATAGTTTTGATCAAACAAAAATCAAATCAACCATGACAAAGGGCCAAATAGAATGTCAAACATCACAAGACCATAAAAATGGCTCAACATAACTTTTAAACATTTAATCAATTAAAAAATCAATTTAAAAATGAACTAAAATGCATTTTTATTTGGTCAAAACCTCAAATCCCTTCAAAACACCAAATAAATGGCCAAGGGATTTATCCTAGGTCAAACAAGGTCAAAGGAACTTAGACAAAAAATTTCATGATTTTTAAAAAGTCAGAAGTATTTTTATACAATTAAAAATATGCATAAAAACACTTAATTCATGAAAAATACCAAAATCAACCCAAAAAATAATTTTAATTCAGAATATGGAAGAGAAAAATATTTAATTTTTTGGGTGAAAGTCCCATATTTTTTGGATTAAAAATGACTTTACTATGAATTAAACAAAATCAAGCAATTAAATGGAAAATATGTAAAATCAGGGGCCATCAGATCTCCCTCATTAATTGAGGTGGTAGATCTGATGGCCATGCACACGCTATCCATGATGCACCTCAGTCAAAGCATCACATGTGTGGTAATCACAAGGGAAGGTTGAGATTAAAACATTTCAAATGGATCAAAAGGTTGAGAGAGTGCTAACAAACTGCCGAAGCCCTAATTTCGGTCTTCTTCTCCGGTGGACCTCACCGGACTAGTCCACCACCAACCTTCACCAAAATAAAAAGTGTGTATATGATTTTAAACGAAAAATGCTCAGGAGCTCGAATCTGGACTCAATTTCTTCCACTTCAAGTATATTGAAAGTTACATGGATTTGAATTTTGAGGATCATGAACTGAGTTGCTTCGATTTAACCTCAAAGCAACTCAATCTTGTTTCCTACAATGGTAGGACTTTAGTAAACCAAAAATTAATCAAAATAGATGAGAATTGATGGAGAATAGAAGAAGAGAAGTTTCTGAAATTTTACCTTTGGGTAGCTTCAAATCAGCTTGATCTTGCTTCTAATTTGGCTTGGCTTGACTCTAGAAGCTTGCAGGAAATGAATTTGATCAAAGAGAGGCTTGGATTCTTAGAGTTTCAATCTCAAAACAGAAGGAGATTTGAAACTCGATTTCAAGTGAAATCTTCAAGTTTATCCTTTAATGGAGGTTAGCGAGGCAATGGTTAAAAGCTTGGGCAAGCAGGATCCTCATTTTGATCACCAAGGTCATGTATATATAGGGAATCAAGTTTCTTTTCACACACTTCAAATTTTTGCCAATTTTAGCAACTATTGCTTGCATGGATGCATGGGCGTGTACAAGGCCCAATTCATGATCCCAAATGATCCAATATTCAGTGCTAATCAACTTGAAATGATGTCACATAGCCATGCATAATGGAAATGAATTTTGATCATAAATCTTACCAAATGAAGCCTTGTGAAGAACCCATGCGCAAGTCCTTTAAATCTTATTCAAATGAGGTGATCTCGGACTTTTCCGAAAGGTGACATCAAGGGGAATAACTTTCATGTTGAACACTTTTCCATTTGAAGCTTGGGTCATGATGAAATTTGAGGTGGAATTTTGAGAAATCACACATAATTGAAAATGTTCCAAGTACCAAGTCAAATATCCACTTCTTCCACCTTGAATAACTTTTGCTATGAGCTTCAAATGAAAAATGTTCCTTCATCAAAGTTGTAGCTATCTCATCCCTATTAAATTTGGTTACAAATTTTACCTTATTTGGATTTGTCATGAGGGAGTTATGCATTTTAGAAGTTGAGGAAAAGTGCTTGTTCATTGGTAATGACCCAAAATGACCTATAATGTTTCCTCTTAGCACATGCCCTTGAAAGTTGATTTTGACATTTATCAAAGAATCAAAGTTGGAGAGGATATCTTGAGATTGATCATTATACTTGGATGTCCTTCATGTAATAAAAATTGAGCAATTTATGGTCCTTGGAAGTTGACCTCCTAACTAGGGCACATACAAAATGACCTATAATGTTTCACCATAAACAATGACTTTCCAAGCAAAACTAGATCTTGATGTCAACCTTAAAGTTGTTTGGAATGTCATAAGGAGTAACTTTTCTATTGGAATCATTTTTCATATGACAAATATTGTAGGAGATCGGGTTTTGGGAACCCTAGTTTTGACTAGTTGACCTTCTCTGGTCAACCTCTTTGAACCAACATGCAAACTTGAAGTTATCTTGATACTTTGGACTCATGAAGGATCATATATGCTTAAGATTATGTATGGTGGTGTATCCCTTAATATATTGGAGCAAATGTTGAAGAAACTTGTTGAGGAAGTCACACAAGATACCTAGATGAACTAGGGTTTCCAAGGAAAACAAGCTTCAAGTTCTTGATGATTTCTTGATCCAAATGATAAATGAAGAACATGGTGATCCATATATGATGTCTAAAACCATTGTGAACCATACCTTGATTGATCTCCTTGTATTGAGGGTATCAAACCCTAGTTTTGAGCTTGATGAGGCATTGGTGGATACAAACACTACCTACAAAAGAAACAAAGCTATATATAGACATATTTTTGGTATTTTGGTTAGTAAACAAAGAAAAACAAAGTTTGATACAATCAAATATGCTTGGTGATCTCTCCCAATGTAAACCCAATGAATGAGGGGTAAGGAGGATGTCAAGGTGTGATCCCAAAGCCAATGCATATGATGAGATATCATGAGGGATCTTAGGGTCAAAATTGGGGTCTTACACTTATGCGTGATGCTTTATTTGGGTTATCACCTATTTTATGATGTGTATGATAAACATGTGGGAATTGTGAAAACCAAGGTTTTATTAATATTCCGACTCTCCAACCCCTTTGGGACTTTGATATGTTCATGAGCTAGCCCATGTTCCTCTTGATGCTTGATAATGATTAAAAGGAAGGATCTTCCGTGTTGATTAGATCGTGACTGCTGATTCGGGGACCCCGCGTTTTGAGGTGTAATGTTAGAAAGCTTATGATCATTTTGATGTTTCAACATCTAAGTAAAAGATGTTTTAAAAAAAAGCTTTTTATTATGCCTGATGTTTTAATGTACTATTCATAAATAATTGATATTTTGTAATCAAGCAGAAAAAATTGACAATAAGGCTCAAAAAAATAATGTTATTTATTTTGAATAATTTGACCCTCAAATGGGGCGATAGTACATGAGGAAATAATTCCCATAAGGGGAGATTACTGAAAAGTTGGAAAAATATAAAAACAACCATGAAAACAGATTCTTTTATGTTCCTACTGAATCCAACACATGCTATTATCCATGTGTCTTCGAGGTCATGACACTTTGCTTCTGACGGTGATGATTGCAGTATAACTTTACTCCTATTATAGTATAACTCAAATATTACAGTCGTGTTCCTTTTCGATATCACTAACTTTTGCCTAGACTGCTCGTTTAAGTCTTAGTCCACCGTGATAATATACCCTTTTTTACCTAAGCCTTTTGGGGTCTTCGACTTATCGGGTTTTATTTTTAATACAAGTACCTAATTTTTGTCTGGATTGTTGTTTCAAGTTTTCAATCCACCAAGAAGCCCTAGTTTTTTTCCTAATTCTCCCTCTCAGGTTTTCGATTTAGCGGGCTTTTATCCTCTTTTTTCTAGGCATAATATTTCTTGACTGCGTTGGAGTTCACATGTTGTGGTAACTCCGCTCCGTCCATGGTTGTGAGAATTAAGGCTTCGCCAGAGAAGACAATTTTCACGATGTATGGCCCTTTGTAGTTTGGGGTCCATTTTCTGCGAGGATCTTTGTGGATGGGTAAGATTTTCCAGAGCACTAGGTCGCCTTCTTCGAATAGACGAGGACGAACTTTTTTGTCGAATGCTTTCTTCAGACTCCGTTGATATACCTGTCCATGACATATTGCAACCATAATATCTAATTTAAAGTCCAATTGTTACTGGCATCCCCTATAGAGTCCAACTACCATTGGCCTTCATTCTCAACATCCAATTGCTATTGATGTCCTCAAAATCTAGTTGTCACTGGTATCTTGTAAAGTCCAATTGTAACTGGCGCTACATTTTGAAAATCCAATTGTAATTGGTACCTTTTAAGTCCAGTCGTTACCGACACTGTTTGCAAGTCTAGTTTTTATTTGCATCATTCTCAAAGTCCAATTGTAATTGGCACCCTGTTTCAAAATCCATTTGTAATTGGTACCTTAAGTCTAGTTATAACCAACATTGTTTGAAAAGTCCAATGGTCATTGGCATCTTTAAAGTCTAGTCGTTATTGGCCCATATTTTAAGAAGTTCAGTTGTAACTGCCACCGATCCGTCAGAAGCTAGTTGTAACCAATGCTTACGGTCTAAGTCCAACTGTTATTGATACCTATAGAGATTTTAATAGCCTATTTTTCATGATGTTTACTAGAAAGTCATGTATGACTCGTCATTCTAAGAATTTCCTGGAATTATGGATGTTATTCTTGTTAGAAGACTCCGACTTTTTGTCTTGATTGATTTCTTTGTAAATAATCATCATAGCCTTTTGCGTGGTGTTTTTCTTGTCATAAAACTCCCGAGTTTTGTCTTGGACGATCTCTTTGTAAAGAATCTCCATGTTTCCTTTTATGTGGATGACTTTCTTGTAAGAAAGCTCTTGAGTTTGTCCTGAGTTGAATTCTTTGTTAGGATTTTCTTTTGTTCCTATAACATTGAGACATTTGGTCATTGTTATTAATCCCCAAAGTCTTTGATTGGATGTTTTTCTTGTCAGAAAAACTCCTGAGTTTTATCTTGGATGATTTCTTTGTGAAGAATCTCCAGATTTCTTTTGTGTAGATGACTTTTCTTACAAGAAAGCCCCCAAGTTTGTATTGGTTGTATTCCTTGTTAGGGATCACTATTTTTGTTTGATTGGATGCTTTTATTGTTAGAAAGCTCCAGATCTTTGTGTAGGATGCATTTCTTGTCAGAAATATCCAAAACTTTGGAACTCTTTTGTATTCTAAAGTGTCATTTGTCAACTTTCACTTTGAATACTTCCTAGTGTCTTTTCTCCAGCAGGATTGTTATCCCCAGTGAGTTTCTACCCTCATTTGCGTTTCCTATGGGCCACCGTTACCTTGTCTCCATCATTCCCCACATATATGTCTTTCATTATTCATCAATCATGAAATATCCACTTAGGGTTCATCTTTATCATACCATATCCCTAGCAAATAAATAAAAAAGTGTCTCGCATACACGCGTAGCATATCATATCATGTCATATGCATTCGGGATTAAAATTTGGGTCTTCTTAGTATTTAGCTATCTCCCACTATGATCATGAGAAGAGTGTCCTGTTTCATATTTTATGATTGAAGATACTTAAATAGGGGAAACCGTCACACCCCAAGTTTAACCCAGAATTACTGAATCAGTACATTCATCATAGAATTTACATCTCTATATATCATATCATGCATTTCATCATGCATACTGCCTAAAATGTCAGTCAAAATAAATTTTCGGATCTACAGGCAAACTGGTTAAATCAATCTTCAAATGTGAGTCAAATTAGCGGGCGAAAAATTTCAAAATTGAGCTTCCAGACATCGATTTTATTAATCTACATTTCACATAGTTTTCCGGACATATTTTGATCCGCCTGAGCGTTTTAACCAATCATATTTTATTTTAAAATTTGACAAAAACTTGTATGTTTTTGGGAAGTCTATTTCGCGCTGATCACTAGTGTATATTCATTTTATTTTTTCGGGCACTTTTGCGTCCAATTTTTTATTCATTTTTGATCAGTTTATTTTCATTTTTTGCTAAAATAATCTTTGTAATTAATTAAAATTAATTAGATAATTAGATTAAATTCATTTTTATTTTATCTAATTACTAATCTTTTCTAAAATAAAAGAAAATAAAGAGTAAGTGATAAAGAATGATTTGATCCATATCCATTCCCATTACAAGGACACATGTCCTACTCTGATTTGAAGAAATAAATTTGGAAGGACCACTAACATGATCCCAACGTCTCTCTCAGGAGTATTTCTTTATAGCTCATGGAGCCTCCCCCTCCCTCATTTTCGGACAACTGGCTCAAGGGCTGGATATCATTGGTTTCCATAAGAATGATAAACAGACGAATCAAAAGGCGGGGATCAGAAAAAACAAAGTAGAAAACAAAACCTTTTTCGTCTTTCTCTCCCTCTCTCTCTCTCTCTCTCTCACACACACACACACACACAGGTGATGGCTAAACAAAGAAAAATAAGAAGTAAAGAACTTTCTTTCACATAGACCCTGATCCCACATTTCCTTCACTCTTTCACCCTCTATCGACAACCCTTCTTTAGCTGCTAAATACCATCTTTCAACCTCCTTAATACACTCCACTAAACCTCACTTGGAACCACAAAAAACATTTCCCTTGAAACATCAACCACATCCTTCCACCACCTTACATTCACATCGACCCCTCTCCAAAATCCATCAACTTCAACCTCTAACACACTATACAAACATCACAGACCACCACAAAGCAACTACCTTCAAACTTCCTCCTTCACACCCTTCACCGTGAAAACCTCCCTTAATCTCACACAACTCCACCCTCTGTTTCTACAAATCCCTCCATCGTGACAAACCCATTTTCCACCCTATCAACACCGTGATACATCGCCTTTCTGCCATGAAATTTTTGCGTCCACCATCTTTCTGCCACCCACATCTCACTGGAAATAAACCTTTTTCACTTTCACACATAAACACACTCCAACACCTCCTTGCTTCGATAAAAACCAAACTGACTTTCATCACCAACCGTTCAAACACTTTTTACAGCGAAGCAACCTCCATAACACATTCAACAAACTCCCTCCAACTTCAACAACAAGCTCAAGCCACAACAGTAGAAACAAATCAGTTTCGACGATAACTCATTTTCATTTTCCATTGTGAGTGTTGTGAACTTTCGATGGTAATCGCGGTTTCGATTCGCTAATTTTTGCGTTAATTTTATTTGTGTCTGATTGTTGATATATTATGGTTTTGTTTACGTTTGTTTTACGTTGGGTTTTATTTTTCTAATGTTTACATTTTAGCGTTCTAACTAGTTCATGAAGAAGATGAACAATGACATTGTTCATGTTAGAAAACCTTGGTCTGAACTGAGTTTTGTATTTTTTTAATTTATTATTGTGTTTTCCCTTATATGTAATTTGTGTTCATTATTTGTTAGAACTAAATCATGGTTGAGTTGGTTAAGGCTCTGGTCTCCTAACTCCCATGATCTAGGTTTGATACCTGCGTGCCCCCAACTTTATTTTGTATTTTATTTTTACTTTTTTTTGTTGGAGTTTTTTCCTTTTATGTTATTGGACGCCTTACTTTGATAGATTGAGGTTATGATTGATTTGGTTGAGGCTCATGTCTCTCAACCCCCATGACTTGAGTTCAACCCCTGCTTGCCATATAGCCTTACTTTTTGTGATTTTTCTACATTTTTACTACTTTTTTTTTGGCATTTCCTTCTAATCAAATAAATGGTAAGTTTTTATGGGTTTATAGCATTTAATTTCTTTTCCATGCCTATTTTGATTGTAATAATTGTAAGTTTGTAACATTTTTGGATAAAATAGTATAATGTGTGTGTGGTTTTGTTCCATTCTCCAATTTATTTTCATTGCTAAAAATCAAATTTTAATCTGCGGATTCAATATTTTCATGTCGTTATGCCACCAATTTTATCGATACATTGATTGTATTTTGCCACGTTATGGCCATTTGCATGCGACGTCTCATTTGTTTTTGATACACATAAACCGACTTTGAGCATATTATATATCATTTTGCTTTCACTTATTGATTACCTGCTTATTTTATTTATCCATTGTGAGGTTACCTAATATCGGTTTTGATATTGTTTGCTTTGTATGAACTAAACCTCACTTTATGATTTTATTTGGTTAAGTGCTTGAGTTCATTCCCATTCCATTTTGCAATGATACGTCCCATGTTAGCATTTCTTTATATTCATGATCACAAACAACAATCCAATGTCGTTATTGTTTAAATCGAATTTGAATTCAACTTCCGTTTACTTTGCAAGTCCTTGAGTTACATGACATCCATTCACATCCTCATATCACGATCTTAATCTGTGCACATTCATTTTTATTTTTTTCGATTTAATTATTATGAAGGTGTGTTGTGCATATGATGTTATGTTTCTATCTCCTATCACATGGCTTACTCTTGGGTCTTCTTAAAATGAGACCATTTTTTCATTCACGTACACTCATTTACTTGTGTTTGTTATTGGGGTTTTGATTTAGTTGTTTCATTATCTCATATCACCATTCGACAAAATGTACCCCAATTCCCATGAAGTGTGTCACATCTCAAAAAATACGATCCCTCGCGATGGTCGCAGAAAAAATAGTTTGAACAGAGTCGCCATCAAACTTTATTTATCCCAATTAAGGAATAGGAAAATATCGATAAAACCTATGAAAAATAGAATAATGGTCTTCGCAACCATATTCGGGTTCGGGAGTCGATTACGCAAGGGGAAGGTATTAGTACCCCTCAGGTTCATTGTATTCAACGGGAACCTTTTAGTTTAATTTTCGATTTAAATGTTAGCTAATGTTATTTGTTTTCTTCGAATGAATCAAGGATTAAAAATAGAGGTGGATGGAAACCTCTGAAGGGGGAAAATGAGGTTTTTTATTAGTGTGCTTGCCAAGATCTCGCAATCTCGTGCCAAGTATCCTTATGGTACAATAAGGAAATCAGAGCACTCGTAGTTCGGGAAACTACGGTTGGTTGGTGTCTTTTAGTGAATAACTATTTAGATCGTGTTCTAAAGGCTAAACATTGGCTTATTTACTCTCGGAGGAGGCTTAAGCATTAGTTTGTTATGTGCCTTAGAAGGGATTAAACATTGTTCTTTCTGAAAAGAGTTTTGATCACACAGGGGTGACAATTTGGATTAACATGTTGGATTGCTTTTGATCCCACATGGGCGAGATAAATATAGATTTGATGTGTTGAGATGTTTTGTTGGATGACGATTACTCGGATAGTCGAGTAAGGCAACCCGTATCCTAATAGTCGAGGAGAGGAATCGAATGTTCTAGACCATCTCCCTTTTCATCCTTAATTGTAAAAGGATTTGATAGTAGTTAAGGTATTTTGAATGGGTGACGAATACTCAGATAGTCGAGTAAGGAAACTCGTATCCTAATAGTCGAGGAGAGGAATAGACGACTCTAGACCACTTTCTTTTTCATCCTTAATTGATTATGAAAATAAGTTTGTATATGGTTGATGTATTTTATATAAATAACAAATAATCAGATAATCGAGTAAGGCAACTCGTATTCAAGTATTTGAGGAGGGGAATTAAAGGCTCTAGACCATCTCTTTTTTAACCCTTGATTGTAAAAGGATTTGATAATAGTTAAGGTATTTTGAATGGGTGACGAATACTCGGATAGTCGAGTAAGGTAACTCGTATCCTAATAGTCGAGGAGAGGAATAGAAGGCTCTAGACCACTTTTTGTTTCATCCTTAATTGATTATGAAAATAAGCTTGTGTATGGTTGATGTATTTTATATAAACGACAAATAATCAGATAATCGAGTAAGGCAACTCGTATCCAAGTATTTGAGGAGAGGAGTTGAAGGCTCAAGACCATCTCCCTTTTTGTGTAGTTTATTATGAAATATTTTGATTTAATCGGGTTTAGAAGTTTTTAGAGAAATGACAATTGTTGGACTAATCGAGTAAGGGAAGTCGTATTCAAACAATTGAGGAGAGGAGTTGAAGGCTCAAAACCACTCCCCCTTTTCATTTCTAAATGAAATGGTATTTGATTGTGATGAGGTATTTTGAATAGAAATTCTCGATGTTAGATCGAGGTTTGGATGTGTGTTTACAAATGAATTGGATTATATCTAGTGAATCAATCATCTACTCGATTAATTAATAACTGAATAGGTCTCATTGTAAGAAAGCCCAAGAGTAAGCTATGAGAGGTTGATGGCGATGCTAAAAAGCAATTGACTTACACATATATGGAAAATGGGGACTCGATACTGAAACGAGAATTGTTTGATTTTATTTTGAAATTGGTTTGAATTGGTGATGAAATTGAATTGGTATGAGTTTGTATTATTGAAATGGTGGTGGAGTAATTTTGGTTCGAGACTGATTGAAATGGTATTAAAATAAATCAATCAATATTTAATTAACAAAGTTACTTTATTAAAATTCGATTAAGTCGATTAATTACGTTAATTAAGATTAATTATCAAAACTATTTAGTTAAATAAAATAATCAAGAAATTAAAATTAATTAATCAAAATTAAACTAATTAAGCAAAATTTTAATTAATTAATTAATTTAATTAAAATAGATAGAAATAAGTGACAACATTGATTTAGAAAATGATCGGATTAAATTAGCCACAATGTGCTCAAGAACCGGTTTGTGCGAAATGACAACATGGTTAATGTCATTCGCAAGATCATAACGCGGTGAAATGTTCTATTAATTTATTGAAAATTTTGGGTGGCATAACAACATACAAATATCGAATCCATGGGTTAAAAATCGTCTTAAGTGCAATAAAAATTAAATATCTCCACATTTATTTACGATATAAACAAATTATCGGGATGGCATTGTTAACTAAACTACATGATAAAAAAGAAATACTTCCAATCTAGATTTGCTATAATAATAACTATATGTAATAGTCCTAAAAACCCTTTGTGAAAATATGGATGGAGTAATCTTAGAAATAGATGTAACATAATCTAGGCCCATAAGATAATTTGAATTAGGCCCCAATAATAACAAGGAACATCGTAAAAACCATAAAACTGGTCTTAACAGTAATAAGCAAACTACAGACAAAAAGTCCCGGACGTGCTTTAACACCAATATGAAATCGTCCTTCTTCTGCAACTCTTCATTTTTCTAAGTTTAATGATAATAAATAGATTCAAACATCACCCATTGGGAAGCTAACCGATGGTAAGATAAAATTGAAAGAAAAGGCCATAATAGGGAGCTTATGGAATCTAGCAGAAAAGCAACACAAATAAACATGATAATGCAATCTTGGTTTTGATTTAATTCTCCAACAAAAATCAACAATAGGTGAATAATTCAAACCTTCAAGCGCTTATATTCAAGTTCAGACACAAGTGCAGCAAGAATAACAACTTAAAGCAACCAAGGCAACACATAAAATTTGATACTAGATTCAACTTAAATCCTCAATTGAATATGCAACAAACAAACAAAACAGTAAAATCAAATCCAACAATCACAAGAACAAAAGAAACGACAACATCCCGCAAGCAAAAGAACAAAAATAACAACACAACAATTGCAATAGAAGTTGTTTCAAACATTACCACAAGATCGTGTTGCGGCTGTAGACCCGACGATGAAGTCGTTGAGGAACTGAAGGCTGGTTGCTCAGTTTTGTTGCCGGAAGAGGTGAGTGATACATAATGACGTCATTATGGTTATTGTCGCGTTGACGGAGCTTGTAGTGGAGTGTGGGGAATTGTATTGTTGAACCCATAATCTCGTCATCACATCTCTCAAATTGAAGAAATGTTGAAGTGCGGTTTTCCGGTGTTGTCGAGGAAGGAGAACGGTGGAGTTGGAGCAAAGAAGTTTGAGCTGAACTTGGAGATGGAGGCCGTGGATTAGAGTTCGAAAGTTATCATATGAAGGATATCGATTGTTGTTGGTTACGCAGTGGGTTTATGGGTGTCATTGTCTTGAATGCAAGGTGGTTGTGGAAATGAGAATGAAGGTCGCACGGTTTGGAGGTGGATGAGAGAATGATGGTTTTTAGTGGCGATGTTTGGGAGTTTGTTGCGGAAAGGTGTTCGTCGGAGGGAGAGTAGAGGATGAAGGCAAATAAGGAGGAGGTTTGTGAGGGTTGTTGTTAGTGGAAGGTGATTTGGCGGTGGCGGAAACAATGAGGTGAGAGTTGGAAGGAATGAGTAGAAGAGGCGGAGAAAATGGAAAAGAAAACTTAGAAAAATCCTCTTGAGATCCTTTCCTTTTTTTTATGAGATGTCGTTTTTTGTCCAGAAGTAGAAAAAAGATATGTTGTGAGTGGAATTTTTCTCTTTGAGATAGGGACACCACTTGTCCTGTTGCGATTGGAGAACAATGATTTTTCTTTTTCTTCATTATGAGTTGTTGGTACCTTCTTGGAGAGAGAGAGTGTGTGGACGTGCGTGTCATATTGTTAGAAGGAGAAAATATCTTTTAATTTTTTTGATTTTTTATTTAACTATTTATTTAAATTTCTATTTTATGATTGAATATTAGAAATGAGTATGGATTGCTAACATGGACCATTGATTAATCTTGATCTAACGGTCACGATTAACTCAAAGAAACACAAATTGTTAGATAATTTAAAATGTCTAAAATGCCCATTCTAGATGATTTAATTGATTTAACTAATTTAAATCAATTAAGTCAAATAAAATTGACAACTCTTTAAAAAATATGATAAAAATAAAATAAAGACATGGAAATTCTTATTTAATATTTTTGAATATTTTGGCGAAAGAATAAAAATAAAATGAATGAAAATGAATAAAAGTCAGGCGTCAAAGCACTCGAAAAATTTAACTGAAGGCATTAAAATGATCAGTGCAAAATAAACTTATTGGAAAAATACAACGTTTCTTTTAATTCTAAAATATTTTTTCATCAGTTAAAAGGTTCAGAAGGATCAAAATGCAATTGAAAAAGCCGTCGAAAAATAACGAGCACACCAGGTTAAAATATGTGAACCGTAGATTAATAATACTGACGTCTGCAAGCTTGATTTCGAAACTTTTTACTCGCTGATTTTGCACGTACTTGAGGAAGGATTTAACCAATTTGTATGTATATTCAAGAATTTATTCTGACTGATATTTTAGGTATTAATCATGATGAAATGCATGTCGTGCTATACATATGATGCAAACTGAAATAAAAATCAAATTTATGAAAATTTTGAAATGCAAAAACAAAATTGGGGTATGACAGTTACCCCTATTTAATTACCTTGAACCAGAAAGTTTGAATGACAACAGTCTTCGTACATTCGTGGTGGAAGATGATTAAATACGAAAAGACCCAAATTTTGTCCTTTGAGATGCAAGGATGAAATGCAGAAAGAAAATGATGTGATAAATACAGTAAGAAAAGTTATTAGAAGGTAAAATGAAATAATCAAGACTCTCTGGGAATCATCAGAACAATATCTTGGATGTCATGATCGAGATATTCCAACAATGGAATGATACTTTAACTGTATCTAAGACTTTCTGAGCATTAGCAAAGCAGTGTCTTGAGCTGAACACACAAAATTATCTGAGGATCAACGAAGCAGTATCTTACATGATGTAATCGAGATATTCCATCAAGGGAATGATACCTCAATCGTATCTAATATTCTCCAAGGATACTAGAGCAGTACCTAAAAACAAATGAGATTCTTCATATCAATGAAGCATTATCTCAAACAGAGGAATGGGATTCTTCATATAAATGAAGCAGTATCTCAAATAGATAAATGAGATTCTTCAGATGAATGAAGCAGTATCTCAAACAGAGAAAAATGAGATTCTTCAGATAAATGAAGCAATATCTCAAACAAATAAATGAGATTCTTCAGATAAATGAAGCAGTATCTCAAACAGATAAATGAGATTCTTGAGATAAATGAAGTAGTATCTCAAACAGAGAAAATGAGATTCTTCCGATTAATGAAGCAGTCTCAAACAGATAAATAAGATTCTTCATATAAATGAAGAAGTATCTCAAATAGATAAATTAGATTCTTCAGATAAATGAAACAGTATCTGAAATAGAGAAAATGAGATTCTTTAGATTAATGAAGCAGTATCTCAAACAGATAAATGAGATTCTTCATATAAATGAAGCAGTATCTCAAACAGATAAATGAGATTCTTCAGATAAATGAAGCAGTATCTCAAACAGGTAGATGAGATTCTTCATATAAATAAAGTAGTATCTTAACTAGCAAAAATGAGATTCTTCAGATAAATGAAGCAGTATCTCAAACAGATAAATGAGATTCTTCAGATAAATGAAGCAGTATCTCAAATGGATAAATGAGACTCTTCAGATTAATGAAGCAGTATCTTAAACAGATAAGTGAGACTCTATGTATCAACGAAGCAACATCTTATATGATATGATTAAGATATTCCAACATGGGGAATGATACCTTAATTGAATATAAGACTCTTCGAGGATACTAGAGCAGTATCTCTAAAAACGAATGAGACTCCTCATATTAATGAAGCAACATCTCAAACAGATAAGCAAGATTCTCTGAATCGACAAAGCAACATCTTATATGATATAATCAAGATATCCTAACAAGGGAATGATACCTCAGTTGTATCTAAGACTCTTCGAGGATACTAGATCACTATCTCTAAAAACAGATGAGACTCTTCAGGTTAATGAAGCAGTATCTCAAACAGATAAGCAAGATTCTCTGAATCGACGAATCAACATCTTATATGATATGATCAAGATATTCCAACAAGGGAATGATACCTCAATTATATCTAAGACTCTTCGAGGATACTAGAGCAATATCTCTAAAAACAAATGAGACTCTTTAGATTAATGAAGCAATATCTCAAACGTTTATCTGTTGGGGGAAATAGTTTAGGAAAGACTCCTTTTGGAGGAGATTTACTAGAAATGCTCTGCAGGGGAAAAGCTCATAAGAGACTTTTTAGGGTAACCTCTGCTTGGGGAGCAACAAAGCAAATATGCTGGGGAATATCATTATCAACCACAAAGTTGAAGAATAACCTGTCGGGAAATGATTCCACGAGCACATGCAGGGTAATAACTCTATTTAGAGAAATACGTAATGTCCAGGATACATATGATTGACCCTGGATCCTGAATTATGCAATGTTTGATGTTTTGTATGATGTTCCATTTTGGATGGAAGTATCATGCATGGAATGAAGTATGAGATGCATGAAAGTATGCAATTGCTAGGGATATTTAGGATGTGCATGTAGGAATGTAACTGGTTTTTTATTTTGTATAAGGCTATGCATAAGTATGATGATGATTGAAATGACTGTGTTTTCTAATCTTCCTATTTGGTAGGAAAATAATGCATGAACTAATGCATGTGATGTATTCGGGAATGCAAAAGGGTAATTGGGTTTTTATAGGGTTTTATTCTTGATTTCCAATGAGATTGGACTTTAAATGTGAACTGCCAGATGAGAATTGGTGAAAAAGATTGAACTGCCAGATGAGAACAGAACTTGAAGGACATGTTACCAGACGAGAACTTGTGAAAATAATTGAAATGTCAGACGAGACTGACTTTGTTTTTGTTTGTCATACGGGAACTGACTTTTAAAGTAGGCTACCAGACAAAAACTGGTAACGAAAAATAAACTACCAGGCGGGAACTAGTATCGAAATAGGTGACCTACCATACGAGAACTGGTATTAAGATATAATTTACCAGACGAGAACTGGTATTTGGTAAATGATTTGTCATACAAGAACCTGTTTTTATGAAATAGTTCGCCGGACGAGAACTGGACTTTGAAATAAATTTCCAGACGGGAACTGGACTTTGAAATAAATTGCCAGACGGAAACTGGACTTTGAAATAAATTGCCAGACGAGAACTGGACATTGGAATAAATTAGTAGACGAGAATTGGGCTTTGTAATAAATTGTTAGACGAGAACTGGACTTTGAAAAGGTTTTCCAGATGGGAACTGGGCTTTCAAATAAACTGTCAAACGAGAATTGGACTTTGAATTGCCAAGCGATGTTGGGCTTTGGTGTCAGATTTTGTGTTACAAGGCTTTTTGATGTCAGGTTAAATGTTATGGGGTTAGACCCAATGGATGTCATGATATGCATGGCTTTATGCTAAAGCAAAGCGACATGACTAATGAATGATGATGATTTATGTAATGATTTGAAGGTTTCCAAAAATTCCCCTGTGAGTATTGGAAGAGAATGTTCTTTGCAGAAAGGCTTCTTGTCTATCAAAAGGTTATTTTAGGGGGTGATAGCATGATTCCCCGACACTCATCTCGAACTCTATAGTTGCTGACGTGCGAAAAAGATTTTGCTTGAACAACTTGTAAACATGGAGATGATTTGTCCCTTTGTAACACATCTTGCCCCGGGGTGATAAGTATATGCAAAATGTTTACCTCGAAAGGATTTTGAAAGCAATTGTACCATGATTTGGAGACGAATTGCCCCATAATTTTAAGTCATGAAAGGACTTATCCTTGGTTAATAGACTCTCAGAGTGGTTGACTTTTATGTGCTCTTGAGGTAGCTTGCCTCGGTTTGAGCGTTGAAGCGACTTAACTCACACTGACTGGACATGGAAGAGATTTTCCCCCGGTTAATATAAGCTCTAGGTGATCTGCCCCTAGTTAATAGAGTCCTGAGATGATTTTCTCTGGATCAACTGATTCTTGAAATGACTTGCCCCTGATTAACAGATGGTTGGAGACTGTTTCAGGCTGACCAATTCTTGGAGTAATCTTCCTATGATCAATTGATGTTTTTGGGTGGAATGCCCTTGGTTTGTGGGTTATGATCAAGCTTCTCTGATTGCTCTTTGCTGAAACTTCCCTGACGTCAAGTATTGACTTGCAGTTAAAATTGTTTATTTAGAAGTGGTACTTTTAATGTGATACTGATGCAAATTTTGAAAATAATCATTTATTAGAATGATGTGATAATGTGTGACGAGTGGACCATGAGTCCAAATGTAATGCTGATTTAGAAATTTAAAGTGTGAAAGACACAGTGAGAATAATGACATCGATGTTGAAGATTAACAAATCTTTAGGAGTCACTTTACACAACCTTGTTGTAGTATGCTTTCTGAAATAACCCTGCTTCAATTAGGCCTTTTACGGGTTGTAACGTGGCCTAGTTCACGGTTTTTGAAACAAAGGATAGAAGGCTCAAAGTTTAATTTTAATCCACTCCTTCTTCGTGATGAGCTCCAGTCCTAAGCTCAGTTAATTCAACATACACATTCGTTTTTTAAGAGAGTTTTGAAGGTGTAAGGACAAGGATGGTGATTCAAGGTCTCTTGAAATGGCAGCCACCTTATTTCGTTTTTTTAGATGTCGATGACCCCTTTATTTTAATATAGTGGTCACTAAATCTTGTGTTTTTTTGCTGATGATATGATGACCTTTTTCGATTTTTTGCCTTGATCCCTAATTTTTGCCTGAACCGCTTTTTGAAGCTTTAGTCCATCGGGATTGCCCCAATTTTTTTTGCCTAAGTCGCCTCTTGGGTGTTTGACTTAGCGGGCTTTCTTTGATTTTATTTTGATAGGTTGTGACTGCCAAGTGAATGGTTATTGAAGAGCTTTTGGATTCCGCCCGGTTCCTTCAACACTTCAGGATGTCTGCGAAGAAAATCATGCGGTTGATCATCAAATGGGATGTATTCTCTTGTAATTAAAATGTATAGTCAAATTAACTGACCACTACCCTGTCCCGATTTAAACATAAGGGTTTGTATGTCCAAAAGAAACACCTACTTCTAGGCTCGAAGTGGTTGACTAGGGATTAACTCCTTATCTCTCAAGTGTTTGGGAATTTGAAACAATGCCTGTACATCATCAACATGATTTTATCCGAAAGCATATAGTCAATAATTATGGGTATTTTGTTTTCGTCATCCTCCCTCCAATATTGCTAAAATAACAGCCTGATAAAGAAGGTGAGGTAGAGAATATGGATAATTTTTTTTTTAAAATAAGAGAAGAAAAATGAGCGAACGCGATATAATTGGTTCAAAACATGCGTCATTACTTCATTAATATTACCATTAAAGACGACAAAATTTTAAAAAAGTAGCATTTTATCAACAAAGAAATTACAAATGCAATGATAAAAATGTCCAAAAAATGCCAATGTTGAGGATGTCTTCATGTCTGAATCATTAGCATTAGGAGGAACTCCATGAAATCATCAACTCATTTGGGTGAGAGGTTGACATGCACCAACAAGCTTCCTTATGAAAATGATATGTACTTTTTGTCAATCAATTGTTGAACCTTGGCTTTGAAAGCGTTGCAGTCTTCGGTTGAGTGCACTATTGATCCAACATGATATCCACATTGTACATCAGGATCATACCCAGGTAAGTATGATTCTGGAAACGGCCTGAGAGGCTTGGGTTCCACCAGTTGGCTTTGGATCAGATATGGTAGAAGTTAACTGTATGACATAGAAATTGGATCAAAAGAAGAATTCCTTCTTTCCATATTGTTTCGAGGCCTGAATTGGTTCAAAGACTGATTTTGATATCCTCGACCACGAGATCATTGATTTGCATAAGGAGAAGTCTCTGGTTGCTTGAATGGTGCTCTAGTCGTTGTTGGTTGCCCAACATCTGTTATGGAGGCATTGGTTTCATCCTCTTCTTCCTTTTGGGAATTGTCGAGGGATTCTATCTCGCTAGCTTGGCTGCTTGAGGTGCCTTGGATTCTTCTTCTTTTTAGGGCACTCTCGATGCATTCTCCAATCATCAATAAGTGGGCAAAGTCTGATAACACATTTCCTACCATTCTTTCAAAGTAAGGACTCTGCAAGGTATCCATAAACAAGTCAACCAATTCCTTATCCAAGAGTGGTGGTTGCACTTGGGTTGCCAATTCTCTCCATCGTTGTGTATATCCTTTGAAAGATTCGTTGCTCTAATGGCATAAGCTTTGCAACTGCCTTTGGTCTGGAGCCGAGTCCAACTTATAGTTATACTTATTCAAAAAGGCATTGGCTAAAGCTTCCCATGACTGAATATGGCTTATTTTCAACTTTATATTCCATCTCAATGATACTCCAATAAAACAATCTTGAAAACAATGAATCATCAGCTTGTCTTCGTGAGTATGTGATTCCATTTTTCGGAAGAACATCACCAAATGGTGCTTTGGACAACTATCCCCTTTGTACTACTCGAATTTAGGTAATTTGAATTTTGGAGGGATCATTAGGCCTGGTACTAGGCACATATCATGCCTAAGATTGTCATTCACATCCATTGCTCGGACTCTCTCCTCAAGGGCATGAAGCCTTTCATCATCAGGATTGGTCAATGACATTAATTGGGGTTGAGTAGGAATGTTCACTTGTGGAAGATCATAGTCAGGCAGAGGATCATACATTGGGTTGGTAATTACAGTAAAGACTGATGAGGAACCAACATTCTCTATGACACCATGTTAAAGATTATTCTTTGACTGAGCTAGCATAGCTTCCAACGTATGGTCTACCTTGCCTTTCCTGTCATTCATATCTTTTCTCAGCTCAACTTGATTATGTTCCCAGTGCTCCCTTGTCTTTTAGTAGCTCTCAAAGGTTCAGTACGAGTGTCGGGAAATCAGCCTGCTGGTAATTGGCAAAAGGACAGGATGCGTTTTTTTGTATTGGAAAATGATAAGCATGCATGCGAATGAATGAAATGTGATGCAATGTACAGGATCATAGGAATAAGTAAGTTTATAGGTTAATTAACAGAACAACGAGTAAATAATTTGGTATCTCTTATTAATGGGACCCTATAGGTAGGCTATACAATTGGTAGGTTCCTAGAGTCATGGATCCTTCTTGAGGACGTCACTGCCGTGACGAAGGCTCGTCAGACAGTAATACCCTCAGATGATCTCGTCTAGGTGAGGTCTTCGTATTATCCCACAAGAAAGGATCATTGGGGATTCTACTACACCACTCTCGAGTCCAAGGTTCTAACAAGGTTCTCAGAGTCATAGATCGAGGTTGGAAATATTATTGTAAGATAGTAATACGTCCAAGGGATCTCATCTGATTGGGGCTTTCGTACTAATACCACAAGTCTGAAGTCTTGTAGGTTAATACTACACAACCACCATGGATGGAACGGGTTAAAAGGTCCCTAGAGTCATTGATCCAACTTGAAAATACCATCGTCGCGACAAAGGCTCATCGGACAATGATATCTCAAGAGAATCTACTCTAGACGGGGTCTTCGTATCGTTCCAACAAGGAAGGCTCCCTTTGGGCCTCTACTACACAACCAATAAATAAATCTTATGGTTTTTCTCATACTCGGGTAAAGATCCTATCTCATAAAGTGTCAATAATTAGAGAGTCTCCAATAGCAATAATGAGAACCAACTGCAGATCACAAATAACAATTATACAATGAGAAAAGAAGATAGAAGAAAAAAAATATATAAAGCTAACATAAATTGAAAATTTAACTAAGTTAGGCTTGACTCTCTCTTTCATGGAGTAAAGATTCCCCAACAGAGTCGCCATCTGTCACATCTCTAAAAATACGATCCCTCGCGATGTCCGCAGGAAAAATAGTTCGAACAGAGTCGTCACCGAACTTTATTTATCCCAATAAAGGAATAGGAAAATATCGACAAAACCGTTGAAAAATAGAATAATGGTCGTTGCAACCATATTCGGGTTCGGGAGTCGATTACGCAAGGGTAAGGTATTAGCACCCCTCACGTCCGTTGTATTCAACAGGAACCTTTTATTTAAATTTGCGATTTGAATGTTAGCTAATTTTATTTGTTTTCTTCGAATGAATCAAGGGTTAAAAATAGAGATGGATGGAAACCTCAGAAGGGGGAAAATGGAGGTTTTTTATTAGTGTGCTCGCCATGATCTCGCAATCTCGTGCCTACGTATCCTTATGGTGCATTAAGGAAATCAGAGCATTCGTAGTTCGGGGAACTACAGTTGGTTGGTGTATTTTAGTGAACAACTATTTAGATCATGTTCTAAAGGCTAAACATTGGCTTGTTTACTCTCGGAGGAGGCTTAAGCACTAGTATGTTATGCGCGTTAGAAGGGATTAAACAGTGTTCTTTCTGAAAAGAGTTTTGATCACACGGGGGTGACAAGTTGGATTAACATGTTAGATGTTTTGTTGGATTGGTTTCGATCACACGTGGGCGAGAAAAAGATAGATTTGATGTGTTGAGATGTTTTGTTGGATGATGATTACTCGGATTGTCGAGTAAGGCAACTAGTATCCTAATAGTTGAGGAGAGGAATCGAAGGCTCTAGACCATCTCCCTTTTCATCCTTAATTGTAAAAGGATTTGATAATAGTTAAGGTATCTTGAGTGGGTGACGTATACTCGGATAGTCGAGTAAGGCAACTCATATCCTAATAGTCGAGGAGAGGAATAGAAGGCTCTAGACCACTTTATTTTTCATCCTTAATTGATTATAAAAATAAGTTTGTGTATGGTTGACGTATTTTATATAAACTACAAATAATCGGATAATTGAGTAAGGCAACTCGTATCCAAGTATATGAGTATAGGAATTGAAGGCTCTAGACCATCTCCCTTTTCATCCTTAATTGTAAAAGGATTTGATAATAGTTAAGGTATTTTGAATGGGTGACGAATACTAGGATAGTCGAGTAAGGCAACTCGTATCCTAATAGTAGAGGAGAGGAATAAAAGGCTCTAAACCACTTTCTTTTTCATCCTTAATTGATTATGAAAATAAGTTTGTGTATGGTTTATGTATTTATATAAATGATAAATAATCGGATAATCGAGTAAGGCAACCCGTATCCAAGTATTTGAGGAGAGGATTTGAAGGCTCAAGACCATCTCCCTTTTCGTGTAGTTTATTATGAAATGTTTTGATTTAATCGGGTTTAGAATTTTTTGAGAAATGACAATTGTTTGACTAGGGATTAACTCCTTATCTCTCAAGTGTTTGGGAATTTGAAACAATGCCTGTACATCATCAACAGGATTTTATCCGAAAGCATATAGTCAATAATTATGGGTATTTTGTTTTCGTCATCCTCCCTCCAATATTGCTAAAACAACAGCCTGATAAAGAAGGTGAGGTAGAGAATATGGATGTATTTTTTTATTAAAATAAGAGAAGAAAAATGAGCGAACGCGATATAATTGGTTCAAAACATGCGTCATTACTTCATTAATATTACCATTAAAGACAACAAAATTTTAAAAAAAGTAGCATTTTATCAACAAAGAAATTACAAATGCAATGATAAAAATGTCCAAAAATTGCCAATGTTGAGGATGTCTTCATGTCTGAATCATTAGCATTAGGAGGAACTCCATGAAATCTTCAACTCATTTGGGTGAGAGGTTGACATGCACCAACAGGCTTCCTTATGAAAATGATATGTACTTTTTGTCAATCAATTGTTGAACCTTGGCTTTGAAAGCGTTGCAGTCTTCGGTTGAGTGCCCTATTGATCCAACATGATATCCACATTGGACATCAGGAACATACCCAGGTGGGTATGATTCTGGAAACGGCCTGAGAGGCTTGGGTTCCACCAGTTGGCTTTGGATCAGATATGGTAGAAGTTAACTGTATAACATAGAGATTGGATCAAAAGAAGAATTCCTTCTTTCCATATTGTTTCGAGGCCTGGATTGGTTCAAAGACTGATTTTGATATCCTCGACCACGAGATCATTGATTTGCATAAGGAGAAGTCCTTGGTTGCTTGAATGGTGCTCTAGGCGTTGTTGGTTGCCCAACATCTGTTATGGAGGCATTGGTTTCATCCTCTTCTTCCTTTTGGGAATTGTCGAGGGATTCTATCTCGCTAGCTTGGCTGCTTGAGGTGCCTTGGATTCTTCTTCTTTTTAGGGCACTCTCGACGCATTCTCCAATCATCACTAAGTGGGCGAAGTCTGATAACACATTTCCTACCATTCTTTCAAAGTAAGGACTCTGCAAGGTATCCATAAACAAGTCAACCAATTCCTTATCCAAGAGTGGTGGTTGCACTTGGGTTGCCAATTCTCTCCATCGTTGTGTATATCCTTTGAAAGATTCGTTGCTCTAATGGCATAAGCTTTGCAACTGCCTTTGGTCTGGAGCCGTGTCCAACTTAACTTATTCAAAAAGGCATTGGCTAAATCTTCCCATGACTGAATATGGCTTATTTTCAACTTTATATTCCATCTCAATGATACTCCAATAAAACAATCTTGAAAACAATGAATCACCAGCTTGTCATCGTGAGTATGTGATTCCATTTTTCGGAAGAACATCACCAAATGGTGCTTTGGACAGCTATCCCCTTTGTACTACTCGAATTTAGGTAATTTGAATTTTGGAGGGATCACTAGGCCTGGTACTAAGCACATATCATGCCTAAGATTGTCATTCACATCCATTGCTCGGACTCTCTCCTCAAGGGCACTAAGCCTTTCATCATCAAGATTGGTCAATGACATTAATTGGGGTTGAGTAGGAATGTTCACTTGTGGAAGATCATAGTCAGGCAGAGGATCATACATTGGGGTGGTAATTACAATAAAGACTGATGAGGAACCAACATTCTCTGTGACACCATGTTAAAGATTGTTCTTTGACTGAGTTAGCATAGCTTCCAACGTATGGTCTACCTTGCCTTTCCTGTCATTCATATCTTTTCTCAGCTCAACTTGATTATGTTCCCAGTGCTCCCTTGTCTTTTAGTAGCTCTCAAAGGTTCAGTACGAGTGTCGGGAAATCAGCCTGCTGGTAATTGGCAAAAGGACGGGATGAGTTTTTTTGTATTGGAAAATGATATGCATGCATGCGAATGAATGAAATGTGATGCAATGTACAGGATCATAGGAATAAGTAAGTTTATAGGTTAATTAACAGAACAACGAGTAAATAACTTGGTATCTCTTATTAATGGGACCCTATAGGTAGGCTATACAATTGGTAGGTTCCTAGAGTCATGGATCCTTCTTGAGGACGTCACTGCCGTGACGAAGGCTCGTCAGACAGTAATACCCTCAGATGATCTCGTCTAGGTGAGGTCTTCGTATTGTCCCACAAGAAAGGATCATTGGGGATTCTACTACACCACTCTCGAGTCCAGGGTTCTAACAAGGTTCTCAGAGTCATAGATTGAGGTTGGAAATATTATTGTAAGATAGTAATACGTCCAAGGGATCTCATCTGATTGGGGCTTTCGTACTAATACCACAAGTATGAAGACTTGTAGGTTAATACTACACAACCACCATGGATGGAACGGGTTAAAAGGTCCCTAGAGTCATTGATCCAACTTGAAAATACCATCGTCGCGACAAAGGCTCATCGGACATTGATATCTCAAGAGAATCTACTCTAGACGGGGTCTTCGTATCGTTCCAACAAGGAAGGCTCCCTTTGGGCCTCTATTACACAACCAATAAATTAATCCTATGGTTTTTCTCATACTCGGGTAGAGATCCTTTCTCATAAAGTGTCAATAATTAGAGAGTCCCCAATAGCAATAATGAGAACCAACTGCAGATCACAAATAACAATTATACAATGAGAAAAGAAGATAGAAGAAAAAAATATATAAAGCTAACATAAATTGAAAATTTAACTAAGTTAGGCTTGACTCTCTCTTTCATGGAGTAAAGATTCCCCAACAGAGTCGCCATCTGTCACATCTCTAAAAATACGATCCCTCGCGATGTCCGCAGAAAAAATAGTTCGAACAGAGTCGTCACCGAACTTTATTTATCCCAATAAAGGAATAGGAAAATATCGACAAAACCGTTGAAAAATAGAATAATGGTCGTTGCAACCATATTCGGGTTCGGGAGTCGATTACGCAAGGGTAAGGTATTAGCACCCCTCACGTCCGTTGTATTCAACAGGAACCTTTTATTTAAATTTGCGATTTTAATGTTAGCTAATGTTATTTGTTTTCTTCGAATGAATCAAGGGTTAAAAATAGAGATGGATGGAAACCTCGGAAGGGGGAAAATGGAGGTTTTTTATTAGTGTGCTCGCCAAGATCTCGCAATCTCGTGCCTACGTATCCTTATGGTGCATTAAGGAAATCAGAGCGTTCGTAGTTCGGGGAACTACAATTGGTTGGTGTATTTTAGTGAACAACTGTTTAGATCATGTTCTAAAGGCTAAACATTGGCTTGTTTACTCTCGGAGGAGGCTTAAGCACTAGTATGTTATGCGCGTTAGAAGGGATTAAACAGTGTTCTTTCTGAAAAGAGTTTTGATCACACGGGGGTGACAAGTTGGATTAACTTGTTAGATGTTTTGTTGGATTGGTTTCGATCACACGTGGGCGAGAAAAAGATAGCTTTGATGTGTTGAGATGTTTTGTTGGATGATGATTACTCGGATTGTCGAGTAAGGCAACTCGTATCCTAATAGTTGAGGAGAGGAATCGAAGGCTCTAGACCATCTCCCTTTTCATCCTTAATTGTAAAAGGATTTGATAATAGTTAAGGTATCTTGAGTGGGTGACGAATACTCGGATAGTCGAGTAAGGCAACTCATATCCTAATAGTCGAGGAGAGGAATAGAAGGCTCTAGACCACTTTATTTTTCATCCTTAATTGATTATAAAAATAAGTTTATGTATGGTTGACGTATTTTATATAAACTACAAATAATCGGATAATTGAGTAAGGCAACTCTTATCCAAGTATATGAGGATAGGAATTGAAGGCTCTAGACCATCTCCCTTTTCATCCTTAATTGTAAAAGGATTTGATAATAGTTAAGGTATTTTGAATGGGTGACGAATACTAGGATAGTCGAGTAAGGCAACTCATATCCTAATAGTAGAGGAGAGGAATAAAAGGCTCTAAACCACTTTCTTTTTCATCCTTAATTGATTATGAAAATAAGTTTGTGTATGGTTTATGTATTTATATAAATGATAAATAATCGGATAATCGAGTAAGGCAACCCGTATCCAAGTATTTGAGGAGAGGATTTGAAGGCTCAAGACCATCTCCCTTTTCGTGTAGTTTATTATGAAATGTTTTGATTTAATCGGGTTTAGAAGTTTTTAGAGAAATGACAATTGTTTGACTAACCAAGTAAAGGAACTCGTATTCAAAAAATTGAGGAGAGGATTTGAAGGCTCAAAACCATCCCCCTTTTATTTCTAAATGAAATGGTATTTGATTGTGACGAGGTATTTTGAATAAAAATGCTCGATGTTGGATCGAGGTTTGGATGTGTGTTTACGAATGAATTGGATTATATCTAGTGAATCAATCATCTACTCGATTAATTAATAACCGAATAGGTCTCATTGTAAGAAAGCAAAAGAGTAAGCTATGTGAGGTTGATGGCGATGCTTAAAAGCAATCGACTTACACATATATGGAAAATGGGGACTCGATATTGAATATAGAATTGTTTGATTTTGTTTTGAAATTGGTTTGAATTGGTCTGAGTTTGTATTATTGAAATGGTGGTGGAGTAGTTTGGGTTCGAGAATGATTGAAATGGTATTAAAATAAATCAATCAATATTTAATTAACAAAGTTACTTTATTAAAATTCGATTATATCGATTAATTACATTAATTAAGATTAATTATCGAAATTATTTAGTTAAATAAAATAATCAAGTTAACTAAAATTAATTAATCAAAATTAAACTAATTAAGCAAAATTTTAATTAATTATTTAATTAAATTAAAAGAGATAGAAATAAGTGACGATGTTGATTTAGAAGATGATCGGATTAAATTGATCACAATACGCTCAAGAACCGGTTTATGCGAAATGACAACATGGTTAATGTCATTCGCAAGATCATAAAGCGGTGAAATATTCTATTAATTTATTGAAATTTTTGGGTGGCATAACGACATACAAATGTCGAATCCATTGGTTAAAAACCGTCTTAAGTGCAATAAAAATTAAATAGCTCCACATTTATTTACGATATTTACAAAGTATAGGGATGCCATTGCTAACTAAACTACATGATAAAAAAGAAATACTTCCAATCTAGATTTGCTACAATAATAACTATATGTAATAGTCCTAAAAACACTTTGTCAAAATAAGAATGGACTAATCTTAGAAATAGATGTAACATAACCTAGGCCCATAAGATAATTTGCATTAGGCCCCAATAATAACAAGTAACATCATAAAGACCACAAAACTAGTCTTAACAGTAATAAGCAAACTGCAGACAAAAAGTTTCCGACGTGCTTTAACACCAATATGAAATCGTCCTTCTTCTGCAACTCTTTATTTTTCTAAGTTTAATGATAATAAAAAGATTCAAACATCACCCATTGGGAAGCTAACCGATGGTAAGATAAAATTGAAAGAAAAGGCCATAATAGGGAGCTTATGGAATCTAGCAGAAAAGCAACACAAATAAACATGATAATCCAATCTTGGTTTTGATTTAATTCTCCAACAAACATCATCAACAGGTGAATCATTCAAACCTTCAAGCGCTTATATTCAAGTTCAGACACACGTGTAGCAAGAATAACAACTTAAATCCTTAATCGAATATGCAACAAACAAACAAAACAGTAAAATCAAATCCAACAATCACAGGAACGAAAGAAACGTAACACAAGGCCGTGTTGCAGTTGCAGACCCGACGATGAACAAAAAAATGACCACAAGGCCGTAGAATTTAAGTTGCAAGCAAAAGAACCCGACGATGAACAAGGCCGTGTTGCAAGCAAAAGAACAAAAAAATGACAACATAACAATTTCCATAGAATTTTTTTCAAACATTACCACAAGGCCGTGTTGCGGTTGCAGACCCGACGATGAAGTCAGTGAGAAGCTGAAGGCTGGTTGCTCAGTTTTGTTGCCGGAAGAGGTGAGTGATGCGTAATGATGTCGTTATGGTTATTGTCATGTTGACGAAGCTTGTAGTGGAGTGTGGGGAATTGTATTGGTGAACCCACAATCTCGTCGTCACATCTCTCAAATTGAAGAAATGTTGAAGTGCGGTTTTTCGGTGTTGTCGAGGAAGGAGAACAATGGAGTTGGATCGGAGAATTTTGAGCGGAACAGAGAGATGGAGGCGGTGGATTGGAGTTTGAAAGTTATCATAGGAAGGATATCGATTGTTGTTGGTTACGCGGTGGGTTTATGGGTGTCATTGTCGTGAATGCAAAGTGGTTGTGGGAATGAGGATGAAGGTCGTGCGATTTGGTGGTGGATGAGAGAATGATGGTTTGTAGTGGCGGTGTTTGGGAGTTTATTGCGGAAAGGTGTTCGTCGGAGGGAAAGTAGAGGATGGAGGCGAAAAAGGCGGAGGTTTGTGAGGGTTGTTGTTAGTGGAAGGTGGTTTGGCGGTGGCGGAAACAGTGAGGTGAGAGTTAGAAGGAAGGAGAAGAAGAGGTGGAGAAAATGGAAAATAAAACATAGAAAAATCTTTTTGAGATCCTTTCCTTTTTTTTTATGAGATGTCGTTTTTTGTCCAGAAGCAGAAAAAAGATCTGTTGTGAGTGGAATTTTTCTCTTTGAGATAGGGACACCACTTGTCCTGTTGCGATTGGAGAAAAATGCTTTTTCTTTTTCTTCGTTATGAGTTGTTGGTACCTTCTTGGAGAGAGAGAGAGAGAGAGAGAGAGAGAGAGAGAGAGAGAGAGAGAGAGAGAGTGGACGCGCGTGTCGTATTGTTAGGAGGAGAAAATATCTTTTAATTTTTCTGATTTTTTATTTAACTATTTATTTAAATTTCTATTTTATAATTGGATATTAGAAATGAGTATGGATTGCTAACATGAACCATTGATTAATCTTGATCTAACGATCATGATTAACTCAAAGAAACACAAATTGTTAGATAATTTAAAATGTCTAAAATGCCCCTTCTAGATGATTTAATTGATTTAAACAATTTAAATCAATTAAGTCAAATAAAATTGACAACTCTTTAAAAAAATATGATAAAAATAAAATAAAGACATGGAAATTCTTATTTAAATTTTTTGAATATTTTGGCGAAAGTATAAAAATAAAATGAATAAAAATGAATAAAAGTCAGGGGTCAAAGTGCTTGAAATATTTAAACTGAAGGCATTAAAATGATCAGTGCGAAATAAACTTATTGGAAAAATACAGAGTTTCTTTTAATTCTAAAATAATTTTTCATCGGTTAAAAGGTTCAGAAGGATCAAAATGCAACTGAAAAAATCGTCGAAAAATATAACAAGCACACCAGGTTAAACTACGTGAACCGTAGATTAACCTTACTGACTTCTGCAAGCTTGATTTCGAAACTTTTTACCCGCTGATTTTGCACGTATTTGAGGGAAGATTTAACCAATTTGTCTGTATATTCAAAAATTTATTCTGACTGATATTTTAGGTATTATTCATGATGAAATGCATGTCGTGCTATACATATGATGCAAACTGAAATAAAAATCAAATTTATGAAAATTTTGAAACACCCGGACAAAGTTGGGGTATGACAACGTGTAATAATTTTATCGCTTTATTTTTTATTTGTTTTGTTTAGGTAGTTTCTAACACAAGAATAAAATTAATTCTTTTCAAAAAGATAAAAAAATAAAAACTTGATCCAACGTCGAGTATTTTCTCAATAACCATTCAACAGTTTCAAACCTTCCATTTTAATCTATTTCTATATTTCTCAAACTTTCCATCTTTCAAAACCATTTCATCAAACTCTTTTGCAATCGATCATCAAATGCTTGATCCAACGTCGAGCCATTTTTCCAAACAAAATAAAAAACACTTAACCAAAAATTGAACACTTTTCAATAAAAGAGATGCAAGGAACGATGTGTAGTCCACGAGCTCCTAAGAGTTAAGATCTAAGATGTAGTTCTCGTCAATCTAAACACTCGTCATCCTCAAATAAATTCCACAACACTTTATAAACCTCAACCAATTTCGAGTTGCTTTCTCAAGCCAGACTTCAAAACATCTAAAAATATCAAAACCATTTTTGCAAATAAGATAAAAAAGGAGCGGAGTGTAGTACACGAATTCCCGAGAGTTAGGAACCGAGATGTTTTTCTCACCTCTCCGAGCTATCTCATCATCTCAAAACACATTCAAACCAATCAAATTCTTTTCTCGCCACTATGCGATTGCTTCTTAACCCCTTTTCCTTAAACGAAAGGTACCTTGTCTCGAGACGATTCAAAAAACAATGTTTCCTCCACTTGAACGTGTGAGTAAGCTTGCGACGTTGCCCACGAATGTTGATTTGTAAATCCATTCGTTTGTGATGCAAACATTTCCTTCTCCACTTGTTTTGGGTAGCCAGCAATGTTTTCGTCAATTGACACAAAGTAGCTTTCGCTAAAATCGACCAACAAACAAACATTTTCTATCCAGAATTACGTAAGCCTTGAATTCTCTATTGCACCTGAAGATACGTAGGAGCATGATTTTTAATATTTCCAATCTCATTAATAAAAAATTTAGGTTTAGTTCCTTTCTTCGTACATTAATAAAAATCCAAAAACATTTTCTGTTTTCTTTTGATCCTGTATCTTTTTTCCCTCCTAATAAATTCGAGAAGCCTAACATTTCTAAGCTAACACTAACATGCACAACTAACCTAATGGTTCCCGTTGAATACAATGAACGTGAGATATGCTAATACCTTCCCCTTGCGTAATCGACTCCCGAACCTTGATTTGGTTACAACGACCAATATCTTTATCGTTCTTTCTTGGGTTTTATCGATATTTCCCCTTTCCTTTTTAGGAATAAATAAAGTTCGATGGCGACTCTGTTTAGTCCATCATGTGAGCATGCGATTGAGCTTCACTAAGTCGTGTTCTCAGTTTTTGAGGTGCGACAATGAGGTTGTCATGGTTCCTCTCTGAACTTGACCTCATTGGACCAAAGTCCTACCTAACTCCAATATACATGTATGCATAATTATGACACCGTAAGCCCAATCAATCATACAATCATCAACATCTAATCTCAAAATTTATACTCAAAAATAGGTTTCACTCTTGAACCATATTTCGCTAATAACATGCCTCAATGTAATTCCACCGAATTACTCAACTGAAAAAATATAATTAATTTTATATAATCATATTATAACTCAAAATTTCACTATTTGTCAATAACAAGTCTCACTGTAATTTCACAGAATTACTAAACTCAAAACATAATATATTTATATATTTTCTCAAAATAATCAACCATAGAGTAAACTTGTGTTGTTATCCAATAATTTACCTCAACTCAACCAATAAACTAAAAAACATCTCAAAAGGATATATTTTATATTATGTACTCTCAACTCCAAAATCATTTAAATAATTCCACAGAGTTCACAAAGGAACTCTAAACAACTCACCAACAAAAGTTGACAACTCTAGAGTGACCCTTGAGTATTCAAAGTACTCGAAAGTGGCACACTTACTACTTTCACGAGTAGTAACTCTACTGAAATCCTTAGGGGTTGGCGGTTTGACTAAAATAAATAATAAAATTAACTCTAAAATAATAATTTTATCTCAACTTATCAAAAATGGTACAAATAACAAAATTGCTCGAATTTCACCAAACTAACACTCAAACTTGAAAACCTTTACTTGCCGCCCACATTCCTCCCGTACAGCCCCAGCCGTACAGTCCCGACGTACAACTCCAGTCATACAGTCCATCCGTATAGCTTGTACTCAATTTTTTCTGATTTTTAGTTAAAAAATCTAATTTAAGAAAATTCTATTTTTCTGACATTTTTGAAAATATTTAGTTTCTACGCATTGGGAAACATATCAAAATAAGAAGAATGCACCAAAACATATAGGGCAATAAAATTCCTACAATTTACATAAATCCCAAAAGTTAAGAAATCATAACAACAATATCACAATAATCAAACAACTCACGAATTATCAGAAAATCCCAAAAAGGGCATCACAACAATCACAGATTCATACGTATTTCCATCGTAACAAAAAAATTATATAGGAAAACATCAATTGGTGACGTTAGAGGTTTTGACCAAACCCCCTAAATAATTCAGTTTTGTTTCTCTACTGAAATCCTTAGGGGTTGGCGGTTTGACTAAAATAAATAATAAAATTAACTCTAAAATAATAATTTTATCTCAACTTATCAAAAATGGTACAAAAAACAAAATTGCTCGAATTTCACCAAACTAACACTCAAACTTGAAAACCTTTACTTGCCGCCCACATTCCTCCCGTACAGCCCCAGCAGTACAGTCCCGACGTACAACTCCAGTCATACAGTCCATCCGTATAGCTTGTACTCAATTTTTTCTGATTTTTAGTTAAAAAATCTAATTTAAGAAAATTCTATTTTTCTGACATTTTTGAAAATATTTAGTTTCTACGCATTGGGAAACATATCAAAATAAGAAGAATGCACCAAAACATATAGGGCAATACAATTCCTACAATTTACATAAATCCCAAAAGTTAAGAAATCATAACAACAATATCACAATAATCAAACAACTCACGAATTATCATAAAATCCCAAAAAGGGCATCACAACAATCACAAATTCATATGTATTTCCATCGTAACAAAAAAATTATATAGGAAAACATCAATTGGTGACGTTAGAGGTTTTGACCAAACCCCCTTGATCACCAATAAAGACAAAGGTCGGATAATACGAACTATAGAGATATGAGAATAATTATCTCTCACTATCCTGACTGCTTAAGATCATCGATAAGTAAAACAATCATCCGTCTCTTTTACCTTGAAAGTTGAAGCTTTGACAAATTTATTCACGTTCCTCATGGTCGCTCCCAAAGCTCTGCTATAAAACCTCAATTCCATGATCAACCGCTTTCTCAAATTCTGATTTTTTTTCTCCGTACCCTCAAGCCCTCAATTCCACTATCCTGACTGCGTTATTATTTTTTTCTCAACTTATCAGTAATGATTAAATTATTAAGATTTCCGTAAATCTCACAAAACACCAAAATAACTCAAATAATTCAGAATAAATTTAAATAAATCAAGCAACACACATAAAAATACTCAAATAATTAAATAAAATATTAATATAAACCCGGGGTGTAACAAATTACCAGAACTCCAAGAAGGGATTCGATGCAGAAGAAGAGATATTTGAATATAAGATAATCGAGAAGATTCGAATGCAGCAAAAAAGTGCAAAAAAATAATAACGCTTCACAAACAAGAAAGACAAACATAAAACTTAACATCTCCTATTTGGTATGCATACAGGAAACTGGTAGTCCCATGATTGGCACCCAAGAATCAAAGAAGTACCAAAATAACGACCAGCAGTCGATATATGGCCTCAATTTTGTAACGGTACTCAAGCACTCTAGAGATATTATCTCTTACCATGGAATCTTAGGACCACATGGAAGACTTACACAACGAAACATTTCAGTTACAAGATAAGCATTGAATGCACATATTTCTAAATTTACCTACCCTCACTCAACACCTTACCAGTTTCTTTCCTAATTTTGAGAGGTGCTCGAAAACTATGAAACAAAAAAAAAGAACATTTTCGATGTCGATCTCAATACTTCAATAACAATCCTAGCTTAGTTTCTGAAAACAAGGACTTGAGGGAAAAATGTCTACATGCCCAAATGACCTAATAAGACTGGCTCAATTCAAAATTTTTTCCACATAAAGATGACAAACATGTAGACCATTTCTAAGAGGCTACACATCGGAACTCAACATCGCCCTCATCATATGCGTTGAAATTAATACAAAGGCGTCCTACACATCACGCTCATTGAGGGCAGCTTTAATTGTTGCTCGTAAATAAGCATGATCACATGCCACACCAAGGTATTATTTCATTTACTCGTGTAAGTTACATCTCTCTGGCATCAATGACTTGAGCATTGGAGTGCTAACCTTGCATATAAGCTCCCTATTACGCCCATCAGAGACTCTTGACGTTGTACCAGCGAGCTTATCCGCTAACCTTCGTCAAGACTTTATCAAAATCATGTTCAACACCAAAATACTAGCAAATATGAGTTACCTAGATAAATATCTCTCCCCTATCCAATAACCTAGTTGTCACACCCACCACCCCTTCTTTCCCCAACATTCAAACCTTCATCTCCCCGTGTAGATTGGATCGTTCGTGGTGCGATGAGATCATTTCTCTACACCATCTTTTTACCCGCTTTTTGATTTATTCTCTACCATTCTCTAGAGACTTCCCTTTTTCGTGTTCGTTTTCTCTTTATACGAAGGAATCAACTCTCTCACATGGGATTTATTGTCATGTTTTTGGTATTGTGGTGCCACTATGTTCTTCGGATCTATGGTAGTTCTCTGGAGTAAGAATGTTTCGTCAATTCTATGAGTTTTTTCAATTCTAACGTGGTTGATCGTTAGTTTTATCGCTCGTATAAAATGTTTGATGGAGTCAGAAAGGTTTTTTTCATCGCATACGGATAATATATTGGAAGAAAATCTAACATTTTACTTAATACTTACGGTTTAATTAACAAAAATGATATTCTTACATCATATCATACACCTACACTGTATTTCACCGTTCACAAATACGATGAACAGTAACATTATAAAATATATTTTTTAATTTTAAATATATATATATATATATATATATATATATATATATATATAATATATATTATATATAATATATATATATATATATATATATATATAATATTATATATATATATATATATATATATAATATATATTTTTTTTTTTATTAAAAGATACCGATATAAAATTATGTGATTAACCAACTTCATAATTTTATTAACCAATATTTAATATTTCATTAGAAAACTTTATTTTATTACTAAAAGTTATTTTTAATATTTGGACGTTTATTAACCAACTTCATTAATTCATTAACCGACTTTTTATTTTTCATTAAACAACTTTATTTTACTACTAAAAACTATTTTTAATATATTGACGTTTATTAACCAACTTCATCACTTCATTAATCAATTTTTTATATTTCATAAGCCAACTTTATTTTATTATAAAAAAAGTCATTGTTCGTATACCGTACACAAACACTATTCATGGGTACTATTCACACACATGATATTGTTCATATTACATTATTCATGCATTTTAAACGTCACTATTTATATATTGTTCACAACATTGTTGTGAATAGTGCATATGGTGTAGATGTAACTGTGAGTGTAGGAATAACATTGTTATTTAATTAATAGTATCTGATAATGTTATAACTAATGATTATGTGTTATTGTTGAGATATTTAGAATGCATCACATTACTAGTTGTTATTTTTTTAATAATTTGTTTAAAGTTCTATAATTTAAGCTATATATCTTTTTGTTTTATTTGATACTGTAAATTTAATTTTTAAATTTATCTACGTATAAGCAGATTTCAACATTAAAAAGAAACCTTATTTGAGAGACATTTTTTTCTCTTTAAACAAGAAGCCTTAGCGATAAAGATAAGATTCAAAGAGAAAGTTGAACAACAATTGAGGGGACACAGTGTCCTGAATGATAGACTTTCAAGTACAAAGGAAGTTTGTTTGTTATTGATAACATTGATGTTCATGTACATGACAAATCACAATGTTTGGAAATTTGTCTCCTATATAATATGATGTGACACATCACTTAGTATTATGGTCCTCTTGTTACGCCCAAAAGCCAACACCAAACAGTACTTTAGTGCTCAATTCCAAGACTAGCATGATTTGATTCCACAATATATGTCTGTTTCTACATGAGAACACTCATACTACTGATACCACATGCATGAACAAAGCCTCACTTAAATTGTTGATGTTGATAATGGAAACACTCAAAACCATCCAACTCATATGTTTGTGTATAAATATCCTTTACTTAGCCAATTGCTAAACCTAAAAAAGACTACATCTTTATTTTGTGGACCATTATTACCATTGCATGAATCTTGTCTATCCAGCCAGCCACATGGTCAGCCATAGAATTTTGAATCAAAAGTAAGTATACAATATCAAACAAGTTTTCTTCTATTCTACTATCCTAGAAACTTCCTTTTTTGTTTAAAACAAACTAATAAAAATTAAATATAAGATATAATTGAAAAAGATTATAATTAATATTATATTTATTTTATATATACATATACATAATAAATATTATTTGAAATATAAGACAAACGGGTATCAAACTGCATAGTTATTTTATATTGTATGGAAAAATCAATTCTCTTAAAAACTACATCGATTAAATTAAGATATATAACATTGTTATGCATGAGTCTTTTGACTCTTTGTAAAAAGATTCACTGTGTCTCTGATACTAGAAAATCAAAAGTGTCAATGACAAATCGTATGAAAGTTTGTTGATTGTCGAAACACGTTTTCTCATGTTTGACCATTTTACTTGAAGTGGTTTTAAAGGTTGCCTATCTCATAGTAAAACCTCTAGACCTTAGTCTCACTAGTGAAAAAACATATGTCCGGTCCACATATGTATGTTTTCCTCCTATCTAACCTCCTACCAGAACATCTTCTGAACTAAGTGTCGATCTCCCCTCCTGTGAGTCTGTGAAGAAATTCACAAGTGTCTCTTTTTTTTACAAATACTTCGGCCCGTCGAAGTATATCAAATAGGACATATTTAACAAAGTTATTTCAGTATTTGAACTCTAGAAGCTCCTTAAAATGAATTATGTGTTCCCTAAATGTATCCAAACATGTCTTGCGACAAATAGGGCAAACCTCATCAATAGCAAATAAAGGAATCATAAGTTGATATATAAGGATAGTATGATACTCTACCATTGACATTGTCTGTCAATAGGAATGGTAAGGAAAAAATCACAAGTCTATGTTGGTTGCAAACAACCAAAAACTATTTTCATTCTTGTGGTAATATCAAAATTTATGACCATGTCCTGAACACTTTTACTAAAAAGAACACTCGCCAAAATATGTTGTGTTTTAGGAAGGACGGTGTCTTTGCTAGTAAAACTGCTAAGGTCCAAATCTAGAATTACAACATTAAGACCATCCAAAGTTGTGCCAAAATTATAGTCCATATCATATAGCCTACTTCCTCTAAATATATGATCCTATAACACCAAATATTGGGTCATAGAAGTCACAAACGCGTAGGAGGCAACATCTATTGTCGAGTACAAATTCAATCCTCCAACTTTAATAGGTAAATAAGTCAACTTCCATTGAAGGTCCCCAAAAAAAGTACCACCACCAACCACGATGTATCCAACCACACTTCGCAACTCTTTATCAAATCAAATAAATGCTTCCTCCAGGTGATTATGTTGACATGTTCTTAGGGAAAAAAAGTTTGGCAATACCTGTGCATGATCAAAGTAAGAGAAAATCACTTTAAGGATCCCTTATTTATGGTAGAATATGCATTAACTAAACAACCATGATAACTTTCTTCATGGACAAACCCTTGATAAAGCCTACATCTCACCTAACATCCCCTCCAAACAAATTTATCCCCAGCACCGGCCTTCTAATGTTTGAAGGGAACAAATCCCCACGAATTTCTCTACCATCACATAAAGGGAAAAAGATCTCAGTCTTACGGATATTCAATTCGAGACCTAATCATAGACCCATCTCACGAATAATATTAAATGCTTTAGCAACCTCCTTTGAATTTCCTATGATGATTGCATATAATATTATGAATGAATGAGTGTAACACAAAAGCAAAAAGAAGAGGCCCTATCATGCCACCTTGTTGCACTCCAGTGGCTGATATAATATGCCCACCTCTAAGGTACAACCTCACTAACTGGCCATAAATAAAATCAACCCACAGAGAAATTCATGGGCACCTCATGCATAATGGATTATTAATCTACCATATTAAAAGCATTCAAGAAATCTACTATAGGCATAGCCAAAGAACCTTCCTCGTTGGCACTGTGCAAAATGGCCTCAACACCGCCCAATACATCAACCACAAGTTGGAAGTCATTGAGATATCATGCCACATATTTATTGGCTCATTTCATAGCAAACTTGGATATCAACCAACTTCAAATAGAACCCACAAAAATTGGTTGTATCCTACCATCTAGATGTAATAACATCGTCAAGGGTAGAACGGTAACAAACTCTTTCAAAATCATCATACATATTCATCCCAGCCATATGTTAACAACTATAGTGATTACACTTAAAAGATATTTGCTACAACAAAACCTTATCCACATAGTGTGTCTAATATATGTTGTACTCGTAAACCATCTCTACTACATGATGTCACTTTTGGAAAATATTTGATGCACCTGAAGATAGTATCAATATCAACCACTAGAGGAGCTTCGGAGAACAAGGTAGTCGGCATGGAGGGAGGTGGTTTGTATGAGTGCTTAACCTCAAAAACCTTCATTTATGTCCATTGGAGATGGTCACTCCAGATGACCCAAACATATTTACAACCGATGTGAAGTGACCATATGTACCTTGCGGACGCATTACTTGACAATAGAGCTCGTTTTTTTTTCTCTTTCTCCTCAATATGAACTACCTCATGACCTAAACTATCTTACTCAAATCTTTCTAACACATTATCGACTAACTTGGCAAGATCATATACGTCTCTCCAATTAGCTACACACTCCAAAATGCATTGTTATTGTTAGGACTTCGATTTCCATACTTGCGAACCCATTTATTCTAAGACTTGACCACCTGCAAAATGCAAAGAGGAATAAGTAACAACCGAACCTAAAAACCTACAGATCTCGGCTCAACAATCACCTTATAAAGAGCATTTTTTTAATGTCTGAGAGAAAGTCTAAGAGGTATGCTTTTCACGGGGAAGATAGATATGTTGTGATGATCTAACTAACAATCCTGCATCAACAATAAGCCCCTAGTTTATGTTGAGGTTATTAGAGTCAGTTATAAATGATTTTACAATACACACAATGTGACTTCCGACCTCCCCTATGAGTAACACGAACCAAACCATCAGGATGATGATATGTCTGACTTATGACATGAATACTCATACACCTTCCACGTAACCATTGCTCAACCACCCTTAAAGACTCATTCAATGCCATAAACAAATTCTGATCATTCTCGATGACTTTCCATAATTCATTTTCCTTTTGTCACTGCATAAATGTAACTTCTTAAAATGAGACACTATATGAGAAATACTCTTCAAACAATGAAATTCTCATAACAGACACTGTAAGCCTTCTATTGGGATTTTTTTGTGTGGATTTTAATTGTTTGGGTTTGAGTTTATATTAAAATTTAAAAATAAAAAATAAAGAATGAGTTTTATTGCGAGACAAACTTTATGGCAAACGTGATAATTATTGTAAGGAATCCATAAACTTAGCCTGATTATTAAAAAGGAATACTTTATGTGTCAAACTTCTATATATCCCTTTTTTCCCATTTATAGGTAGTTACAAGAATTACCAAATTAAACTTCATGCAATGGAAACACAGAGTCATGAACCACTTCAGAATCCACAAGAAATTGAGAAACACAGCACTTATGAAGAAGAAAAACAGGTAAAGCTAGATATTTCATTGAATCCGAATGTTCCTAACAACTATTGTGAGTCCAATCTAGTCACCACAGATGATTCTTCTACTACTTTGTCAGATCATTGCACTGGCGGCTCCAAATCTTCTTCAGAGCCACGGTTTTTCTCTTGCAATTACTGCAAGAGAAAATTCTATAGTTCACAAGCATTGGGAGGACACCAAAACGCTCACAAGAGTGAGAGGTCAATTGCAAAAAGAGGACATAGGTTTATAGGAACACACATGATGCTGTCACCAACAGGAACAACCTCATTTTCTCAGAATCATTTTCACCATAGTTATGCAAATATGGCATCTTTACTACCACTTCATGGTGGTGCTAATAGCAATACTTTTAGACCACTTGGAATTAAGGCTCATTCTATGATTCAGAAGCCTTTTCATAACTTTTCATCCAATGGATTTGGAAGCACTTATTATGGATATAATGGTTGGTCAAGACCACTTATTTTGAATCAACAACATGGAATAGGAAAGTTAGCTATGGAAACTTTCAAGGAAACGGGGTTATCATCACATGACAGTGTTGGTAGATTCAAAAGTGTTGAAGAGGACATGGTGAATCCAGGAACTCGTTTGAGTTTGAAGAGTAATCAGGAAGAGGTGAAGTACCTTGACTTATCCTTAAAACTCTAAGCATGTGTTCTTGTAGTATAGATTAGTGACGGCTTCTTGGTAAGTATAGGCATAGCTAGTTAGAATTTAGACAATTTTATTTTCTCATTGTTTGTAATGATTTATTGTGTAAGCCTTTTTATGATCGGTGAAGGAATTCTCTTATTCAATTTCTTTGTTATTCTTTTTTGTTGATATTCATTTTCAAGTAAGGTTAAATTTGCTATGACCATGAGCTAAAAAAATTTGATGAACTCATGGTGATTCATATATAGAAATAAGGATGAACATTGAGATGTTGTTAAAGCTTAATGTATTTTAACTTTAGCCCAAAAACGTCTTAGGCCCTTTTTAATTATTCGTTTTATTTTTGGTCCATTGTGCTTGGTGTAGACCTATATATCTCACATTTGCATCTCTTCCAAATGAATGAAAATATTATTCAGATTTTTTATTTAATTTTTTCTTTCATACATTTGCTGACAAATGTTAACATGATATAGATTAAGATTGTTATGATCTTCTCCATCCTTATCTTCAATCATGTTTCTTTTATCACTGATTTTCTTTTCTTCTACGTGGCTCCACCCACCTTCTCTTCGTTGGATAACATTCTTATTCATTAACCTTCATCTTTCTCTTCTTTCGTATTCGTTTCACCTTCCACCCTTGCCATTTTTTCTCTCTCCAAGAAACCTTCAGTTTAACAATTCTTGCCATTTTTTTCTTTTTCAAGATTCCCTTCAGTTTTCTATTTTCCCTTCATCTTGAACCTTTCTTTCTTCTGTTTTTTTCTTCATCCATGGCCTCCGAAGAAGATGAAACCACCCCCCAAACTCACCTCGCAAAGAACCCAAAAATAGCCATGGAAACTCCAATCGCAACTACCAAACTGACATGCTCGATCCCTTCTTTATGCACCCCAGCGATAATCATCGTCTCCCATCATTTCCCCATCCCTCAACAACACTAATTTCCACTCATGGTCCCGTGCCATCAAAATTGCTTTTCAATCGAAAAATAAATTAAGGTTCATTGATGGAACCCAAATTCTTCCCAATCCCACATATTCAAAATACCTTACATGGGATCGTTGTAATTAAAGGAGAATGACGATCCAAAATGCAACGGAAATTAAAATTTTCTCCTTTAGTGATCCTTACGAATGGGCATGATCAGTGATAGAAATCGTTACCTCTTGTGGCGATTGAAACCTTTGATGCAGATCTAAGGAGTGATCACGAACGTTGAATGGTGACAACGCCTCTACTCATTCCGCACGAATGAATTTCTTCAGTCTCAGTGCTAGCTGTTACGAATGAAGGCTTTGAGTGAGAGAGAGAGAAACGAAATTTCATCTAATGAAATGCTTCTGCACAAGGGTTCTTGTTGATTCTAAGAGTTGGCAGCAATTTTGGTAAAACAAAGAGTGTTCACAAGATGTCTTGTGTGATGTCTTAACATGAGATATCCTATGTACCTGCTGGAGTTGAAGAACATATGCAAGAAGGATTGTTTCAGAATGCCACATACATTGACAAGGCTTTTGATATTGGTATGTACCTGCTGGAGTTGAAGAACATATGCAAGCAGGATTGTTTTAGAATGCCACATACATTGACAAGGCTTCTGATATTGGTTGTACCTGCTGGAGCTTATATGGAAGACATATGCTGCAGGATTGTTTCAGTTGACATACTCATTGTCATGGTAACTGATATGGATGTACCTGCTATAAAAGGAAACTGGATTATGCAGGATTTTTCCAGATGTCAGACCCGATGTCATGACATCTTGTACACAGAACATTCAGTATGAATGTCTGGTGTTTTGTGATTGCACAATTGGTGGCAATCATTGGTTGATTGAAGATATGGCTAGCTGGCGCATTCTATCAGGGATATCAACTAGATTTGTTTATTTTCCAAGGAGATCTTTACAGCTGATATGAAAAGATTTGATTGGAAAATATATCTAGGGTTTTCAAGGTGTCCAATACTTCTATAAAAAGTGACTTAGAAAACCTGATTGTACACACAACCAAGACTGAGCGAAATTTAGAAAGAGAGCTAGGGTTTATGTCTGTAGGTCATTCAAGTCATCCATTGATGATTGAATTGGACTGATTTGTCTTCTTGATCAAAGCTTTGAAGCAAGATCAAGAGTGTGTCTTCTTGATTGAAATTGTGAAGTAAAATCAAGAATATTGTAATTGAAAAGTATTTTCTTTTCATAAGGGTTTGTTGTTTAAGATCACGGGTGTGTGATTGTAAGGGAAGTGAGTGGGTTCTCATATCTAAGAGTGCTTAGGTAGAAATTGCACGGGTAGAGATTAGGTGAGAAAGACTGTAACTTGGTGAAGTGTACGGATAGTCTTTGAACTAATTCTATTTTAGTGGATTTCCTTCCTGGCTTGGTAGCCCCCAGACGTAGGTGAGTTGCACCGAACTGGGTTAATAATTGCTCGTGTTATTTGCTTTACCATTCTGTTTTTGTTTATCCATTGTTTATAACCAGATATCAGTGTCGTAACATTATCTTCGACATCTTATATCTGATACCAGAATTTCAATTGGTATCAGAGCAGGCATCCTGCTCTGGTTCTAGGTGAGATCTAGGGGCAATACTTTCTGGTACAATGGAAAGAGATGGAGGATCTGTTCATAGGCCACCAATCCTGGATGGTCCTAACGATGACTATTGGAAACCTAGAATGGTAGCATTTTTAAAATCCCTTGATAACAAGGCTTGGAAAGCTGTCTTGACAGGATGGGTGCACCCTGTAGTCACTAAAGAAGGAGAAGCCACTACTGAGAAGAAGCCTGAAGAACAATGGTCCAAGGAGGACGATGATCTTGCTCTTGGAAACTCTAAAGCCTTGAATGCAATATTCAATGGTAGACAAGAATATTTTCAGGCTGGTAAATAACTGTGAAGTGGCCAAAGATGCTTGGGACATTCTCAAGACCACTCATGAAGGCACCTCTAGGGTAAAGATGTCTAGACTTTAACTGCTCACCTCCAAGTTTGAAAACTTAAGGATGAAAGAAGATGAAAACATTCATGAATTCCACATGAGTATCCTTGAGATAGCTAATGCTTCAGAAGCCCTGGAAGAGAAGATGACAGATGAAAAGTTGGTGAGAAAAATACTTAGGTCACTCCCTAAGAGATTTGCAATGAAGGTGACTGCCATAGAAGAGTCTCAAGACATCTCCAACATGAGGGTAGATGAGTTAATTGGCTCCCTCCAAACCTTTGAGATGGGATTGATTGAGGGAACTGAAAAGAAAATCAAGAGCATTGCCTTTGTTTCCAACACAGAAGAGGAAAACAGTCAAGATGTGGATAAAGAGTGGGCCAATGAAGTTGCTATGCTGGGGAGACAGTTTAACAGATTGTTAAAGAAAATGGATGTCAGATCCAAGGCAAATGTCAAATACATCTCGTCTGACATCAGTAAATCCAACAATGCTGGAAGAAAAGCAAGAGCAGATGAAAAGCCCAAAGAAGGAAAAGAGGTTCAGTGTTATGAATGTGATGGGTATGGACACATCAGGTCTGAATGTGGGACCTACCTTAAGAAACAGAAGATGAGTCTTGCTGCCACAGGGTCTGATGAGAGTGTTACTGAAGAGGCTGCAAATCTTGTGACTGCTTTGACAGGAAGATGGGAATCTGATGAAGAGTCAAGTGATGGTGAAATAACCTTTGAGGAATTGGCCTCTACCTACAGAGAGTTGTGTCAGAAAAGTGTTGAACTGAACAAACAGTCTTTAAATCAGGAAAAAGACATAACTCAACTTGAGAATGAGAAGGTAGAATTCTTGGAAACCATCTCCAAATTGAAAACAGAAGTTGTGGCTCTAAAGGTCAAGCTAGATGAAGATCAACAAGTTGAGAGCCAGAAGATAGTCCAACTTGAGAAAGAAAAAGCAGAACATGTGGAAACTATCCTCAAGCTAAAGACTGAAGTTGTGCTCTTAAACTCAAAACTAGAAGAGACAACCAAGTATGTAAGGATGCTGAACAATGGATCTGACTCCTTAGACAAGATTCTTCAAACTGGACAAATCACAGGAGTCAAATCTGGATTAGGGTTCCATAAAACCAAGGCTGAAAGTAGCTACACTGGCTGCAAACCTCAAGATAAACCTAAATGTAGCAATAGTAAGAGCAGTTCCAAGATGTCACATCATATGTCACACCATCAGAAGAAAGAACAACAAAAATAAAAACACCTAAGATGGAGATGTCATTACTGTGGAAAGTTTGGACACTCAAGGGCCTTCTGCTATAAGCTGTATGGTTACCCTACCCACCTTCATCAGCAACAGCAGAAGAGAAAACAACAGTATGGCAAACACCAAAGATGGAGATGTCATTACTGTGGGAAAGCTGGACACTCTAAGTCTTCCTATTATAAGCTGTATGGTTATCCTAGTGGTTATCCTAGCCATGGTCATCAACAGATCCTCTATCAACCCAGACCCAAACATCACAGGCCTATCAACAAGAAGCAATGGGTTCCTAAGACTAATGTTACAAGTCTAATAGCTCACAAAGAAGAGTGGTATTTTGATAGTGGATGCTCTAGACACATGACTGGAACTCAGACTTGATAACTGACCTTCACCCTCATGATTTAAGCTATGTAACCTTTGGTGATGGAGCTAAAGGTGAAATAAAGGGGATAGGCAAGCTTGAGTGTCCTGGATCCCCTAAACTTGACAATATTCTACTGGTCAAGGGCTTGACTTCAAATCTAATAAGCATCAATCAGCTAGGGGATCAAGGTCTGAATATCATCTTCACTAAAACTGAATGTCTGATTGTGAACAAAGACAGTGAAGTAATTATGAAAGGAATCAGGACCAACAACAACTGCTACATATGGAGCTCTCAAATGGATAACCACTCTAAGATGAGTACAGTTGCAAGAAGAATCATCAAGGGAAAGGAAAAGTGTCAGATAAGGGTGCTAATACCTAACCTCAAGGAAGAAAAGGTCATGATGGCACAAACACCTGAACACATGACTGATGGTATGAAGTCTGAAGTTAGTAAGAGCTTTGCTGGAACTAAGACACAAGGAACTATGTCAGTTGAAAACAACAATGCTCAACCAGGGTGGATGAAATTGCTGAGAATTATCTACAATGTCACACTCGATGCTATGACATTGTATTATGACAACCTGACTGCAAAGGACTTGTATGAGGAAAAGAGAAAATTAGGGGCTTGACTTCTTGAGAAAATATGGCAATTAATGTAGAGTGGAAAAGGCAAGAAAAATATTGTCTGTCCAATAAAAAGAAAAAGCCACATTAATAATGAATCATCTCCTAGTATTGGAAATAACATCTATTTCATATGCACACTCTGCCTGAACATAATTCTTTCCATCCTCATTAAACTTCTCAAAGAACCTCTGCTAGGGCAAAGAAAGTTTTCTCAAAAGTTCAACAACATGTCTCAACATCCGTCAACATCTAGAACTTCCTCAATGGAATTTTTAGAAGAGGAGTTGATAGACGCAACCCCTCTACGTATGATACCAGGTGATGTTCTAGGCTCCCCTTCCATGGCTAGAGCTAAGCAAGGCAACACTCCTGAAGAATCGCCTGATAAAGATGACATGCACTCTACTGATCGCATCATAAGAAACCTAGTTACTAGGATACTGAATGAAGAGCATGGAGTTGAGGACATTTTTACACCTCTGTCCAGAAGGGACCCCTCTCCTGAGGTGGAAACCCAAGATGAGAAAGATGATGACTCATCTAAAACAGAAAAGGAAGCAGCTGCTGAGGGACTATGTTCTCTTGGAAAAAACGTACCTAGTATGTCCCCTGATACTGCTCAGGACATTGAGGAAGAAGGGTCTGAGGAAGAAGATGACACGTTGGTCAATCTTGTGAAAACAAGTGTTGTTAATAGACTGAGAAAAAGGAAGAGTATGGCTGAGATAAGGACAGGTAGGAAAGAGAAAAGGGTTGCTGGTATAGGCCCCTCCAAGACTTGGAGTAAAGTAGAGGTCAGGAAGATGAAGGAAAGTGAGAGTTCTGAATCTGAAGAGGATGTCGAATATGATGTCTCAGACATTCCCCCTGTTAAAAGGAAGCCTGTAAAGAAGTCTCCAAACAAAGTGGCTGTTGTTCATCTTGACAATATCTCGTTTCACGTGGAAGGTGGTGCTGCCAAATGGAAGTTTGTGACTCAAAGAAGGGTAGCAGTTGAAAGAGAATTGGGAAAAGAGGCAAGTGAAGTAAAGGAAGTCATGGAGTTAATTAAGACAATTGGTCTTATGAAAACTGTGACTACTCTGCCTCAATGCTATGAGGGGTTAGTCAAAGAATTCATTGTGAACATCCCTGAGGAGATATATGAAAGAAACAGCAGGAAGGGCTGCAAAGTTTTTATAAGGGGTAAGTGTGTGAAACTTTCACCTACTATCATCAACAAGTTCCTGGGGAGAGGAACTGATGAAGGGGTAGATATAGAGGCCACAGATAATGAGATCTGTAGGATGATTACAGCTGGCCAGGTTAATGAATGGCCCAGTAGGAAACACCTTGCAGCTAGTAAACTAACTGTCAAGTATGCCATCTTGCATAAGATTGGTTCTGCAAATTGGGTTCCTACTAATCACATATCTACCATCTCCATTGCTCTTGGGAGGATCATTCATGCTATTGGAACAAGGGTTAACTATGACTTTGACAAGTTCATATTTGAACAAACCATTAGACGTGCTTCCACCAATGCTGTAAAGTTGCCCATTGCATTCCCATCTATCATCTGTGGGATCATCCTGAGTCAACAACCAGGAATCCTGAGTACAAGTGATATTCCAAGCAGGAGAAAGACCCCTCTATGAATTCACTATAAGCTTTTTGAGGGTAGTCATGTCAATGATGTTGTTATGACATCTGTCAGAAGGGAACCTGCATCTCAAGGGAGCCTGATTGACCAACTAAAAGAGACCTGCAAAGAATTGGACAATGGTATAAGGGTGGCCAAGGCTAGAAAAGAAGCTTTAGAAGTTCTCATCTGTAGCCTGGAAAGGGAAGACATAGAAAAGGCTGGAAAGGACTCAAATACAAGATCCCAATGCAGTGCTGAAAGCTCAGAAGATTCTGAAGATGAAGATGAAGGTGAAGAAGAGACTTCTTCTTCTGATTAATTGTCCCTGGCTGTATTGAAGACTTGGAGGGGTGCTGGAAGGTGTGGTGGAAGTTGGGGTGCTGTTTGGAAAGCTGATGTTCTTTCTGTTTTTTTGTATTTTGTGGCAGTCCTCATGATGCCTGTTATGTAATATTTAGGCTCTTAATGAGTTCCTTGAATTTGTTCATTGTCTCAGCTTTCAGCTGTGTATAATGATGGATGTGTACTTCCAGAATATTCTGTTTTAACATGCTTAATGTTATAACATGTGTTTTAACTTTCTCTGCTAGACTAATAGACATTTATTTTGTCTGATTGGTCACCTTTGGTCAATTTTGACTAAAAAGAGGGAGAAGAGCTTGATATGGAAGTTGGATGTGGCTGATCAGAAGGACAGAAGGACAGCTATTATTGACTGGTGCGCAGGTGCTGATGTTGAAGCAGATGTCATTATGACATTCTGGCTGGTACAGGTACTGGAGTTCAGTAGCTGTTATGGTTATGCACAGATTTATGGGGAGAAGAAGTACCCTGGTGCATTGTGCATTTGTGTGTCTTACTAGTTGCATCCATAACTAGTAATTTTGTTGATTGTTGCACAGATTTAGGGGGAGGAGAAGTACCCTTGTGCATGTGTGTATTACTAGTAGCCATAGCTAGTAATTGTTTTGCTTCTGCTGCTGATTAAACTACTGTTATGTGGTTTACTTGCTGATAGTTTACCTTGTGAACAAAAAGGACAAATATATGTTTTAGCCAAAATTTGCCAAAGGGAGAGTTTGTTGATTCTAAGAGTTGGCAGCAATTTTGGTAAAACAAAGAGTGTTCACAAGATGTCATGTGTGATGTCTTAACATGAGATATCCTATGTACCTGCTGGAGTTGAAGAACATATGCAAGCAGGATTGTTTCAGAATGCCACATACATTGACAAGGCTTTTGATATTGGTATGTACCTGCTGGAGTTGAAGAACATATGCAAGCAGGATTGTTTCAAAATGCCACATACATTGATAAGGCTTCTGATATTGGTTGTACCTGTTGGAGCTTATATGGAAGACATATGCTGCAGGATTGTTTCAGTTGACATACTCATTGTCATGGTAACTGATATGGATGTACCTGCTATAAAAGGAAACTGGATTATGCAGGATTTTTCCAGATGTCAGACCCGATGTCATGACATCTTGTACACAGAACATTCAGTATGAATGTCTGGTGTTTTGTGATTGCACAATTGGTGGCAATCATTGGTTGATTGAAGATATGGCTAGCTGGCGCATTCTATCAGGGATATCAACCAGATTTGTTTATTTGTCAAGGAGATCTTTACAGCTGATATGAAAAGATTTGATTGGAAAATATATCTAGGGTTTTCAAGGTGTCCAATACTTCTATAAAAAGGGACTTAGAAAACCTGATTGTACACACAACCAAGACTGAGCGAAATTTAGAGAGAGAGCTAGGGTTTGTGTCTGTAGGTCATTCAAGTCATCCGTTGATGATTGAATTGGACTGATTTGTCTTCTTGATCAAAGCTTTGAAGCAAGATCAAGAGTGTGTCTTCTTGATTGAAACTGTGAAGTAAAATCAAGAATATTGTAATTGAAAAGTATTTTCTTTTCACAAGGGTTTGTTGTTTAAGATCACGGGTGTGTGATTGTAAGGGAAGTGAGTGGGTTCTCATATCTAAGAGTGCTTAGGTAGAAATTGCACGGGTAGAGATTAGGTGAGAAAGACTGTAACTTGGTGAAGTGTACGGATAGTCTTTGAACTAATTCTATTTTAGTGGATTTCCTTCCTGGCTTGGTAGCCCCCAGACGTAGGTGAGTTGCACCGAACTGGGTTAACGATTGCTCGTGTTATTTGCTTTACCATTCTGTTTTTGTTTATCCATTGTTTATAACCAGATATCAGTGTCGTAACATTATCTTCGACATCTTATATCTGATACCAGAATTTCAGTTCTATTTATAGAACCACTTGTGTGGGCTGCAAGCTAAAAACCCCATTAAGTGTATGTGACACATATCTTATGGTATACCAAAAAATCACTTAAGCGCGTGGTATCTTACCACATTTCATATTCTACTTAAGTGCACCGTACCTTACGATATTCCACAATTCACTTAAGTGTCTGTCTCTCACCAATTCGTTCTTTTGTGTGTGACCTTATAGTTGTTCACGATATTGGCAATTATATTAAATCACGTATTTAACATAATGAACAGTGAGAGGTATCTAGCAACACATCACTGCTACCCAAGGCACGAAAATATCATGTGATATGACAAATCCCTTTTTGTGATAATACTTGTTTATACAATTACCCTTTTGCCCTTATGTCTATATTGGACACAAGGCATGGACCGTGTTATCCTTGTCCAGTTCAATATTGGGCCCTTAGACATTTATCCTGTTACGCAGGATGGGCAAATTCCATCTAGGACACTCATGTCCCTCAACATGCTTCGTGGAGTACCCATCAAATGTCTTTATGGTCATCTAGTTACAGACAATGTTTTATCAACAATAAAGCACTCGACTCTACATCTAGGGTCCATAGTGGTTTCAAGTCGAAGGGTGGTATACACCACTATCACCACGAGAATAACTTATGACACTTTGCATAACATTCTGTATAGTATTCTCATAGTAGGTCAATCCAGTATAAATATTACTCCTAATATTCATACCTATATTTAAGACTTGATAACTCCTTATCCATGATCCATGAGATGTGATCATCAGTCTATATACATAATAGTCTTAATGCTTTAATATTATCCCACTTTACAACAAAGCTCGACTACGGATACTTTAAGAATAGTGTCCTTATGTTTAATGGGATCTCATGATTAAGTCACACTTGATACATTAAACGAACTAGCTATTCTAGGGACTTTATTAAACAAACATAATAAAGAAAAAAGCCTTTTATTATTAATAAATAATTCGATACAAGTACCAAAAGTCTTGGCCTTTAGGGATTACACCAACAGTAATAACATGGTAATGGCTTAGCTTACGAATTCAATTGAGAAGGAGATCTCCGAAAGTGTCTTATGGATGGATTTCGCTAAAGATATATGGGAAGAGTTACATGAACGATACCACCAAGGCGACATATTTTGTATCTTATACCTACAAGAGGAAATCTATTCTCATAAGAAAGGCGAACAATCTATCACCCAATACTTCACAACACTGAAGAAATTATGGGAAGAGTTCGATAATTTTTTCCCCACTCCTAGTTGTACTTGTGAACCTATGTGCCACTATCAATTAACCTCCACAATCAAAGTTTATCATGATAACGACTATGTTATTCACCTCCTAAAAGGTGTTAATGATTGTTATGCTCCCGTTCATGCTCAAGTTATGCTCATGCCACCCTTGCCTCATGTCAACAAAGTTTACTCGCTTCTCATTCATCAAGAGAGAGAGAAATTGTCCAACCTATTGAAGATGACAAACTTCTCGCTCATATTTCCAAACCATATCAAAAAGTTCGCTCGCCTTAAAAGGGATCGAAGAGTCAACCTTACAACAAATCTAAAGGTATCAAAAAAAATTCCTACTGTAATAGGCTCGGACACACTATTGAAGTGTGCTTCAAAAAGCATGGTATTCCTCCTTATTTGAAGAATCCCTAGATTGCGTAAGTCTCATTAAAAGAACAACCTCAGGAGCGAACAGATGATTCAGATCAATGTACCAACCAATTTGTGCTAACTGCTGATCAACAACGAGCTTTTCTTACTCTCCATCAATGAACACCTCACCTTCTACCAACACAGTTTAGCACCTACAATCTTCTTATCCATCGCATTCCGGTATGTTTCCTACTATACTCACCATCAATAACATAGGATCTCATGATTGGTTGATGGACACAAATCATGTGTGTCACTCCAAGTTCATGTTCACATCCCTTAAAACCATTCAACCCATTAACATTCGGCTCCCCAATGGAGCCATGATTACTACTCGCCCCTCTGGCTCCATATATTTCTATGACACTTTACATATCCATGATTTTCTATATATACCTTCATTTTTTACCAATATTATATATGTTTCTACATTGTGTGCTTCCCAGGATTGTACCAAAAAAATTGCATTTACTCATTGTCTCATACAGGCGACCCATACCCTGATGAAGACTGGTGCGACTAGAACACATTAAGGGTTATACTCTCTCATTCTACCTATTTCACAGAAGACTAATACCCTTGACAATGTTCCCCACCCCAATAAACATGTGTTACAAAATTGTTCCCTTTGGCACAATAGACTTGGTCAACCCTCACATGAAACTTTGAATCATATTAATAAAATTCCCACTTTGCCTCAATTGTCTAAATCTGATTGACTTTGTGATGCTTGCTTTAATGCTAAACAAAAACGTATTTATTTTCCTGGTAGTTATACTAGAACTGAAAAATGTTTTGAACTTGTGCATATGGATATTTGTGGCTCTATTTCTATTGTTTCTTTACTTGAACATAAATATCTTTTAACTATCATTGATGATTATAGTAGATACTGTTGGATATTTCTTATGAAGGCCAAATCTGAAACCTCCATTTTAATAAAAAAAATTGTCAATCTTATCCAAACTCAATTTAATAGCACCATAAAGACAATTAGATCTGACAATGGACCTGGGTGTTTTTTGAAAACTTACTATGAATATCAGGGTATCCATCATCAAACCTCTTGTGTCTACACACCCTAAAAAAATGAGATAGTTGAGAGAAAACATCAACATCTTCTTGGAGTGACACATGCTCTTCTTTTCCAATCTCACACACCTAAGAACTTCTGGTCTTATGTTGTTTCCTATGATGTCCATTTAATAAATAGTCTCCCTTCTAAATTGGTGAATTGTAATTGTCCCTTTACCCTTATTTACAATCAAATTCCTGATTATATGCATATAAAAACCTTCGGATGCCTTATTTATGCTTGTAGTAAAGCTACAACTAGGACAAAATTAGACTCTCTCTCTAGAAAATCATTTTTCTTGGATTCAAATGTGGTGTTAAAGGCTCTATATTGTATGACATTATGAATAAAAATGTTTTCATTTCTCGTGATGTTGTCCATTTTGAACATATATTCCCTTTTGCCTACCCCCACGATACTGAATCCCCATCCCTACAACCCATTTACCATCCCAACATTGATGACCCTCTTTACTACAACCTACCCAATACCACTCATGAATCTCCCATTCCCATGGAATGTACACCCAAAAACCAAATTATCAATTCTGAACCTGCAATTTAGACTCCTCCCACCAAGACACCAGACTCCAACCCTTTTCACATTAACTCTCCACACCTAATTCCTATTCTTTCTCCCAATAACCTACCCAATGATATCACAACCATAAGGCAATCCTCTAGGATTTCAAGACCTCCAACCTATCTCCATGATTATAATTTTTCCCTTATTTCAGGTTCCTCTAACTTTACAAATCTTCTAAATTCATGTAAAACTCATTACCCTATATCTGACTTCATCACTTAGAATAATTTATCTACATCTCATAAGTTGTTTAATTTAAATATATCTACTATCTAAGGACCTTTTTCTTATACTACAGCCATGCTTGACCCTAATCGGCAACAAGCCATATCCAATGAACTTAAATCTCTCAATGACACCAACACTTGGGTCATTACTTCTCTTGCACCCAACAAAAAAGCCATAGGATGCAAATGGATTTTCAAACACAAATACCACTTTAATGGCACCATTAAGAGATATAAGGACATCTTTTCGCTAAGGGTTTCAATCAAACACAAGGTCTGACTATTTAGAGACTTTTAGCCCTGTTATAAAGATGACCATCATTAGAATATTTCTATCCATTGCTTCATTCCTTAAATGCCATGTTAATCAACTTGACATTAACATAACCTTTCTTCATGGTGACCTCGAGGAAGAGGTCTACATGAAATGTCCTCTCGGCTTAAACCTTGCTAAAAACATGGTTTGTAAACCTAATAAGTCTATTTATGACCTTAAAAAGGCTAATCGCCAATGGAATCACAAACTCACTAACACTTTATTACACAATGGTTTCTTGTAATCCAAGTATGATTATTCCTTATTCACTCATAAAAATGTAACTGACTTTACTATTTTTCTGGTCTATGTAGATGATTTAATTCATGTAGGAACTAACTTATAGCACATCAACAACATCAAACAAGTTTTGGATAACAAGTTTTGGATAACAAGTTAAGCATAACATACATGGGGTTCCTTAGATATTTCCTCGGTATCGAGATTGGTTGTTCTTCTAAAGGCATCACTCTTTGCCAAAAAAAATATTACTTGGACCTTCTACAAACCACGAGTCTGCTTGGTGCTAAACCAACATCCACATTGATGGATCCTTCACACAAACTTAACAACTCTGCAAAACTTGTTCTCAAAGATCCTACACAATACGGAGTTATCATAGGTAAAATTTTATACTTAACTCACTTTAGGCCTGACATTATGTATTATGTTTCCAAGTTAAGTCAACATATGTCTTCTCCAACTCAGAGTCATCTTCAGGAAGCATACAAAGTCATCTACTACCTCAAAAATGTGCCATCAATAGGTCTTTTCTTTCGCTCATATTCCCTATTACTTCTCATGGGTTTCACAGGTTCAGAATAGGGAGCATGCCCCCTCACAAGACGGTCAACAACTAGATTCATATTTTTCCTTGGAAACAATCTGGTGTGCTGGAAATCAAAGCAACTTGTTGTTTCCCATTCTTCCAAAGAAGAGTATCACGCCTTGGCCAACACTTCTTGTGAATTCCAATGGATCATCTACCTTCTGCATGACTTCAACATCTCTCATACTCAACCCGTCAACATCTACTGCGACATCTACATAGCTACAAATCTCGTGTTTCACAAACTCATAAAGCATATCAAAATGGACTGCCACCTAGTTTGCTACAAGATTCAATAAAAACTATACACCTCATGCATATCAATTCAGACAACCAAATTCCCGATTTGTTCACTAAACTGCTTAACTTAGGGCCCTTTCATAACCTGTTTTCAAAACATGGAATGCTCAACATATATTCTAGTTTTAGGGGGTATTAAATCTTAATGTATTTTAACTTTATCCAAATAGCGTCTTAGGCCCTTTTTGATTATTCTCTTTACTGTTGGCCCATTGTGCTTGGTGTAGAACTATATATCTCACCCTTGTGTCTCTTTCAAAAGAACGAAAATATTATTCATATTTTTCATTCAATTCTTTCTTGTTAGAACAATATTTTGGTTCTACAAGTTATCTCTAAGTTTTGATGATAACAAAGGATGAAACATTTTGGTACCCTAATGAAATTTTCTAAGTGTGCAGGACTCTAACAAAAAATGAATCTGATGAAACAAGATCTGACATCACAAAAGTCCAGAACAACTGACTTAGAGTTAAAGGTATTCGCTCTGACACTAAAGACAACAATGTCCATAGCATATGTCATCTGAAGACTCTGAAACTCTGAATCTGAAGGATCCCACATATGAATACTCTAATGATCCTTACATCAGAAGAACGTCTAATTAGTGATCAGTCAAGAACTTCTGAAGAAAACACAACAGACAACTATCGGAAGAATACAAGATCTAAGAGAAGAATCTGAATTCCGTGCACTCTGATTCACACCCAACATATCAGATCAAGAACTTAACAACGAAGTATTTCAAATATGGTATGAATCTCTATATGGAGAAAATTGAATACTATCCTAAAACTGCTATGGAAAGGATAGTAAAATTAATGTCATTTAAGTCCCATTATTGGCAAGATATCAACATCAATGCTCCATTCAACGGTATCATCTCCAAGCACTATAAAAAGGTCCAACTATCATCATACCAAGACACAAAGCTATTACACAAGAATTATGCACATCAAAATCAAGTCATACACTAAATTCTTGTTTTACGTTATCACATGAGTTATTTCTCTAAGTGTGATTTTTATCATTGTTCTTATTGTGTTCATATTGCTTATCTAGAAGCACTAAAACACTTTCTTGTAATCTTAAAATAGTTGTTGTAACTTTCCTTAAGTGACTTGTGAAGTCTGTAGACTTGAGAGGGCTAAGAGATCGTTGTACTCTTAGACGTTTGTTGTAATCTTTCTAGATTATTGGATTAAATCCTTATTGAAGGCAAAATCAGCTTGGTCGGGTGGATTGGAGTAGCTTTGAATTTCAACCGAACCAGGATAAACTTATGTGTTGTTTCTTTTGACCTTTATGTGTGTGGCAGTTCCAAAAGTTTTTATTGTCAGTAAAAACAATTCAAACCCCCCTTTCTTGTTTTTCCCTACCTTCAATTGGTATCAGAGCTTAGGCTCTGTTATTGATTTTCAAATCAAACACTAAACAGTGTAGAGAGATCCAGCGCGAGAAAAACATCATGGCCAACACCAATGAAATAGATAGCTACAATGTTAAACCTCCAGTATTCGATGGAGAGAAATTTGATTATTGGAAGGGCAGAATCGAAAGCTTCTTCCTAGGCTATGACGCTGACTTATGGGACATTGTTACAAATGGTTATGAACCATCTGTATCTGCTCTTAGTATCGTTATTGCAAGAAAAAATGAGTGATGATCAGAAGCGTAACTTCAAGAATCACCACAAAGTCAGAACGATTCGGTTGAATGCAATATCCTACAATGAATATGAAAAGATCACCAACAGGGAAATAACTAAAGAAATATTTGATTCCCTAAAGATGACTCACGAAGGCAATAATCAAGTCAAAGAGACTAAGGCTCTGGCCTTAATCCAAAAATATGAAGCCTTCAGAATGGAGGATGATGAAGCTGTAGAGGTAATGTTTTCTAGATTCCAAACTTTAGTTGCAAGACTCAAGGTTCTGGATAAAGGATACACAAGTGCATATCATGTCAAAAAGATTATCAGAAGTGTGCCAAAGAAATGGAGACCTATGGTTACTGCCTTAAAGTTATCCAAGGATCTTAACAACATAAGCCTGGAAGAACTCATCATCACCCTCAGGAGTCATGAGATAGATCTAGAGGAAGTTGAACCTCAAAAGAAAAGCAAATCAGTGGCTCTGAGTCCGGATCAGAAATACGAAAGCCAGAAAGGAACAAAGCCTTTCAAGATGAAGAAGAAGATGACGATGATTCTAAAAAGGATGATTCTGATGATGAAGAAGTGTTATCTCTTTTATCCAGAAGAGTCAAACAACTCTGGAGGAAAAGGAATAATAACTTTAGAAGACCCAGACAGAAGGGCGATCGTTCAGAGTCAACTTCCAGAAGCAGACCAAACAAAGAGGTAACCTGATATGAATGTAAAGAACCAGGACACTACAGAAATGAATGTCTAAATCTCAAGAAAGATAGTTCCAAAAAAGAAGAATTCAAGAAAACCTCCTTCAAAACTACGAACGGGCTCATGGAAACCTGGGATGACTCTGAATCTGACACCTCAGAATCAGACTCTAAAGAGGAACAGGCAAATGTTGCATTCATGGCTACCACATCTGAAAGCTCATATGAAAAAGAATCTGACTCTGAAGAGATATCTTGTGCAACTGAGTTAAGACACCAATCATGGTACCTGGACTCTGGATGCTCGCGACACATGATGGGAAGAAAGCATATGTTCCAAATCCTGGAACTTAAAGATGTTTGCTTCGTAGGCTTTGGAGGAAATCAGAAAGGAAGAATCAGAGGATCTGGAATGATTGGTAATGGATATCTTCCCTCTATTTATGATGTTCTTTACATAGAAGTATTAATGCATAATTTGTTATCCATAAGTCAATTAAGTGATAACGGTTATGTATAATCTTCAATAAAAAAACGTGCAAAGCTATCAATAAAAAAAATGGCACAATTCTTTTCACTGGTAAGAGGAAGAACAATATTTAAAAAATTAAGCTTTCAGATCTAAAAGATCAAAATGTAAAATGTTTAATGTCTGTAAATGAAGAGCAATGGGTATGGCATTGACGCTTGGGTCACATTAGCATGAGGAGGATTTCTCAGCTAAATAAACTTGGGTTAGTTAGAGGCCTACCTAAGCTGAAGTTTTCTTCAGATGCTCTTTGTGAGGCATGTCAGAAGGGAAAATTTTCTAAAACAACTTTCAAAAATAAAAATGTTATTTCTACCTCTAAGCCTCTGGAACTTCTTCATATTGACTTGTTTGGACTTGTTAAGATAGCGTCAGTCAATGGTAAGAAGTATGGATTTGTCATCTTTGATGATTATAGTCGTTGGACATGGGTAAAATTCCTAAGACACAAGAATGAGTCACACTCGGTGTTTACTAGTTTCTGCTCAAAAGTGAAAAATGAATTTGAATCTAAAATCATCAGAGTCAGAAGTGATCATGGTGGTGAATTTGAAAACAAACTTTTTGAAGAGCTTTTTGATTATAATAGAATATCCCATGATTTATCATGTCCTATAACTCCACAACAAAATGAAGTTGTAGAAAGGAAGAATAGGGCTCTCCAAGAAATGGCCTGAACCATGATCAATGAAACAAATGTAGCTAAGCATTTCTGGGCTGAAGCGGTGAATACAACATGTTATATTCAGAATAGAATCTCTATTAGACCTATTATGGAGAAGACTCCTTATGAACTGTGTAAGGGAAGAAAACCCAACATTTCCTACTTTCATCTCTTTGGATGTTCTTGTTTTATCCTAAATACTAAAGATAATCTGAACAAGTTTGATTCTAAAGCAAAAAAATATATTATGTTGGGATACTCATAATGTTCTAAAGGATATAGAGTATACAATATAGAAACATTAATTGTGCAAGAATCTATACATGCCAGATTTGACGATAAGCTTGACTCTGAAAAGTTAAAGCTAGTTGAGAATTTTGCAGATTTGGAGATAACTCTCGCAGGCTCTGACGAAAAGACCAAAGAGTCTGAAGAAGCAGAAAGGGAAACATCATAAGCACCTGAAATCTCAATCACTCAGAAAAGATCAAGAAATAGACAAAATGTTTCTGAAGAACTGATTCTGGGAAATAAGGATGAACCTGTCAGAACAAGATCTACATTCAAGGTCTATGAGGAAACACTTATGGGACTAGTATCTATGATAGAGCCAACCTCCTGTGAAGAAGTACTTCAAAACAAAGAATGGATTCTGGCAATGAAAGGAGAATTTGATCAATTTGCAAAGAAAGATGTTTGGGATCTTGTACCAAAACCCAAGGGAACCCACATGATTGGAACCAAATGGGTGTACAGAAACAAACTCAATGAAAAGGGTGAAGTGGTCAGAAATAAAGCACGACTGGTGGCACAAGGTTATAGTCAACAAGAAGGTATTGAATACAATGAAACCTTTGCTCCAGTCGCCAGGTTAGAATCTATCCGTCTACTTGTATCTTTTGTTGTAAACTACTTCATCAAACTATATCAGATGGATGTGAAAAGTGTGTTTCTGAATGGATATATTTCTGAAGAGGTGTATGTTCATCAGCCTCCTGGTTTTGAAAACTCAAAATGTTCAGAACATGTTTTTAAACTGAAAAAAAATCTCTTTATGGTCTGAAACAAGCTCCCAGAGCTTGGTATGAAAGACTAAGTTCTTTTCTTCTGGAAAATGATTTTATCAAACGCAAAGTTTATTCCCCTCTCTTCTGTAAAAACATCAAAAACGACCTTATGATCTGTCAGATATATGTTGATGATATAATTTTTGGTTCTACTAACCTCTTTGTCTGTCAAGAATTTTCTGAGTTAATGCAGGCCGAATTCGAAATGAGTCTGATGCAAGAACTAAAGTTCTTTATGGGAATTCAAATCAATCAAACTTCAGATGCTACTTATGTATATCAAAGCAAATACATAAAAGACATTCTGAAAAAGTTTGAAATGTTAGAAAGAAAACAAGCAAAGACTCCTATAAGCCCCACTTGCATTCTGGAGAAAGAAGAGGTAAGTCAAAAGGTTTGTCAGAAACTCTATCGTGGTATAATAGGTTCTCTTCTCTATCTGACTGCTACACGTCCAGATATATTATTCAGCGTTTGTCTCTATTCCAGATTTCAGTCAGATCCAAGGGAATCTCACTTAACTATTATTAAGAGAATCCTAAGGTATCTGAAAGGAACACCTAACTTGGGCCTGATGTATAAGAAAGCATCAGAGTATATGCTTTCTGGGTATTGTGATGCAGATTATGCTGGAAACAGATTGGAACGTAAAAGAACATATGGGAACTGTCAGTTTCTGGGAGGAAACCTCATCTCATGGGCTAGCAAAATACAATCAACCATTGCACTCTCAACTGCAGAAGCAAAATACATTTCAGCTTCACTGTGCAGCACTCAGATGCTCTGGATGAAAAACCAGCTTGAGGACTTTTAGATATATGAGAGTAACATCCCTATCTTTCGTGACAATATTGTTGCCATATGTTTAAGTAAAACCCCTATTTTACATTCCAGAGCGAAGGACATTGAAATTAAACACCATTTTATCAGAGACTATGTTCAGAAAGGGGTAATAAGTTTAAAATTCATAGATACAGACCATCAATGGGTTGATATCTTCACAAAACCCTTAGCTGGAGATAGATTTTCCTTCATTATGAAACATTTAAACCTGGCGGGTTGCCCAGAATGATTATGAACTTATGCTTCTCTTTTGACTTGTTAAAATAGGCTCTGACTTAAATTTATGGTTAGCATTTGGTTCTGGTTCTGATACTTCTACCAGTTATATGAAATCTGAATTAGAACCCCTCTGAATCAAAAATCGTTTGGTATTCTTGATGTCAGCTTTGAATCAAAAATCTGAATTAGAACCCCTCTGAATCAAAAACGTGGTCTCTCTAACGTCTGACCTTGGATCTTCTAGACAACTGTCTAGCACAGAACTAAAGAGATAGAATATTAAGATTTCCTTGTGAAATTCTGGTATCAGATTTAAGATGTCGAAGATAATGTTACGACACTGATATCTGGTTATAAACAATGGATAAACAAAAACAGAATGGTAAAGCAAATAACACGAGCAATCGTTAACCCAGTTCGGTGCAACTCACCTACGTCTGGGGGCTACCAAGCCAGGAAGGAAATCCACTAAAATAGAATTAGTTCAAAGACTATCCGTACACTTCACCAAGTTACAGTCTTTCTCACCTAATCTCTACCCGTGCAATTTCTACCTAAGCACTCTTAGATATGAGAACCCACTCACTTCCCTTACAATCACACACCCGTGATCTTAAACAACAATCCCTTGTGAAAAGAAAATACTTTTCAATTACAATATTCTTGATTTTACTTCACAGTTTCAATCAAGAAGACACACTCTTGATCTTGCTTCAAAGCTTTGATCAAGAAGACAGATCAGTCCAATTCAATCATCAATGGATGACTTGAATGACCTACAGACACAAACCCTAGCTCTCTCTCTAAATATCGCTCAGTCTTGGTTGTGTGTACAATCAGGTTTTCTAAGTCCTTTTTATAGAAGTATTGGACACCTTGAAAACCCTAGATATATTTTCCAATCAAATCTTTTCATATCAGCTGTAAAGATCTCCTTGGAAAATAAACAAATCTGGTTGATATCCCTGATAGAATGCGCCAGCTAGCCATATCTTCAATCAACCAATGATTGCCACCAATTGTGCAATCACAAAACACCAGACATTCATACTGAATGTTCTGTGTACAGGATGTCATGACATCGGGTCTGACATCTGGAAAAATCCTGCATAATCCAGTTTCCTTTTATAGCAGGTACAGCCATATCAGTTACCATGACAATGAGTATGTCAACTGAAACAATCCTGCAACATATGTCTTCCATATAAGCTCCAGCAGGTACAACCAATATCAGAAGCCTTGTCAATGTATGTGGCATTCTAAAACAATCCTGCTTGCATATGTTCTTCAACTCCAGCAGGTACATAGGATATCTCATGTTAAGACATCACACATGACATCTTGTGAACACTCTTTGTTTTACCAAAATTGCTGCCAACTCTTAGAATCAACAAACTCCCCCTTTGGCAAATTTTGGCTAAAACGTATATCTGTGCTTTTTGTTCACAAGGTAAACTATCAGCAGTTAAACCACATAACAGTAGTTTAATCAGCAGTAGAAGCAAAACAATTACTAGCTATGGCTACTAGTAATACACACATGCACAAGGGTACTTCTCCTCCCCCTAAATCTATGCAACAATCAACAGAATTACTAGTTATGGATGCAACTAGTAAGACACACAAATGCACAATGCACCAGGGTACTTCTTCTCCCCCTAAATCTGTGCATTCATCAAATAACAGCTACTGTAACTCCAACACCTGTACCAGCCAGAATGTCATACTGACATCTGCTTCAACATCAGCACCTATGCACCATATCAATAATAGCTGTCCTTCTGTTCTTCTGATCAGCCACATCCAACTTCCATATCAAGCACTTCTCCCCCTTTTTAGTCAAAATTGACCAAAGGTGACCAATCAGACAAAATAAATGTCTATTAGTCTAGCAGAGAAAGTTAAAACTGATGTTATAACATTAAGCATGTTAAAACAGAATATTCAGGAAGTACACAACATCATTATACACAGCAGAAAGCTGAGACAATGAACAAATTCAAGGAACTCATTAAGAACCCTAAATATTATATAACAAGCATCATGAGGACTGCCACAAAATACAAAAAAAACATTCAGGACAACAGCCTTTCAAACAGCAGCAACTTCCACCACACCTTCCAGCACCCCTCCAAGTCTTCAATACAGCCAGGGACAATTAATCAGAAGAAGAAGTATCTCCTTCACCTACATCTTCATCTTCAGCTCCACCTTCAGAGTCTTCTGAGCTTTCAGAACAGGATTGGGATCTTGTATTTGATTCCTTTCCAGCCTTTTCTCTGTCTTCCCTTTCCAAGCTACAGATGAGGACTTCTAAAGCTTCCTTTCTGGCCTTGGCCACCCTTATACCATTTTCCAATTCTTTGCAGGTCTCTTTTAGTTGGTCAATCAGACTTCCTTTGGATGTAGACTCCCTTCTGGCAGATGTCATGACATCATTGACATGACTTCCCTCAAACAACTTGTAATGGATGGACAGAGGGGATTTTCTCCTGCTTGGGATGTCACTTGTGCTCAGAATCCCTGGTTGTTGGCTCAGGATAATGCCACAAATAAGGGAGGGAAAGGCAATGGGTAACTTCACAGCATTTGTAGAAGCATGTCAAATGGTTTGTTCAAATATGAACTTGCCAAAATCATAGTTAACCCCTAATCCAATTGCATGAATGATTCTTCCAAGATTGATGGAGATAGTAGAGGCATGATTAGTAGGAATCCAATTAGCTGAGCCAATCTTGTGCAGGATGGCATATTTAACACAGAGCTTTCCAGCTGATAGGTGATTTCTACTGGGCCATTCCTTAACTTGGCCAGCTGTGATAGCTCTACAGACCTCATTGTCTGTGGTTTCTAGGTCTACTCCTCCATCCATTCCTCTTTCTAGGAACTTGTTGATGACACTTGGGGAGAATTTAACACATTTGCTTCTTACAAATACCTTGCAAAACTCCCTGCTGTTCTTATCATGAATATCCTCAGGGATATTGACAATAAACTCTTTAACTAGTCCCTCATAGCATTGGGGTAGGGATACCACCGTCTTCATGAGTCCAGCATTTTTGATCAGCTCAATTACCTCCTTTACCTCTACAGCTTCTTGTCCAAGTTCTCTATCAATGGCTACTCTTCTCTGAATGATGTATTTCCACTTTGCTGCTCCATCTTCCAAATGAAAGGAGATATTGTCTAGATGGACAGCAGCAACCTTGCCAGGAGATTTATGAACGACCTACCTTTTTGCAGGGGAGATGTCAGGGACATCGTCTTTAACATCCTCCTCAGAATCAGAGCTGCGTCTTTCTTTTCTTTTTCCAACCTCAACCTTGCTCCAGGGTTTTGAGGGTCCTACTCCTGCAGTCTTTTTCACTCTAGCAGCTCTTATTTTAGCCATACGTTTCCCTTTCTTAGTTCTCAGTTTCTCAGCTATGCTAGGTTTAACCAGATGAACCAATGGATCATCTTCTCCTTTAGTGCTTTCTTCCTCTTGATCAATAATCTTTTCTTGAGGCACATTTTGTTTCTTGCTAGGTAGGGTTTTACCTAGAGAGCAAAGCCCTTCAGCAGCCACCTCTTTTTTTGATCTCGATGAATCATCATCTTTATCAGCATGGGGTTCTCTCTCAGGAGAGGGTTCCCTTCTGGACAGAGGGGTAGAGACCCCTTCAACTTTGTGTCCTTCACTTAGTATTCTAATAACCAGTCTCCTTATAGCGCGATCAGTGTAATACATGTCTTTAGGAAGGGAGGAGTTGCCAGAGGTATTACCTTGCTTATCTCCAGCATCGGAGGAGGTACCTGTGGTGTTGCCCGGTATCATGCATAGAGGAGTGACGTCCATAATGTCTTCATCTACAAACTCCGTGGATGAAGTCTTTGCATGTTTGGAGGATTTGGATCCAGATGACGATGGATGTTGAGACATGCTGTAGGACTTTTGAGGAAGGTTTCTTTGCCCTAGCTGAGCTTTTCTTAGAAGTTGAATGGGAATGGCAGTTGCTGAGTTTAGGTAGCGTGTGCTAAGGGAATAACTACTGTTTTCAAAGCTTGGGAATGATTTATTATTAATGTGGCTCTTTCTTTTAAAATGGCAGACATTATTTTTATTTCTTTTATCTTTTCTTTTTAATTGCCATAATTTCTCAAGAGTCCAAATCCCTAATTTTCCTTCCTCATATTCAATTTTACCCAAATTCCTTGCAAGCTTGTCTGCTAGTTCTAGTCCAAACTCTTGACTTCTGAATTTGTCTTTCACATATTTTCTAATGGAGTGACAATAGCTAGAACAGTATTTTGTCCATCTGTGTTGAATGTGATTTTTGGACCTGACTTCAGCATTCAGGAAGTCATAATACAATGTTATAACATCATGTGTAACATTGTCTGCAACCAGTAAATGGTTCATCCAACCCAGTTGAGCCCAATTGTTATCATCTTCTATACCTTTCACAGGAGTCACCCAAATCTTCTCCGTATTGTCCAGAGTCCTTTGTGGCTTAGTCCCAACAGTTCCATTCTTCTTGTGACTGGTCAAATGTCCATCTGTTTGGTCTACCCTCTCAGTTTTTTGAGCCATCATAGCCTTTTCTCCTCTGGACTTCTTGTGTGACACCTTTGTGTGACATTTTCCCCAGCGTTGTTTTTCATCACTCTTGAGGGCATCTGTATTCACCCAATACTTTAAGGGACAATCCAATTGAGAGCTCCATATGTAGCAATTGTCTTTGGTCCTGATTCCTCTCATAATTACTTCACTTTTTATGTCAAGGATTAGGCATTCAGTTTTGGTGAAGTTAACATTCAGACCTTGATCACACAGTTGGCTAATGCTTATGAGGTTTGCAGTTAGTCCTTTGACTAGTAGAACCTTGTCAAGTCTAGGTACTCCAAGGCAATCAAGTTTACCTGTTCCCTTGATTTCACCTTTTTCTCCATCTCCAAAGGTTACATGACTTATAGTATGTTGATGCAGATCAGTTAGCAGGTCTTGGTTCCCAGTCATGTGTCTGGAGCATCCACTGTCAAAGTACCATTCTTCTTTGGCTGAGATTCTGAGGGGGCTGTGAGCTATCAGACTTGTAACCTTAGTTTTGGGGACCCATTGCTTTTTGATGATAGGCATGTGATGTTTGGGTCTGAATTGATGGTGATCCTGATGATGAGCAGACCTAGGATAGCCATACAGTTTATAGCAGAATGACTTTAGATGACCAAATTTCCCACAGTAATGGCATCTCCGTCTTTGGTGTTTTCCTTTCAACTGTTTTCTCCTTTGGTGCTGTGACATATTATGTGACATCACAGGTTTTTGAATGCACCTAAGTTTGGCTTGAGATTTGACACCAACGTCACTGCTCTCAGGTTTTGAGTTATTATACCCAACGCCAGATTTGTCTCCTGTTATTTGTCCAATTTGAAGAATCTTGTCTAAGGAGTCAGACCCATTACTTAACATTCTTACATGGTCATCTCTTCTAATTTAGAATTTTGAAACATGACTTCAGTCTTCAATTTTGAGATAATTTTTGCATGGTATGCCTTCTCACTTTCCAGCTGTGCTATCTTCTAATTTCCAGCTTGTGGATTTTTGTCTAGCTTGGCATTCAGAACCACTGCTTCTGTTTGTAACTTGGAGATAGTCTCCAAGTATTCTATCTTCTCGTTCTCAAGTTGAGTAATTTCCTTCTTCTGGCTATCAACTTATTTGCACAGCTCTACACTTTTGTGACATAACTGTCTGTAGGTAATTGCCAATTCTTCAAAGGTTACTTCATCATCACTTGAGTCTTCATCAGACCCCCATCTTCCTGTCAGAGCAGTCACAATATTTGCAGCCTCTTCAGTATCACTCTCATCAGACCATGTGGCAACAAGACTCATCTTTTGTTTCTTGAGGTAGGTTCCACATTCAGTCCTGATGTGTCCATACCCATCACATTCATAGCACTGAACCACTCTTCCTTCTTTGAGTTTTTCATCAGTTCTTGCTTTTCTTCCAGCATTGTCGGATTTACTGATGTTAGATGAGATGTTCTTGACATTTGCCTTTGATCTTACATCCATTTTTTTAACAGTTTATTCAACTGCCTCCCCAGCATAGCAACTTCATTGGCCCACTCTTTATCCACATCTTGACTGTTTTCCTCTTCTGTGTTGGAAACAAAGGCAATGCTCTTGATTTTCTTTTCAGTTCCCTCAATCAATCCCATCTCAAAGGTTTGAAGGGAGCCAATTAACTCATCTACCCTCATGTTGGAGATGTCTTAAGACTCTTCTATGGCAGTCACCTTCATTGCAAATCTCTTAGGGAGTGACCTAAGTATTTTTCTCACCAACTTTTCATCTGTCATCTTCTCTCCCAGGGCTCCTGAAGCATTAGCTATCTCAAGGATACTCATGTGGAATTCATGAATGTTTTCATCTTCTTTCATCCTTAAGTTTTCAAACTTGGAGGTGAGCAACTGAAGTCTAGACATCTTTACCCTAGAGGTGCCTTCATGAGTGGTCTTGAGAATGTCCCAAGCATCTTTGGCCACTTCACAATTATTTACCAGCCTGAAAATATTCTTGTCTACACCATTGAATATTGCATTCAAGGCTTTAGAGTTTCCAAGAGCAAGATCATCGTCCTCCTTGGACCATTGTTCTTCAGGCTTCTTCTCAGTAGTGGCTTCTCCTTCTTTAGTGACTACAGGGTGCACCCATCCTGTCAAGACAGCTTTCCAAGCCTTGTTATCAAGGGATTTTAAAAATGCTACCATTCTAGGTTTCCAATAGTCATAGTTAGAACCATCCAGGATTGGTGGCCTATGAACAGATCCTCCATCTCTTTCCATTGTACCAAAAAGTATTGCCCCTAGATCTCACCCAGAACCAGAGCAGGATTCCTACTCTGATACCAATTGAAATTCTTGTATCAGATATAAGATGTCGAAGATAATGTTACGACACTGATATCTGGTTATAAACAATGGATAAACAAAAACAGAATGGTAAAGAAAATAACACGAGCAATTGTTAACCCAATTCGGTGCAACTCACCTACGTCTGGGGGCTACCAAGCCAGGAAGGAAATCCACTAAAATAGAATTAGTTCAAAGACTATCCGTACACTTCACCAAGTTACAGTCTTTCTCACCTAATCTCTACCCGTGCAATTTCTACCTAAGCACTCTTAGATATGAGAACCCACTCACTTCCCTTACAATCACACACCCGTGATCTTAAACAACAATCCCTTGTGAAAAGAAAATACTTTTCAATTACAATATTCTTGATTTTACTTCACAGTTTCAATCAAGAAGACACACTCTTGATCTTGCTTCAAAGCTTTGATCAAGAAGACAAATCAGTCCAATTCAATCATCAATGGATGACTTGAATGACCTACAGACACAAACCCTAGCTCTCTCTCTAAATATCGCTCAGTCTTGGTTGTGTGTACAATCAGGTTTTCTAAGTCCTTTTTATAGAAGTATTGGACACCTTGAAAACCCTAGATATATTTTCCAATCAAATCTTTTCATATCAGCTGTAAAGATCTCCTTGGAAAATAAACAAATCTGGTTGATATCCCTGATAGAATGCACCAGCTAGCCATATCTTTAATCAACCAATGATTGCCACCAATTGTGCAATCACAAAACACCAGACATTCATACTGAATGTTCTGTGTACAGGATGTCATGACATCGGGTCTGACATCTGGAAAAATCCTGCATAATCCAGTTTCCTTTTATAGCAGGTACAACCATATCAGTTACCATGACAATGAGTATGTCAACTGAAACAATCCTGCAGCATATGTCTTCCATATAAGCTCCAGCAGGTACAACCAATATCAAAAGCCTTGTCAATGTATGTGGCATTCTGAAACAATCTTGCTTGCATATGTTCTTCAACTCCAGCAGGTACATAGGATATCTCATGTTAAGACATCACACATGACATCTTGTGAACACTCTTTATTTTACCAAAATTGCTGCCAACTCTTAGAATCAACACCTTGAGCAGTGTGCATATTTTTGGGATTAGACAACCATCATTAGCTGCAATTAATTCTCCCTAAGCGTGTCAACTCAGATTTCTGAAATAATTGATTTTGGTGTTTCCTATTCTCCTATAACGTTGCCGTTTTGAATGATACATGTTGCGTATATATATATTTTTCACAATTCTCACTTTCACACTTTTCACTCACAAACCTACGCAAACCCTTTGTGCTCAAACTCTCTACAAGTTTATCAGCACTGTTCAAGTTCATCAATGTTCTTCAATCTTCATCAACATTCAATATCAATCTTCATCTTCTCCAAATGGATTCTCAACAACAACAGATCTACAACTACTCTCAACAAATGGAAGTAAATGAACAACTTGTTAAAGTGCCACAACCAACCACTACTCAAACTACTACAACCTCAACAACTGCTTATAAGGAACCCCACGTTCTTGATCGTCCTCCTCACATCAACCTTTCAACACCATTTGAGAAACTGGAAGTTCTCTGTGAATCTCTAGTGGACTTCGAAAATTTAAAGCGTAATGACATTGATCTCACTATAGAACTTGACAAACAAGGCTGGACAAATTATTTCCAGAGGCTCTACGGTCCTATCTATACCTTCCTCGTCAAGGAATTATGGCGATTTGCAGATTGTGACGACCATTATACTATTTTGTATGTCCTGGGAGTCAATATAGCCATCACTGAAAAGTCCATAGCCAAGATTCTAGACATGGAAAGAACTGGGGGTAGAAGGATCTATAATATCAACCCTAGGGAAAAATACATTTCTCAGGAGATAGTCCCCATAATCTTCAAACAGAATCCAGAAGGGAAAACCTCCAAGAACAAGGAACTTCACCAGAATCTGACGGTCTGGTTGAAGATCATTTTGGGCACCATCCACCACAGTCCAACTTCAAACTCATCTGACTACATCAAAACGGATCATAAATGTATATTGTATTGCATCCACAAGGGATTGAAGATGAATATGCCCTCCCTACTATTCAAGTATCTGAGGGATTTAGTAAGGGATACAAGAAACCACATGAAGCCCAGAAACTACATACCTCTGGAAAGGCTCATCTCTGACGTTTTGATAGAGAGTGGGATGATGAACCATCTGATCTCCATCAACATGATGGAAGATGTGACTGTAGATGTTGGCAAGCCTCTGAATTCCAAATCTAAAGAGCATGGGGGTCATTGAAAAAGTCTTATTCAAGCCAAGTTTTGACACACCCTGGAAAGCTCTGAAGGATCAGAGAAAGATACCTAATGGTCTCTATCTTTTCTCCAAGATAGATCCTCCAGAGGTCATTTCCCATTACCTCCAAGATCTGGAATCTCAAGGGGTGGATATCTCAGAGTTCTCAGTGGACTGGCTTCTAGAGAATCCACCTAATTTCATGAAAAGGAAGAGAGAGCCTTCTGAGAAGTCCAAGAAGAAGAAGACTTTGAAGCTAGGAGAACCTTCAGAAACCAGATCGCCTACGCCTCTGGACTCTTCTATTTCAAGTAAGTCATACCCCTCTAAAACTCCTTCAAATTCTAATTTAAAGCAAATATCTTCCTCTCTACCTTAACCATTTTCTACTTATACCCTCTCTGAACCCACCATATCCATTCCAACTCCCTCTGAACCTCACAACTCTAACCCTTCCTCACCCCCTATACAAAAATTCAACCTCACTACCACAACATTTCCTATATCTGAAGCTTTACTTATGAATGAACCAATTTCACCTCCCTCCTCAACTCCTTCTTCACCACCATACTATGACATCTCTTCTGAATCTAAACAACTAGAAAATCCTGACCCTCCATCTCCAACATTGGCCCAAATCTAAGCCACATCCCTATATGACCAACATCCATTTGTCCTAGAAACCTATGTGCCTTCATCTTCTGGACCTCAAACAGAACCTGCATCTGAACCTCCCACTGAACCTCCATCTGAAACCCCAATTGAACCACCCTTTGAACCTCCCACTGAAACCAATCACACCTCATATGAACCCATTAATCCATCATCTGAACCTGAACCAACCTTCCCCACCCTGGAAGAGTCAGTTGCTTTATTATCAGAATCTTCAGTTGTTAAGCTCGGAACAATGTCTGAACAATCCAGCCTAAGTGATAACCCTCTTAAGTGAGGAATCATTGGAATGGATTTCTCAGATGGATGACATCTAAGGTCTTCAAGCTGAAAGGCCTTTTTGAACAAGTCAGAAATGACTACATCAGGGAAGCTAAGGAGAGGCTAGAGGATTGTCTGGCCAGAGAAGCTGAAGAGAAAGCACGCCAGGAAGTTGAAAAAAATGCAAGACTGCAAGCTGAAGAGCAGGCGAGAAAGGAAGTCGAAGAAAAAGCTGCTGCTAAGGCTGCTGCTGCTGAAGCCGAAGCTAAAGCCAAAATTATCACTGAAGAAGCAACACACATTGTTGCGGAAGAAGCTTATAAGGAAAAAAAACAGTTGCTACGACTCAAGGGGAGTCCTCAAACTCTGATCTTGCTCCGCTGGTGCTCAAGACTCTAGAAAAACTCCAGTATTCAGACCCTCTTGACTCATCTACTTCACAGGATGCCTCCTCCTCCAAACTCTTAGGCACCTTAGGCTTTATGTTTTGTGTTTTCCTTAAAGTGTTTTGGCTTCTATGGTTTTTCCTTTTTTCATACCTCTTTCATATTATCTAATAAAATCATGTTTTGCACTTTACGTTTTTCTCTCGAACATGTATTTTTGAGTCTGACAAAAAGGGGGAGAAATAATTAAACAACCTTCTGATGAAATTAATATCTAAGTCTCATAATGCACTACTTACATTCCAAAATTCTAAATATATTGTGCCGTCCAAGTTTTCTTGCAGGAAGTAACTAAGTAAAACATCTTAGAAACAAGCTAAGCAACATAAAAGGCTCTGGTAAGAAACTCCAAACTTTCTAAAGTATCAGATTTAGGGGGAGCTTTCTTATCTCAGTGGGAGCCATAGTATATCTGACTCTGAAATTTTCTTCCTCTAATTATTGCGAAGTATCATTGTTTCATCAACAGTATGAAGTTTTGTCATCATCAAAAAGGGGAGATTGTTAAAACAAGATTTTGGTTCTACAAGTTATCTTTAAGTTTTGATGATAACAAAGGATGAAACATTTTAGTACCCTAATGAAATTCTCTAAGTGTGCAAGACTCTAACAAAAAATGAATCTGATGAAACAACATTTGACGTCACAAAAGTCCAGAACAATTGACTTAGAGTTAAAGGTATTCACTCCGACACTGAGGACAACGATGTCCATAGCATTTGTCATCTGAAGACTCTGAAACTCTACATCTGAAGGATCCCACATATGAATACTCTGATGATCCTTACATTAGAAGAACATCTAGTTAGAGATCAGTCAAGAACTTCTAAATAAAATACAACAGACAATTATCTGAAGAATACAAGATCTAAGAGAAGAATCTGAATTCCGCGCACTCTGATTCACGCCCAACAGATCAAATCAAGAACTTAACAATGAAGCATTCAAAATATGGTATGAATCTCTATATGGAGAAAATTGAATACTCTCCTAAAACTTATATGGAAAGGACAATAAAATTAATGTCATTTAAGTCCCATTATTGGTAAGATATTGGCATCAATGCTCCATTCAACGGTATCATCTCCAAGCACTATCAAAAGGTCCAACTATCATCATACCAAGACAGAAGCTATTACACAAGAATTTTTCACATCAAAATCAAGTCATACATTGAATTCTTGTTGTATGTTATCACACGAGTTGTTTCTCTAAGTGTGATTTTTTTATCATTGTTCTTACTGTGTTCATATTGCTTATCTAGAAGCACGAAAACACTTTCTTGTAATCTTAAAATAGTTGTTGTAACTTTCCTCAAGTGACTTGTGAAGTCTGTAGACTTGAGAGGGCTAAGAGACCATTGTACTCTTAGACGTTTGTTGTAATCTTTCTAGATTATTGGATTAAGTCCTTATTAAAGGCAAAATCACCTTGGCCGGGTGGGCTGGAGTAACTTGGAATTTCAAGCGAATCAGGATAAAATTATGTGTTATTTGTTTTGATCTTTGTGTGTGTGGCAGTTCGAAAAGTTTTTAGTGTCAGTAAAAACAATTCAACCCCCCCCCCCCCCCTTTCTTTTTTTTCTCTACCTTCATTTCTTTCATGCATCCGTTCACAAATGTCAACAGTTGTCACAATATAAAGTAGCATTTGGATGATGAGTAACTTGAAAATCGTATAAAAGATACGAGAGCCACTCAGCCTCACAAGTAGCATTAGCTAGTGCTATGTATTATTCTTAATTGGAGGATTTAGAAACCATATTTACTTCTTACATTTTCATGAAACTAGAGAAATTCCTAAGAAGCAAAAACATGAAGTAAATATCCTAATATTGGGACAAGCTGCCTAATTTGGGTCATAATATATCGTTAAAAAATCATGTTTGATGTTGCATGAAAAGAAAGTCATTTTCCTTTTTAGAGCTTGAGGTAATGTAGGTTCATATGTGTTGATTGGTACTGAAGATCAATAGGTGTGAAAATTGGCTCAGTCTGCAAACAACAAAAGAAATATCAAAATGTGTATTAGTTAAATTTATTTACATGTTTTTATATGTTTAATGTTAAATTGTCTATTCAAAAGTGTTTTAATAAGATTAATTTCATTTAAATTAGTTTATGCAAGTATTAAATCATCAATATAAATTAAGATACAAGTGAAGCCAATTGATGTGGTTTTTGTGATCAAGGAATAATCTGATTTATATTAAACATAGCTTAAATATAGAAGAAAGTTAGTTTTATATCCCATTATCCACAGGATTTATTAAGGCCAACTATTGATCTATTTAATTTTTCAGACACTGTTCTTACAAGGCGATTCAAGACATGGTGGAAGTTTCATTAAAATTTCCCCATCTAGGTCACCATGCAGGAAAGTTGTACATTTAATTAAAAGATGTAAAATAGATGAAAGTTACAAAAATAAAAGAATGTGAATGATGGTCATCTTAACTAGCGGCAAAATGTTTTAAAATTGTCTAGGCTAACAATTTTGGTAAAATATTTTGCAAACAAACTAGTTTTATGATGAAAAAAATTCTTTCTCTCTCTTGAAATCTCTTTTTATCTGCCTTCTCTCTAAAACTCTACAACACTCTTTTCCAAAAAATTCAAATTGTTTCGTTCTAATGTAGCCTAAGGATTGGGTTGGAGGGTTTCCGGAATGTGTCGTTGGTCTGTCAAGTTTCTTTAGTAAGCCTAGTCCAACAATGGTATTTCTCCCTCCTGTTTGTTCAGTCTCTTCTCGTCAGAGTTTGGTTATGGAGAATCATTAGTGTCGATGGTCTCATTTATCATGTATCGGCGGTAGTTTTGGGTAGACATGGAAGAAGGTAGTGGTTATGGGTTAGATTTGGGTTACCGTTTCAGATTCATTTAAACCATTCTAGATCCGATTTTGCTGAATCTGGTTTTGATGTTAATGTACTCTTAGTAGGAATTTCAACAAATTCATAATGTTGGAAATTCACCAAAACAGGGATAATTCCGAATCAATCTTATTGAACAATAATCAATTCTTCTTATTGATTACGCCTCTTATTCTTCACTCTTCACTCGAGTGAATAAACCACACCTTGAATGCAAGATGATTTTGCTGCATAGAGTTTGAGAAGAAAAGAAAAGATGAATTGGGGAAGAAAAGAGAAATTAGGGTTTGAGAGACAAGGGGAAGAAGGAGAATATTTCTGCATAGTTTCTCTTTGCCTTCAAACTAAAGTTTTTATTCAAGCTTTTCTCTATGTAACTGCATATTATTTCAATGATAGGGAACCTCCCTATTTATAGGTTGAGATTGCTTGAACATCAAGCAATATCCAACTAATATAACTCAGCTAAAAACACAAAATAAAGTTAAGTCTTAAATTTTATCGAAGACACACTTCATCTACATTGTAACAACTTTACATTTTCTACACACATAGCATTTCAACAACCACAGACTCTGCAAAATGGTGCTTTGACATAAAGAATTATACTCTTAACGCACTACCTAATTTATTGTGTCTAAATTATCTACATTCATCATTGTTCTTAGTCTTTTGAACACTTCGGCATGCACACCTTTCGTCATGATGTTTGCAATTCGATTCTCAGTTCTGCAGTGTTCCAAGTTTAGCTTCCCATTTGCTACTTGCTCTCGAAGATAATGGAACCTCATTTCGATGTGTTTGCTTCTTCCATGTGTTATTTGATTCTTTGTATAATTGATAGTAGACATGTTATTTATCTTCATGGAAATTTCAACATGATTCTTCCCTGTAATTTCTTCGACCAAACTCACCATTAATGTTGCTTTACATGCACAAAGGAAAGTAGTTATGTACTCCACTTCACACGGTGATAGTGCTACTATTAGTTCTTTTCTTGAGCTCCAAGCAACAGGTGCACCACCTAGCATAAACACATAACCAACAATGGATTTTCTATCCTCAACATCACTACATAAACTTGAGATAGTGTAACCCACTATCTTGCATTCTTTTCCTTCATCAGATGCAAGAAACATAATACCATAGTCGAGAGGTCCTTTGAGATACCTTAGTATCCATTTCGTCACTGCTAGATGTGATACCTTTGGCTTCTGCATGAATCTACTCACCATACCTACACTATATGGAAGATCATACCTTTGTGACAAAGGTATTTTAATGACCCAATAAGTCTTTTGTACTAGGTTGGATAAATATCATCTTCATCGAAGTTTTTTAACAGTTATAGTCTTGGTTCAGCAGGTGTCGAAGTCGCATTGCAGTCTTCCATCTCAAATATTTTGAGTATTTCATTTGAATATCTTCTTTGATGCATCATTAAGCCTCTACTACTCTTGTATAATTCAATACCAAGGAAGTATGAAATTTTTCCCATATTAGACATTTTGAACTCCTTTCTAAGATCACCTTTGAAGTCTTCGATCTCTTTCTTGCAGCTACTTGCTATTAACAAGTCATCGACATAGAGACACAATATAAGAAATTCACTCTAACTTCTTCTTACATATACTTCATGCTCAGTTGTGTGAGGGAAAATATGCCTAGTCCTTATTTTAATGATGTCAAACCTTTCTAATTTCCCATAATGTGTACTTTGGACAGTATCATCATATTATAGAATGCATTCTTCATCTAACATGTTCAAAACATAAGTTCAATGTGTCCAGGCATATATGAGCATATCATAGAGGTGAATCATGCACTTGATAATCGTTAATATCCTAGGTTCATAAGATATTGGTTTAAATTGGTCAAAACACATCTCAAAACTCATTTTTGGGAGTTTAAGAACTGTGAGTCGACTCATTACTCGGAGCATAACTTTCGGGTCTGAACAGGTCGAGTCACAGGTCGACTCAATGACTCAGAGCGTAACTCTTGGGTCTAAATAGGTCGGGTCACAGGTCGCCTCAATCCTGGAAAATTGAATGAGTCGACTCATCCATATGTTGCACCGACTCAATGCCTATTTTCTTTTGAACCATGTAGTCACGGGTCTGAACAGATCGAGTCATAGGTCGACTCAACCCTGGAAAAAACTTTGTTTGAGTCGACTCATCGCCTGTTTTACTAAATTTTCTGATGTGTAACTTTGCAAAAATATTTCTGTTATGTTTGTTATTTGGTCCATGCATCATATAAATATTCAAGTGTCTCTTCTTCAACAAAGCACAAGAAAAGTGAAAGATATACACCAAAGTGCTAATCATCTTCATTTTTCATTGCATTTCTCAATAATCACACATAATAATCTTTGTTGAGCATTGTGCATTATTGTTTTGATAACGTCCAAATAAGATTGGATTATCTTAGTTTGGGTTGAGGCTTTGTGTGGGTTTTTCTTGAATAAAACCATTGGGGTTTTGTCCTCCAAGAATTGAGGGTTTTTGCACTAACCTTTGCTTCGCAGATTCAGCCGAGTGAAAAGTTTGAAGAACGGAAGGTACGGTTAAACAAGTAACGGTAACTGGAGGATTATGAAGAAAGCTTAGGGTTCAAGTGACTTGCGTTAGAAATCAACCGAGATGAAGTTTTGGAGAACGTGGTATTCTTTCAATAAGGTAGCGATAACCAGAGGTTTGTTCTAAGCGCTTGAAGGACTTGGTTCAACTTGAATCAAGGGGAGAGAATAAAATAGGATCTGCAACAACTCTAGGGGTTGATTGGTGGTGATCATTTTTCTCTTGTATTGACTTTGCAACGTGTTAATAAAAACATCTCAATTCTAGATTTAGAATTGAGGGCAGACGTATCCTAAGCGAGGACGATAGGGGAACTGCCTCAACAAATCCGGTCTTGTTCTCTCTATCTCTTAACTCTTTAGATTCTGCATTAATTACATTTTGTGTAAAATTAATAGTAAAATCAATATCGCTTGATTGTTGTGCATAGTAACTGTTCGATAAATTGTTGCAATCACTTTGATTGCAACTGAATAAAATTCTGCACATTTAATTTGAGTGAACTTGAAACTTGGTGTGGAGTGCATACCAAGTGTTCGATAAAATTAATCTCACACAAACTTAGTAATAGTTTACTTTATCTCTTATTGTGTTTAAGAACTATTAGAGGTAATGATATCAAGGATTATAGTGGTTAATCGATTGATTTAGATAGTGGTTGATAATCTCTATCTTAGTAATTCCATTCGGTTTCACGCATATCTGATATTTTCATTAACGGATCGTTTAGACGATTAAAATCTAGGGTGTTTCTACAACCGTTGAAAACATTTTAAAAAAGCGCTAAATTACAAAACTGATATATTCAACCCCCCTTCTAGATCGGTATTATCGTCTAACAAGTGGTATCACGAGCGTCGGTTCATCTAGTGCTTCGCCCATAACTTTTTAGAAAATGAGTAGCGATCCTAAAGGGGCGTACAATAGGGTGCCTATTTTTACTGGTGAAAACTATAGTTATTGGAAAGATTATATGTGTATCCATATCAACTCTATTGATAACAAAGTGTGGAAAGTCATCTAAGATGGTCCCATGGAAATAACCATGACCAATGCGGATGGTTTTGTTATACCTAAACCTGAAGCACAATGGAATGAAGAAGATGAGAAAAAGTACAACTTGGAAAGCCAGAAACATACTCATCGCCGCCTTAGGTGTTGATGAGTATTATTGGGTTTCCCATTGTACTAGTGTTAAAGCTATGCGGGACTCATTGCAAATTATCCATGAGGGAACCAATGATATCAAACTACCTAGAATCAAAACCTTAACTTAAGAATTTGTCCTTTTTCAAATGGAGGATGGTGAAACCATTGCCGATATGCAAAAGAGATTTTCTCATCTAATCAATCGGTTAAATGCTCTTGGTAGAACTACCCCTAATGGTGTTACTACTAATAAAATCTTAAGATGTCTTAATAGGAATTGGCTACCAAAGGTCATCGTGATTAAGGAAGCCAATGATCTAAGAACATTGGACATCGCAACATTGTTTGGAAAACATCAAGAGCATGAGCAAGAGCTCATGAACCTTGAGAAACATGAGAAGAGTCAAAAGAAGGAAAAGAAGGAGAAAGCTAAGGACATCGAAAGGAAGTCTATTGCTTTAAAGACTTCAAGATATAAGTTATCCACCAATGATGCGTGTGAGAGTGAATCAAGTGATGATGATAAAGATTCGAATGAAGACATGGGGTTGTTCGTAAGGAGGTATAACCGATACCTTAGAAAGAATGAAGTCCAACATTCGGATAAAAATCTTATCAACTATAGAAGACAATCAAAATTCCCGGATCAAGAGGAAGGTAAGACAACTAAGTCAAAAGGGTCATGCTTTAATTGCGGAAAGGCCGGTCAATATAAGTAGGATTGTCCCTTGCTGAAGAAAGACAAAGGAAAAGACAAACGTCACAACAAATCTAGAAAAGCTAGAAGAGCATGCATTACATGGGAGAGCGATAGTGAGTCCTCAAGCGATGATAACTCAAGTGATGAAGAAGAAAATGCCAATCTTTGTCTTACAGCTCATCGGAAGAAGAAAAAGAATGTAAGTCATTCTAAATATGATCATATTGATAAAATTTCTTATTGTGATTTGCAAAATGCTTTTATTACTCTACACAATGAGGCCAAGGAAGCTTTCAAACGCCTAGCCTCAAACAAGAAAGTTTTCTGCTATTTAGAAAAGAAGATTTATGATTCTAAAAAGGAATTAGAAACTCTCAAGAAACCTATGATAGAGGTTATTTTAAGACCCCAATTTTAACCCTAAGATCCCTCATGTTATCTCATCATATACATTAGCATTGGGATCATACCTTGGCATTCTCCTTACCCCTCATTCATTGGGTTTGTATTGGGAGAGATCACCAAGCACCATGTAAATATATCATACTTTGTATTTTATCATCCTTACTAACCAAAATACCAAAAATATGTCTTTTCATTTGTCTAACTCTTTTGTAGGTAGGGCACATGACCACCTTTGATCTATCAAGTTCACATCTAGGGTTTACGACCCTCATTGCTAAGAGCTTAACCAAGAATGATCCACAATGTCTCTAGGCCTCACATATTATTCCACATGATCTTTGCATGTTATTTTGATCAAGAATTCTTTAAGAGTTTAGAATTGGTTTGCCTTGGAAACCCTAGTTCATCTAGGTATCTTATCTAACTTTTTCAGCAAGCTTCTTCAACAATTGATCAAATATTTCAAGGTAAACTTCAAATTTCATCATCTTATGCATATATGATCTCCCATGAGTCCAAAAAGTCAATAGAATTGCAAGTTGGCAAGGTGGTTGATGGTGGTTGACCAGAGGAATTCATCTGATCAAAACTGGGGTCCCCTAGACCCTATCTCCTACAATTTTCATCATATGAAAATTATTCCAAGAGAAACGTTACTCTAAATGACATTCCAAACAACTTTCATATTGAGGTCTAGAGCTAGTTTTTCTTGTAATGTCATTTTTTATGTTGAAAGATTATAGGTCATTTTGTCTAAACCCTAATTTGGGGGTCAACTTCCCAAAGCCATAACTTGCTCATTTTTTATGAGATAAAAGATTTCCAAATTGAAAAATTAAATTCAAGGTGTCTAATTCAAATTTGATGTTTGGATGAATATCTAATTCAACTTTTCTGAGCATGTGATATGAGGATACATTATAGATTATTTTGGACCAATACCATTGAACAATTGATTTTCCTCAACTTCAAAAATGCACAACTCATTCATCCCAAATCCAAATGAGGTCAAATTTATGATCATGAAATATCTACAACTTTTATGAAGACATTTTTCTCATTTGAAGCTCACCTAAAAAGTTAGCCAAGGTGGAATAATTGAACATATGGCTTGACACTTCAAAAAAAAATTGACATGTTGAAATTTCCAAACTTCCACCTCAAAATTCATCATGATACAAGCTTCAAATGGAAAAGTGTTCAACATAAGAGTTGTTCCTCTTGATCTAACCTTTCCAAAGAGTCCAAGTTCATCCATTTTGGACAAGGTTTGAACGGTCTGCGTATGGCTTGAACATGGCTCAATCATTTGGAAAGGATCAAACTTCAAACAGCTGCACACTTTTGCCTTGCCTTCTAATTCACTTTCAGACCTAATTGCACTTGCTTATGGACTTAATTGAGTAGCTTCATGGGCTTGTACACCACCATGCAAGCATGCACCACCCAATTGCCAAATTTGGAAACAACTTTGAAGGTGCAAATATCAATTGCTTCAGCTATAAATAAGAGTCCCTTGCATCAGAATTGAGGACCCTTGCGCGTCAGCTTTGCCCCAACACTTCAAACCCTCACCATTGAAAGGAAAACCTGAGAATTTTATTTTGAAAATTGAGTTTGAATCTCACTGTTTGGAGATTCAAAAATCCACGGATACAGAGCTTTGTTTCAATCCTAAGCCACTTTTGCAAGCTTCCTGAGCAAGATCAAACAAGAATCAAAGCAAAAGAGATCAAGTTCTGCACAATATTGAAGGTATTTTCCTTATTTTTTATTCTCTTCGATTCTCTCTCAATTCTCATCAATTCTCTTGGATTCTTGGTTGTCTGAAGTCCTAACAATCTAGGCAAGAAGATTGAGTTGCTTTAAGGCCAAATCGAAGCAACTCAGTTCATGTACCTCAAATTTCAACTTCATGTATCTCTCAATATACTTGGAGTTAGGATGAATTGAGGCCAGATTCGTGATTAGTGCCATTTTTACTTTAATATCACGTCCTTCTTTTTCATTTTTGTGATGGTGATGAGAGAACTAGTCCGGCCAAGGTCTCTTGAGAAGACGACCGGTGGTTTGCTCTGGTGATGAGCTGGATAGGTTCTGAGCCACAGGATCAAGTTATTTTGTTTTAATCATGAGCGTTCCTTTTAAATACCAACTGTGTGGCGCGCTGACTCAAGTGCACGATGGAACGCGTGTTTTGGTCCACTTGATTTGCCACCTCAATTAATAAGGGAGATCAAGTGGTCCACATTTTTTCTGATTAATTGATTTTCATTTTATTTGTTTTATTTTCATTAATTCATATTAAATTTAATATTGATCCAAAAAAATATGAGAGTTTCACCAAAAAAATATAAATAAAATACTCTTTTATTTTATGAATTAAAATTATTTTTTGGATCATTATTAATCTTTTTTATAATTTATTTGATTTTGTGAATATTTTTAATTGTTTAAAAATACTTTTAAGTTTCCAAAAATTATGAAATTTTTTCTCCAAGGTCCTTTGACCTTGTTTGACCTATGATAAATCTGATGGTCATTTATTTCGTGTTTGGATAAGGTTTTAGGAAATTGACCAAACTTAATTTAATTTAATGCATATTTTTATTATTTTTAATTATTTAAATGCCAAATAAATTGTGTAGAGCCATTTTAATTGACTTTGTGAGTTTGACTTGTGTTGTTGGGCCTTGGTCAAGGTTGATTTGACTTTGCTAGGTTAAAATCATTGGATTTAGGGGATTGATGGAATGTACATTCCATTTCCCAAAATGAATGAATGATCTTAATTTGGAAAAAGTCCTCCTTTGACCAATTTGTGTTGAATCCGTTCCCGATTTTTTCTTTCAAAATAACCAAACTTTTCAAAAAAAACGAAAATAACCAATTTTTCAAAAAAAAAAATCAAAATAACCAAGTTTGGTAGAGGATGCGCCAGATGAATTGGCGCACCCCCTCTTATTGGTATGAAATAAAATTAGTTTTTCGTCACAGACATCTACTATGAAATAAATTTAGTTTTTCATATATTGCAACAAAGGTACTATGAAATAAATTTAGTTTTTCATATATAGCAACAGAGGTACATCTGAATTTATCTGGTTGAGCTCATTCCAACACTAGGATAGCTATTACGATTGTGACCTGGTTGACGGCATGAACTACATAGTCTAACCATTTTGTTCGTCGTATCCATTTCGATTCGAATCCGGGTGTTGTTAGGGCGACCCTTTTTCTTCCTTCGCATAACTTCGTTGTGCCAGACGATGTCCCCTTGATATTCTAGCCAATAATCCTCTTTTGCCACCACCGAAAAACTAATTTTATAAACATTTGTAAGGCTGGCGACTTTGTAAACTTCAGATAGCAAGTAGGATGGATCCCTTTGAACCTTTGAGCACGCCGCAATGACATGGGAGCAGGGGGTACGAAAGGCTTGGAACCTTCCGTAGTCGCACCAACCTCTATCTAGTTCGACTCTATATTGTCCCATCGACATACCCTCATTATGATCCATGGACTCGGCAACACTAAACCAACCTTTAGTTCGGTCAAATACCGTAACCACGTGTGTGTTTGCTTTGGCTCTTCATGTATGATGAATTTCATTGAAGCATCGCTGAATAACTGTCCAGATTGCAACACTGAACTCCACTTTGAGCGTCTGGTTTCAAACAACGCTCCTACCCTAAAATATGTAGTCAGCACTAAAGCGGTTATTGGTAGGTTACAGATGTCTTTGAAGACAGAGTTCATTGATTCCACAAGATTTGTTGTCATGTGGCCCCAACGCTGACCGTTGTCGTATGCCTTAGTCCACTTCTCCAACGGAATACTACCGATCCACCGTACTGCATCTTCGTTCGACAATCTTATTTCCTTGCGGTAGTGTTTGAAAGAAGGTTCTGATAATGCATAACCTGCATTGACAACCTTCTTATGCAACGTCTTATCTTTGATTTCCCGCATGAAATTCTAAGCAATATGTCTAATACAAAACACATGCGTCGAAGGAGGATTTTTCCAGTCATTGTCAATGTTATTATATGCACTGATGATTGAGGGGTGTCTATCAGAGATCAAACACAAGTTAGGCTGAGGTGCAACGTGCAATTGGAGATTTCTTAGGAAAAAACTCCATCCCTCAGCAGTCTCCCCTTCAACTAGGGCAAAGGCGATTGGAAAAATATTGTTGTTTCCATCTTGTGCCACTGCCATCAGTAACGTTCCTTTGTATTTTCCATACAACCATGTACCATCAATTTGTATAATTGGTTTACAGAAAGAAAAACCTATGATACAAGGTTGATACACAAAGAATAGACGGTGAAATATTCTATTTCCAACAGCACACGTACCATCTGGTGTATATGCGGGAAATGTTTCCATCTTGACAATTGTCCTAGGAGCATAGTGTTTTAAAGCCAACAGGTATTTATGAAGTTGTTTGTAAGACTCCTCCCAATTGCCAAACACTTTTTCAACAGCTTTTGTTCTAGCATTCCATGCCTTCCTATATGATGGAGTGTACTCGTACTCTGCCATAATATGCGAGAATATTGTACTCACCTTTAACGACGGATTGTCGCCAATGACAGATAATATTTCATCGCATATTAGCTGAGAGCTTAATTTACGATGATCCTGCATTGGGTTTGTCAGCATGCATGTGTGATCTGGACCCATTGATCCAATCTCCCAAGACTCGCTCCTCTTCCGGTACGAAGCTGACAACCTAAAACGACAGTGCTCATTCGGACAATAAACTTTAAACCTCGATGTGTTAGTTCTGTCAACTTTGAAATCAGCTGATAGTTGCATATGGAATTTCTTAATGGCTTTTACACATTCCTCTTTTGTGCAAAATGTGTCTCCTTGTTTCATAGATCCTTGCATTTGCACGTAAGGATTGTAGCATACATCTGCCGAAGGTTCATCTGAACCCAAATTTAGCCTTGTCGTGTGTTGGGGTGGGCAATATACATGACTTGCTGGTATTGGCTCCTCTTCCTCTTCAGCGTTCACCATCGAATAAACCATGATCTCAGGTTCCTCTTCTTCGCCGTCTGGAACATTCACCTTAGCTAGTTCGTCATCAGTCTCACAAAACACTTGTGACTGATCAATGTACTGAGACTCTTGTTGTTGATGTGGTAATATATACAACTCTATATCATTGTAACCAGATTGTTCGTGACTTCCAAACATATGTTGAACATTATCATCATCTTGAATCTTCTTCTGATGAAATTTTACCTGGTTTTTAGCAAACTAAACCGAATTTTTATAGATGATCTGACCCACATTATTGCACTGCAATTTCTTTTCTATTCTTTGTTTCAGATGTGAAAAATTTAATCGTCGATTTATTGTAAACCGAGTCACCTCTGTATTTTGAAAACAAAAACCGAACAACTGATGATCAAATATTTCACCTTCGACATGGGCACTGATCATGTAATGTTGTGTGGAAGACATTATGTTGAAATATTCAATATGTAGATAGTTTGAGTGGAATTGAAATGGAATTCATTGCTAAGTTATTCACCTGCACATCATAAATAGCTTTGTCATTGGTAAGATGGTTGTTGCATTGATAACTTGGTCATTGTCTGTACAGACTTGACCATGCATGCAGTAGAAGGAATCCAACACGCAGAGAAAAGATTGAAAAGAATACACATGCGCCAGGGAATCAAAGAATCTCTGAGCACTGAGCCCTAAGATTCCAACCTAGGCGCCCATTCCCTAGGCGCCATAAAGTAACTGAGGCGCCAAAGGGTTGGGCGCCTCTTCACAAAACTACACTTGGGCGCCACTAGGAAGGGCGCCCCTTCCAATTGCCCTACACTAAGGCGCCAAGAGGAAGGGCGCCTCTTCCTTGCATGTGAGTAATCACATGTAGGCGCCAAACTCAAGGGCTCCTCTTCCCTTGCATGTGCTTTCTTCACATGCGTCAAGAAGATTCCTCACATGCTACCTTTCTCTTCCATTCTGAACTTTGTCATTCTCTTGTCTCTTCTTGCCTTTCCATTTTCCATGCAACCAATCACACTCTTTTTAGGTTCCAAACCTACTCACTCATTCATCTATAAATAGTCTCTCATATCAACAATATCAAATCATCTTCATCAATACTCAAGTATTTTCTTCTACCACACTTCTTTCATCTACCAAACTCAAGCTTTGTAAATTCAAATCATGTCTTTGTTGACTATGGGCGATGGACACAAAGGCACAATCGAGAATATCTCGGCATTTGTATGTTATCTCTCTCTTTTAGTTTCTATTTTTGGATTATTACTTATAAATATATTTTTTGTGTTAGACTTTTGTTATGTCTCTCTTTTGAGTTTCTATTTTTGGATTACTTCTAATAGATATCTTTTTTGTGTTATACCTTTGTTGTCTCTCTCTTTTTAGTTTCTATTTTTGAATTACTTCTAATAGATATCTTCATTGTGTTATACCTTTGTAATCTCTCTCTTTTTAGTTTCTATTTTTGGAATACTTCTTATAGATGTGTGTTTGTTGAGTTTGTATTTCTTCTTCTAATTGTATTTTCTTACTTTTTTGTTATTAGGATCCAAAGCGCTTTAGATGTAATGTACATGAATATGTACCCCAGGATCCTTTAATAGAACCATATATTAGAGGATGTGGATTTGGAAATCTACTAAACATTGTTTCGTACTCGGTGGACTACAAGTTCATTATGGCTTTGTTGGAGAGGTGGAGACCCAAGACCCACACATTTCACCTTCCGATTGGTGAGTGTACCGTCACACTTGAGGACGTCTACATGTTGTTGGGTCTTCATATAGACGAAAAGGCAGTGAATGGGCGAGTTAACCAAGACAACAATATATGCAATGAATTATTGGGTGCCCCTTTGTTAGACGAAGAAACTGAGGGAGACACATCCGGTCAAGCAAGGGGGCAAGGTATAAATTTAAAATACCTAAAACAATATTATGCCAGTATAGTATTGTCCGACGATTCATCCGAGTATGAGAAAATAATAAAAGCTTGGTGTTACATTATGATTTTATTTGGTAACTTTTTGTTTCCAGAAAGTACAGGTAATTCTGTGAATATAATGTATTTACCTTTATTACGTAACATTAATAAGGTAAACACTTATAGTTGGGGTTCAGCTGTGTTGGCCCATCTATATAGTGAAATGTGTAGAACTGCAAAAAAGAATACCTGTACTTATTTTTCATGTGCTTATTTGCTTCAAGCTTATGGGTGGTCGAGAATGCCGTCGCTCACCCCGATAAATGAGCGCCCATTCATGTTTCGTTTGCAACCAAGTAAGTCTAACACTTTACCATTCACCATTTAGTTAATTATATTTAATATTATAATGAACAGTAAATAATATTTTTCACTTCTTTTTATTATCTTAGATGGTCAGTAAGGGGAATGAACTACAATAGGTGTCTGAAACACACTATTGTAGTATATCGAAATCTATTGGACCACATTGGACATGACGGTGTAATAATCCTACCGAACTATATTTTAATTTAAAATTACTTCTCAAATTATTTTCCATCTAACCATTTGGTTTTGTTTTACAGTTTGTTTGGAGGCCATATCTAGGTCTGAATCATGATGTGAACCATGACGATGCTGCAGTTTGGACAGCGAAGACATCGATTATCCAATTCACTATAATGGAAATGCACCAAAGTGATCGGGTCAATTTGCAGTTCGGAATGCTACAACATATTCTAGAATCTCCCACGTGTTTGGGGAATTGGCATCAAAAAAGGGTCGATGCACAATGGGATTATTCTGACTGGAGAGACTTCGCAAAAGACATGTGTCGTCAATGGAGGAATCGACGACAACACATCTTGAACGAACCAGTCATGCAAGGTGCAAGACCCACTCAACAATATATGACATGGTTTAGGTCTATAACAACTCAGTAATTTGTACCTGAGCCGCAATATTTGATGGATCCATGCCAACTTGCTTCATCATCGTATGCCCCACATCAATTCACCACCCAACACCAATGTGAACCCACCCAAACCCAACAACCAACCACACAACATCAACCAACCACACAACATCAACCAACCACATACACACAACAACCAAACACCCAACATCGCAACCCGTTCATGCCAACCACCCAACAACCAACCATCCAACATCGCAATCCATTCATACCATCCACCCAAACACAAAACCAAGAATCAAACCCCACAACCACAACCGTCTGTAAGACCCCAATTTTGACCCTAAGATCCCTCATGCAATTCCATCATAAGCATTAGCATTGGGATCATATCTTGGCATTCTCCTTACCCCTTTTCATTGGGTTTGTTTTGAGAGAGATCACCAAGCACTTTGTGATTATATCATACTTGCATATTATCATTTTACTAACTAAAATACCAAAAATATGTCTTTGTATCTATCTAACTTTTTTCTAGGAAGGGCATGATCTCATTAATTCATTGATCACATCTAGGGTTTGAGACCCTCACGTACAAAGAGCACAACCAAGAGTTGACTAAAGAATGGTTATAAGCATCATATATGAGTCTCAATGATCTCTACATTTTATATTGATCAAGTTTGCTTCAAGAGTTTGAGGGTGATTTGCCTTGGAAACCCTAAGTTGACTGGGTATCTTGAGTAACTTCTCCAACAAGATATCTCAACAATTGATCAAATTTCTCAAGGGGAACTTCAAATTTCATCATCTTATGCATATATGATCTACCATGAGCCAAGAAAGTCAAGAGAATTGGAAATTAGCAAGTTGGTTGATGGTGGTTGGCCAGATGAATTCATCTGATCAAAATCGGGTCTCCCTAGACCCTATATCCTACAATTTTCACCATATGAAAATGATTCCAAGAGCAAGCTTACTATAAATGACATTATAAACAACTCAAATTTTGAGACCTGGAGCTATTTTTCCTAGGAAAATCATTTCCTATGTTGAAACATTATAGGTCATTTTGTCTAAACCCTAATTTGAAAGTCAACTTCCCAAGGCCATAACTTGCTCAATTTTTATGAGATGAAAGATTTACAAGTTGAAAAATCAAATTAAATGTGTCTAATTTAACTTTTATGTTTGGAGTGGGATCTAATTGAACTTTTTTGAGCATGTGATCTGAGGCTACATTATAGGTCACTTTTGACTTATACCATTCATCAAGTGATTTTTATGAACTTCAAAAATGCATAACTCTATCATTTCAAATCCAAATGACATTAAATTGGTGACCATTTTGAATGTATTTGAGATAGCTACAACTTTTATGAACACACTTTTCTCATTTTAAGCTCCCATAAAAAGTTAAGCAATGTGGAATACATATGGCTTGACACTTAGAAAATTTTTGATATGTCAAATTTTTCCAAACTTCCACCTCAAAATTCTCCAAGTTCCAAGATCCAAATGAAAAGGTGTTCAACATCAAACTTGTTCCTCTTGATCTCACCTTTCCAAAGAGCTCAAATTCATTCATTTTGGACTTGAAATGCATAGGCTGCGCATGGCTTAAACAGGCTGATATCATTTGGCATGGATCCAACATCAAGCATCAATGTTCAGTTGCTTTGCAATCCAATCAATCTTCAAAGCATCTGATCTTCAATTTGGACCTTCAAACCATCATTTTATGGGCCTATGCTTGCCCATGCAGCATGGCATCATCATTTTCCAATTTTGGAAAGTGGAAGTGAGTGTGCAAATATCACTTGATTCACCTATAAATGAAGCTCCATTTGCTCAAAATTAACACACACATTGCGCCAACTTTGATCCCCCATTGAAAACCCTTCACTCTCAGGATAAACCTGATAAATTAATTTGAATTTGAGCTTGAATCTCCATTGTTTTGGAATTCAATTCTCCAGGAATCCATTGCTTCTAAACCTTTCCATTCCTCTCCTGCAAGCAATTAGAGTGAGTCGAAGTGCAAGCAAGCTCAAGATCCAACAAGTTCAGACTTCCATTGAAGGTAATTTGCAGAAATTTTAAACTCTTCGATTCTCTCAATTTATCGCTCAATTCCATCGATTCTTTGGTTGTCTAAAGTCCTACCAATGTAGGAAGAAAGATTGAGTTGCTTTGAGGTCAAATCCAAGAAACTCAGTTTATGTACCTCATTTTTCAATTCCACATATCTCTTAATATATTTGGAATTGGGGGAATTGGAGGTCAGATTCGAGCTCAGTGATGTTTTTTCTTTAAGATCATGTCCCTGTTTCTTTTTTTGGTGATGGTTCATGATGACCAGTCCGGTGAAGCTCACCGGAGAAGATGACCGGAGCTCTGGCTCCGAAGATGATGTGTCTTGCATCTGAACCATAGGATCCTCGTCTCACGTTTTAATCTTGAGCGTTTATTTTAATTACGAATGGTACAGCGCAGTTGACTCAGGTGTATGTGGAGCGCGCGTTTTGGATCATCAGATCTGCCACCTCAATTAATGAGGGAGATCTGATGGTCCACATATTTTAGAATTTTCTGATTTTCGTTTTAATTGCATTTTCTTCAATAATTCATATTAAATTCAATATTGATCCAAAAAATATGGGACTTTCACCAAAAAATTTTAAATATTTTTCTTTTTCATATTCTGAATTAAAATTATTTTTTGGATCATTATTAATATTTTTCATGAATTAATTGATTTTGCATTTGTTTTTAATTGTTTAAAAATAATTTTAAGTGTCCAAAAATTATGAAATTTTTTCTCCAAGGTCCTTTGACCTTGTTTGACCTATGATAAATCTCATGGCCATTTCTTTGGTGTTTTGATGAGATTTTAGGATTTGGACAAAACATATTTGAATTTAATGCATTATTTTATTATTTTTAATTGAATAAATGCCATTTTAATTGTGTTGACCATTTGTATTGACTTAATTGAGTTTTATTGTTTGTCGTTGGGCCTTGGTCAAGGTCGATTTGATTTTGTCAAGTTAATATCATTGGATTTAGGGGATTGAGGGAATGTACATTCCATCTCCCAAAGTGAATGAATGATATTAATTTGGTAAAATTCCTCCTTTGACAAATTTGTGATCTCATTCATCCCCTTCCCTTTTCATATAATTCCCCTTCTTCATTCATTCATTTCCATTTGGCCAATGACATCTCAAAGTCCTAATGCTAGTTGATTGAAAAATTGACATGAGTATGGATGAGATTAGGCCACCCCTTTTGCATATTTTTTGTGTGTGGTATGTTTCATGAGCATAGTTCATAATAGTTGTGACTTCTACATAAGTCCAATTACGATTGCTTAACATAGCGCTAAATTTTGGACATAATGGCATAAGCATTCTAGTTAGTGAGATTGTAAGTCTTCCCTCTTCCATGGTATTGTGTGGAAACTTGACCTTCTTTCCTTCCTTTGGAAGATGTTTTGGTTCAAGGATCCATGCTTGTGGTAAGTGAGTTGAGTGTTCTCCAAAGAATGTATTGAAAAGCAAAGCAAAGCAAAACTAACCTCTAACTTACTAACTATTGACTTTTAATTTCAAGTTTTTATCTTAATGCAATTTACTTTTAGCACTTTATTTCATTTACCATTGTATATATCATTCTAATTGTTTATGTTAATGCAATTTTCACTTTGTCCATTTGGACCATATTGTGTGATATATTTTGTTTGATATATACTTTGTTTGTTTGTTTGGTCTATGACCATTAATGTACATAATAATCACAAAAACCATAAAAAACTTTTGAGTGGACTGTTGGCTTGATCTTGGACAAATGGACTTAGAATCTAGGAAACCTCCCTAAGCTAAAGGACTTGGCCAATGTCAATTTGTGAAGAACCAAGTGCTTGCAATTTGAAATTCATCTGATACATCTTTGAAGATCTCTCTTAGTTAATCTGCAACATGATCATTGTGAAGCTGTTATTTTGAACTTGTGACTTGTGGAATTCATCTGTTACATGGGCTATTTTTGAAGGAGATCATGAAGTGGATAAGCTTGGATGAGGCCATCTTTATTTGATGCCTTTTTCTTCAAGATAATATAATTGTGCATTTGTGTCTTGCTTGATTCTAAAAGTCCAAGGGAATTCTGGGTTTCTATTGACTCAGTAGAATGAGCTTAAATAACAACATATATAAACAAATTTTGGTCCCTATGGGACCTCATAATGCATATGATATGAATGTAAAAGCAAATACTCTGTGGGGAAATGTTGCCACAAAGAAAATCAAAGCGACCGAAAGTCCGCAGGAGCATAATGCATTTCGTAAGGAAAGCTCACCGGGGAAACAAAGACTCTAGGGGAATAAAAGGGGTATGCATAGGCCAGGCTATGACTTAAAAACTGCTGGGAGACTAGAGGAATTCCATAAAAAATGGAAAAACTCAGCCGGGGAAACAAAAACGTCTGCAGGGGAAACGAGTAGATTGGGATAAAACTGACATACTAGAATCATGCAGGAACATCGATTTCACTAAAGAAATGCGCACTCAACTCAACTGGGGAAGAAATAGACTTCAACACAGGAGGAGCAGAAATTTATTATCCCCTACAGGTTACTGGGTAAGGAGATAATAAAGATCCGACAGAGAGGACACCCGTCATCAGTTAAGATGAACATATCAAGGATGACTCGCTGGGAACCACCAAGAGGGAGTATTCATTACCGGTTACTGGGTAAGAATAGCCTTGCTGGGGAAAACTACAAAAATAGGATTTACAACTACCAGTTACTGGGCAGAAGACCAAAGATGAGAATACCCGTCACTAGTTAAGATGAACATATCAAGGATAGACTCAAAGGAAATAAAATTCGTCATCGGTTAAGATGAACGTATCAAGGATAAACTTGCCTGGGGATGCCAAGGAGGATATCCGTCATCGATTAGGATGAACATATCAAGGATAAATCAGCTAAACAAAAAGTAGGAATTACATCTATCGAATGCTGGATAGAATACCATCAAAGAGAAAATCTGTCATCGGTTAGGACGAACATATCAAGGATAGACTCTAGGAGGAGAGAAATAGGAATTACATCTATCAATTACTGGATAGAATACTGAAGGAGAGAATATTCATCACTAGTTAAAGTGAACATATCAAGGATAAACTCTACAAGGGGAAAGAAAATAAGGATTTACAACTACCGGTTACTGGGCAGAAGACCTCAAAGAGAAGGAAATCCATCATCGGTTAGGATGAACATATCAAGGATTAACTCTCTAGGGAACAAAGTAGGGATTACAACTACCTTTTTACTAGGTAGAATATCAGAGATGAGAGTATCTGTCATCGGTTAGGATGAACATATCAAGGATAAACTCAAACAGGGGAAGAAAATATCTGTCATCGGTTAAGATGAACATATCAAGGATATACTTCCTGGGGAAACATAAAAATGAGTCCGCTGGGGACTCCACTAGGGAGAAAACAGGGGTACTTTTGCCGGGTATTGGGCAAGAAGTAACAAGCTGCAAATTGAGGAATATTACTAATTACTGGGTAATAAACTCTCAGGGGACCCAAAGCATCTATCTAGGTAAGATCTAGAGAGAAACGGTCAATCAAGACTCAACCCCATGAGGATATAACTCAAGGGGAGTGGTTCCATCCAGATAATCAACTGGGGAGAAAACTGAAATAATAATCATCCATGAGGAAATAACTCAGTGGGGAAAGGAGAAAGGTTAAAGTCTTTCTGCTTAAGGGGCTCACACTCTACAATTGAGGGAGGACATACACCAAACTTGTATGGGGATAAGGTACCGCCATAACAGAGAATAAGAATCACAAGAATGAGTCAACAAATGTGATGATGCAACCATGAAATTATATGAGTGTATATGTATATGTATATGTATATGTATATGTATATGTATATGTATATGTATATGTATATGTATATGTATATGTATATGTATATGTATATGTATATGTATATATGATGATTATGCTGAAAAATGATCATAAAGGATACAAGGGTGTCGCAGAATTGAATCATCGATACAATTCTCGGTCAAACCACAAAAGAGGAAAACAAATGCTGGAGAAAAGAGAGATCAACATCCCAAAGGCTCAAACCTAGCCAGGGAAAGAGGCGAATTTCTGAGGAAAACCGTTATCGATTCTGCGGGGAATTTTAGGTCAACACCATATCAAATGGGAGACAACCCTGCAGGGGAACAAACGTAGATAACTGCTCAGGAACCAGGAGCAAACTCTGACTGGGAGCAAATCTGATGGCGACTGATGAGGAAACCATCGTTATGCCGAAATCACACAAATTGCCGTAACGAAATGTCTGCACTCAGCTGGGAATAATCATAAACTCGGCTGGGGAAGAAACACTCCGTAGGGGGCTAATCAACCAACTCAGATGGTTACCTTATTGGGGAATAGCGAACAATTAATCGTCTAGAGAAATCAACAAACATTGAGAGCTGAATAATGTTGTCAGGGATGAAAGAGAAATTGCGCCTACCGCTTAGGGAGAACCAATACTGCTCCACATTTAGGGCTTACTGCTTTCGAACCATTGTTGATATTCCTTTTAAATGAAATCGATTATTTAAAATTACTGCTTTTATATGTTTAAGAAAACATGTTTTGATTAAAACTTTAATTTTCAAAAATGATGATATTAAAATTTAAAACTATTTGGCTGAAATAAATAAGAGTATAAACAATTGGATAAAAGCTTAACTTTATTTAATAGAATGGTAGTCTGTAAATGACAAGACTCCATAGATCTTTACAAAGTTGAAAATGGTAATTTTCATAGAAAAGGGTTACATTGAATACAAATTACCACTAATCCTTCCACCCACTCTTGATATCCACTATGCTCTTGGCCGCTACTAGGGATGATGGATCATCGTCGACCGTTGTGTTCAACAAAGTCTTCAAAACTGAAGATCAGTAGGATGCAGTTACTTGCCATAATCCCTAATTTTTGCATAAATTGCCCTAAGATGGGGTACTCAATTTATCGGGATAATTCTTTTCTGTTTTATGTCTCTAACTTTTTCCTAGATCGCCCTTCCAGGTTTTCAATCCACCGACACGCTCATTTTTGCCTAAGCCGCCCTTTCGGGTTTTCAAATTAGCGAGCTGTTCTTTTCTTTTTAGGCGAAGTATTTCCTGACTGCATCTGCATTCACAGGACGAGTCTCTCTTAATAACATCTAGGCCTTCATAATTAGGAGTTCATTTGCCCCTATAATCTTGCTTGAAAGATAGGATCTTCTTGAGCACAAGGTCACTTCTCTGAATACACGAGGTCTAACCTTCTTATCAAAAGCTTTCTTCATTCTTTGCTGATATAACTGACCATGACACATGGCAAATAACCTCTTCTCTTCTATATAATTCAGCTGATCAAACCTGGTCTGACACCATTCAGCCTCAATCAACTTGGCTTCCATGAGCACACGTAATGAAGGGATCTCAACCTCTACAAGGAGTACTGCTTCCATACCATATACCAGAGAGAAAGGGTTTTCCCTTGTTGAAGTGTGGATGGATGTACGATAACCGTGCAAAGAAAATGGGAGCATCTCATGCCAATCCTTATATGTTACGACCATCTTCTGAATAATCTTCTTGATGTTCTTTTTTGCAGCTTCAACAGCCCCATTCATCTTAGGTCTGTAGGGAGAAGAATTATGATGTGCAATCTTAAAGTCTTTGAAAAGAGCTTCCACCATATTGTTATTCAAGTTTGATCCATTATCAGTAATGATCTTACTTGGCACACCATAACGGCATATAATCTGATTCTTGAAAAACCTTACAACAACTTGCTTGGTTACATTCACATATGATGCCGCTTCAACCCATTTTGTGAAGTAATCAATTGCCACTAAAATGAATTGATGTCCATTCGAAGCTTTGGGCTCAATCATGCCAATCATATCAATTCCCCACATGGAGAAGGGCCATGGGGAGGAAATGATGCTCAATAGTGTAGGAGGAACATGAATCTTATCCGCATATATTTGACACTTATGGCATTTCTTCACAAACTTGTAACAGTCAGATTCCATTGTCAGCCAATAGTAACTTGCTCGCAACATCTTCTTCGCCATTGCATTTCCATTGGAATGAGTACCAAAGGAACCTTCTTGGACTTCAATCATCAATAGGTTTGCTTCGTGTCTATCCACGCATCTGAGCAAAACCATATCGAAGTTTCTCTTATACAATACATCACCATTCAGGTAGAAATTGTCAGCTAATCTTCTCAAAGTCTTCTTATCTTTCAAAGATGCCCCAAACGGGTAAATCTGACTTTGGAGGAAACATTTGATATCGTAATACCACGACTTCTCGTCTTTGATCTTTTCAACAGAAAACACATGAGCTGTCCTATTAAGACGCATCACAGTCAAATTGGGAACTTCATTCCAATACTTCACTGCAATCATTGATGCCAACGTTGCAAGAGTATCTACCATCCGGTTTTCATCTCGAGGGATATGATGAAACTCAATCTTTGTAAAGAAAGTTGAAATCCTCCTTGCATAATCTCTATACGGTATTAAACCGGGTTGATTCGTCTCCCATTCACCTTTGATCTGATTCACCACCAAAGTTGAATCTCCAAAGACATCTAAACGGTTGATTCTGATATCAATGGCCTCTTCAAGCCCCATAATTCAAGCTTCATATTCTGCCATATTGTTTGTACATTTGAAAGTCAATCTAGATGTAAACGGAAAATCCGTGCTTTGAGGAGTAATAATCACTGCCCCAATGTCATTACCATACTGATTAACAACTCCATCAAATGCCATGCCCCAACAAGAACCAGGTTATGACCCTTCTTCAAGTAATGGTTCATCACAATCCTACATTTTCAAGTACAAGATCTCTTCATCGGGAAAATCATACCGCACTGACTGGTAATCTTCAATCGGTTGGTGAGCCAAATGGTCAGCCAAGACACTACCTTTGATCGCTTTCTAAGATCGGTATTCAATATCATATTCTGATAACAACATCTGCCAACGGGGAATCCTCCTAGTTAAAGCAGGCTTCTCAAATATATACTTGATTGGATCCATTTTGGATATCAACCAAGTTGTATGATTCAACATATATTGACACAGACGCTTAGCATCCCAAGCCAATGCGCAACAAGTCTTCTCTAGCATAGAATACCGAGTCTCACAATCTGTGAACTTCTTACTGAGGTAGTAAATTGCAAATTCTCTCTTTCCAGTCTCATCTTGCTGACCAAGAACACAACCCATACTCTCTTCAAGCACAGCCTAATACATGATCAATGGTCTTCCTTCAACAGGTGGAGACAGAGTCGGAGGCTCAAGCAGATATTCCTTAATACTATCAAAAGCTTTCTGGAAATCTTTGTCCAATCATAAGACTGATCTTTCCGAAGAAGCTTGAATATAGGCGCACATGTGGCAGTCATGTGTGAAATGAATCTTGAGATATAATTCAAGCGGCCGAGAAAACCTCTGACTTGCTTCTCAGTTTTGGGCGCAGGCATCTCTTGTATTGCTTTGACTTTGGGGGGATCAACTTCAATACCCTTCTAGCTGATAATAAAGCCCAACAACTTACTAGAACAAACAACAAAAGTACACTTATTAGGATTCAAGCGGAGTTTATACTTCCTCAAACGCTGGAATAACTTCAACAAATGCTTAACATGTTCCTCTTCATTGATGGATTTAGCAATCATATCATCAACATAAACTTCAATATCTTTATGCATCATATCATGAAAAAGAGTAGTCATTTCTCTTTGGTAAGTCGCACCAGCATTCTTCAAACCGAAAGGCATCACTCTATAACAGAATGTTCCCCAAGGTGTAATGAATGTGGTCTTCTCCATATCTCCGGGTGCCATCTTGATCTGATTATATCCGTAAAGTCCGTCCATAAACAAAAAAACTTTGAATTTAGCAGTATTGTCTACCAACATATCAATATGTGGCAGAGGGAAATCATCTTTCGGACTGGCTTTATTCAAATCTCTATAATCAACACATATGCGGACTTTTCCATCTTTCTTTGACACATGCACAATATTAGCCACCCATTGCGGAGACTCAGCGGTCACAAGGAAAACAATATTAATCTGCTTCTGCACTTCTTCTTTGATATTTACTGCCATATTAGGACGCGTTCTTCTCAACTTCTGCTTGACTGAAGGGCATTCTGGCTTCAACGGCAATCTATGCTCCACAACATCAGAATCCAAACCAGGCATGTCTTGATAGGACCATGCAAACACATTTGAATACTCTCGGAGAAGACCAATCAACCCCTTCTTAACATCTGGACACAGTCGAGATCCAATTTTGACTTCCTTCACATCATCCTCGGAACCCAAGTTGACTAACTCAATCTGTTCTTCGAATGGCTGAATGGCTTTTCCTTCATGCTCAAGAAGACGAGACAATTCATCACTTACTTCTTCATCACTTTCCTCCTCAGCCTCAAACACAGGGAATTCAAAATTTGGAGAAGGAGAAGGATCATTGTATTCAATGGGGTTAGAAACCAACCTGCATAATGATTTGATATTTTGATTTTAGATAGGTGAATTTATGACCAAATATTATGCAGATGGACAATTATATTGTTTTATTTATGTTTTTTGTGATTACCATTTTTAGAATAAAGCAAAAAGTAAAAACAAAACATCATAGATGTGGATGAATATATTTAAACTTTACTAATGATCAATTTGAAATGCCCAACAATGTTCACTTCTCCCTTAGGCATAGGAGAAGTATTTTTGAAAACAAATAAAAGCAATTACTTTGATCAATGCATAATAACAGTAATATCAACAACAACCTGTAAGACCCTAATTTTGACCCTAAGATCCCTCATGCAATTTCATCATATGCATTAGCATTGGGATCATGCCTTGGCATCCTCCTTACCCCTTTTTCATTGGGTTTGTTTTGGGAGAGATCACCAAGCACCATTTGATTGTATCATACTTTTGTTTTATCATTTTACTAACCAAAATACCAAAAATATGTCTTTGTATGTGCCTAACTTTTTGTAGGTAGGGCATGATCCTCATTGATCTATCAAATCCACACCTAGGGTTTGAGACCCTCATGGCTAAAAGAACAACCAAGTATTGATCCATAATGTCTCTAAGCATCATATATGAGTCCCAATGATCTCTACATGTTATACTGGTCAAGCATTCTTCAAGAGTTTGGAGGTGATTTGCCTTGGAAACCCTAGTTTGACTAGGGATCTTAAGTAACTTCTCCAATAAGCTATCTCATCAATTGATCAAATTTCTCAAGGTACAATTCAAAAATTCATTATCTTATGCATATATGATCTACCATGAGCCTAAAAAGTCAAGAGAACTGAAGGTTAGCAAGTTAGTTGATGGTAGTTGCCCAGATGAATTCATCTAATCAAAACTGGGTCTCCCTAGACCCTATCTCCTATAATTTTCACCATATGAAAATTATTATAAGAGAAACATTACTATAAATGACATTTCAAACAACTTTCATGTTGAGACCTAGATCTAGTTTTGCTTGGAAAATCATTTTCTATGTTGAAACATTATAGGTCATTTTGTCTAAACCCTAATTTGAAAGTCAAATTCCCAAGGCCGTAACTTGCTCCATTTTTATGATATGAAAGATTTCCAAGTTTCACAATCAAACTTAAGATTTCTAATTCAACTTTTATGTTTGGAGTGAGAACTAATTCAACTTTTATAAGCATGTGATATGAGGATACATTATAGGTCATTTTTGCCATATACCATTGAACAAGTGATTTTTCCAAACTTCAAAAATGCATAACTCTATCATTCTAAATCCAAATGACATGAAATTGGTGACCATTTTGAAAGTCTTTGAAAGAGCTACAACTTTTATGCAGACACTTGTCTCATTTGAAGCTCACATAAAAAGTTAAGCAAGGTGGAATATTGAGATATATGACTTGACACTTAGAAAAAATTTCAACATGTTCAAATTTCCAAACTTCCACCTCAAAATTCACCATGATTCAAGCTCCAAGTGGAAAAGTGTTCAACATCAAACTCGTTCCCTTTGATCTAAGCTTTCTAAAGAACCCAAGTTCATGCATTTTGGATGAGATTTTCTAGGTATGGGCATGGCTTTAACAGAGCTGCATGATTGGAAGAAATCAAATGGCAAAACTCACATTTTACATTGCCTTGACATCCAAACCTCATATGAACTTCAGAACAGATGCAAGTGGATCAAATTGGATTGCTTCGTGGGCCTATACACGCCCATGCAAGCTTGTGCATGAAATGTACAAATTTAGCAATTTTTCAAGTGTGCAAATATCAGTCCCAATTGCTATAAATACAGGCCCTTGGAGCTCAATTCCAACACACCTTGCGCGCTAGCTATACCCCCAATTAAAACCCTCACATTTCAAAGGAAAACCTGATAATTTTCAACTTGAAAATTGAGTTTGAATCTCACTGTTTGGAGATTCAAGAACTCCAGGATCCAAAGCTTTGTACCATTGCCAAACCTCTCCTACAAGCTCCTCAAGTGTGATCAGATCAAGTTTGAAGCAAACAACATCAAGTTCTGCACAACATTGAAGGTAAATTTCAGAAAACTTCATCTCTTCGATTCTCACTCAATTCTCATCAATTCTCTTGGATCTTTGGTTGTCTGAAGTCCTACCAATGTAGGCAAGAAGATTGAGTTGCTTTGAGGTCAAATCGAAGCAACTCATTTGTCACGCCTCAAAATTCAACTCCTCATATCTTTTTATATATTTGGAGTTAGTTGAAGTTGAGGTCAGATTCGTGCTCTACGCCGTTTTTTCTTTCAGATCATGTCCTCTTTTTTTGTTTTGGTGATGGTTAAGGGTGGACCAGTCTGGTGAGGTCCATCGGAGAAGAAGACCGGAGCTCTGGCTCCGGTGGTGTGTTGGCACGTCTCCCAGCCACTAGATCCATTCAAAATGTTCTAATCTTAGGCATTGGTTTTGATTACAACGCGTGTGGCGCGCTGACTAGGTTCCATCATGGAACGCGCGTTTGTGTCCACTTGATTTCCCACCTCAATTAATGAGGGAGATCAAGTGGCTCACATTTTTTTTATTTTTTTATTTTTTTAAAATTCATTTGAGTTTCAGTAATTCATATTAATTTTAATATTGATCCAAAAATATATGAGAGTTTCACCAAAAAAATTTAAATAAATTTCTCTTTCATATTCTGAATTAAAATTATTTTTTGGATCATTATTAATATTTTTCATGATTTAATTGATTTTGTATTTATTTTTTAATTGTTTAAAAATACTTTTAAGTCTTTAAAAATTCTGAAATTTTTTCTCCAAGGTCCTTTGACCTTGTTCGACCTATGATAAATCTCATGGCCATTTCTTTGGTGTTTTGATGAGGTTTTAAGAATTTGACAAACCATATTTAATTTAAATGCATTATTTTAGTATTTTTAAATTGAATAAATACCAAATAATTATGTTGACCTCTTGTGATGGTTTGTGTAAGTTTGACTTGTGTTGTTGGGCCTTGGTCAAAGTTGATTTGACTTTGCTAGGTTAATATCATTGGATTTAGGGGATTGATGGAATGTACATTCCATCTCCCAAAATGAATGAATGATATTAATTTTGTAAAAGTCCTCCTTTGATCAATTTGAGTTTTGATTCATTCCCCTCCCTCTTCATCTAATTCCCCTTCTTTATGCATCCATTTCATTTGGCCTATGATATCTCAAAGTCCTAAAGCTAGTTGATTGAAAAATCAACATGAGTATGGATGAGATTAGGCCACCTCTTTTGCATATTCTTTTTGTGTGTGGTATGTTTCATGAGCATAGTCCATTATACTATGTCACTAACATGCATTAACACCAAAATTCTATTGCCCGGTCTCAAATAGTTGTGACTTCTACATAAGTCCAATTACGATTGCTTAACATAACATTCTAGTTAGTGAGATTGTAAGTCTCTCTTCTTTCATGGTATTGTATGGAAACTTGGCCTTTTTTCCTTCCTTTGGAAGATATCTTAGATCAAGGATCCATGCTTGTGATAAGTGGGTTGAATGTTGTCCAAAGAATGACTTAATAAAAAGCAAGAGCAAAACAATACTAACTTCTAACTCATTAACAACTAAAATTTAATTTCAAGTCCTTTATTTTAATGCACTTTAATTTTTTTTAAGTTCTATTCATTTGTCATATTTCATTCCATTCTAATTGTTTATGTTAATGTCATTTTCCCTTTTGTCCACATGGACCATATTGTGTGATATATCTTGCTTGTGTATATTTTGTTTGTTTGTGTTGTCTTGGATCATTAATGTACATAATAAGAACATAAACCCTAAAAAACTTTTGTGTGGACTGTTGACTTGATCTTGGACAATTGGACTTAGAATCTAGGCAACCTCCCTATGCAAAAAGATCTGGGCCAATGCCAACTATCATATAACCAAGTGCTTGCAATTTGAAACTTCATCTGATACATCTTTGAAGATCCCTTTGAGTTCATATGCAACATGATCACTATGAAGCTGTTATTTTGAACCTGTGACTTGTGGAATTCATCTGCTACATAGGCCAATTTGAAGAAAATTATGGAGTGGCTAAAGCTTGGATGGGGCTATCTTTATTTAATGCCTTGCTCTTCAAATTAATATTGTATGCATTGTTTGTTGCTTGATTCTAATATCCAAGGGAATTTGGGATTTCTATATGGCATTCTTGCCTATTGGATTACTACCCATCAGTCAGATCTTTTTAACTCTTAACTTTTAATTTTGTGCATATGATTAGTCTCTTTATCTTTTTCCCCATTTCTTTAATTTCAAAATCTCCCCCTCCTTTCAAAAACTTCTTTATTTGAACTTGTTATTTTCTAAAGTTTGACCACTTTGCAAACTAGAAACTTTGGCCTTATGCCATTGCATTTTCAAACTTCTTTTCTTAATCAAACTTGTAAATAGACTTAACTATACTTGACCTAAACTTTCAAAAGCCAAAAAAGAACTAACTCATTCAAACCATTTTTATGCCTTTGGGCCTTTCAAACTTATTTTTTGTTAAAAGCAATGCACCCACTTTGAAATTGGTATCACGAACTACGAGGTTTTGATCCCTCATTTTTATGTTGGTACGTAGGCACAAGTCCGAAGGTCTTGTCAAACACAAAAAATATAATTGATGAATTCTTTTCTCATCCCCCCATTTTATTTGTTTGTAAACATCATTTTGTACAAAATACATATGCACACAAAAATGGGCTCCCTAGGAGTACCTAGGACACTTTGGGTGCTAACCAACCCCTTTACCTGTAATCTCTAATATTTTATTAGTTTTGATTTGAAAACTTCTTACTTTTGGGTTTTGTTCGTACTTTTTCCCTTTTCCGTTGGAAACAATAAAAGCGCGGTGGCGACTCTTGTTATTTGATGTCTTGCTTATCCATAGCTTGATGATCATGAATTTACCGCTACACGGTCCAATTGTTGCAAGCCTTTCCATGCGTAACAAAATTGGTGCAGCCTTCCTCTTCGTCATCCTCTAGCACAGCAGCTAAGTGTTGTTCATTGCCATGAATGAACCCTCCGCTACAGAAGCTAAGTTGCATATCCTCTGATCTAGTAGTTGACAACCCTTGCTGAAAACCCAAACCGGTTCTATTCTTATTGTTGGAGACCTCTACCGCTCGTCCCCACTGATCAACAGTTCCTTCTTCAACAATCCTCCTTGCATCTTTTAATGAGGACATAGATGCCCCAACTCTCTTTTCAGCAGCAATAGCTAAGGCTTAGAATGGAGTTCCAACCTTATCCTCAACTTCAACATAAGAGAAAGATGACAAGTGGCTAACCAACAGTGCCTTCTCCCCACCAACAATGACAAGCTTGCCATTCTTCACAAATTTGAGCTTCTGATGCAACATGGAGGTAACAGCTCCTGCCTCGTGGATTCATGGCCTTCCCAATAGACAACTGTAGGCTAGGTGGATATCCATTACTTGAAAAGTAATTTCAAAATCACTCGGACCTATCTTCATTGGAAGGTCCACTTCACCTATAACTGTCTTGCGCGAACCGTCGAAAGCTTTGACAATTATGCCACTATATCTCATAGGCGCTCCTTAGTATGACAACTTTGACAATGTTGACTTTGGAAGTACATTCGACAAAGATCCGGTGTCAATAAGCACATTGGATAAGTGTCATCTTTGCATTTCATCGAGATATGCAAAGCCAGATTATGATTCCTACCCTCCTCAGGGAGTTCTTCATCACACAAACTGAGATTGTTGCAGGAAGTGATGTTAGCTACAATATGATCGAACTGATCCACCATAACATCATGTTCTACAAACGCTTGTTCTATAACTCTTTGCAGTGCTTCTCTATGTGCTTCGGAGTTCATTAACAGAGATAGGACTGAAATCATTGAGGGGGTTTAGAGCAGCTGCTCCACCATATTGAACTCACTTTTCTTTATCAGCATAAGCACTTCATCATCATCGTTATTCTTCAAACTGCTGGATTCACCAGACTGATGCTTTGAAGTACTAACTGGATCTACTGCGGACACTTCTACCTTCTTACCAACTGTTGAATCTTCCACATCTTTTGGGAATACCGACCCAAACACTCGACCACTGCGGGTCACCTTGGTAACATCAGCAATGCTCATGACAAAATTGGTCGTAGGTAATGGAACCTCTTGACCATCCTTCACCATAGTTGCATTATACTGATAAGGAACAGCCTTATCGGATGCGTATGGGACTGGACCCGCCAACCGTATAACCAATGGCGATACCGATCTTTGGCTGATACTGTTACTGTTGTTGTTATCATACTAAATCACCACTCTCTCGGGATTCTTAAACACAGGAACAATCACATTGACATCGTCATCTATGTGTCGGGATTGAACAATCTGAATCATGCCCTCATCCATCAACCGTCGGATGTCTCTTTTCACAATCTCACAACCTCTTGAATTAACACTGCAGATAGCACAACCATCACGGTCATTCTCATAATTGCTCACCAAGCAAATGTCCTTATGCATCGTCACCAAGGACCTTCGAATGAAACAAACGACGAACACTTTGAACTCCCCAGGGCAGCCGTCCACCATATTGGCAGATGAATTTCCATGAGCGGGCAGTGGGTTAGCTTTCACGTTGGGTGCACGGTCCTCAAAGGACACCATTCCACTTTTCACTAGCTTCTGGACTTCACATTTTAGTGGATAACAGTTCTCAATGTCATGTCCGGATGCTCCTTGATGAAAAGCACAGTGGAGGTCTGGTTTGTACCACCATGGAAGTGGTTCAGGTATTTGTGGAGGATTTCTTGGTTGGAATAGGTTCTTGAGAACCAACGATGGGTAAAGCTCTACATAGGTCATCGGAATCGGGTCGAAAGAGACCTTCTTCCTTTCAAAATTTTGTTGTTGGTGATTGTTGGTATTGTTGTTGTTGTAGGTGTTTGTTCGTTGTTGTGGTTGACGTTGTTGTTGTTGAACTGGTGTTGACTGATTTGCTGAAAACACGGGAATTACTGACGATACCTGATGATGATGTTGACGGGATGGTTGACTTCTTCTGATTTGAGGCCTTCTCTGCCTCCCACTGGGAATTGCATTGGTTTCACTGTCCTTCTTCTTACCAAAACTGTTGTCGTACCTCTTGCTGGACGATACATCCTCCTTAGACAACCGTCCTTCTCTGACACCTTCTTCTAGCCTCATCCCCATATTTACCATTTCGGTAAAATCACTGGGGGCACTGGCGATCATCTGCTCATAGTAAAATGAGCTAAGGGTCTTCAAGAAAATCTTGATCATCTTCTTTTCCTCTAAAGGAGGGTTGATCTGAGCAGCGAGTTCTCTCCACCTCTGCGCATACTCCTTAAACATTTCCTTGTCCTTTTGAGACAGTGATCTCAACTGATCTCGATCGGGAGCCATATCAATATTGTACTTATACTGCTTTACGAATGCTTCACCCAAATCGTTGAAAGTGCGGATGCTCGCACTATCTAATCCCATATACCATCTTAGCACAACGCCAGTCAGACTATCTTGAAAGTAGTGAATCAACAACTGATCATTGTCTGTTTGGATGGATATTTTATGGGCATACATCACCAAATGACTGAGTGGACAGGTATTCCCTTTGTATTTTTCAAAGTCAGGCACTTTGAATTTCACCGGAATCTTCACATTCGACACCAGACACAATTCAGTAGCACTCTTCCCAAATAAATCCTTACCTCTCAAAGTTTTCAACTCCTTGTGTAGCTCAAGAAATTGATCTTTCATCTCGTCCATTTTCTCATATACATCCGGGCCCTCAGACGGCTCGGAATGATAAATGGTGTCTTCCACACGAGGCAAAGTGTGTACGGCAGGCGGTGGCACAGACATGATCGGGCTAGATGCCGGCATAGAAGCAAATGTAGGAGCAAAGCCTTCAGGCACAAAGTTCGGAGGCATTCCCCACAGGAATCCGACAAACATGGTAGGCGCGAAATGAGTAGAAGTTGGGGGAACAGTAGAGGTAGCTACCTCTGAAATAACAGTCCTCTGAGGAGGAGGAGTTGTATGTGTTGGAGAAGATTGGCTCTGGGCAGCTAGAACTGACTCCATCATGGCAGTCAGGTGGGCGATCTCCTCTTTCAAATCCCTATTCTCTTGCTCGAGATGTTCCATAATTCTTGAGTGATTGGCGTGAGTATTGTACGGATGATTCAGCTTGGCTGAAGCACAGAAGAAACACCAATGAGACATCCGACGAAAGAGAAACCTGTTTATGCAAATGATGCATGAAAGTCAATGCTTGATTTTTTTTCAAGGAACTTACTATATTATTTGCAAATATATACATTTAACAATAATTGCAACAATTTGATATGACCATAAAAATCTCTTTTATTTATATAATTGGAAGGATTACACTGAGTACAATTTCAGACACCAAATGAAAAATACAAGAGGAAAGGAGACTAGTCATCCTAAGGATCCATAACAACAATGTCAAAATATTTGGCTGTAGGTGCGTACTTCCTTCGAATGCGTCGGATCTCTGACTCAAAAGAAGCCTTCATCTGAGTCTTCTCGAGGACAAGCTGATCAACAACCTTCTTCCAAGCAACGGAAGGATGAGGAATACTAGAGGAAGATGAAACCTCTGGTACTTTCTATCTCTTCGTCACTCGGTCTTCAAGTAGCTCAATAAGTGCATCTTTGTCCTTAGACTCAAGCTGCAACTCCTCATGCTTTTTGCTCAAAGCATGGAACCGTTCTTCCCACATATCCTTCTCTCGCTTCATCTTGGCGAGTGCGTCTTCCAACTCCTCTATATCTTGAAATAGGTCTTTCATAAGGATAAGGCATCTTCAATTCCAAATCCCTCATCTTCGCCCAAAGAGTGTAAGCTTCCAAAGTTACACAATTGCTCGGACCAAGCTCGGATCTTCCTTTCTTATGTACATTATGCCAAGCATGCACAATCTTCTACTTCAAATATTGGGGATCTTTACCCTCTTGATAGAAAATACCTTATAACTGAGTGTTATTATGCTTATCTCTCAAGGGGAACCCAAGTTGACGACGAGCCAAAGCAGGGTTGTAGTTAATTCCTCCTTGTGTACCAACGAGAGGCGCATTGGAGAATTCACCACAACTATCAATAATCTCGAAATTGCTCAAAGAAGGATCATACCAAACTATGTCATCATTAGTGAGAGACATAAGTCTCTAAGACCACCGCAGACATTGTTTGTTCTCCTCAAAAGCAGGTGTCTGAGGCAAGTGTGAAATAAACCACTTGTACAAAAGAGGAATGCAACAGATAATCGTTCCACCACCCTTAGAATTCCTTAGATGCAAAGAGAAGTACATATCACCCAAAAAAGTAGGCATAGGATTCCTAATCAAGAAGATTCTAATGGCATTAACATCAACAAAACCGTCAATGTTAGGGAACAAAGCTAATCCATAAATAAGCAACACAAAGATAACTTCAAAAGCATCCATACTACCGGTTTGAGCAAAGGCGGTAGCTTCCTTGATGAGGAAATCAGATGGAAACCCAAACACTCCTCCTTTCTTCACCCAATGAGCCTCAATCTCAGACTTCTTCAAGTGAAGAGCTTCAGCTATAAGATGAGATCTGGGAATCTCTTCCAATACATTAAAAGGCACTTTTTTAGAAATAGGTATTCCCAAATGATGGGAATACTCCTCCAACATAGGCACAAGCTGATAATCCGGAAAAGTGAAGCAACGATAGAGAGGATCATAGAACTGCACTAACACACTCAAAAGTCCTTCAACCACATCAGCAGACAAGACGGACAGAAGCTTCCCATGACGTTGTTTGAAGTCCAAGGAATCTAATACAAAATATGCAAGCTTCCTTAACTCTTCCAAATCTGGGCATCTGAAACTGTACTTCTTAGTATTCCTTCGTCCATAATCCATGGTCTGAAAATATTTGCAAATAACATCTCAGTTCCTTGAAATTTTCGTGTGATGAATGTGATGATGCGCATGAATGCAACAATCACCAATAAGGGATCACACACAAGTAAAACAAACAAAGGTCAAGGGATGAATCAAGTCATTGTCAAGATCAATTATCCATTTTGGTGGATTATGGTTTACACCTTATCAATACCCAAGTTCCATTGATATTGACAAGACATGATTGGATCAACCAAGAATCAAGGGTTTGTTATAAGTCACGAGCATGGAGTTTGGGTAAGAACCATCCCAAAGGAGTGAACTAAGAATAAAAACCTGTAGATAATATTCTTAAAAGTTCCATAGTCTTAATTCCATCTATCGGATATTATAGGTTAGGATGACTGACTCATCAACCCATAATATTCTCAAGAGAAACTCATCTGAGTGTAGTATCGCGTAACAACTGTTATCAAGTCTACACTTAAACAGTCTCCGCACTACGTCCTAAATAGGCCAAGAGGGGGTAAATGTTCTACGGTCCTCAGCTTCTCAGACCCCAAATCAGAGATAGTAATGTCTAACCACAAATACTTGTGTGACATTTCCAAATCCAAAAGGGTCTCCACTGAGTAGATGGATCTCAAGCCAACTTGTTAAGGACTACTCCACACAAGTCAAACATGACAATACCATCCTCCTATCTTAATTGCACTCAAGTTTGGGTTAGAACTTATCTCACCACTCAGAGATCACCAAGCAAAACAAGCAGATTATATCACACAAATTAATATACATACGTAAAATATACAATTATAATCACACACAAAAAAAGTAGGTTAAACCCACTGGAGACAACTCCCCAGCAGTGTCGCCACTTGATTTCTGTAGCAGTAAATTCATGATCATCAAGCTATGGATAAGCTAGACATCAAATAACAAGAGTCGCCACCGCGCTTTTATTGTTTCCAAGGGAAAAGGGAAAAGTACGAACAAAACCCAAAAATAAGAAGTTTTCAAATCAAAACTAATAAAATGCTAGAGATTACAAGTAAGGGGGTTGGTTACACAGAGGGAAGGTGTTAGCACCCAAAGTGTCCTAGGTACTCCTAGGGAGCCCTTTTTTTATGTGCATATGTATTTTGTACAAATGATGTTTGCAAATAAATAGAATGGGGGGATGAGAAAAGAATTCATTAATTATATTTTTTGTGTTTGACAAGACCTTCGGACTTGTGCCTACGTACCAACATAAAAATGAGGGATCAAAATCGCGAAGTTCATGGTATAAATTTCAAAGTGGATGCATTGCTTTTAAAAAAAGATTTAAGTTTGAAAGGCATAAAGGCCTAAAAATGGTTTGAATGAGTTAGTTCTTTTTGGCTTTTGAAAATTTTAAGTCAAGTATAGTTAAGTCTATTTACAAGTTTGATTTAAGAAAAGAAGTTTGAAAATGCAATGACATAAAGCCAAAGTTTCTAATTTGTAAAGGGTCTAAGTTTAGAAAAACAAGCACAAGCAAAGAAGATTTTAAAAACAAGAGGGAGAGATTTTGAAATTAAATAAATGGGGAGGAGATGAAGGGACTAATCCTAAGCACAAATTTAAAAGTTGAGAGTTGAAAAGATCTGATCAATAGGCTGCAATCCAATAGACAAGTGTGTCATATAGAAACCCAAATTCCCTTGGACATTAGAATCAAGCAACAAATAATTCACAATATATCAACTTGAAGATCAAGGTATCAAATAAAGATAGCCACATCCAAGCTTAGCAACTCCATGATCTTCTTCAAATTTGCCCATGTAGCAGATGAATTCCTCAATGCCATAAGTCACAGGTTCAAAATAACAGCTTCACAATGATCATGTTGCAGATGAACTCAAATGGATCTTCAATGATGTATTAGATGAAGTTTCAAATTACAAGCACTTGGTTACATGAAAGTTGCCATTGGCCAAGTCCTTTGCATAGGGAGTGTTGCCTAGATTCTAAATCCAATTGTCTCAGATCAGACCAACAGTCAACACAAGATTATTTTTAGGGTTTTTGTTCTTATTATGTACATTAATGGTCAAAGACCAAACAACCAAACACAATATACACAAACAAAATATATCACACAAATATGGTCCAAGTGGACAAAGTAAAAATGACATCAACATAAACAATTAGAATGGTATGAATAATGGCAAATGAATAAGGCTTAAAAAATAATGTGCATTAAAGTAAATGACTTGAAATTAAATGTTAGTTGTTAATGAGTTAGAAGTTAGTATTGCTTTTGCTTTTTTTTAGTCATTTTTTGGAGAACACTCAACCCACTTATCACAAGCATGGATCCTTGAACCAAGACATCTTCCAAAGGAAGGAAAAAAGGCCAAGTTTCCACACAATACCATGAAAGAGGGGAGACTTACAATCTCACTAACTAGAATGCTATGCCTTTTTGTGTCAAAATTTAGCGCTATGTTAAGCAATCGTAATTGGACTTATGTAGAAGTCACAACTATTTGAGGTTGGGCAATAGAATTTTGGTGTTAATGCATGCTAGAGACATGGTATAATGGACTATGCTCATGAAACATACCACACACAAAAAGAATATGAAAAAGTGGTGGTCTAATCTCATCCATACTTATGTTGATTTTGCAATCAACTAGCCATAGGATGTAGAGATATCATAGGTCCATGACATGAATGCCTAAAGAAGGGGAATGAGATGAAGAGGGAGGGAAGATAGATCAAACTCAAATTGGACAAAAGAGGACTTTTACCAAATTAAGATCATTTATTCATTTTGGGAGATGGAATGTGCATTCCATCAATCTCCTAAATCCAATGATCTTAACCTAGCAAAGTCAAATCAACCTTGACCAAGGCCCAACAACACAAGTCAAACTTACAAAGTCAATCAAAATGGCTTAACCCAATTATTTGGAATTTATTAAATTTAAAAAATACTAAAAATAATGCATTAAATTAATTATGGTTGGTCAAATTCCTAAAACCTCATCAAAACACCAAAGAAATGGCCATGAGATTTATCATAGGTCAAACAAGATCAAAGGGACCTTGGAGAAAAAATTTCAGAATTTTTGGAAACTTAAAAGTATTTTTAAACAATTAAAAATAATCACAAAATCAATTAAATCATGAAAAATATTAATAATGATCCAAAAAATAATTTTAATTCAAAACATAAAAGAGGATTTTAGTTTAAAAAATTGGTGAAAATCTCATATTTTTTGGATCAATATTAAAATTAATATGAATTAATGAAAATCTAAGGGATAAAATGTAAATCAGAAAATACAAATAAAACGTGGACCACTTGATCTCCCTCATTAATTGTGGTGGCAGATCAAGTGGACACAAACGCGTGTTCCATGATGGGACTTAGTCAGCGCGCCACACAACTGGTCATCCAAACCAACGCTTGTGATTAAAACATTTTAAATTGGATCAATGGTTCAGGACCACGCCACATCATTGCCGGGGCAAAGCGTCGGTCATCTTCTCAGGCGACCTTGGCCGGACTGGTCCAATCATTACCATGGCATAAATGAAAAAGGAGGACATGATCTGAAAGAAAAAATAGCGTAGAGCACGAAATTGACCTCAATTTTAACTAACTCCAAATATATAGAAAGATATGAGGAGTTGAATTTTGAGGTGTGTCAACTGAGTTGCTTCGATTTGACCTCAAAGAAACTCAATCTTCTTGCCTATATTTGTAGGACTTCAGACAACCAAAGATCCAAGAGAACTGATGAGAATTGAGTGAGAATCAAAAAGAAGAAATTTTTTGTAAAATACCTTCAATGATGTGTAGAACTGGATCCTTCTTGCTTCAATTCTTATTTGATCTTGCTCCAATAGCTTGCATAAGTGGATTAGGAATGGTAATAAGCTTTGGATCCTGGAGTTTTTGAATCTCCAAACAGTGAGATTCAAACTCAATTTTCAAGTGAAAATTATCAGGTTTTCCTTTGAATTGTGAGGGTTTAAAGAGTGGAGGCAAAGCTTACGCGCAAGGATCCTTTGAACTGAGCTCAGAGGGTCTCTATTTATAGCAAATTTAAGTGTTATTTGCACACTTGCAATTTCTTCCAAATTTGGCAATGTCATGTTCAAGCTTGCATGGGCGTGTACAGGCCCATGAAGCAATGCACTAAGTTCCAAAACCAACTGAAATGAGGTCTGAATCAAGCTTGATTAGCAAGGCAATGTGAAACGATCATTTGAAGTTTTGATTTTGCCAATTGATGTGGGCCTGTTAACACCATGCGCAACCCTACCAAACTTGATCCAAAATGAATGAATTAAGACTCTTTGGAAATCTTAGATCAAGAGGAACACCTCTTATGTTGAACACTTTTCCATTTGGAACTTGTATCATGGTGAATTTTGAGGTGGAAGTTTGGAAATTTTAACATGTTGGAAAATTTTCTAAGTGTTAAGTCATATACTTAAATGTTCCACCTTACTAAACGTTTTATGTGAGTTCCAAATGAGAAAAGTGCCTTCATCAAAGTTGTAGCTCTTTAAAAGAACTTAAAAATGGTCATGAATTTGACAAAATTTGGATTTAGAATGAAAGAGTTATGCATTTTTGAAGTTGAGGAAAATCACTTGTTCAATGGTATTGGTCCAAAATGACCTATAATGTATCCTCATATCACATGCCCATAAAAGTTGATTTAGCTCTCACTCCGAGCATAAAAGTTGAATTAGACATCTTGAATTTGATTGTGCAACTTGTAAATATTTCATCTCATAAAAGTTGAGCAAGTTACGGCCTTGGGAAGTTGACTTTCAAATTAGGGTTTAGACAAAATGACCTATAATGTTTCAACATGGAAAATAACTTTACAAGAAAAATTAGCTCTATACCTAAACATGAAAGTTATTTGGAATGTCATTTAGAGTAACTTTTCTCTTGGAATCATTTTCATATGATCACAATTGAAGGAGATAGGGTCTAGGGAGACCCAGTTTTGATCAGATGAATCCATCTGGTTACCACCCTCAACCAACTTGCTAACTTGAAATTCTCTTGACTTTTTAGGCTCATGATAGATCATATATGCATAAGATGGTGAATTTTGAAGTGTCCCTTGATAAATTTGATCAATTGGTGAAGAAGCTTATTGAAGAAGTTACTCAAGATACCCAGACAAACTAGGGTTTCCAAGGTAAACCAACTCCAAACTCATGAAGAATGCTTGATTAAAATAACATGTAGAGATCATGGGGACTCATATATAATTCCTAGAGATATTGTGGATCATTCCTTGGTTGTTCTCTTAGCCATGAGGGCCTCAAACCCTAGATGTGAACTTGATAGATCAATGATGATCATGCCCTACCTACAAAAGACTTAGGAAAATAACAAAGACATATTTTTGGTATTTTGGTTAGTGAAATGATAATATACAAGTATGATACAACCATATGATGCTTGGTGATCTCTCCCAATGCATACCCAATGAAAAAGGGGTAAGGAAGATGCCAAGGTATGATCCCAATGCTAATGCATATGAGATTGCATGAGGGATCTTTGGTCAAAATTGGGGTCTTATAGCTGGCACAACAAAACGCAAGTTTCAGTTGATTTGTCAACAACCGAGGCAGAATACCTTGTTGCGGGTAATTGTTGCGCTCAAATTCTGTGGCTCAAATAACAATTACTCGACTTCAATGTTCAGCTTGAACATATTCCAATTTTTTGTGACAACACAAGCGCCATAAATTTAACCAAAAATCCTATACTACACTCGTGCACTAAACATATTGAAATTCGACATCACTTCCTTAGGGATCATGTTGAGAAAGGTGATGTTGTCTTCGAGCATGTTGATAGCAAAAATCAACTTGTCGATATCTTCACAAAATCACTTGTGACAGAGCCTTTCGTCCACATCCGTAGGGAACTTGGTGTTCTCGATATCTCGGATTGCGTTTAAATACATATATTATGCTTGTCTATTCCTTAATTTATAAGTGCGGCTATGTGAGGGCACTCGTCGTCTATCACCATTGGAGGTAATATCGTTCCTACCCATTTGACCTATATTGTATGTATATACTTGATCTATGTAACTCTTAATGTAATTTTGATGGATTAATCTAAGTTTGATCAACTACTATGTTTGAATTATACTTGAACTTGCTTAGGTATCATATTTACTGTATTTAGTCAATTGTCCTAAAGTTTATGCTAAACAAATGTGGCAATGTTATTTACTTATTTCTCTTTACTCCGTCTAATATTTATGCTTATACTTCTTCCATTGACTTCATGTTGTGTGCATGATTGTTGATGTCTATATGTTGCAAAGTCGTTGACTAAGTGCTTCTGAATATCTTTATTTCATGTTGACAATTTCATTGTTTCTTTTTGATGTTGTCAAAGGGGGAGAAACAATGGAAATGAACACAATAGCTGATTTATCAGAATTTTTAAAGGCATGCATAAAATCAGGGAGGGATGTTTATCAAAGTACCCGATTGTGCCACGGTTTTCCATCATCAAAAAGCGGGAGTATGTGAGGGAAAATATGCCTAGTCCTTATTTTAATGATGTCTAACCTTTCTAATCGCCCATAACGTGTACTTTGGACAGTATCATCATATTATAGAATGCATTCTTCCTCTAACATGTTCAAAACATAAGTTCAATGTGTCCAGGCATATAGAAGCATATCATAGAGGTGAATCGTGCACTTGATAATCGTTAATATCCTAGGTTCATAAGATATTTGTTTAAATTGGTCAAAATACATCTCAAAACTCATTTTGGGGAGTTTAAGAACTGTGAGTCGACTCATGACTCGGATCATAACTTTCGTGTCTGAACAGGTCGAGTCACAGGTCGACTCAATGACTCAGAGCGTAACTCTCGGGTCTGAACAAGTCGAGTCACAGGTCGCCTCAATCCTGGAAAATTGAATGAGTCGACTCATCCATATGTTGCATCGACTCAATGCCTATTTTCTTTTGAACCATGTAGTCACGGGTCTGGACATGTCGAGTCATAGGTCGACTCAACCCTGGAAAAAACTCTGTTTAAGTCGACCTATCCCCTGTTTGAGTCGACTCATCGCCTATTTTACTAAATTTTCTGCTGTGTAACTTTGCAAAATATTTTTGTTATTTTTGTTATTTGGTCCATGCATCATATAAATATTCAAGTGTCTCTTCTTCAACAAAGCACAAGAAAAGTGAAAAATATACACCAAAGTGCTCATCATCTTCATTCTTCATTGCATTTCTCAATAACCACGCATAATAATCTTTGTTGAGAATTATGCATTATTGTTGTCATAACGTCCAAATAAGATTGGATTATCTTTGTTTGGGTTGAGGCTTTGTGTGGGTTTTTCTTGAATAAAACCATTGGGGTTTTCTCCTCCCAGAATTGGGGGTTTTTGCATTAACCTTTGCTTCACAGATTCAGCCGACTGAAAAGTTTGAAGAACGGAAGGTTCGGTCAAAAAGGAACGGTAACCGGAGGATTGTGAAGAAAGCTTAGGGTTCAAGCGACTTGCGTTCGAAATCAGACGAGATGAAGTTTTGGAGAACATGGAGTTCTTGCAATAAGGTAGCGGAAACCAGAGGTTTGTTCGAAGTGCTTGAAGGACTTGGTTCAACTTGAATCGAGGGGAGAGAATAGAATAGGATATGCAACAACTCTAGGGGTTGATTGGTGGTGATCATTTGTTCTCTTGTATTGACTTTGAAACGTGTTACTAAAAACATCTCAATTATAGATTTAGAATTGAGGGCAGGCGTACCCTAAGCGAGGACGATAGGGGAACTACCTCAACAAATCCGGTCTTGTTCTCTCTATCTCTTAACTCTTTAAATTCTGCATTAATTACGTTTTGTGTGAAATTAATAGTAAAATCAATATCGCTTGATTGTTGTGCATAGTAACTGTTCGATAAATTGTTGCAATCACTTTGATTGCAACTGAGTAAAATTCTGCATATTTAATTTGAGTGAAATTGAAACTTGGTGTGGAGTGCACACCAAGTGTTCGATCAAATTAATCTCACACAAACTTAGTAATATTTTGCTTGATCTCTTATTGTGTTTAAGAATTATTAGAGGTAACGATATCAAGGATTATAGTGGTTAATCGATTGATTTAGATAGTGGTTGATAATCTTTATCTTAGTAATTTCATTCGGTTTCACGCATATCCGATCTTTCCACTAACAGATCATTTAGACGATTAAAATCTAGGGTGCTTCCGCAACCGTTGAAAACATTTTTAAAAAGCACTAAATTTCAAAACTGATATATTCAACCCCCCTTCTAGATCGGTACTATCATCTAACAAGTTGTGCACTTCAAAAATTCCTTCTCCATTAGGAAACTAACTATCTTCTTATTCTAAGCTCTTGGAGCTTGTTTGAGTCCATATAGGGTTTTTGTAGCCTATATACTTTTCTTTCTTGGCCTTGTTTCACAAACCCAACTGGATGTGCAAAATAAACTTCTTCGTCTAAGGGGCCATTCAGGAATTCACATTTCACATCCATCTAACACATTCCAGTTGTTCATGTTTGTTAGACCAACAACAAACCTTATTGTTTCGATCCTAGCAACAGGTGCAAAGACTTCGTCAAAGTCGATTCCTTATTTCTGAAGAAATCCTTTCGCCATAAGTTTTGCCTCGTGTCAAGTTATTTCTCCTTTGGGACTTAACTTCACCTTGTATACCCACTTCACATTGATTTCCTTTTTTCCTTAAGGAAATTCAACGAGTGACTAAGTGTTGTTGATTTTAGTGGACTCCAGTTCCTCATTCATCGCTTTCATCCATGTCGAATCCTCAATGCCTCACTTACATTGACTAGTTTGACATCTGGATAGAAAGAATAGCATACCAGCTCACCTTCATGATTGAACATATCATCTGATGTAATCACACATTCCTGGAACCTTGTAGGGATGTGCCTTATTCCTTGATGTCTTCTCGTGCTTGCTTGACCTCTCACTTATTCTTATCTAACTTCTCTTTCGACTTCACTTGCTGGTCCTTCACATAATATTCTCACTGAATCTTTCTTTACATTTTCAGTCCAATCCCATTCCTTAAGCTCATCTATGATCACATCCTTGTTGATCACTACTTTCTTGTTCACTGGTTCGAATAGTTTGTATCCACCAGTCGAATGATATCTTATTAGAATCATTTGACTCGACTTATCATCAAGTTTTCTTCTCAACTGATCAGACATGTGTCTATGTCCTATAGATCAAAATACTTTCAGATGACTTAAGCTAGGCTTGACACCAGACCAACATTCTTCTGGCGTGATTCCTTCTAGCTTTTTCATCAGACATCTGTTCAAAATGTATGTTGCATTCTACACAACTTCTCCCCATAATTCTTTGGGTAGATTCATGCCTTTCAACATACTTTTCACCATATTCATGATGGTTCTATTCTTCCTTTCAGAAGTTCCATTTTGTTATGGAGTGTAAGGTGGTACCACCTCATGCACAGTCCATTCTTTCTCACATAATGTGTCAAAGTCTTTCGCCAAATATTATCCACCACCATCAATCCTCATAATCTTAATCTCTCAACCACTTTGTCTTTCGACCATATATTTAAACTTGGAAAATACCTCAATCACTTCATTTTTCTACTTGATCAAGTAAGTCCATAGTTTTCAACTAAAATCATCTATGAATGTGACAAAGTATCTGTTACCTCCAATCGAATTCACCAGGATAGGACCACACACATTAGAGTATATGATTTCAAAAATTTCCTTCGACTTGCTTCATGCATCCTTGTTAAAGTTGTTCTTGTGTTGCTTTTCCTTCACACATTCCTCACACGCTTCATTTGGAAATGTCGATTTTTGGTAACCCTGAAACGATATTTCTTATTTTCATATCTTTGATGTCTTTGAAGTTGAGATGACCAAGTTTATAGTGCCACATCCCTTCATCCCTGCTAGCTGCAGTTGTAAAAGACTTGCGCTTCATCACATTAAGTTCAATCTTGAAGGTTCTATCCTGAGACATGGGTGCCTTCAAAATTAACCTTCCACCTGAGTCGAGAACTCTCATCATCTTGTGTTTAATTAACACTTTGTAATTATTTTCGACCAACTGCCATATGCTGAGAAAATTAATTTTCATGCTTGGTATATACAATACATTGGAAATTATTGACCTTTTGACATATTTCCTCATAATTAGAACATCGCCAATACCTTCAGCTGCTAGAGTATTGTCATTTGAAAATTTCACCATCTTCTTCATTGAGAGTTTTATGTTGACAAACCAATATTTCCTACCAATCATGTGTGATGAGCATCTTAAGTCCAAGTACCATTAGTCCTTGAATCTTTATTCATCTCTTGTTGTGACCATCAACAACATCTCTTTTACTTCATGCTTTGCCAGCTTTGCATCATTTTCTTGATTCTTTTTTTTCATGACAATTACTAGAGTAATGACCATACTTCTGAAAATTGAAACACTGAATGTGACTTTTTTTAGCTTTTCGTCCACCACATCTTCCCCTACTTGTAACCCCACCTCTATGGTTTCTTTGGTATGAGGGTCTTCCTTGATTTGACAAATTTCCTTCTTTTTGTTTTCCTCTACCATTCAAATTTTTGTAGCCTCTTACACATTTGTGTAAGACCCCAAATTTTGACCCTAAGATCCCTTATGCTATCTCATCATATGCACTAGCATTAGGATCACACCTTGGCATCCTATTTACCCCTCTTTCATTGGGTTTGCATTGGGAGAGATCACCAAGCACATTTGATTGTATCATACTTTGTTTTTCATTATTTACTAACCAAAATACCAAAAATATGCCAATGTATAGTTTATGCATTTGTAGGTAGTGTGCATACCCACCTATGCTCTATCAAGCTCATATATAGGGTTTAAGACCCTCAATGCAGGGAGTTCAATCAAGAAATGGTTTATATTGGTTCTAAGCATCATATATAGATCCCCGTGTGTAATACCCCAATTTTGACCATAAGATCCCTCATGATATCTCATCATATACATTGGCATTGGTAACACATCTTGGTATCCTCCGTATCCCTCATTCATTGGGTTGCATTGGGAGAGATCACCAAGCACCATTTGATTGTATAATACTTTGTATTTTATCATTTTACTAGCCAAAATACCAAAAATATGCCTTTGTATATATCTAACTCTTTTGTAGGTAGGGCATATGCTCACCTTTGATCTATCAAGGTCATATCTAGGGTTTAAGACCCTCATTGCTAAGAGCTCAATCAAGAATGGTCTAAAAATGGCTCTAGGTATCATAAATGGATACCCGTGATCTCCACATGTTATTTTGATCAATAATTCATTAAGAATTTGGAACTGGTTTTCCTTGGAAACCCTAGTTCATCTAGGTATCTTGTGTAACTTCTTCAACAAGCTTCTTCAACAATTGATCAAATATTTTAAGGGATACTTCAAATTTCATCACCTTATGCATATATGATCTCCCATGAGTCCCAAAAGTCAAGAGAATTGCAAGCTAGCAAGTTGGTTGATGGTGGTTAACCAGAGGAATTCATCTGATCAAATCCAGTGTCCCCTAGACCCTATCTCCTACAATTTTTGTTATATGAAAATTATTCCAAGAGAAAAGTTACTTTAGATGACATTAAAAACAACTTTCATGTTGAGTTCTAGAGCTAGTTTTTCTTGGAAAGTCATTTTTTATGGTGAAGGATTATAGGTCATTTTGTTTAAACCCTAATTTGGAGGTCAACTTCCTAAGGCCATAACTTGCTCAATTTTTATGAGATGAAAGATTTCCATGTTTCACAATCAAATTCAAGATGTCTAATTCAACTTTTATGTTTAGAGGAATAGCTAATTCAACTTTTATGAGCATGTGATATGAGGATACATTATAGGTCATTTTGGACCAATACCATTGAACAAGTGATTTTCCTCAACTTCAAAAATGCACAACTCCTGCATATTAAATCCAAATGAGTTCAAATTTGTGACCATTTTTAATTACTTTGAGAGAGATACAACTTTGATTAAGGAACCTTTCTCATTTGAAGCTCACACAAAAAGTTAGCCAAGGTGGAATAAGCGAACATATGGCTTGACACTTAGAATTTTTTTTTATATGTTTAATTTTCCAAAAAGTCCTATTTCATCCATTTTGGAAAAGATTCGAAAGGGTTGCGCATGGCTTGAACATTGCATCATCATTTGGCAAGGTTGAACTTCAAACTTCCATGCACATTTGCCTAGCATTCCAACATGATCTCAGACTTGTGTACACTCAATTATGGACCAAATGAAGTGATTTCATGGGTCTGTACTCGCCCATGCACTCATGTATCACACATTGCTAAATTTGGAAGTTCACTTCAAGTGTGCAAATATCAATTGAATTGGCTATAAATAGAGGCTCTATGCATCAGAAATGAGGACCCTGCGTGCCAGCTTTGATCCCAAGCATCCAAACCCCTCCATTTGAGAGGATAAACCTGAGAATTTCCATTGGAAATTGAGTTTGAATCTCACTGTTTTGAGACTCAAAACTCCAGGGATCCAAAGTCTTTTGATCATTCTAATCTACTCCTTGAAGCATACAAAACAAGATCAAGCACGAATCAAAGCAAGAACAGTTGAATTCAGATCTACATTTAAGGTATTTTTCAGGAAATTTCATCTCTTCGATTCTCACTCAATTCTCCATAATTCTCTTGGATCTTTGGTTGTCTGAAGTCCTACCAATGTAGGCAACAATATTGAGTTTCTTTGATGTCAAATCGAAGCAACTCAGATCGCGCACCTCAAATTTCAACTCCTTGTATCTCTTAATATACTTGGAGTTAGGATGAATTGAGGCTAGATACGAGCTCAGTGTCATTTTTACTTTAAAATCATGTCCTTCTTTTTAATTCTGGTGATGGTTATGATTGAACCAATCCGATTAAGCTCACCGGAGAAGGAAACCGGAGTTGTAGCTCCGGTGGTGAGTTGGCAGGTTCAGAGTCATAAGATCCTTTTGAAATGAAATAATCTCGTGCACTGGTTTGGATTACCATTATTGTGGCGCGCTGACTAGAGTCGATCATGGATTGTGCGCTTGTGACCACTTGATCTGCCACCTCAATTAATGAGGGAGATCAAGTGGTCCACGTTTTTCTGATTATTTGATTTTCATTTTTTTGTTCTATTTTCATTAATTCATATTAATTTTAATATTGATCCAAAAAAATATGAGAGTTTCAACAAAAATATTTAAATAAATTCCTCTTTCATTTTTTGAATTAAAATTATTTTTTGGATCATTATTAATATTTTTCATGATTTAATTGATTTTGTGAATATTTTTAATTGCTTAAAAATAGTTTTAAGTTTCCAAAAATTATGATTTTTTTTCTCCAAGGTCCTTTGACCTTGTTTGACCTATGATAAATCTCATGGCTATTTCTTTGGTGTTTTGATGAGGTTTTAGGAATTTGATAAACGATAATTTAATTTAATGCATATTTTAGTTGATTTTTAATTATTTAAATGTCAAATAAATTGTGTTGAGCTTCTAATTTAATGCATATTTTTTGATGTGACTTTGTTAAGTTAAGATCATTGGATTTAGGGGACTGATGAAATATACATTTCATCTCCCAAAATGAATGAATGATCTTAATTTGGTAAAAGTCCTCCTTTGACCAATTTGTGTTGATTCCATTTCCCCTCCCCCTTCATCTTATTCCCCTTCTTTATTCATTCATGTCATGGACCTATGATATCTCTAGATCCTAAGACTAGTTGATTGCAAAATCAACATGAGTATGTATGAGATTAGGTCCACCTTTTTGCATATTGTTTTTAAGTGTGGTATGTTTTAGGAGCATGGTTCATAATACCATGTCTCTAAGATGCATAAACACTAAAATTTCTATTGGCCAACCTCAAATAATTGTGACTTCTATATAAGTCCAATTACGATTGCTTAACATAGCACTAAATTTGTGACACAAAAGGCGTAGCATTCTAGTAAGTGAGATTGTAAGTCTCCCCTCTTTCATCGTATTGTGTGGAAACTTGGCCTTTTTTCCTTCCTTTGGAAGATGTCTTGGTTCAAGGATCTATGCTTGTGATAAGTGGGTTGAGTATTCTCCAAAGAATGACTTAAACAAAACCAAAGCAAAACAAATACTAACTTTTAATCCACTAACAAATAACATTGAATTTCATGCCATTTACTTTTATGCACTTTAATTTCAAGCCTTTATTCATTCGCCATTATTCATATCATTCAATTTGTTTACTTAACGCCATTTTCACTTTGCTCATTTGAGCCTTATCTTGTGAATATATTGTGTTTGTATATACTTGTTTGTGTTTATGGTCTTTTGACCTTAATGTACATAATAAAAACAAAAACCCTAAAAAACATTTTATGTGGACTGTTGGATTGATCTGAGACATTGCACTTAGACTTAGGCAACACTCCCTATGCAAAAGGACTTGGCCAATGCCAACTTTCATAAAACCAAGTGCTTGTGATTTGAAACTTCATCTGAAGCAATTATTGAAGACCCATTTGAGTTCATCTACAACATGATCATATTGAAGTTGTTATTTTGAACCTGTGCCTAGTGCCTATTTTTGAAGTCATCTGATACATGGGAAATTATGGAGAAGATCATGGAGTTACTAATCTTGGATGTGGCTATCTTTATTTGATGCCTTGCTCTTCATCTTGCTACGTGTTTATTGATATTGCATGATTCTAAAGTCCAAAGGAAAAGTGGGTTTCTATATGACATTCTTGTCTATTGGATTGCATCCCATTGGTCAGATCTTTTCAACTCTTAACTTTTAAATTTTTGCTTAGGACTAGTCTCTTCATCTCCTCCCACTTCTTAAATTTCAAAAATCTCTCCCTCCTTTTAAAATCTTCTTTGCTTGTGATTTCTAAACTTTGACCATATTGCAAATTAGAAACTTTGGCCTTATGCCATTGAATTTTTAAACTCTTTTCTTAATCAAACTTGCAAATGAATTTAATTATACTTGACTTAAAATTTCAAAAGCCAAAAAGAACTCACACCCATCCAAACCTTTCTAGGCCTCTTGTGCCTTTGTTAAATTCAAAATTTTGTTAAAAGCAACTCATTCACTTTGAAATTGTTACCACGAACTATAAGGTTTTGATCCCTCATTTTATGTTGGTACGTAGGCACAATTCCGAAGGTCTTGTCAAACACAAATATATAATTAATGAATTATTTCCTTATCCCTCCACTCTATTTATTGCTAACATATTTTATACTAAAATACATATGTACATTAGAAAGGGCTCTCTAGGAGTACCTAGGATACTTTGGGTGCTAACACCTTCCCTCTGTGTAACCAACCCCCTTACCTGTAATCTCTGGCATTTTATTAGTTTTAATTTGAAAAGTTATTATTTTTGGGTTTTGTTCGTACTTTTCCCTTTTCCCTTGGAAACAATAAAAGCGCGGTGGCGACTCTGGTTTAATTGACGTCTAGCTTACCCATAGCTTGATGGTCATGAATTTACCGCTACAAAAATTAAGTGGCAACTTTGCTGGGGAGTAGTCTCCAGTGGGTTTAGCCTACTTTTTTGTGTGTATATAATTGTATATTTGGTGTTTGTATTTTTGTTTGTATGATATAATCTGCTTGTTGTGCTTGGTGATCTCTGAGTTGTGAGATAAGTTCTAACCCGAACTTGAGTGCAATTAAGATAGGGGGATGGTAAAGTCATGTTCAACTTGTGTGGAGTAGTCCTTAACGAGTTGGCTTGAGACCCATCTACTCAATGGAGACCCTTTTTGAGCTATTGATGTCACGCAAGTTATTTATGGTTAGGCATTACTTTATCTGATTTGGGGTCCGAGAAGCTGAGGATCGTAGAACATTTAACCCAACTTGGCCTATTTAGGATGTAGTGCGAAGATTGTTCAGGTGTAGACTTGATAACAGTTGTTACGCGATACTACACTCAGACGAGTTTCTCTTGAGAATATTATGGGTTGATGAGTCAGTCATCCTAACCTATAATATCAGATAGATGAAATTAAGACTCTGGGAACTTTTTAGAACATGATCTACAGGTTTTATCCTTAGTACACTCCTTTGGGATGGTTCTTAACCTGACTCCATGCTCGTGACTCACAACAAACCCTTTGATTATTGGTCGATCCAATCAGATCTTGTTAATATCAATGGAACTTGGGTGTCGATAAGGTGAAAACCGTAATCCACCAAAATGGATGATTGATCTTGATAATGATTTGATTCATCCCTTAACCTTTGTTTGCCTTGTGTGTGATCCCTTGTTTGTGATTGTTGCATCCATGCATTCATGCGCATCATAACATTCATCACACGAAAATAACTTCAAGGAATTGAGGTTTTATTTGCAAATATTTTCAGACCATGGATTATGGCCGAAGGAACACTAAGAAGTACAGTTTCAGATGTCCCGACTTGAAAGAGTTAAGGAAGTTGTCATCCTTTGTATTAGATTCCTTGGATTTCAAGCAACGTCATGGAAAGCTTCTATCTGTGTTATCTACTGATGTAGTTGAAGGGCTCTTGAGTGTGTTGGTTCAGTTTTATGACCCTTTCTACCGTTGCTTCACTTTTCCTGATTATCAGCTTGTGCCTACGTTAGAGGAGTATGCCCTTCTTTTGGGAATACCTGTTTCTGACAAGGTGCCTTTTAGTGGATTGGAGGAGATTCCCAGATCTCATATTATAGCTGAAGCTCTTCATCTGAAGAAGTCTGAGATTGAGGATTATTGGGTGAAGAAAGGAGGAATGTTTGGGTTGACTTCTGAATTTCTCATAGGGAAAGCTACTGTCTTTGCTCAAGCCGACAGTGGGGACGCTTTTGAAGACATCTTTGTGTTACTCATCTATAGTTTGGCTTTGTTCCCTAACATTGACGGTTTTGTTGATGTTAATGCCATTAGAATCTTCTTGATTGGGAATCTTGTGCCTACTTTGTTGGGTGACATATACTTCTCTTTGTATTTGAGGAATTCTAAAGGTGGTGGAACTATTGTGTGTTGTGTTCCCCGTCTGTACAAGTGGTTTATTTTGCACTTGCCTCAGAAACCTTCCTTTATGGAGAACAAGCAATGTCTACGGTGGTCTCAGAGACTTATGTCCCTCACTAATGACGATATTGTTTGCTATGACTCTGCATTGAGTAGCTTGGATATTATTGATAGTTGTGGTGAATTCTCTAATGTGCCTCTCATTGGTACACAAGGACAAATCATTTACAACCCTGCCTTGGCTCGTCGTCAACTTGGGTTCCCCTTGAGAGATAAACCTAATAACACTCAGTTAGAAGGTCTTTTCTATCAAGAGGGTAAAGATCCCCAACATTTGAAACAGAAGATGGTACATGCTTGGCATAATGTGCATAGGAAATGAAGATTCGAGCTTGGTCCGTGCAACTGTGTAGCTTTGGAAGCTTACACTGCTTGGGTGAAGAAGAGAGCTTTGGAGCTAAAGATGTTGTATGCTTGTGAAAGACCTATGTATTTGGTTGTGGCTAAGCCATCAACTCTCCCTAACAAATATGTAGATGAGTTGGAAGATGCATTCACCAAGATGAAACAAGAGAGAGATATGTGGGAAGAGCGGTTCCATGCTTTGAGCCGAAAGCGTGAGGAGTTGCAGATTGAGTCGAAAGACAAGGATGCACTTATTGAGCTTCTTGAAGACGGAGCAGTGAAGAGACAGAGAGATTCAGAGGGTCCACCTTCCTCTAGTATTCCTCAGCCTTCCGTTGCTTGGAAGAAGATTGTTGATCAGCTTGTCCTTGAGAAGGTTCAGATGAAGACATCTTTCGAGTGTGAGATTCGACGCATCCGAAGGAAGTACGTGCCAGCAGCCAGATCATCTGAAACTGTTGTTAAGGGATCCTTAGGATGATTAGTTTCCTTTTCTCTCGTATTTATACTTTGGTTTCTGAAATTGTACTCAGTGTAATCCTTCCAAGTTATATGAATATAAGAGATTCTTATGGTCAATCAAATTGTTACTGTTGCTATTATTTAATATTTGTAAATATAACTTTGTATGTTCCTTGAAATTGAAAACGAACAAAAATATTGCATTTCATGCATCATTTGCATAACAGGTTTTCTTCCGCCAGATGTCTTATCGGTTATTCTTCTATACTTCAGCCAAGCTGACTCACTGATACAACACTCACGCCAATCAACCCGGAATCATGGAGCATTTGTAACAAGAGAATAAAAAATTGAAAGATGAGATTGCTCATCTAAGTACTATGATGGAGTCTGTTCTTGCTGGGCATAATCAGTCTTCACCAACTCCTGCAACTCCTCCTCCTCAGAGGACTGTCATCTCAGAGGTTGTTACCTCAACCATGCGTGTTGCTGCTACTCAATCTGGTCCATCTATGCCTGCCGGATTCCCGTGGGGGTGCTTTGAATTTCATGCCTGAGGGGTTTTCACCCACATTTTCTTCTATGTCGGCATCTAGCCCGGTCATATTTGTTCCACCTCCAGTTGTTCATACCTTGCCTCGTGTTGAGGACACCATCTACCATTCTGAGCCGTCTGAGGGCCCAGATGTTTATGAGAAGATGGATAAAATGAAGGATCAGTTCCTTGAATTATGCAAGGAATTGAAAGCTTTGAGAGGAAAATACATGTTTGGTAAAAGTGTTGCTGAACTTTGCTTGGTACCAAACATGAAGATCCCAATGAAGTTCAAAGTCCCTGACTTTGAAAAGTATAAGGTAAATACTTGTCCGCTTAGCCACCTTGTTATGTACACCAGAAAAATGTCAACTCAAACTGATAATGATCAGTTATTGATTCACTACTTTCAAGACAGTTTGACTGGTGCCGCTCTGAGATGGTATATGGGGCTAGACAGTGCAAGTGTTTGCACGTTCAATGATTTGGGGGAAGCTTTTGTGAGACAGTATAAGTATAATGTGGACATGGAGCCTGACAAAGACCAACTGAGGTCTATGTCTCAGAAGGAGAAAGAGACATTTAAAGAGTATGCCCAAAGGTGGAGAGAGTTTTTTGCTCAAATTAATCCTCCGTTGGAAGAGAAAGAGATGACAAAGATTTTCCTGAAGACCCTGAGTTCATTTTATTGCGAACATATGATTTCCAGTTCCCCCAGTGACTTTACCGAGATGGTAAACATGGGGATGAGGTTAGAGGAAAGAGTCTGTGAGGGGCGTCTGTCTAAAGAAGAGGTGTCAACTAGTAAGAAATATGGGAGTGGATTTTCCAGAAATAAGGAAGGAGAAACCAATGCATTATCTATAGGGAGGCAGAAGAGGCCTCATGTCAGAAGAAATCTGCAACTGCGTCAGCATCAACATCAAGTTTCGTCAGTTATTTCAGTGTTTCCAAACAATTCAAACAATCAATCAGTACCAATTCAATAAGAACGTCAAGAACAACCGTAATAAAGAACCAACTACTACAACAACAACAATAATAAACAACAATAAAGCTTCGAGAGGAAGAAGGTCTTTTGTGACCTTATTCCTATGTCATACGCCAAACTCTACCCATCTTTGGTTCTCAAGAACCTACTTCAACCAAGAAATCCACCGTGAATTCTCGAGTCACTTCCATGGTAGTATAAGCCTGAACTTCGTCGTGCCTTTCATCAAGGAGCTCCCGACCATGATATTGAGAACTATTATCGGTTGAAGTATGAGGTCCAGAAACTGGTGAAGAGTGGGATAGTGTCCTTTGAGGATCGTGCGCCGAATGTAAAAGCCAATCCATTACCCGCTCATGGTAATTCATCGGTCAACATGGTAGATGGTTGTCCTGGAGAATATAAGGTTTATGATGTTCGCCATATCAGACAGTCTTTGGTTGCAATTCATAGAGATATCTGTTTGGTTAGTGATTGTGAGCATGACCATGATGGTTGTGTGATATGCAGCGTGAACCCTCGAGGATATGTCATTATCAAGAGGGACATTCAAAGGTTGATGGATGAAGGGCTTATCCAAGTTTGTCAGTCAAGAGAGGTAAATGATGTTAATGTAATTGTGCCAGTGTTTAGGACCCCGAAGCGGGTAGTGATTCAATTTGATAGTAGCACTAGTAACAGCGTCAACAGGTCGATATCGTTGTTAGTGATACGGTTAGCGGGCCCTGTCCCGTATGCATCCGATAGAGCTATTCCTTATCAATATAATGCCACCATGGTGGAGACTGGTCAAGAGGTTCTGTTTCCTATGACAAATCCTATTGTGAATATAGTTGATATTACGAAGGTGACCCGTAGCGGTCGTGTTTTTGGTCCAGTCTTTCCAAAGGAAGTAGAGGCTACAGTTAGTAAGAAGGTTGATGTACCTATGATAGACCCAGTTAGTGCTCCGGCGTGTCAGTCTGGTGAATCCAGCAAGCTGAAGCCTAACGATGATGATGAAGTGTTAAGATTGATATAGAAAAGTGAGTCCAATGTGGTGGATCAGCTGCTCCAAACTCCTTCGAAGATTTCAGTGTTGTCTCTGCTAATGAATTCTGAAGCGTACAGAGAAGCATTGCAAAGAGTGTTGGAGCAAACCTATGTTGAGCACGACGTTACTGTGGATCAGTTTGACCACATTGTGGCTAACATTACTTCTTGCAACAATCTGAGTTTTTGTGATGAAGAACTTCCCGAGGAAGGCAGAAATCACAATCTGGCACTACATATATCAATGAATTGCAAGGAGGATGCATTGTAAAATGTGCTAGTTGATACCGGTTCTTCTCTGAATGTACTCCCGAAATCAACTCTATCCAGATTATCCTATCAAGGCCCCCTGATGAGGTATAGTGGCGTGATTGTCAAAGTATTTGACGGTTCTCTCAAAATCGTCATTGGAGAAGTGGGCCTTCCAGTGAAGATAGGTCCGAGTGATTTCCAAATTACTTTTCAAGTAATGGATATCCATCCGGCCTATAGTTGTTTGTTGGGAAGGTCATGGATTCATGAGGCTGGAGCTGTGATATCTACTCTGCACCAAAAACTTAAATTTGTGAAGAATGGAAAGATTGTCATCATTGGTGGGGAGAAAGCGCTTTTGGTGGGCCATCTGTCATATTTTACATATGTGGAAGCTGAGGAGGAGGTTGGAACTCCGTTCCAAGCCTTGTCTATTGCTGAGGTAAAGAAAACTGGGGCGCCCATGTCTTCTTTCAAAGATGCTCAGAAAGCTATTGAAGCAGGCGGTACAGATCAGTAGGGTCGTATGGTGAAGTCTGCGAGAACAAGAATAAGGCCGGATTGGGATTTCAGCAAGGTTCGTTTAAAGTAAAAACTCAAGAAGTGCGATCGAGTTTCCGTAGCGAAGGGTCCATCCATGGTAATGAACAACACTCAACTGCTGTGATCAAGGGTGATGAAGATGAAGATTGCGCCAACTTTGTGACGCATGGCAAGATTTACAACAATTGGGTTGTTGTTGATGTTCCCTTTATTTTCCATCGCTCTAAGTAATTTGTTTTTCATTGTTTTAAGAAAAATCCTTCTCCTATGCCTAAGGGAGAAGTGAACATTGTTGGGTATTTTTCAATTATCATCAATAAAATGCAATTCTATTCATCCACGTATATGATGTTTCATTTTTACTTTTTACTTTTCTGAAAATGGTAATAACAGAAAACATAAATAAATAATAATTGTCCACCTACATAATATTTGGTCACAATTCACTTCTCTAAAATCAAAATATCAAATCATTATGCAGGTTGGTTTCCAAACCCATTGAATACAATGATCCTACTCCCTCTCCAAACTTTGATTCCCCTGTGTTTAAGGTTGAGAAAGAGATTGATGAAGAAGTGTCTGATGAATTGTCTCGACTACTTGAGCACGAGGAAAAAGTCATTCTGCCATTTGAAGGGCAGATTGAGTTAGTCAACTTGGGTTTCAAAGATGATGTGAAAGAAGTCAAGATTGGGTCCCAACTGTGTCGAGAGGTTAAGAAGGGGTTGGTTGATCTTCTTCGAGAGTATTCAGATGCGTTTGCTTGGTCCTATCAACACATTCCTGGTTTGGATTCTGAGACTGTGGAGCATAGATTGTCGTTGAAGCCAGACTGCCCTCTGGTCAAGCAGAAGTTGAGGAGAACTCATCCTGATATGGCAGTAAACATCAAAGAAGAAGTGCAGGAATAAATTGATGTTGGTTTTCTTGTTACTGCTGAGTATCCACACTGGGTGGCCAATATTGTGCCTGTTCCAAAGAAAGAGGGAAAAGTATGTATGTGTGTTGATTATAGAGAATTGAATAAAGCTAGTCCCAAAAATGATTTCCCTTTGCCACACATTGATATGTTGGTAGATGATACGTCTAAATTTAAATTCTTTTTGTTTATGGATGGATTTTTCGGATATAATCAGATCAAGATGGCACCCAAAGATATGGAGAAGACCACATTCATTACGCCCTGGGGAATATTCTGTTATAGAGTGATGCCCTTAGGTTTAAAGAATGTTGGTGCAACATACCAGAGAGCCATGACCACTCTTTTTCATGATATGATGCACAAAGAGATTAAGGTCTATGTTGATGATAAGATTACTAAATCTAGTGATGAAGAAGAGCATGTTGAGCATTTGTTGAAGTTATTCCAGCGTTTCAGGAAATACAAACTCCGCTTGAATCCCAATAAGTGTACTTTTGGTGTTCGCTCTGGTAAGTTGGTGGGCTTTATTGTTAGCGAGAAGGGTATTGAAGTTGATCCTGCCAGGGTCAAAGCAATACAAGAGATGCATGCATCCAAAACTGAGAAGTAAGTCAGAGGTTTTCTCGACCGTTTGAATTATATCTCGAGATTTATATCACACATGACTGCCACATGTGCACCTATATTCAAGCTTCTTCAGAAAGATCAACCTTGTGATTGGACCTAAGATTTCCAGAAAGCTTTTGACAGTATCAAAGAGTACCTGCTTGAGCCTCCGGTTCTGTCTCCGCCTGTTGAAGGAAGACCTTTGATCATGTATTTAACTGTGCTTGAAGAAAGTATGGGTTGTGTTCTGGGTCAGCAATACGAAACTGGAAAGAAAGAATATGCAATCTACTACCTTAGTAAGAAGTTCACCGACTGTGAGACTTGATATTCTATTTGTAAGACCCTAATTTTGTCCCTAAGATCCCTCATGGCATCATAAGCATTACATTGCATAGCCTCAAGGATCATTTGAGCATCTTGGCTTCCTTTCCTTTGGGTGGGATATCCCTGTGAGTGGTTTTGGATCACCAGGCATTGCTTGCATTGTATATCATTGCTTTTCTTGTTTAATCACTAACCAAAAGTACAAAAATATGTCATCTAACATTTTGTTTTGTAGCATCAAGCAAGCACAGGTCGAAGCAATTCAAGAGCTTCCTTTGTGCAAGAGCTGATGGTATTTTCTTGAGATGAGACCACATGATTATTATATTGAGCTTATATGAGCTATGGTTCCATTTTGAAGCTAATTCATCAAGTGGCAAAGGTCCAAGTTCATCAGTCATTTTCAGGTCATCTAAGGCCATACAATCAACTGTACAGTCAATTGAAGGCTTAGAGGTGGGGAAATTGACCTTAACATCCTCATTCATGTTCAAACAAGGCATATTCATCATGTTAAACATCTACCTTGAAGATTTTGAAGTCAAATCAAAAGTTTCCAAAAATGGAAAGTGACCTATAATTTCAAGTTTCCAAAAATGGCAAGTTTTTGGTTCACATTCAACTTAACTTTCCAACATCAAAGAATCTTCAAATGAACTTTTGGTCAACATGAAAGTTGAAGATTTTTCCCTCCCATTTTCAAAACGTCCAAGATCATGATCATCTGATGAATGGTTAAGAAGTTATGATCAAATGATTGCAAAGTGTGCATGGAAGTTCAACATACCATAACTTTTGATCCAAAACTCCAAATTGAACCACTCTTTTTGCAAAATGCTTGTTATGACCAAGAGTTTCCAAATCAACCATTGCATTGCATGAAAAGAGCTCACATGACCATTTGTCCATTCAAGTGCATTTTGGAGGGAAAGTTGGTAATTCAAAATTGGTGAATCACATGAACAAAATTCCAATTCCATCTTGCTTATTAGATGATTTTAAGTGATTTTGCACCTTGCATGGCACTGTTCACGTGCACATTGCTCATGCCACCTCACATTTGCCAAATTGGTCATACACCTCATTTCTTCTTAATTTTAATTAGCCAAGGCAAATTGGGATTAACATGGTGATTAACACATGATATAAAAGCCTAATCATAACTGAATTGGCTGAGAATCACAATTTCAGATCTCAAATTCAAGTTCCCTCTCAATTTTCTCTCACATCAAAACTGAAAATTCTTCACACAAACACAAGATTTCTTTGTAGATTCATGATCATGGAAGAGTTCTGGGCAAGATTCAACGTATGGTTTGAAGAATTGAGTGAGATTTGAGCTGGTTCATGAACATTCATACATTGATGGAAGATTCAAATTGAGCTGGATTCAAGGTGTTACAAGTGCCATTTCGTGCATCAAGCTTCATAACAAGATTGAGGAAGTAGATCTGGACATTTTGGAGCCTTGCGCGCGCGAATCCAGCAACTGTCATCTCAAACCAGGTGAAATTCGAATCTCATTATTTGCCTTTCCATGTACATGATCTTGTAGAGCTTGATTCACTGATGATGCTGATATAAATAGTTTTGAATTTGGCTGGATAATGAACATGCTATGATGATTTAAAGTTTTGTTGATCAAAATGTTTTCCTTCGATCCGCTTGATTCATGGAGTTTTAGGCTTAATAAGTATGATATTCTTGATCTACGTTGAGAGACGGTTCTAACCATATGCATTTTGTAAAATTCTGGAAAAAATGCTCATGCATCTCCGCCTGTACCACCGGAGAAGACGGTGGAAACCGCCTTGCTCCGCCGTCTGGTAATGACGCTAGGGTTTTCCTGTATCAGCGTCCACCTGCGCACACGCCTGGCATTTCCATTGGCCTATGCTTCTTTGACCGAGCTCGCGTGTACTTGGACTGATGATGTGGCTTTCCACTTCATTAATGAAGCACAGTGTTTTGAGTTGAAACGCGCCATGGACCTTCCAAACGCCGGTTCGATCCTTCGCTGTGTACATTTCCAATTGATTTAATTCTTAAGCGTGCTTGTAACCACATGAACCTTGGTTCGATTCCCTGCGTGTGATGTTTTTGATTTTTCAATGGATTTTCATGCTGAGCGCTTATGACCTTGATGACCTGTGTTCAATACTTGCCTATGCATTTTTCTGAATTACTTTCAAATAACATTTTCCATGTTTTCCATTATTATTCCATTTTTTTTCTTCAACTTGCAAAAATCATAAAAAATAGAATATATATCCAATTTGATCCAAAAAAAATTTCACGTGTTCATTTTAATGTCTAGTTTTTTTTAGCATTTATTTCCTGATTTTTGCATTGCTGGATTTTTAAATGTGCTTGCTTATTTGAACATGATGCCAAAATGACATGTTGTGCTAATTGATTTGTGAAATGCTTATGGTTTATCCAATTGCCTTGAAATTTGACATGCTTATTCATAACATGTAACATGATCTTTTGGCTTTTGTTTGGCATTTTTACCATTTAATACCACTGTTTTGGACACATGGACTTATGTTGTGACATTTGGTACCTTGTACTTATGCATTTTCATTCATATACCATTTGTTTGCTTCTGGACTTAATTTTTGGTATGATGCTTGTCCATAACATGTTGTGTTCACATAAAAAATTTCATGATCATTGGATTCATTTCTGTTTTAATGTGGATTTTCTATGTTTGATGTCCAATTTTGATCACATTGTTTGCCTTTTCCTTATCTTGATTAATTGATGGCTTTGCTTATTGATTTGGCTTTGGTCCTTTTGAGGCCTTCTTCTTGTTTGATTGAATGTGCTTCATGTGAAATATTGACTTCTGTTTTGGTCATTTGACTTGCCTTTGACCCTAGTCTTTGTACCAGTGGTTTGTACTCACCAATTGTGTTCGTGTTTCAGGTATTTAGCACTAATGATTGGTATGGCCTCATCATTTGAGATGCCATTTGCTTTGTTTACTAACTATTGTTGTTTTGTAGGTCCATTGATGTGATGAACTCACTTGAGTGCTTGCATTTGAGACTTACCTTGTGTATAATTGTTGGATGATTCCATTGTTGTCTGTTTGGTTTTCTGAATACAATATTGACTGTCTGGCTTTTTGTACAGGTACATTAGTCGCTTTTAGCTCTTGCTTGAGCTTTGCTTTGGAGTGTGGTTGGTACACCACCTAGGTAGCCACTCTTTTCTCGATGTAGTCTGGAAGTCCTGCCACCTTTTTGGCAGGCATTTGGCTGAAGTCCTCCTTAAGAGGCCATGATTGTGTATGTTTATATTTGTGCTAAAGACCTCCTTGTTGAGGCATGTTACTTGTTAAGTCCTCCTAAGTGAAGAGGCAATTGACAGATAGAAGGGATTAGCAATCAATCCCCTGTTAGTCGTTGAGTCATTCATTATGCTTGCACTACGTGCTGATGCTCTTGAACCATAACCCAAGATCTTGTATAGAGCCAGTCAAGTGGAATAGGGTCCCTCATTCTGGATCCCCACGCCTTCTTTGATTTAAGCTCACCCAGGCCAGGGTTAAGAGCATGAGGTCTAATCCTCATTTCCTTTCATCAGCTTCACCCTAACTCTTAATGTTAGTGGTTAAGAGCTTCAGAACACCCATACAGTTTTGGCTTGTTTGTCGAGGTTGATATGACCCCTTGACTAAAGTCCAACCATCTTGTCTGAGATTCTTGTTTGTATGTAGAGTGTGATGATTGCATTTTGTGTGTTTGCATTTGTTGCTTTGCTTGTTTGTGGAGTTAGATGTAAGACCATTGATTGGCTTTCTGTTTCCTATCTTGTTTTTGTGGAGTTAGATATAAGACCATATATTGGCATTCTGCATCCATTTGCTTGTGTTGTTCAGGAGTTGGATGTAAGACCATATATTGGCATTCCGTTTCCGTTTTATTGTTCAGGAGTTGGATGTAAGACCATTGATTGACATTCCGTTTCCTCTATTTGTGGCTCCCTTATTGAGACTTTTGCTTTTGCTTGTGTTTATTCCAAAGGAACTTACTTGGATCATTTCTATGATCTTGAGAAAGAAACCCTGCTTTTGTGGCTTTATCCTTTTTCCCCACGTTTTGCATGCTTAACCTTGATCCATGTTTTTCATCCTTAACCCAAACCAGAAAATCTTTTGTGCAAACATTTGACTTGTTTTCAAAACTAGAAACCTAGGCCTTATGCCTTTGATTTTCAAACTCTCTTTTCCTAATACTCATTGTAAATGAACTCTAATTCATACTTTGACTTCATTTTGTGAATAATTCTAATTGGTTAATTCAACCCATTCAATTGTCTTTTGTGGCCCTTGTCCACTTCTTAATCAAGTTTTCATGCATTAGCCATAGGTTTGAGTTATCTCAGTGGTTGATGTAAATCTCACCGCATCCTTAGTGATTGAATTGTAAGACTTCCATGCTTATTATAGGGTTAACCCCTCACTAGCATGTTGAAGCTTTTCTCACATGGTGGATTTTTGGTTTAGGTTGAGTTTTCTCCCGTTGATAACGAAAGACCTTAAGGCTTTTGTTTAAAATCAATCCACTCATTTGTTTTGAAATTTTTTACCCGAACTACGGGGTTTTGATCCTTATCTTTCATGAAAAGGTACGTAGGCAATGGGTTCATCCATCCAAACACAAAATGTAAATAAACTTGTATATTCTTCTCTCATCCCTTCAATCATGTTTGCACAAAATAATTTCATAAACAAATAACTCTTTGCAACAAGTTGTGAAAAGAGGTTCCCTAGGAGTACCTAGGATGTTGTGGGTGCCTAACACCTTCCCATGACATAACTACCCCCTTACCCAGATCTCTGACCCTTCTTTTACTAGTTTTGTTTGTAAAACTTTTAGGCTTTTGTTCGCTTTCAAGCCATTCCTTTGGATAAATAGAAGTGCGGTGGCGATTCGACTTTGTATGCTTTGCTTTTGATTTAGTCAATAAATCTAAAGGTAACGAATACACCGCTATAGAAAAGTGGCGACTCTGCTGGGGAGCTATCTTCACCAGTGGGTTTGCCTACTTTCCACATTTGTTGTATTATATTTGTTTATGACATATTTTTGTGTAATTTGGGATTACTGTATTGATTGTAATGATTGAATTGCTTGATATATCAATTGCTTGTTTGCTTGGTGATCCTTGTGAGAAGAGTTTTATACCCAAACTCGAGTGCAACTTATCATAGGAGAATGGCATAGTCTCGTCGACTTGTGTGGAGTTATTCCTTAGCAAGTTGACTTGCGAGTCCATTCGCTTGGTGGAGGTCATGCTGGGATCAATAATGTCACACAAGTTATTTGTGGTTAGACATTACTCTTTCCAATATGTGCCTTAGAAGCCAAGGACCTTAGTTTACCAAGCCCATCTTAGCCTATTTTTAGGATGTAGTGCGGAAGTCGTTCAAATGTAAGATTTGATGCGATTGTTACGCGATACTACACTCATAAGAGTCTCTCTTGAGAATATTTTTGGAATACGAGTATTCGTTCCTCCGATAATATTCGAAAGATGGGATGATGACTATGGGAACCTCTGGTAGAACATGTTCGGCAGGTTTAAACCATAGTACACTCCCTTTGGGTGGTTCTTAACCGAGACTCCATGCTCGTGACTCACAACAAACCCGTGATTCATGGTTGATTCGTTCAACTATCGTTAATATCAATGGAACTTGGGTGTTGATAAGGTGAAAACCATAATCCACCAAAATGGATGATTGATATTAAGGATGGTTGAGTCGTTCATATATCGTTAATATCAATGGAACTTGGGTGTTGATAAGGTGAAAACCATAATCCACCAAAATGGATGATTGATATTAAGGATAATATGAGCCATCCCATGACCTTTGTCTGGTGTGCTTTGCTTGATCCTTGAGTGTGATTGTTGCATTCATGCATTCATGCATTCATCTGCATCCATATCATCAGATAAAAAGAAAATTTTCAAGGAACTTAAGGGGTTTATTTGCAAAATTTTCAGACATGGAAAGACAAAAAAGGCATACAAAGAAGTACAGCTTCCGACAACCCGATCTGAAAGAGTTAAAGAATCTGACATCCTATGTACTAGATCCCTTGGGTTTCAAAGCTCGTTTCGGGAAGCTTCTTCCTCTTCTGACTACTCAGGTGGACGAAGGGTTGATGGGTACTTTGGTGCAGTTTTATGATCCTCTGTATCACTGCTTCACTTTTCTAGACTTTCAGCTATTGCCTACCCTTGAGGAGTATGCTCATCTTGTGGGTATTCCTATTCTGGACCAGTTGTCGTTCAGTGGCTTGGAGAGTATTCCTACTTCTCAAGAGATAGCTGACATGTTGCACATAGATGAATCTTTGGTTAAAGCTCATATGACTACCAAAGGTGGAATTCAAGGTCTTCCATCTGAGTTCCTCATCGCTCAAGCTACCGTTTATGGGAAGGCCATGAGTGAGGATGCCTTTGAAGCCATATTCGTGCTTCTCATCTATGGATTGGTATTGTTCCCCAACATCGACAAGTTTGTGGATGTGAACGCTATTAGGATCTTCTCTGCTCTTAATCCCGTTCCGACTCTGTTGGGTGATACCTATTTCTCTTTGCACCTGAGGAATGCAAAGGGTGGTGGCGCTATTGTGTGTTGTTTGCCTCTATTGTATACGTGGTTTATCTCTCACTTACCGCAGACGGTCGCTTTCAAGGAGAACAAGGGATGTCTACGGTGGTCTACGAGACTTATGTCTCTCACTAATGATGATATCTCTTGGTATGATCGCGTGTATGATGGAGTTCAGATTATTGACTCTTGTGGTAAATTCTCCAATGTGCCTCTTCTTGGTACATGTGGTGGGATTAGCTACAACCCTATTTTAGCACGTCGTCAGCTTGGGTTCCCCCTAAAGGATAAACCCAATAACATTATGTTAGAAGGTGTGTTCTTTCACGAGGGTAAAGATCCCCAAGGCTTGAAAGCCAGGATGGTTTGCGCTTGGCGCAAGATCCATAAGAAGGGTAGAAACGAGTTGGGTCCTAAGAACTGCATAGCTTTGGAGCCGTATACTGCTTGGGTAAGGAAGAGAGCATCTGAGTATCTCATGCCTTAAGATTATCCGAGACCTACACCTTTGGTTGTGGCTGGGCCTTCAACCCTCCCTAACCAAGGAGTAGAGGAGTTGAGAGACGAAGACCTATCACGTTCCTGGATCCGTGAAAGGGAAGAGTTGCTTCAGCAGATTAAGGAGAAGGATGCTCAGATCGAGTTCCTCGAGCATCAGGTGATTGATGATCCTAATGATGCATGGACTTCTCTACTTCCTCAGTCTTCCAAGTTCTGGAAAAGGAGGTATGACAGACTCGCCAAAGAGAAAGCAGATATGGAAGCAGCCTATGAGAGAGAAGTGAAGAAGCTTCGTGCGGCTTATCTTCCTGTGTCCCGAGCTTCTAGGGATCCATAGGATGACTATTTTCCTTTTCTCTTATAATATGATTGACAATGTTGTACTTCTTTGTCTTGATATATTTGATGAGATATTTTCCATATGCGATAAAATGCTTAATATTTCAAAGTTTGCAAATAAAACCCTCGAGTTCCTTTCAAATAAAAACAAATCATATGCACAAGCATTGCATGCAACATATGCATAAGCAGGTTTTGTTCCGGTCTCCTGTCCTGTGATCTGACTCTGTTGCTCTTCATTTATTTTGAAGACAAGCTGACTCACCGGTACTACACCAGAGCCAACTCTTCCAGATTGATGGATCATCTTGAGCAAGAGAACCGTGAACTCAAAGAGGAAGTCGCCAGACTGAGTGCTTTGATGGAATCTTTCTTGGCTGCCCAGAGCCAGTCGTCTCCAACACCTGTAACTCCTCCCTAGAGGACAGTCGTTTCTGAGATTGTTTCCTCTATTGTGCCTGCTGCCAGTGCACAATTTGCAACAGCCATGCCAGCCGGGTTTCCGTGGGGGATACCTCCCAACTTTATGCCCGATATTCCTGCTCCAACTTTTGCTGCCATGTCGGCATCTAGCCCGATCCTTGCTGTTCCTCCTCCTGTCGTGCATACCATGCCTAGGGTAGACGACACCATCTATCATTCTGAGCCGTCTGAGGGCCCAGATGACAATGAGAAGATGGATGCTATGAATGACCAATTTCTTGAGCTGCGCAAGGAATTGAAGACCCTTCGAGGAAAGGATTTGTTTGGGAAGTTTGCTGCCGAGTTATGCTTGGTTCCCAATGTCAAGATTCCGGTGAAATTCAAGGTTCCAGACTTTGAAAAATATAAAGGGAATACTTGTCCTCTCAGCCACCTGGTCATGTACGCCAGGAAGAAGTCAACTCAAACGGATAATGATCAGTTGCTTATCCATTATTTTCAGGACAGTCTGTCCGGGGCCGCACTGCGTTGGTATATGAGTTTGGAATGTGCGAACATTCGTTCCTTCAATGATCTTGGCGAAGCCTTCGTCAAGCAGTACAAATACAATGTGGATATGGCTCCCGATCGGGATCAGCTCAGGGCCATGTCCCAGAAGGATAAGGAAACGTTCAAGGAGTACGCCCAGAGGTGGCGAGAGTTGGCAGCTCAGATTACTCCTCCGCTAGAAGAGAAGGAAATGACCAAGATCTTTCTGAAGACCTTGAGTTCATTCTATTACGAGCGGATGATTGCTAGCGCTCCTTCTGACTTCACCGAGATGGTGAACATGGGGATGCGTCTAGAGGAAGGAGTCCGTGAAGGACGGCTATCCAAAGATGAAGGCTCTTCTACCAAACGATATAGGGCGTTTACGAAGAAGAAAGATGGCGAGGCACATGCTGTGCAATCCCATGTGAAATCCAGAAGACCCTCTGCAAAGAGGAAGACCGCACGTCCAGCCGGTAATCAGCATCGGGTGGCTCATATAGCACCTGTCTTCAGAGACAATAATCATCAATATCAGCGCAATAATCAGCAATCATCTCAACAATATCAGCAACAACATCGTCCTCAACAGCAGGCCTACCAGCCTCGCAATAGTAATCAAGCCAATACGAGTTATGAGAGGAAGAAGATCACTTTCGATCCGATTCTGATGTCATATGAAGAGCTGTATCCCTCTTTGATAGAGCGGAAACTGATTACTCCGAGAGATCCTCCGGCTATACCTGCTAACCCTCAGTGGTGGTATAAGCCTGACCAGCATTGTGTTTACCACTCTGGTGCTCCGGGCCACGATGTGGAACACTGTTTTCCGTTGAAGACTAAGGTTCAAGACCTTATGAGATGCGGTATTCTGAGCTTTGAGGACGCAGGTCCTCATGTTACAAAGAACCCATTGCCCGAGCATGGGAAATCTGTTAACATGGTCCAGGGTTGCCCTGGCAAGTACAAGGTCAAATATGTTAGCCATATTCGACAGTCTCTTGTTAAGTTGCACCGTCTGCTGTGTGATTACAGTCATTTGGGGCACGATCATGATAAATGTTGAATCTGCTCTATTAACAGATTGGGTTGTCGCCAAGTGCGCAGAGATCTTCAGGAATTACTGGACGAGGGAACAATTGAGATCCTTCAGAACAGGAATGTTGACGAAGTTGAGCTAGAAGTCAATGTTATTTCTCCAGTGTTTCAAGTACCTGAACCTGTTATCATTAAGTATGATGGTAGCAAGCCGAAGGTTTCTCCTTCCCTGATTATCAAGCCTGTCGGCCCTGTGCCGTATTCTTCTGATAAGGCAATCCCATTCCGTTACAATGCTGTTGCTGTTGAAGATGGGAAAGAAGTGCCTTTGTCTTCATCCTCTGTGGTGAATATTGCTGATGTGAGCGGGTTGACCCGTAGTGGTCGTGTGTTTTCTGCATCGCCGAAGCCTCAGGCTAAGGCTGACTTTGTCGAGCGTCCGGTTGGGAATGCTGTGAATTCTCCAAATCCGACACCTGTTGTTAAATCCTCCTCTGTACAAAAGACTCTTACTTCTGTCGGCCCTAGTGGAACTGTGAATGAAGATTGTGATGAGATGCTGAGGCTCATCAAGAAGAGTGAGTACAACGTTGTAGATCAGCTTCTACAAATGCCATCCAAGATCTCCGTGTTATCTTTACTTCTGAATTTAGAACCGCATAGAGAGGCTCTGCAGAAATTCTTGGATTTGGCTTATGTTGATCATGATGTCACTATTGAACAGTTTGACAGCATTGTTGCAAACATTACTGCTTGTAACAATTTGAGTTTCTGTGACTCTGATCTCCCTGAGGAGGGAAGAGACCACAACATGGATTTACATATATCCATGAATTGCAAGAACGACGCCATGTCCAACGTGCTGGTGGACACTGGGTCATCTCTAAATGTATTTCCGAAAACCACTCTCTCTAGATTGTCATATCAAGGGCCTCCCATGAGGCAGAGTGGAGTTGTTGTGAAAGCTTTTGATGGGTCACGTAAGACTGTGATTGGGGAAGTTGATCTCCCAATCAAGATTGGACCAAGTGATTTCCAGATTACCTTTCAGGTTATGGATATCCATCCATCTTATAGTTGTCTCCTTGGTAGACCATGGATTCACGAGGCTGGCGCCGTGACATCCACCCTACACCAGAAGCTAAAATTCGTTAAGAATAAGAAACTGGTTGTGGTAGGGGGAGAAAAGGCTCTCCTGGTTAGCCACTTGTCTTCTTTCTCATACATTGATGTTAAGGATGAAGTTGGAACTCCTTTCCAAGCTTTATCTATAGTTGAGCCTGTTGAGAAGAGAACTCCTTCATTTGCTTCCTATCGAGACGCGAAATTGGCCATTGAATATGGTGCAATTGCTGGTCTAGGAAAAATGATTGAGCTTGAAGACAATAAGTCCCGGGCTGGCATTGGCTATTCTTCTGGGGTCTTCAATGAGAAAGGGTTGTTCAAGAGTGGAGGTTTCATCCACGCCGGTCAGAACGAGGAAGTTGCTGTTGTCTTGGAAGAGGATGCAGAGGACTTTGACAATTTTGTCATCCCTGGAGGGGTCTGCCACAATTGGGTCGTTGTGGATGTTCCTACAGTCATTCATAAATCAAAGTAATAATCACTTTGTTTAAAAACCCTTCTCCCATGCCAAAAGGAGAAGTGATGACATTGTTGGCAACATTAATACAATGATATTTTCATTCAATAAATTCATGTTAAATGTTTGTTTTTCCAATTGTTTTCCCTTTTCGCTTTTTGCATGAAATTGGTGATCATAAAAAACCCTAAAAACAAGAATAAAAGCAATCTTTTCATCTGCATAATGATTGCCTTGTTTGATTTCTAAAAAGCTTTTATATCCAAAATCATTATGCAGGTTGATTCTTAAACCCATTGAACATAATATTCCAATGCCATCTCCCAATTTTGAATTCCCTGTATTCGAAGCAGAGGAAGATGATGTTGAAGGGATTCCTGACGAGATTACCCATCTTCTTGAGTATGAAAAGAAGATCATTCTGCATCTTGAGAATCAGCAAAACAGTCAAACTGGGGCATTACAATATAAAAAAAAAGAGGAGGGTTGAAAAATAAAATCAAAATAATAATAAAAAAAGAATAAAAAAAAGAAAGAAAATAAAAGAAGAAAAAGTATACCCTCAAACCCCTAGTTGACTGATGCTGAATGGATTCAGAGTCGTTATGACTAGCTGAATTTGATCGAAGAAAAGCGATTGACTGCCATGTGTCATGGTCATTTATATCAGCAGAGGATGAAGAAAGCCTTTGATAAGAAGGTCAAGCCTCGTGTGTTCCGAGAAGGTGACCTTGTGCTCAAGAAGGTCTTGTCTTTCGCCCCCGATTCCAGGGGCAAGTGGACTCCAAACTATGAAGGTCCATATGTTGTTAAGAGAGCCTTTTCAAGCGGAGCTTTGATGCTTACAACTATGGATGGGGAGGATTTCACTCGTCCTGTGAATTCAGATGCAGTCAAGAAATACTTTGCCTAAAAATAAAAACAGAATGGCTCGTTAAGTTGAAAACCCGAAAGGGCGGCTTAGGCAAAAATGAGCGTCTCGGTGGAAAACCCGAAAGGGCGATCCAGGCAAAACTTAGAGACTTGAAAAAAAAGAATATTTGCATCCCGCTAGATTGAGTACCTCATCCTGGGGAAATCTAGGCAAAAATTAGGGATTTGGCAAGTAACTGCATCCTGACAAGACTGTGTTATACATCTGTCATTCGTCAAAGATTCTTGATTCGTCGTCAACTGAAGCTTCGAATACATCGAATCCGGAATTGGTGGAGAAATGGTCATTATGTTCAATGTAGCCCTTTTCCAATATATATCACCAATTTCAAACTTGTAAAGATCTATGGAGTCTTGCCATTTGCAGGCTACCATTCCATCAAATAAATTTGAGCTTTTTATCCAATTATTTGCACTCTTATTTGTTTCTATTCAACAAATGTTTTGCATATTTTAATTGATAAGATATCATTGTTTTAAACAAATGAATTTTTCACAAATTGTTTTTAGACAAAGTGAACATTCACAATGATTAAAGGATACTCAGTGCTCTCCCAAGGGTAGTATGATTCCCAACAGGGTAAGACATTTGTTCATATCCCTGGCATATACTGTATCCTCTTCTCCTAGACTTTTGTTGGGATTTTCTCCTCACCGGAGTGTGTTGTGATTAATATTTCCCTGCTAGAGTGCTTGTTGAGATTTCATCTCCCTCCAACAGAGCAGCAGTCTTTCCTGTTTGGCAGTTGTGTCCTCTCTGGAAGATTCGTTTTGAGGGGTTGTTCCCCATGATTCCTCTATCCATCAGACAAGCTCTCCAGCAGGTTGTTGTTGGTGATGAACTTTATCTATATGATTCATCCATGAGTGTTGCTTGTTGGGATGTTCACCACTTCTCTCCTAGCAGAAGAGCAGTGATTTTCTCCCTTAGTGGAAGTATTTTCTTTGGAAGGTTCTGTATTTGGTGGTTGATCCCCAGTTGTTCCTCCTCTTTCTCAGATAGTTCATCCCCAGTAGAGTGGATGGTGATGGATGTTATTTGTGAGGATGGATCCCCAGCTGAGTTGTTGGTGTGTTGGATCCTTTCCTTGATGATGTTATCTTCCTCAGATAGATCCCCAGCTGAGTTTGTCGGTGTGTTGGATCTTATCTATGATGATGCTATCTCCTGCATGAGATATTGCTGTTTCCTCAGACAGATTCCCATCAGAGTTGTTGGTATGGCGGTCTTTATCTGAGATGAATCCTCTTGCTGAGATACTGTTTTCTGGTATCTGGATTTTCCCAGCATGGGTCGCTTTTGTGTTAGCTTCTACCTGCACAATAGAATCTTTTTCTCCGGCTGTGACTGTTGTTTCCTCCGGATCCTTTGGGGTTTATTTCCCCAAGCAGAGTGTATGGTAAGGTATTTTGTTGCCTTCTTCCTCCTCAGCAGGTGAGAGCTCTTGGTGTTTGGCCTTTTGAGAGCTTCTTTTGTGATATTTCCCCGGTAGGGTGGCTTCCCTAGAGGAATTTATTTGCGCCATGATTCGGTTCGCAGTTGGAATGGTTGTTCATTCCCCAACAGAGATTTGGTGTTTTCTTGATATCTCTGATTCGCCAGATAGATTGGTGGCAGGGTGGATCGTATTTGTGTTGATTTATCCCTTGTAGAGGTTTGGTGATTTCCTGATACCTCTGATCCCCAGTAGAGTTGCTTGTGTGGCAAGGTTTACTCGTGCGATCTTTTCTCCCTCGGTGGGTTTCCCCAGTGGAATTGTTTGGAGTTGCTTTTGTGGCAGTTTCTGCCTGTGCAGCGAGCTCCTCTTTCCTAGCTGAGACTGATGATTCATCCTTGCAGATGATTTTGTTGTCTTTGATCCCGGCAGATTGTTTATTCTCCGGTGATCCTGGCTTTCTCTTTCGAGATGTAGTACCGGGCGTTTGATTCCTGGACCTGTTTGTGTTAGATATGTCTGTTTGTCAGCATTCATCAAACATAAATCACGCATATTCATGCATACTTTCAACATTCAAATATTCATGTTGCATTTTTGCCATATATCTATTGATTGTTGTCTCCTGCTAATTGGTGATATGGATCTCCCCAAGCAGATGTCGGGTGTCTAATTTCTCAATATAGAGTCAGCCCCTTAAGCAGAAAGTGTCTGTCCTTCCTTCTGCAGTTCCCCACTGAGATATATCCTCGTGGATGACGGTTGTTTCCATTTCCTCCCAACACATATATTGGGATGGATTTCCCTATTGATTTATATCCTCATTAGGACGAGTCTTGATTCAGTTTGCCTTTTTGGTTTGATCCTAAATTGGCCTTTTGTGACTGTCTCTTGTGCTTCCCTGTGGTATAGATGAATAGTTGCTCAGTAACCGGCAATCATTCACCTTATCCTCAGCGGAATTTGTGGCCTTCTACCCGGTAGCCGGTAGTTATAAGTCCTATTCTTTGTGGTTTTCTACCCAGTAACCGGTAGTTATAAATCCTATTTTCTTTCTCTCCAGCAGAGTTTGTGGTTTTCTACCCAGTGACTGGTAGTTTTAAACCCTATTTGTTTTTCCCCATGCGGAGTAATGATCCTTTCGCTCCCCACGCGGAGGCTTTGGTCTTCTACCCAGTATTCAGTAGTTGTAAACCCTATTTTTTATCCTCATCAGAGTCGTTGGTTTCTACCCAGTATTCGGTAGTTGTAAATCATACTCTCTCCCCTTTTGCAGAGTTAACCTTTTGTGTTCATCCTGTGTGATGACGGTTACTCTTGGTGGTTATCATTATCCAGTATTCGATATTGATTTCCTTGCCCTCTTCTGGATAATTGCTCTGAGTAAGCAATTTTATCCCCAGCGGGTCTTTTCCCTTTTTGTGGATAATTGCTCTGAGTAAGCAATTTTATCCCCAGCGGGTTCTTCCCCTTCTTTTTGATAATTGCTTTGATAGGCAATTCATCCTAGTGAGTTATCCTTCGTCTACCCTGTTGTTGTTGGTAACGATTGGTTCTCCTTGATTGGTCATCTTTATATACCTGTTTGGTATCCCGATGTCTTTCTCCTTCGGTTGATTTATCCTTTTTTAACCCAGTAACCGGTTGTGGATAATCTTCCATGCGAGTATATTATCTACGTTCTGACGGTAATAGATAATATATCTCATGCACTCTTCTGTCGAAACCTTTTGGTCTTTCCCCAGTTGAGTAAGATTCGTATTTCCTGTTTTGGAATCGAATATCCTTTCCGTGGTTTTCTACCCAGTATTCGGTAGATGTAATCCCCTCTTTGCAGTTATCTTCATCCAGTATTCGGAGTTGATATTCCCCCTTTTTTGTTTGGATAATTTCCGTATGCTTGCAATTTACCCCTTGTGTGTCATCTCTCATTTATCCTTTGTTGATAATGATTGTTTCTCCTTTTGGTCGGTCACCTATTATATGCCCAGTAACCGGTATCCCTGGTGTTCCTTCCTTGCGAGTATATTATCTACGTTCTGACGGTTATAGATAATATCTCTCATGCACTCTTTGGTCAAAGTCTTATGTTGTTCTTCCCCAATTGAGTAAGATTCGTATTCCTGTTTCGGAATCGAATGTCCATCCTTGAACAAGTTTGCTTTTCCAGCTCTCTTCAGGATGATGAGTGTTTTGGCATATACACCAATTCACGTTTCGGTTGATTTATCCTTTATTGACCCAGTAACCGGTTGTGGATAATCTTCCATACGAGTATACTATCCACGTTCTGACGGTAATGGATAATATATCTCATGCACTTTTTGGTTGAAGCCTTCTGTCCTTCCCCAATCGAGTAAGATTCGTTTTCCCTTTGCGGAGTCGAATGTCCATCCTGTAAGTCGATTTACTTTTTTAAGCCCTCCTTTCGGATGATGAGTGTTTTGGAAGTAAACCCCAATTCACGCTTTGGTCGGTCACCTATTATATACCCAGTAACCGGTATCCCTGGTGTTCCTCCCTTTCTGCTCCCTATTATGACCTTGGTCCCCTGTGGAGTCAGATTTTCCTGAGTTGATGTACCTTTTTCAGGTCTTCCTCAGATGTGTTTGGTTGATTGATATCTCTCTCCCTTATACCGGTCTTAGATATTCATTCTTCCCGAGCTTGTTGTTCTTTCACGTAGTAACCGGTGTTTAGATCACATGTCTCTTTGAGCTTGTTACCCAGTAACCGGTAACACCTCACCCTTTTGCTTCCCCTGGAGAGTCTTTGTTAGATTTCTGTTGTGATTTTCCCCTTTTGCTGTGTTGGCGTTTTCCCCAATACATGCATTTTCCCTGGCAGGGAGGTTCTGTGTGAATCTTTCCTCAGCCTGAGTCCGGAATTTTATCTGAAGTATCCTTTGTGGATAGTTTGTTGTATTGGCGTTTTCCCCAATACACTCATTTTTGAGTCAGCTTGAGTCTTTCCAATGGATTTGTTCCCTTTGGAAACCCTTTTCCCAGTTTTGAGTCGTGACCTGCTCACGCAGTCTCAGTCTTTTATTCCCCAGTATAGTCTCCAGCTTCGAGTCGTGACCTGCTCACGTATTTTTTATTTCTTTTTTCTATCCCCATGAGAGTCCCTGTAAGAGTCTCTGTTCCTAGTGAGTGTATTACTCCAATGGATTGTCTTTTCTTCCGACGTTTTTTCTTCTTTGTGGACACATATTCCCCACAGAGTTTTGTTTGTTTTACATTCATACATTTGCATCATGAGGTCTCTTAGGGACCAAAATTTGTCTCTTTGTTATTATTTAAGCCCATTCTACCGCGTCGAGACGAAGATTTTAACTTTCATTTCTCCGGCTAGAATGACCTTAAATAGGGGCATCTGTAAGACCCCAATTTTGTCCCTAAGATCCCTCATGGCTTCATAAGCATTACATTGCATAGCCTCAAGGATCATTTGAGCATCTTGGCTTCCTTTCCTTTGGGTGGGATATCCCTGTGAGTGGTTTTGGATCACCAGGCATTGCTTGCATTGTATATCATTGCTTTTCTTGTTTAATCACTAACCAAAAGTACAAAAATATGTCATCTAACATTTTGTTTTGTAGCATCAAGCAAGCACAGGTCAAAGCAATTCAAGAGCTTCCTTTGTGCAAGAGCTTATGGTATTTTCTTGAGATGAGACCACATGATTATTATATTGAGCTTATATGAGCTATGGTTCCATTTTGAAGCTAATTCATCAAGTGGCAAAGGTCCAAGTTCATCAGTCATTTTCAGGTCATCTAAGGCCATACAATCAACTGTACAGTCAATTGAAGGCTTAGAGGTGGGGAAATTGACCTTAACATCCTCATTCATGTTCAAACAAGGCCTATTCATCATGTCAAACATCTACCTTGAAGATTTTGAAGTCAAATCAAAAGTTTCCAAAAATGGAAAGTGACCTATAATTTCAAGTTTCCAAAAATGGCAAGGTTTTGGTTCACATTCAACTTAACTTTCCAACATCAAAGAAGCTTCAAATGAACTTTTGGTCAACATGAAAGTTGAAGATTTTTCCCTCCCATTTTCAAAACGTCCAAGATCATGATCATCTGATGAATGGTTAAGAAGTTATGATCAAATGATTGCAAAGTGTGCATGGAAGTTCAACATACCATAACTTTTGATCCAAAACTCCAAATTGAACCACTCTTTTTTCAAAATGCTTGTTATGACCAAGAGTTTCCAAATCAACCATTGCATTGCATGAAAAGAGCTCACATGACCATTTGTCCATTCAAGTGCATTTTGGAGGGAAAGTTGGTAATTCAAAATTGGTGAATCACATGAACAAAATTCCAATTCCATCTTGCTTATTAGATGATTTTAAGTGATTTTGCACCTTGCATGGCACTGTTCACGTGCACATTGCTCATACCACCTCACATTTGCCAAATTGGTCATACACCTCATTTCTTCTTAATTTTAATTAGCCAAGGCAAATTGGGATTAACATGGTGATTAACACATGATATAAAAGCCTAATCATAACTGAATTGGCTGAGAATCACAATTTCAGATCTCAAATTCAAGTTCCCTCTCAATTTTCTCTCACATCAAAACTGAAAATTCTTCACACAAACACAAGATTTCTTTGTAGATTCATGATCATGGAAGAGTTCTGAGCAAGATTCAACGTATGGTTTGAAGAATTGAGTGAGATATGAGCTGGTTCATGAACATTCATACATTGATGGAAGATTCAAATTGAGTTGGATTCAAGGTGTTACAAGTGTCATTTCGTGCATCAAGCTTCATAACAAGATTGAGGAAGTAGATCTGGACATTTTGGAGCCTTGAGCGCGCGAATCCAGCAACTGTCATGTCAAACCAGGTGAAATTCGAATCTCATTATTTGCCTTTCCATGTACATGATCTTGTAGAGCTTGATTCACTGATGATGCTGATATAAATAGTTTTGAATTTGGCTGGATAATGAACATGCTATGATGATTTAAAGTTTTGTTGATCAAAATGTTTTCCTTCGATCCGCTTGATTCATGGAGTTTTAGGCTTAATGAGTATGATATTCTTGATCTACGTTGAGAGACGGTTCTAACCATATGCATTTTGTAAAATTCTGGAAAAAATGCTCATGCATCTCCGCCTGTACCACCGGAGAAGACGGTGGCAACCGCCTTGCTCCGCCGTCTGGTAATGACGCTAGGGTTTGCCTGTATCAGCGTCCACCTGTGCACACGCTTGGCATTTCCATTGGCCTATGCTTCTTTGACCGAGCTCGCGTGTACTTGGACTGATGATGTGGCTTGCCACTTCATTAATGAAGCGCAACGTTTTGAGTTGAAACGCGCCATGGACCTTCCAAACGCCAGTTCGATCCTTCGCTGTGCACATTTCCAATTGATTTAATTCTTAAGCGCGCTTGTAACCACATGAACCTTGGTTCGATTCCCTGCGTGTGATGTTTTTGATTTTTCAATGGATTTTCATGCTGAGCGCTTATGACCTTGATGACCTGTGTTCAATACTTGCCTATGCATTTTTCTGAATTACTTTCAAATAACATTTTCCATGTTTTCCATTATTATTTCCTTTTTTTTCTTCAACCTGCAAAAATCATAGAAAAATAGAATATATATCCAATTTGATCCAAAAAAAATTTCACATGTTCATTTTAATGTCTAGTTTTTTTTAGCATTTATTTCCTGATTTTTGCATTGCTGGATTTTTAAATGTGCTTGCTTATTTGAACATGATGCCAAAATGACATGTTGTGCTAATTGATTTGTGAAATGCTTATGGTTTATCCAATTTCCTTGAAATTTGACATGCTTATTCATAACATGTAACATGATCTTTTGGCTTTTGTTTGGCATTTTTACCATTTAATACCACTGTTTTGGACACATGGACTTATGTTGTGACATTTGGTACCTTGTACTTATGCATTTTCATTCATATACCATTTGTTTGCTTCTGGACTTAATTTTTGGTATGATGCTTGTCCATAACATGTTGTGTTCACATAAATAATTTCATGATCATTGGATTCATTTCTGTTTTAATGTGGATTTTCTATGTTTGATGTCCAATTTTGATCACATTGTTTGCCTTTGCCTTATCTTGATTAATTGATGGCTTTGCTTATTGATTTGGCTTTGGTCCTTTTGAGGCCTTCTTCTTGTTTGATTGAATGTGCTTTATGTGAAATATTGACTTCTGTTTTGGTCATTTGACTTGCCTTTGACCCTAGTCTTTTTACTAGTGGTTTGTACTCACCAATTGTGTTCGTGTTTCAGGTATTTAGCACTAATGATTGGTATGGCCTCATCATTTGAGATGCCATTTGCTTTGTTTACTAACTATTGTTGTGTTGTAGGTCCATTGATGTGATGAACTCACTTGAGTGCTTGCATTTGAGACTTACCTTGTGTATAATTGTTGGATGATTCCATTGTTGTCTGTTTGGTTTTCTGAATATAATATTGACTGTCTGACGTTTTGTACAGGTACATTAGTCGCTTTTATCTCTTGCTTGAGTTTTGCTTTGGATTGTGGTTGGTACACCACCTAGGTAGCCACTCTTTTCTCCATGTAGTCTGGAAGTCCTGCCACCTTTTTGGCAGGCATTTGGCTGAAGTCCTCCTTAAGAGGCCATGATTGTGTATGTTTATATTTGTGCTAAAGACCTCCTTGTTGAGGCATGTTACTTGTTAAGTCCTCCTAAGTGAAGAGGCAATTGACAGATAGAAGGGATTAGAAATCAATCCCCTGTTAATCGTTGAGTCGTTCATTATGCTCGCACTACGTGCTGATGCTCTTGAACCATAACCCAAGATCTTGTATAGAGTCAGTCAAGTGGAATAGGGTCCCTCATTCTAGATCCCCACGCCTTCTTTGATTTAAGCTCACCCAGGCGAGGGTTAAGAGCATGAGGTCTAATCCTCATTTCCTTTCATCAGCTTCACCCTAACTCTCAATGTTAGTGGTTAAGAGCTTCAGAACACCCATACAGTTTTGGCTTGTTTGTCGAGGTTGATATGACCCCTTGACTAAAGCCCAACCATCTTGTCTGAGCCTCTTGTTTGTATATAGAGTGTGATGATTGCATTTTGTGTGTTTGCATTTGTTGCTTTGCTTGTTTGTGGAGTTAGATGTAAGACCATTGATTGGCTTTCTGTTACCTATCTTGTTTTTGTGGAGTTAGATATAAGACCATATATTGGCATTCTGCATCCATTTGTTTGTGTTGTTCAGGAGTTGGATGTAAGACCATATATTGGCATTCCGTTTCCGTTTTATTGTTCAGGAGTTGGATGTAAGACCATTGATTGGCATTCCGTTTCCTCTGTTTGTGGCTCCCTTATTGAGACTTTTGCTTTTGCTTGTGTTTATTCCAAAGGAACTTACTTGGATCATTTCTATGATCTTGAGAAAGCAACCCTGTTTGTGTGGCTTTATCCTTTTTCCCCACCTTTTGCATGGTTAACCTTGATCCATGTTTTTCATCCTTAACCCAAACCAGAAAATCTTTTGTGCAAATATTTGACTTGTTTTCAAAACTAGACACCTAGGCCTTATGCCTTTGATTTTCAAACTCTCTTTTCCTAATACTCATTGTAAATGAACTCTAATTCATACTTTGACTTCATTTTGTGAATAATTCTAATTGGTTAATTCAACCCATTCAATTGTCTTTTGTGGCCCTTGTCCACTTCTTAATCAAGTTTTCATGCATTAGCCATTGGTTTGAGTTATCTCAGTGGTTGATGTAAATCTCACCGCATCCTTAGTGATTGAATTGTAAGACTTCCATGCTTATTATAGGGTTAACCCCTCACTAGCATGTTGAAGCTTTTCTCACATGGTGGATTGTTGGTTTAGGTTTAGTTTTCTCCCGTTGATAACGAAAGACCTTAAGGCTTTTGTTTAAAATCAATCCACTCATTTGTTTTGAAATTTTTTACCCGAACTACGGGGTTTTGATCCTTATCTTTCATGAAAAGGTACGTAGGCAATGGGTTCATCCATCCAAACACAAAATGAAAATAAACATGTATATTCTTCTCTCATCCCTTCAATCATGTTTGCACAAAATAATTTCATAAACAAATAACTCTTTGCAACAAGTTGTGAAAAGAGGTTCCCGAGGAGTACCTAGGATGTTGTGGGTGCCTAACACCTTCCCATGACATAACTACCCCCTTACCCAGATCTCTGACCCTTCTTTTACTAGTTTTGTTTGTAAAACTTTTAGGCTTTTGTTCGCTTTCTATTTTTACCGATGTAGTAATAAGAAGTTTTATTTCCAAGTATCGATCTCAAGGATTGCGTAGGAAATACTTATTTTAATTTGATTCTATCAGAACAAAAAGATAATGGTTTGGTTGTTTTGAAATAGTAAACACGAAAATAGTAAAAATCATTGATTAAGATAAAAGATGCTAGGGTGAGTGGTTGAGTTACCCGGTTATGAATTCAGTCAAGATTTCCTTAATACATATGAAACATTCAATCACCTAACCTCAGAATGTTCTTACTTAAGTCCTTAAGGAAGAAACTATTAGACTACCAATTCTTACTCAAATGTCCATTCAATTAATCATTGGTTTTAATCATACAAAATATCAAGGTTTACGGTGATTTACGAAAGTTACTAGTCCTAGATGATGCATTCATAAACCCAATTGTGTGAAAACCCTAACAATCACAATCCTGTTATTGAAAGTCATAGATCAATTTGTATTTGTCCGATACAAACGCATAATAACATCACACAATTGAATTGAAATACGTAACATAGTAATCAAGAAATCATTTGTTCAAATTCATAACATGCGATAACATCAGGACCACCCCCCCTAGCATCAGGGGGTTTAGCCTCTCATAGTACTTAAAGAACTCATAAAGTAAAGATTAGACATTACAAAGAATTAGGAGAGTTTGATCTTCAATGGTTGATACCCTTGAATCTCGCCGTCTTCAAATCCGTCGTATTCGCTATCTTCTCCAATGCAATGCTTTCGTTCGTCTGTAAAAAGGTCCCATCTTCTTTCTCTTCCAGGCCTTCTTATAGTTTCAGATCACTTTCTTCCAAGCAAAAGGTCCAAACTACCCTTAATGAGCACAATCGGTTCACAAAGCAAAAATTAGGTTTTCCATGTTGCGTCCAATCAACACGGCCGTGTGTCACCACACGGGTGGCCGTGTTGATCACCATAATTAATTATTTTCAGCATCAGCTACAGAGGCAACAACACGGGTCGTGTTCCTACACACGGGTGCCCATGTTGATGCACTGTTTTAATCAACACGGCCGTGTGATGGAACACGGGTGCCCGTGTCGATCTCTGTTTTTCTTCTCCTCTCTTGCCCTGCCTGACCAACAACACGGGCAGTGTTGTGGCACACGGGTGCCCGTGTTGACCTGCTGTTTCTTCATATTTTTGCCTTTCAGAGTGTCCATAACTTCACCATTCTTGCTTTTAAACCTGTGCAATGGCCTGTAACAATGACACTACCAAACGAAGCATAAACGAGATCTTTTTGACATAAACTTGTAATCAAATGCAATGCGATACCAAATCAACAAAACATGATAATTGACTCCAAAGCAACTAAAAACAAACATAAATCTTACCAAAGTGATGAAAATATGTCGGATTAACGGCGGGAATTCAATGGAAATGGTGGCCGATCACAACCCCAAACTTGTCTCATTGCTTGTCCTCAAGTGATGTATTGAGTCCAAACAAAGGTCACCCCCGACTTCATTTTCCATAATGCAACCTAGTCTTTCACCATTTGGGTTCTTCCTTTCCAATCGAGTTTCAGGTCTCTCCGATTCAGGCAGTTTACCACATTTCCACATCAGAAGCCTCTTCACCTGCAAGCTTTTCACACACTCACAATATCTCTCAGGGTTAGGTGTGTACACTCACAGCACAGTATGCAATACCAAACTCTTAACTTTGAATACATTCTAATGTCACTACCACAGCAGATTCCACACACTTTTTGAGGTCTTTTTAGGTTGTAACGGGGCTTGGGTACGGTGGGATAAACAAAAAAATTGGATAACAAAGGGTTTTGAACTCGGTAGTCATGTTGTGTGATTTTTCTTTCTCTTTTTTTTTCTCGTGCATCACGTATACTCTGGGGGTTAATTTCACTCTTTTGACTCTTTTTCTACTCAAATTTTTCGAGCATTTTATATCTGTTAGAGTCTTTGGTCTCGGCAAGTGCATTTTTCTCTTTTGTTTTTCTTCTCTTTTCTTTTTTCTTTTTTTTTCTTTTTTTTTTCTAAAGAAAATACATACTATTTTTCTTTTTGTATGATCTCATATTATGCACTTACCTTCTCTTTCAAGATTTCCACCCCAAACTTAGTTTTATTGCACATCTTACAATTCACACAATTATACCGAGTTATGACACAAAAGGAAATGAATGATTAAAAGTTAACAGGGGGTTTATGATGAATAATGCTTAAACGTTAACATGGGGTTTACGATGAATAAAATGGATAAGGCTCAACGGGGTTTATGAAGGGAAACATACATATAGGGATGGCTAGAAAGGCCCTGGCTAAACAAACAACTTGCCTCAGTGTGTGTTGTCATACTGTGACGTGCCAACAGGACATACGCAAAATCAGAGTGATAAAGTCATACCTGGCTGAACTCTCATGTTGATATTTCGTGTTTGGCTTTTTGTGATATCACCATGTTGGTTAGCTTGCACGCTCTGAAGTCTCTTCGTGTTATGCGGTTCTTTCCTGACTTGGTCTTTCCATACCGCTTTCTTGGTCTGGTGTCCCCAAATTGTATCCGACTTCTTTTCTCAAGGTTGCATCAACTTCCGGGGTGCCTTATCAGCCTAAGTTTGAGGGGTGTCATTCATCCACTACCATTGATCCCGGGCTCGTCCAACCGTTTCTCATCACTCTGTACACACAGTAGGTCCAAAAGAACAGAAAACAAACAAAACAAACAAACATACTAATATAATGATAACATAACAAAAACAAAACAAATTGAAAGAAAATAAAAACATGAAAGGAGAAAAACCCCCCCACACTTGAACTAAACATTGACCTCAATGTTTAAATTCAAACACGAAGGGGACTTACAGTGATCACTGTTGAGGAGGAGGCGGGGGATCGTGCGGGAAATGCAACATCAGACGTTGCATCATGGCCTGCATGTCATCCATGATTGTCCCTTGCCGGAACAGTTCCACACTCTATCTATCTAATTATGCACCTTGTCTGGTCTGCTCGGTGCGGAGAGTTCCCATCTCCGTCTGGATCCAACCCCACTGGTCCTGAGACATAAAAGAGGAGCCTTCACCATGTAGGCTCGAATCATGTGGGGGTGGCATACCGTGGGTAGCTTGCCTCTCATCTTCTTCCATGTCCTCACCTGAAAGGTCATGGTCAAACTGTGCATCTTCCCCTACCGCTTGGGCTGAACCTGTGTACAACCAATTAGCAGCATTGGCAATGCTAATGGACCCAGGTGCAGGTAGTGCGAGCACTTCCACATTGTGAATCATCAGAGCGTAATGAGTCGGCCGAATCGCAATCATTTGTTGATTGACTAGCGTGTGCATGTCAATCTTAGTCTTGCCCATTACTGCAGTCTCTTCCATCAGAAGTTGATCATACCCGAAGTGGCCCGCAATCTGCGTGTCCATACCACCTACAGAAATATCCCCAGTAGTTGCATGGCTAACCTGTTTCAGATGATTGGCGGCAAAAGCCGCTGCATTGATTCGCTCATTGTGAGCCATGCAATACAGAAAAAATAGTTCTCTCTTAGCCGCAACCCCAGTACTATCACCCCGTCCGAACAAGGTGTATGCTAGCCCTTTTTGTGCATACCTGAAGCACGGGTTATGAATTCCAGAAGCTTTTCCCGAGCTAGGGTTATATCCAGTTTTACCTGTAATAGCTTGCCAGAAATCAATAGCAGAAAAAGTGTCCGGAGGGGATCCGGGTCCAGATACTGGGAGTTTCAGAATACTCCCCAGTTCCTCAACCGATAACTCATGATATTCATCAAACAGGCGGAAAGTAATTTGCCCATAAAATTCCATCTCCGACCCTGTCCACCTTCTCCTCATCTTGAACTCAACCGTACTCAAGAATTCAAGGGTGATCCGAGCGAAGGTCGGTGCTTCGAATTGCATGTATTCCAACATACCGATGGTGTGGAACATGCGGTGCACCTCTTCTTTCAAACCTAACTCATCCAGGGTGGCATCACACATATATCGGGTCGGAATAAGCTTACGTTTTGCTAGAATCACATACCTCTCTTGATGATCCGGTTGGTCAAACAAAATGCCATGAGTGTTTGTAGAGCGTCTAACCCGTTGCTTTGGTCGAGAAGACGTGGCTACCTCCTTCTCCTTGCTTGCACGCTTTGGGGGCATAATGGTACCTGACAAAAATTTCTCAAAATCCAAAGAATAGGTTAGTGAAAACTGCAACCGTCACTGTGTAGAGGACGGCGAGAGGGACAATTTTTGTGAAGGTGAGATGAGGTTAAAGTGAGTGGAGCTATGAGAAAAGTGAAGCTTAGTTTGATGGAGGCTAGGTTAACAATGGAGGAAGAGGGAGAGAAAGGTTTCCAAAATCAGAAAAAGTGCGAATGAATGGTGGAGAAGAGATAAAATAGCAAGTGGGGCCCAATATTGAAAATACCCAAAATCATAAAATTTGAAAAATTTACCCGTTACAAACAACACGGTCGTGTTCCTGTACACGGGCGCCCGTGTTAATACACTGTTTTAATTAACACTGTAAGAACAAAAATTGTTCTACAACAGATTCCTTGATTTTGATGATAACAAAGGATGAAACCAAAAATGGCACCCTAACGAAAAGTTTCTAAGTGTGCAGGATTCTAAAGAAAGAAGGAAGAAATCTGATGATGTCATCAGATACAAAACCAGATCAGATACAAATTATCAAATTATCAGAAGCATCTGAAGTGAAGACAAGTTCAAGAAAGTCTAACTCTGAGTAATACATCAGAAGCATCTAAACAAGAATACGCTCTAGAAGTTCTGACTCTGAACAACGGTTGTCTAAGCTCCAGAAGTTATCAGCGCTATCTGAAGAAACTATCTGAACTCAAGAGATCAACATCAGAAGCAAGATTCCAAGATTCTCCAGAAACACAAATACTCTGAGCATGGAATTGCTAATCATGAAAGAGTAACGTTTAAGTCAAGAAAAGATTTGCAAATGGATTTCCTAATTGAGAAAGAGACGTTAATCTCCAATCTCAATAAAGAAAATACTACTTGTGGTAAGTAGTCATTTCAAGAAGAAAAAGTCATCCTGCAGAAGCTATTTATGTGATGGCGTAACTTCATCTCAATATCCACCAGTTTCAACTACTACTTCAACGAATATATAAATAGGCTGCAAATCAACCTTGAACTATTAGCAAGCCAACAAGCCAAAATTATACTGAAACATCAACACTCAAGAAAACACTCTCTAAGATCTTCACAAAGCTTTTGCTTATAACGTGAAAAACTCTTGTTCTTAATACTGTAATATTTGCTTTCTTAGAAGCACTCTAGATTACATAAATCTTTCATTTATTGTTTGTTGATTTCCTCAAGTGACTTAGTGTAGTCTGTAAACTTGAGAGGACTAAGAGATTTTTCTCTTAGGCGTTGTTTGTAATCTTTCAAGATTAGTGGATTAAGTCCTTGTTGAAGGCGAAATCACCTTGGCCGGGTGGACTGGAGTAGCTTTGTGTTATAAGCGAACCAGTATAAAATCCTTGTGTGATTTTCATTTTGAAAAGCGCTTATTTTTCCAAACAATTCAACCCCCCCCCCTTTCTTGTTTTTCTCACCTTCAATTGGTATCAGAGCTCCGGCTCTGTTATTGATTTTCTAATCAAACACTTAACCGTGTAGAGAGATCCAGTACGAGAAAAACAATGGCCCACTCAAATGAAAGAGATTCTTACAATGCTAAGCCTCTTGTTTTTGATGGAGAGAAATTTGATTACTGGAAAGATAGAATCGAAAGTTTCTTTCTGGGTTATGATGCTGACCTCTGGGACATTGTCACAGATGGATATACACCTCCAGTCTTGGAAAATGGAGCTGAAGTTCCCAGAAACAAGATGTCAGAAGATCAGAAACGTATCTTCAAAAATCATCACAAGGCCAGAACAATACTTCTAAATGCTATATCATACAACGAATATGAAAAGATCACCAACAGAGAGACAGCCAAAGATATACTTGACTCTCTGAAGATGACCCATGAAGGAAACTCCCAAGTCAAGGAGACGAAGGCTCTGGCGCTTATCCAGAAATATGAAGCCTTCAAAATGGAAGATGACGAAGCTATAGAGGCTATGTTTTCCAGATTTCAAACTCTTATTGCAGGTCTTAAAGTGCTAGACAAAGGATACACAACTGCAGATCATGTTAAGAAGATAGTCAGAAGTCTGTCAAAGAAATGGAGACCTATGGTTACTGCTCTGAAGCTGTCAAAGGATCTGAACAATATCAGCCTTGAAGAACTTGTTAGTTCTCTCAGAAGTCATGAGATAGAACTAGAGGAGGATGAACCTCAGAAAAGGAACAAGTCCGTAGCGCTAAAGTCCAGATCTGAAAGACGGAAACCTGACAAAACCAAAGCTCTCCAGGCAGAAACTGAAGATACTGACGACTCTGAACCTGAAGACTCTGATGATGAAGAAGAGTTGTCCCTACTAACCAGAAGAGTTAAGCAACTCTGGAAAAAGAGGAACAACAACTTCAGAAGACCAAGACCCAGAGGGGATCGATCAGAGTCAACTTCAAAAGGTAAAGCTAACAAAGATATTACTTGTTATGAATGTAAAGAAACAGGTCATTACAGGAATGAATGCCCTAAGCTAAAGAAAGACAACCCTAGAAAAGAAAGCTTCAAGAAAAACACCTTCAGAACAAAGAAAGGACTGATGGCTACTTGGGATGACAGTGAATCTGGATCATCAGAATCTGACTCTGATGAACAGGCCAACGTAGCACTTATGGCTACCACATCCAACAGCTCAGACGAAGAATCTGAAGAGGTATTTTCTGAACTTTCTCGATCTGACTTAGAATCATGTTTGTCAGAAACTCTTACCTCTTATCAGAAATTAAAACAAAAGTTTAAAAACATTAAAGGCTGTCTTAAAACAAAATTTGAAGAATGTAGTGAACTTGAGATAACAATTCTAGCACATGAAGATACAATCAGATCTTTAGCGTTAGAAAGAGATGGAGCAAAAACAAAAAGCTTAGAATTAGAAGAAGCGTTGTCTCAAGCACCACAAACTTCAAATAAAATTATTTATAAATATGAAGAAGCCTTTCAAGAATTTCTGAAGAATGGGATAGATAGGAGTATTATGGCATCCATGATTTATGGAGTAAGTCAGAACAATAAAAGGGGAATTGGGTATGATCCTAAGGAAGATAAAACTTCTACAAGTGATCAAATTAAATCTCCTTTTTCATATCATTACACACACACACAAGAACAAAAATTTAAAAATGCTAGAAAACCCAAAGTTATAAGAAACTCTGGGAAAACTAATCTGAAAGGACCCAAGAGATTCTGGGTACCGAAAGATAAGATTATCTATGTTGCAGATATCCTATGCAGCAAAGTTCAGACACCAGTCATGGTACCTGGACTCTGGATGCTCGCGACACATGACGGGAAGAAAGTCTATGTTCCAAAGTCTGGAACTTAAAGACGCTGGATTTGTAGGCTTCGGAGGAGATCAGAAAGGAAGGATCAGAGGCTCCGGAACTATTGGTAATGGTACTCTTCCCTCTATATCTGATGTTCTTTATGTAGAAGGATTAATGCATAACTTGTTATCCATAAGTCAATTAAGTGATAACGGTTATGATGTAATCTTCAATCAAAAAACATGTAAAGCCATTAATCAGAACGATGGCTCTGTCCTTTTCACAGGCAAGAGGAAAAACAACATTTACAAAATAAATCTTTCTGATTTAAAAGATCAAAATGTTAAATGTCTAATGTCAGTTCACGAAGAGCAATGGGTATGGCATAGACGCTTGGGCCACATTAGCATGAGGAAACTTTCTCAGCTAACTAAACTCGAGTTAGTCAGAGGCCTACCTAAACTGAAGTTTTCTTCAGATGCTCTGTGTGAAGCTTGTCAGAAAGGAAAATTTTCAAAAACATCTTTTAAAAAGAAAAATGTTGTTTCTACCTCTAAGCCTCTGGAACTTCTTCACATTGACTTATTTGGTCCTGTGAAAACAGCATCAGTTAATGGAAAGAAGTATGGACTAGTCATTGTTGATGATTACAGTCGCTGGACATGGGTAAAATTCCTAAAGCACAAGAGTGAGTCTCACTCTGTATTCACAAGTTTCTGTTCCAAAGTGCAAAAAGAATTTGACTCTAAAATTATTAGAGTCAGAAGTGATCATGGTGGAGAATTTGAAAATAAAGATTTTGAAGAATTATTTGATTCTAATGGAATATCCCATGATTTCTCCTGCCCTAGAACTCCACAACAAAATGGAGTTGTAGAGAGGAAGAATAGGACACTCCAAGAGATGGCCAGAACCATGATCAATGAAACTAATGTAGCAAAGCACTTTTGGGCAGAAGCATTAAATACAGCGTGTTACATTCAGAATAGAATCTCTATAAGACCTATTCTAGAAAAGACTCCCTATGAACTGTGTAAAGGAAGAAAACCAAACATTTCATATTTTCATCCTTTTGGATGTTCTTGTTTTATATTAAATACTAAAGAACATCTGAACAAGTTTGATTCCAAAGCACAGAAAGGTATTATGTTAGGATACTCAAAACGCTCTAAAGGCTACAGAGTATACAACATAGAAACCAAAATTGTGGAAGAATCAATTCATGTCAGATTTGATGATAAGCTTGACCCTGAAAAGTCAAAGCTAGTTGAAAAGTTTGCAGATTTGGAAATCACTCTTGTAGAATCTGATAAAACTCCAGAAGCAACTGTCACTCAAAACTCTGAAGAAATTAAATCTCCAGAAATCCCAAAGAAAGTCAAAAGTCGTATCAATGTATCTGAAGATTTGATTCTGGGAAACAAGGACGAACCTGTCAGAACCAGATCTACCTTCAGAACGTCTGAAGATACCACTCTGGGACTAGTGTCTCTGATTGAGCCTACGTCTTGTGATGAAGCACTTCAGGATAACGACTGGGTGGCAGCTATGCAAGAAGAATTGGATCAATTCTCAAAGAATGATGTCTGGGATCTCGTTCCTAAACCCAGAGGCACTCATGTCATTGGAACCAGATGGGTTTTCAGAAACAAGCTGAACGAGAAAGGAGAAGTTGTCAGAAACAAAGCTCGACTGGTAGCTCAAGGTTACAGTCAACAAGAAGGTATTGACTATAATGAAACCTTTGCTCCAGTCGCGAGGTTAGAATCTATTCGTCTTCTTGTATCTTTTGCTATTAATCATTCTATTAAATTATATCAAATGGATGTCAAGAGTGCATTCCTTAATGGTTATATATCAGAAGAAGTGTATGTCAACCAACCTCCAGGTTTTGAAAATTCAAATTTTCCAGAACATGTTTTTAAACTTAAGAAATCCTTATATGGACTTAAACAAGCTCCCAGAGCTTGGTATGAACGATTAAGCAATTTTCTTCTGGAACAAAATTTTATCAGAGGGAAAGTTGATTCTACACTCTTCTGTAAAAACCTTAATAATGATCTCATGATATGCCAGATTTATGTTGATGATATTATTTTTGGTTCTGCTAATATCTCTGTTTGCCAAGAATTTTCTAAGTTAATGCAGGCAGAATTTGAGATGAGTTTAATGCAAGAACTAAAGTTCTTTCTGGGAATTCAAATTAATCAAACTTCAGAAGTCACGTACGTCCATCAAAGTAAATATATTAAAGACGTTCTGAAGAAGTTTGACATGACTGAATGCAACTCTGCAAAAACTCCCATGCACCCAACTTGCATTCTGGAAAAGGAAGAGGTAAGCAACAAGGTTTGTCAGAAGCTCTATCGAGGTATGATAGGCTCTCTTCTCTATCTGACTGCTACTCGTCCTGATATTCTCTTTAGTGTCTGTCTTTGTGCCAGATTCCAATCAGATCCTAGAGAATCTCATTTAACAGTAGTTAAGAGAATTCTTAAGTATCTGAAAGGAACTCCTAACCTGGGCCTGATGTATGAGAAAACATCAGAGTATAGACTCTCGGGTTATTGTGATGCAGATTATGCAGGAGATAGAATAGAACGAAAAAGCACATCTGGGAATTGCCAGCTTCTGGGAAACAATCTAATCTCCTGGGCTAGCAAAAGACAGTCAACTATTGCTCTATCAACTGCAGAAGCAGAATACATCTCAGCATCACTGTGCACAACTCAGATGCTCTGGATGAAGCATCAGCTAGAAGATCTACAAATCTTTGAGAGTAACATTCCTATCTTTTGTGATAATACTGCTGCTATTTGTTTAAGTAAGAATCCCATTCTACATTCCAGAGCCAAACACATTGAAATAAAACATCATTTTATCAGAGACTATGTTCAGAAAGGGATAGTAACATTGAAGTTCATTGATACTGAACATCAATGGGCAGATATCTTTACTAAGCCTCTAGCTGAAGATAGATTTCTTTTTATCTTAAAACATCTGAACATTAAAAATTGCCCTGAATGAAGTGTGGCTCTGAAAAAGTAAAATGAGACTCTGATGTAAACAAATATATTTCTGCCTCTGACTCTGATACTTCTACCAAGTTAAGAAGATATCTGAGTTAGAAATCTTCAGAAACCTATCCTTTGGTATTCCTGAAGATCAGATACATCAACACGTGGAGCACCAAGCGTCTAACCCTAGAACTTCTAGACAGCTGTCAAAAGAAATTCAAAGGTCAGAACGTTTGAAATCTCCTTGAGCAGTGTGCGTACTGTGGGATTAGACATTCATTAATTAGCTGTAATCATTTTTCCCCCAAACGTGCTATTTTGATTCTTGTGCTAACGCTGGAATGTGTGTCGTTTTGCATGTGTTTGAACTTAGAGTATATAAACACTTTTCTCACATTTCACACACTTATCACTCTCACTCACTCTAAAACCCTAAACCCTCTCTGAAGCATTCTCTGCAAGTTCTTCATCTTCATCAATCTTCTTCTTCTTCACCATGGACGCTCAACAACAAGAAGTCTTTAACTTCTCTCAACAAATGGAATCTAGTTCTACTGCTCAAACCTCAAACACTCAAACTCCAACGGTTACAGGCGTCTCTATCACCCCTGTTTACAAAGAACCTCATGTTCTTGACCGTGAACGCCATATTAACCTATCAACCCCTTTTGAAGGTTTGGATGTGTTGTGCGAATCGCTTGTTGATTTCGAAAACTTGAGAAGAAATGGCGTTGATCTTACTGAAGAACTTCGCAAGCAAGGGTGGGAAAACTATTTCCAAAGGCTTTATGGTCCCATTTACCCACTTCTCGTCAAGGAGTTCTGGAGATTTGCAGATGCAGATGACAACTTCATCGTCTCCTATGTTCTAGGAGTAAAGATTGTTATTACTGAAGGGTCTATTGCCTCTCTGCTGAACATGGAGAGAAGTGGAGGAAAAAGGATTTACAACATCCCTCCTAGGTCAAAGCGCATCACTGAAGTCATCAACCCAACAATCTTCAAGCCCAACGTTGAAGGAAATCCTTCAAAGAACAAAGAGCTGCATCAGAACCTCAGAGTGTGGCTGAAGATTATTCTGGGAACCATTCACCACCGTCCAGCCTCTAACTCTTCTGACTACATCAATGCAGACCAGAAATGCATTATGTACTGCATTCAGAAGGGTGTGAAGATCTCCCTCCCTGCTCTCCTTTTCAGATATCTGAGAGATTCGGTCAGAGAAACCAAAAACAACATGAAGCCCAGATCCTACATTCCTCTGGGAAGATTGCTATCTGATGTCTTCATTGAGCATGGACTGGTAGACCATCTGGAAAAGACCAAATTGATGGATGATCTGGCAATAGATGTTGGGAAGCCTCTGAATGCCAGAAATCTTAAGAGTATGGGGATAATTAAGAAGATTCAAGTCAGACCCACTCTGGATACATCCTGGGATTGTTTGAAAGATCAGAGGAAGATGCCTCATGGCCTTGCCAGATTCTTCAAGAATGAACCCAGAGACGCTGTTGCTATCTATCTGGATTCTGAAGAAGACTTCGTCAGATACAAGAGAGGTCTTTCTGAAAAGAAGGTAGCATCTCAGGCAAAGAAGGCCAGACTTGGAGAAACTTCTGGAAGCAAATCTTCAGCTCCTCTGAATATATCTACTGGTACGTCTGTTCCTCCTGTTACCTCTAATCCTCTGATGGCTTCTTCTGACCCTCTCTCTTCACAACCTATTTTTACTACCTCTGAAATCCCACCTTCAACCACCAGAACCTCCCAACCTTCACCAGTTCTAAATATAGCCCGTACTTTCATACCTCCCTCTGAACCTAAACTAACTCACCAAAGCACTTCCTCTTCATCATCCTCAGCACCAGAATCACCCCCATATGTTTCCCTCTCTTCTGACCCAGAATTTTCTGACCCTGATTCCCCAACCATAGCCACACTTTATGCTCATAAACTTGCTTCACAACAACAAACACAAACACAATCTGAAGCAACTTCACCTCCACCACAACAAACAACCACCATACCTTCTGAAAACCAACCTTCTGACCATCCCACTTCTGATATCAACCCACCAAACATCTCCGCTGAACCAGAACCAGAATCTGAACCTTTAGATTTAAACCCTCTTTATGCTTCACCCCAAACATCTGAACCTCAACCTGAGTCAGAATCTGCACCTCAAACCTTAAATCTCAGCCCTCCAAACTCTCCACCTCATACCTCTGAACCAGAACCTGAACCTGAACTTTCTAAACCTACCCTTAAGGAAGCCATCTTGATGATTGCAGAGGCTTCAGTTCAAAAGGTCGATTCTCTGGTCACTAACTCTGAAATCAGTGATGATCCTAAATCTGTAAGGACACACTGGAACAGAGTCATTGGCTGGATGACATCTGAGGCCTTTAGACTGAAGGGCATCTCTGAACAAGTCAGAAATGGCTACATCAGAGATGCTGAGGCAAGACTCCAGGAGAGGCTTGCCAGAGAAGCTGAAGCCAGAAGGCTAGAGGAAGAGAGATTGGCCAAGGAAGCTGAAGAAGAAGCAAGAAGGCTAGAAGAAGAAAGACTTGCTAAGGAAGCTGAAATCCTAAGGGAAAAGGAAGCTGAAGCTAAGGCTCTGGCGGATGCAGAAGCACAAGCTGCTGCTGAAGCTGAAGCTCAGCAGGCTCTGACTCTGGGGGAGTCCTCTTCTGTGATCCCTATGGTTCTTCAGACTCTGAAAGAACTCAAGCAAGATCAGAATGAACTCCGGGCCAGAATGGACAAGCAAGATACTGTCAACGACAACATCCAGAATATGCTTGCAATGCTGCTTAAGAGAATGCCTCCGCCTCCGAACCCCTAGGCACTTAGGATTTTATTTATTTTGCTTGCCTGTTGTTTCTGTTTCTTGCCTTCTCTGGATCTGATGTTTTCTTATTGCCGTTGTGCTTCTATCTATGAATTCAAGTTTTTCTCTTTATTTTTTTTTACTATGTCTTTTTGATTCTGACAAAAAGGGGGAGAAGTCATTAATAGCTCTGATGAAAACATTGTCTAATACCTTAAGCATTCTGCAACATATTTTTTCTTAAAAATAAAATTTATCTAACCTGGACTTAAGAAATTGCAGAAAGTTTCAGAAACCTCTGTACTTAAGAAACTCTGGTAAGAACTTCTGAACTCCCTAGCATTATCTCAGGGGGAGCTTCTGTCTATCTGATCTAATATTATTCATGTTTCATCTGCTAATTAAGGTTGTTTTGTCATCATCAAAAAGGGGGAGATTGTAAGAACAAAAATTGTTCTACAACAGATTCCTTGATTTTGATGATAACAAAGGATGAAACCAAAAATGGCACCCTAACGAAAAGTTTCTAAGTGTGCAGGATTCTAAAGAAAGAAGGAAGAAATCTGATGATGTCATCAGATACAAAACCAGATCAGATACAAATTATCAAATTATCAGAAGCATCTGAAGTGAAGACAAGTTCAAGAAAGTCTAACTCTGAGTAATACATCAGAAGCATCTAAACAAGAATACGCTCTAGAAGTTCTGACTCTGAACAACGGTTGTCTAAGCTCCAGAAGTTATCAGCGCTATCTGAAGAAACTATCTGAACTCAAGAGATCAACATCAGAAGCAAGATTCCAAGATTCTCCAGAAACACAAATACTCTGAGCATGGAATTGCTAATCATGAAAGAGTAACGTTTAAGTCAAGAAAAGATTTGCAAATGGATTTCCTAATTGAGAAAGAGACGTTAATCTCCAATCTCAATAAAGAAAATACTACTTGTGGTAAGTAGTCATTTCAAGAAGAAAAAGTCATCCTGCAGAAGCTATTTATGTGATGGCGTAACTTCATCTCAATATCCACCAGTTTCAACTACTACTTCAACGAATATATAAATAGGCTGCAAATCAACCTTGAACTATTAGCAAGCCAACAAGCCAAAATTATACTGAAACATCAACACTCAAGAAAAACACTCTCTAAGATCTTCACAAAGCTTTTGCTTATAACGTGAAAAACTCTTGTTCTTAATACTGTAATATTTGCTTTCTTAGAAGCACTCTAGATTACATAAATCTTTCATTTATTGTTTGTTGATTTCCTCAAGTGACTTAGTGTAGTCTGTAAACTTGAGAGGACTAAGAGATTTTTCTCTTAGGCGTTGTTTGTAATCTTTCAAGATTAGTGGATTAAGTCTTTGTTGAAGGCGAAATCACCTTGGCCGGGTGGACTGGAGTAGCTTTGTGTTATAAGCGAACCAGTATAAAATCCTTGTGTGATTTTCATTTTGAAAAGCGCTTATTTTTCCAAACAATTCAAACCCCCCCCCCCTTTCTTGTTTTTCTCACCTTCAAACACGGCCGTGTGTCACCACACGGGCGCCCGTGTTAATACACTGTTTAGATTAACACGGCCGTGTGTCACCACACGGCGCGCCCGTGTTAACCCACTGTTTAGATTAACACGGCCGTGTGTCAGCACACGGGTGGCCGTGTGGATGCCCTGTTTTCCTCAATTTCTGAATTCGGCAATGCTTCTTTGGTCTGGCATCCTATCGCTGAGACGTGATTATGATTATTGAATCCTTTCTCCTTACCTGCAACAACATTTCACACCCATACAGAAAAGAAAAGAAAAAGCAAAATAAGTTAACAATCGAACACGTGGGTTGCCTCCCACGAAGCGCTTCGTTTAACGTCGCATGGCTCGACGGTTGCCCACCTCATTAGGCGAGGCGCATATGGTCAATCAATCCAGGTTGTTGGCCTCTGTAATATGGCTTCAACCTCTGGCCATTCACCTTGAATATATCTCTATTCTTTTGGTTCTTAATCTCTATTGCTCCGTGGGGAAAAACCTTATGCACGACAAATGGCCCGGACCATCTGGACTTTAATTTCCCAGGAAACAACTTGAGCCGCGAATTGAACAACAATACCAGTTGTCCTTCCCAGAAATCTTTCCTGATGATTCTCTGATCATGCCACTTCCGTGTTTGCTCCTTGTACATCTTTGCATTCTCATATGCCTGATTACGAAATTCTTCTAACTCGTGAAGTTGAAGAATTCGGGATTCACCGGCTTTTGCAAGATCACAATTTAAGAACTTGGATGCCCAAAAGGCTTTGTGCTCCAATTCCAGAGGAAGATGACAAGTCTTACCATAAATCAGCTGATACGGAGACATGCCAATTGGTGTTTTGAAAGCGGTTCGGTATGCCCATAACGCATCATCCAATTTGATTGCCCAATCTTTTCGTGAAGCACTCACTGTCTTTTCCAAAATCTTTTTAATTTGCCGATTAGACACTTCAACTTGCCCACTCGTTTGGGGATGATATGGTGCGGCAATCTTGTGCTTCACATTATATTTCTTCAATAAGTTCTCCATGAGCTTATTCAAGAAATGTGTTCTTTCATCACTGATAAGTGCTCGAGGCACACCAAACCTTGAGAAGATATTTTGTTTAAGGAAGCTTACCACTGCTCTAGCGTCATTAGAGGGGAGAGCTACGGCTTCCACCCATTTGGAGACGTAGTCCACAGCCACCAGAATATAATTTTTCCCAAATGAGGGTGGAAATGGCCCCATAAAGTCTATTCCACAAACATCAAATAATTCCACTTCAAGCATGCCCTTTTGAGGCATCTTATTCTTTCTAGAAATATTTCCTGTCCGTTGGCATCTGTCACATTCCTTCACAACGACTTGGGCATCCTTAAACAACGTGGGCCAGTACAACCCGGATTGGAGGACTTTTGCGGCTGTCCCGTCTCCACTAAAGTGTCCCCCATAATCTGAGTCATGACAAGCCTTTAAGACTTCATTTTGTTCTTCCTCAGGGACACATCGACGAATTAGTCCGTCTACCCCTTTCTTATACAAGAATGGTTCGTCCCACAAATAAAACCTGCAATCATGAAGAAACTTTTTCTTTTTGTTATAATCAAAGTCGTTAGGAATTATACCACCTACCAGGTAGTTTGCGTAGTCCGCAAACCAAGGAACACCCACCACCGCGAGGATTCTTTCATCTATAAACTCGTCCTTTATAGGGTGTTCCTCTTCCGTCTCTTCAATCGGAGACATTCGGGACAGATGGTCAGCAACGGTGTTTTCACACCCCTTTTTGTCTCGAATTTCAAGGTCAAATTCTTGCAACAGCAAGATCCATTTGAGCAGCCTTGGCTTCGAGTCCTGTTTAGAAAAAATATATTTCAACGCAGCATGGTCAGTATAAACAATTACCTTTGTTCCCAACAAGTATTGCCGAAATTTGTCAAAGGCATAAACCACAGCTAGTAACTCCTTCTCTGTGGTTGCATAATTCATCTGGGCTGGATTCAACACATGGCTAGCATAGTAGATGACGTGGAGGCGTTTGTATTTTCTTTGCCCCAAGACTGCCCCTACTGCTATATCACTCGCATCGCACATTATCTCAAAGGGTAGAGACCAGTCAGGCGAGATCACTATAGGAGCAGACACCAATTTATTTTTCAGAGTCTCGAAGGCTTCGTTGCACTTTTTGTCAAACAGAAACGGAGTATCCTTCACAAGCAGGCTAGTCAAAGGTTTTGTGATCTTGGAGAAATCTTTGATGAACCTACGATAGAATCCTGCATGTCCCAAGAAACTCCGTACACCTTTCTCATTCACAGGGCGAGGGAGATTGGCGATCACTTCCACTTTTACCTTGTCAACTTCTATCCCTTGATGGGAAATTTTATGACCTAGTACTATCCCTTCTCTCACCATGAAGTGACACTTTTCCCAATTCAGAATTAGATTGGTTTGTTGACACCTTTCCAGCACAAGTGACAGATTATACAAACAATTTTCGAAAGAAGATCCAAAAACCGAAAAATCATCCATAAACACTTCCATGTGCTTTTCAAGCATATCGGAAAATATGGATGTCATGCACCTCTGAAATGATGCAGGTGCGTTGCATAAACCAAATGGCATTCTTCTATAAGCCAAGATTCCATATGGGCATGTGAATGCTGTTTTTTCTTGACCCTCAGGTGCCACCGCAATTTGGTTGTACCCTGAGTACCCATCCAGAAAACAGTAGAAATCATGACCTGCCAATCTTTCTAACATCTGATCGATAAAAGGTAAAGGAAAGTGGTCCTTCCTTGTAGCAGTGTTCAGTCTTCTATAGTCTATGCAAACTCTCCATCCTGTAACAGTACGGGTGGGGATCAACTCATTTTTCTCATTTTTTATCACAGTTGTCCCTCCCTTCTTTGGTACCACATGAATTGGGCTCACCCACGAACTGTCAGATATTGGGTAAATTAACCCCGCATCTAAAAGTTTCACAACCTCCTTGCAAACAACTTCTTTCATAGCTGGATTCAGTCTTCTTTGAGGTTGGACGACCGGTTTCTGATCATCCTCCACCAAAATCTTGTGCATACACATTGTCGGGCTGATTCCTTTCAAATCGTCCATCGCCCACCCAATAGCACCCTTGTATTTCTTTAGGACTTTGATTAGCTCTCCTTCTTGGGTCTCTCTCAAACCTGAATTGATGATTGCTGGACATTTTTCCTCATTGTCAAGAAAAACATATTTGAGATGTTCTGGTAATTGTTTCAACTCTATCCCCTTTTTTATATTCTGTTTTGATTCTGAAGATGTTTTAGGTCGAAGCTCCTCCCACCGTTGCGGTCGGGAACGAACCCAAGGCGGTTGTTCCTTTAACATTGCTACCACTTCGGATTCTTTCTCATCAATTCCTTCAGTATCCTCAACAATAGATAAGCTCAAAACTCTCTCCAAAGGAAGCCTGGGTGTTGTAATCTGCATAGATTGAGCAAAAACTGTATCTAACACTTCAATACTTTTACTCGCCCCTTCGTCATCCTTGAATTTCATAGTATCCCTCACATCAATTTTGAGCTTTTCATCATAAACTTTGAGGGTCATCATTCCTTCCTCAATATCTATCATGCATCTTCCCGTTTCCAGGAAAGGTCTTCCCAATATGAGAGGAATCTCCTCATCTTCCGGCATCTCGAGTATCACAAAATCCACCGGGAATACAAATTTATCAATCTTCACCAGAACATCTGTTGCTATACCATAGGGTCTCTTCATAGAATGATCCGCAAACTGCAGTGTCATGCGAGTATCCTGCACCTCCCCTAACTCAAGTTTTTTGTAAATTGAGAGGGGCATTAGACTCACACTTGCTCCCAAATCGATCAGTGCCTTTTTGAAGGATCTATCTCCAATGCTACAAGGAATAGTGACTGCACCTCTATCTTTTTTCTTCATCGGAATTTTTAGGCCCTGCAAAATAGCACTACAAGTTTCAGTTAGCATGACTGGCTCGCTGTCGATCGACCTTTTCTTTGATATGATGTCTTTCATGAATTTGGCGTAGATTGACATCTGTTCCAGAGCTTCAGCAAAAGGTATGTTGATCTCGAGCTTCTTGAATAATTCTAAGAATTTCTCAAAAAAAAATTCATGGAGATCTTTCTTCTTTGTTCTTGTCGGAAAAGGAAGAATGATCTTTGGTTTTTGTTTCTCTTGCTGGCTTGTCGGCTTGACTACCACTTCTTCAGTTTGTTTTGGCTCTTCTCTAATCTCCAAGTCAACTTCCAACAATCCCTCTTCTTCAACCTGTTCGTCAACTTGTGGTTCCTTAGCCTTTCCTTTTCTTGTGACCACAGCTTTAATGTGACTTTGATCACGGGGATTAATGATTGTCCCACTAGGAAGTGTGCCAGGTGCATGGGAGTTTGAAGCTAACTGTTGGGCAATTTGACCCATCTGAATTTCAAGATTTTTTATGGATGCTGTAGTGTTTTTCTGATTATTTCGAGTCTCCTCTTGGAATTGGATGTTGTGAGCTACCATTTTTTCAATTGCGATCTCCCAATCTGCCTTCTTAGGTACCTGTTGTTGCTGCTGCTGATATTGATTTTGATATTGACCCTGTGCCTGTTGTTGCACGTTCCCTCTTTGATCTTTCCATGCAAAGTTGGGATGATTTTTCCACCCCGGGTTGTATGTGTTGGAGTAGGGATTGTTCTGCTTTAAAAAATTTATATCTTCGATCTGTTGCGGTGTTGCAAAACAATGAACAGTATTGTATGGTCCATTGCAAATGTCACACACTTCACTCGGTGCATGTTGCACTTGAGCCACTTTCTGAGCACCTATGTTTAGTGCTCTCAACCTTTTCTCTACCTTTGCAGCAACAGCTTCTTCAATTTTCACCTGTTTATTTGTTTCAAGCTTCAAGTCAATAACTGCAGATTTGCTTGATACCCTGTCATATAACTCTAAATGCTCGTTCGAGGCAATAGCTTCAATTATCTTCTTCATACCGGTGGCTGTTGCAAAGTTGGCTGAGCCACCAGCTGCTGAATCAAGGATTTGTCTTGTTTGAATTCGAAGACCATTGACAAACATTTGCATTTGTTCAGTTTCATCCATGTTGTGAGTAGGACAAGCCACTAGGATTCTCTTGAATCGTTTGTAGGCATCTCCTAGTGACTCACCCTCCTTCTGTTTGAAGTTTAGGATCTCATATCTTTTCCGCAATGACACAGATGCGGGAAAATACTCCTGCAAGAATGCTGTTTCCATGTGCTCCCATGTAGTGATGCTACCAGCAGGTAAGGAATAGAACCACTCTTCAGCCTCATCTGCTAAAGTGAATGGGAACATACAAAGTCGGACTGCTTCTTCGCTATGTCCTGGCATTTTCAGTGTTGTGCTCATGGTTAAAAATCTTTGCAGATGCTTGTTGGCATCTTCATTCACTCTTCCAGAGAAGGACCTTCTTTCGAGTTGATTAATGGTGCTGGGATGCAGCTGGAATTGTTCCACAGTAACTGGTTGGTTGACAATTGTCATACGACCACCCGGGGTGTTGGTTCCACCGTAGTCACTGAGGAGTCTCTCTGGTGGTGGTGGATTAGCAGCCATGATTTCAGGAATTGTTTCCGTGTCTGAATCTGAATTCTCTGAGTGCACCGAAACAACTTCTTCCTCCGCTTTCTCTGCTAATTCCAGTTTCTTTCTGTTAGCTTGTCTGAGTCTAGCACGAAGAGTTCTTTCTGGATCTGCGTCAAAAGGAAAATCCGCTGAGGTCTTACCTCGCATAAACAAGTTAGACAAAGATTAGAATTGAATAACAAAATTGTCACAGATAAAATTTTGGTTGGAAAGCAACAAAATTTCGATAGAATAGAAATTAAAATATGTAGTTTGGCAATCCCCGGCAACGGCGCCAAAAACTTGATCGGAAAAATAGCAAGTGTATTATTTTTACCGATGTAGTAATAAGGAGTTGTATTTCCAAGTATCGATCTCAAGGATTGCGTAAGAAATACTTATTTTAATTTGATTCTATCAGAACAAAAAGATAATGGTTTGGTTGTATTTGAAATAGTAAACACGAAAATAGTAAAAATAATTTATTAAGATAAAAGATGCTAGGGTGAGTGGTTGAGTTACCCGGTTATGAATTCAGTCAAGATTTCCTTAATACATATGAAACATTCAATCACCTAACCTCAGAATGTTCTTACTTAAGTCCTTAAGGAAGAAACTATTAAACTACCAATTCTTACTCAAATGTCCATTCAATTAATCATTGGTTTTAATCATACAAAATATCAAGGTTTACGGTGATTTACGAAAGTTACTAGTCCTAGATGATGCATTCATAAACCCAATTGTGTGAAAACCCGAACAATCACAATCCTGTTATTGAAAGTTATAGATCAATTTATATTTGTCCGATACAAATGCATAATAACATCACACAATTGAATTGAAATACGTAACATAGTAATCAAGAAATCATTTGTTCAAATTCATAACATGCGATAACATCAAGACCACCCCCCTAGCATCAGGGGGTTTAGCCTCTCATAGTACTTAAAGAACTCATAAAGTAAAGATTAGACATTACAAAGAATTAGGAGAGTTTGATCTTCAATGGTTGATACCCTTGAATCTCGCCATCTTCAAATACGTCGTATTCGCTATCTTCTCCAATGCAATGCTTTCGTTCGTCGGTAAAAAGGTCCATCTTCTTTCTCTTCCAGGCCTTCTTATAGTTTCAGATCACTTTCTTCCAAGCAAAAGGTCCAAACTACCCTTAATGAGGAGAATCGGTTCACAAAGCAAAAATTAGGTTTTCCATGCTGCGTCCAATCAACACGGCCGTGTGTCACCACACGGGTGGCCGTGTTGATCACCATAATTAATTATTTTCAGCATCAGCTACAGAGGCAACAACACGGGCCGTGTTCCTACACACGGGTGCCCGTGTTGATGCACTGTTTTAATCAACACGGCCGTGTGGTGGAACACGGGTGCCCGTGTCGATCTCTGTTTTTCTTCTCCTCTCTTGCCCTGCCTGACCAACAACACGGGCAGTGTTGTCGCACACGGGTGCCCGTGTTGACCTGTTGTTTCTTCATATTATTGCCTTTCATAGTGTCCATAACTTCACCATTCTTGCTTTTAAACCTGTGCAATGGCCTGTAACAATGACACTACCAAACGAAGCATAAACGAGATCTTTTTGACATAAACTTGTAATCAAATGCAATGCGATACCAAATCAACAAAACATGATAATTGACTCCAAAGCAACTAAAAACAAACAAAAATCTTACCAAAGTGATGAAAATATGTCGGATTAACGGCGGGAATTCAATGGAAATGGTGGCCGATCAGTGCCTAACACCTTCCCATGACATAACTACCCCCTTACCCAGATCTCTGACCCGTCTTTTACTAGTTTTGTTTGTAAAACTTTTAGGCTTTTGTTCGCTTTCTAGCCATTCCTTTGGATAAATAGAAGTGCGGTGGCGACTCGACTTTGTATGCTTTGCTTTTGATTTAGTCAATAAATCTAAAGGTAACGAATACACCGCTACACTATGCTAGAAAAGACTTGTTTCGCATTGGATTGGGCTGCTAAGCGTCTGAATCAGTATATGTTGAATCATACTACTTGGTTGATATCCAAAATGGATCCAATCAAGTATATTTTTGAGAAGCCTGCTTTAACTGGGAGGATTGTCCGTTGGCAGATGTTGTTATCCGAGTATGATATTGAATATCGATCTCAAAAATAAATTAAAGGTAGTGTCTTGGTTGACTATTTGGCTCACCAACCGATTGAAGATTATCAGTCAGTACAATACGATTTTACTGACGAAGAGATCTTGTACTTGAAAATGAAAGATTGTGATGAACCATTGCTTGAAGAAGGGCCAGAAACTGGTCCCCGTTGGGGCATGGTATTTGATGGAGTTGTTAATCAGTATGGTAATGGCATTGGGGCAGTGATTATTACTCCTCAAGGCACTCATTTTACGTTTACAACTAGATTGACTTTCAAGTGTACCAATAATATGGCTGAGTATGAAGCTTGCATTTTGGGTCTTGAAGAGGTCATTGATCTTAGAATCAAGTATCTTGACGTCTATGGAGATTCAGCTTTGGTTGTGAATCAGATCAAAGGTGAATGGGAGACGAATCAACCCGGTTTGATACCATATAGAGATTATGTGAGGAGGATTTCAACTTTCTTTACAAAGGTAGACTTTCATCATATCCCTCGAGATGAAAACCGGATGGCAGATGCTCTTGCAACGTTGGCTTCAATGATTATGGTGAAATTTTGGAATGAGGTTCCCAATTTGACTGTGATGCGTCTTGATAGGCCAACTCATATGTTTGCTTTTGAAGAAATCAAAGATGAAAAACTATGGTAATATGATATCAAGTGTTTTCTCCAAAGTCATATTTACCCGTCTGGGGCATCTTTGAAAGATAAGAAGACTTTAAGAAGATTAGCTGGCAACTTCTACCTGAATGGTGATGTGCTTTACAAGAGAAACTCAGATATGGTTATGCTCATATGCATGGTGTAAGACCCCAATTTTGACCATAAGATCCCTCATGCAATTTCATCATATGCATTAGCATTTGGATCATACCTTGGCATCCTCCTTACCCCTCTTTCATTGGGTTTGTTTTGGGAGAGATCACCAAGCACCATGTAATTGTATCATACTTGTATATTATCATTTTACTAACCAAAATACCAAAAATATGTCTTTGTATGTGCCTAACTCTTTTGTAGGTACGGCATGATCCCATTGATTTATCAAGTTCATATCTAGGGTTTGAGACCCTCAAGGCAAAGAGCACAACCATGGATTTACCCACAAATGGTTATAAGCATCATATATGAGTCCCAATGATTCCTACATGTCATATTGATCAAGCATTCTTCAAGAGTTTGGAGGTGATTTGCCTTGGAAACTCTAGTTTGACTGGGTATCTTGAGTAACTTCTCCAACAAGCTATCTCCCCAATTGATCAAGTTCCTTGAGGGAAACTTCAAAATTCATAATCTTATTCATATATGGTCTACCATGAGCCAAGAAAGTCAAAAGAATTGAAGGTTAGCAAGTTGGTTGATGGTGGTTGGCCAGATGAATTCATCTGATCAAAACTGGGCTTCCCTAGACCTTATCTTCTACAATTTTCACCATATGAAACTGATTCCAAGAGCAACGTTACTCTAAATGACATTCCAAACAACTTTCATGTTGATACCTAGAGCTAGTTTTGCTTGGAATATCATTTTCTATGTTGAAACATTATAGGTCATTTTGTCTAAACCCTAATTTGAAAGTCAACTTCCCAAGGCCATAACTTGCTCAATTTTTATGAGATGAAAGATTTCCAAGTCTCACAATCAAATTCAAGATGTCTACTTAAAGTTTTATGTTTTGAGTGAGAGCTAAATCAACTTTTATGAGCATGTGATATGAGGATACATTGTAGGTCATTTCTGACCTATACCATTGAACAAGTGATTTTTCCAAACTTCAAAAATGCATAACTCTATCATTATAAATCCAAATGACATGAAATTGGTGACCACTTTGAAGGTATTTGAAATATCTACAACTTTTATGAAGACACTTTTCTAATTTTAAGATCACATAAAAAGTTAAGTAAGGTGGAATCTTGAGATAACATGTTGAAATTTACAAACTTCCACCTCAAAATTTACCACGATCCAAGTTCCAAATGAAAACGTGTTCAACATCAAACTTGTTCCCTTTGATCTAAGCTTTCCAAAGAACCCAAGTTCATGCATTTTGGATGAAGTTTGCTAGGTCTGTGCATGGCTTTAATAGAGCTATATCATTGGAGAAAATCAAATGTCCAAAACTCCACATATCATTGCCTTTCCACTCAAGCCTCATTTGAACTTCAGAACAGTTGGATATGGATCAAATTGGATTGCTTCATGAGCATGTACACACCTATGCAAGCTTGTGATTGAAGTGACCAAATTTAGCAATTTTTCAAGTGTGCAATTATCAATCCCAAATGCTATAAATACAAGGCCTCTGAGCTCAATTCAAACACACCTTGTGCGCCAGCTTTGCCCCCCAATTGAAACCCTCACATTTCAAAGGAAAACCTGAGAATTTTAAACTCGAAAATTGAGTTAGAATCTCACTGTTTAGAGATTCAAGAACTCTAGGATCCAAAGCTTTGTACCATTGTTAAACCTCTCCTGCAAGCTTCTCAATTGTGATCAGATCAAGGTTGAAGCAAGCAACATCAAGTTTTGCACAACATTGAAGGTAAATTTCAGAAAACTTCATCTCTTCGATTCTCACTCAATTCTCATCAATTCTCTTGGATCTTTGGTTGTCTGAAGTCATACCAATGTAGGAAAGAAGATTGAGTTGCTTAGACGTCAAATCGAAGCAACTCAGTTGACACACCTCAAAATTCAACTCCTCATATCTTTCTATATATTTGGAGTTAGTTGAAATTGAGGTCAGATTCGTGCTCTATGCCATTTTTTCTTTCAAATCATGTCCTCCTTTTTCATTTTCTTGATGGTGATGAGTGAACTAGTCCGGTGGACCTCGCCTGAGAAGGTGACCGGAGGTCCAGCGCCGGTGATGTGTTGGACAGGTTCTGAGCCATTGATCTCATTTGAAATGTTTTAATCTCACGCGTTGGTTTTAATTACCATCCCTGCAGCGCATTGACTTAGGTCTATTGTGGAACACTAGTTTGTGTCCACTTGATCTGCCACCTCAATTAATGAGGGAAATCAAGTGGCTCACGTTTTTTTGATTTTTTGATTTTTGTTTTAATTCATTTGTTTTTCATTAATTCATATTAATTTTAATATTGATCCAAAAAATATGAGAGTTTCACCAAAAAAAAATTAAATAAATTCCTCTTTCATATTCTGAATTAAAATTATTTTTTGGATCATTATTAATATTTTTCATGATTTAATTGATTCTGTGATTATTTTTAATTGTTTAAAAATACTTTTAAGTCTTTAAAAATTCTGAAATTTTTTCTCCAAGGTCCTTTGACCTTGTTTGACCTATGATGAATCTCATGCCCATTTCTTTGGTGTTTTGATGAGGTTTTAGGAATTTGGCAAACCATATTTAATTTAAATGTCTTATTTTAGTATTTTTTTTAATTTGAATAAATGCCAAATAATTGTGTTGACCTCTTGTGATGGTTTGTGTAAGTTTGACTTGTGTTGTTGGGCCTTGGTCAAGGTTGATTTGACTTTGTTAAGTTAATATCATTGAATTTAGGGGATTGATGGAATGTACATTCCATCTCCCAAAATGAATGAATAATATTAATTTGGTAAAAGTCATCCTTTGACCAATTTGATTTTTGATCCATTTCCCTCCCTCTTCATCTATTTCCCATTCTTTATGCATTCATCTCATTTGACCTATGATATCTCTAAGTCCTAAGGCTAGTTGATTACAAAATCAACATAAGTATGGATGAGATTAGGCCACCTCTTTTGCATATTCTTTTTCTGTGTGGTATGTTTCATGAGCATAGTCCATTATACTATGTCTCTAACATGCATTAACACCAAAATTCTATTTCCCGATCTCAAATAGTTGTGACTTCTACATAAGTCCAATTACGATTGCTTAACATAGCGCTAAATTTTTGACACAAAAGGCATAGCATTCTAGTTAGTGAGATTGTAAGTCTCCCCTCTTTCATGGTATTGTGTGGAAACTTGGCCTTTTTTCTTTCCTTTGGAATATATCTTGGCTCAAGCATTCATGCTTGTGATAAGTGGGTTGAGTGTTCTCCAAAGAATGACTTAAAATGAATCGCAAAAGCAAAACAATATTAACTTCTAACTTATTAACAACTAACATTTAATTTCAAGCCCTTTATTTTAATGCACTTTAATTTTTAAGTTCTATTCATTTGCCATTATTCATACCATTCTAATTGTTTATGTTAATGCAATATTCACTTTGTCCATTTGGACCATATTGTGTGATATATCTTGTTTGTGTATATTTTGTTTGTTTGTGTGGTCTTTGGCCATTAATGTACATAATAAGAACAAAAAACCCTAAAAACCTTTTGTGTGTACTATTGACTTGATCTTGGACAAATTTGACTTAGAATCTAGACAACCTCCCTATGCTAAAGGACTTGGCCAATGCTAACATTTGTGTAACCAAGTGCTTGCAATTTGAAACTTCGTCTTATACATCTGTGAAGATCCCTTTGAGTTCATCTGCAACATGATCATTGTGAAGATGCTATTTTGAACTTGTGACTTGATGAATTCATCTTCTACATGATCTATTTTGAAGAAGATCATGGAGTGGCTTAACTTGGATGTGGCTATCTTTACTTGATGCCTTGCTCTTCAAGATTGATATAATTGTACATTGTGTGTTGCTTGATTCAAAATGTCCAAGGGAATTTGGGTTTCTATAAGACATTCTTGTCTATTGGATTGCTCCTCATTGGTCAGATCTTTTCAACTCTTAACTTTTAATTTTGTGCATAGGATTAGTCTCTTCATCTCCTCCCCATTTCTTTAATTTCAAAATATCTCCCTCCTTTTAAAAAATCTTCCTTGTTTGAACTAGTTTTGTTCTAAACTTTGACCACTTTACAAAAATTAGAAACTTTGGCCTTATGCCATTGTATTTTCAAACTTCTTTTCTTAAATCAAACTTGTAAATAAATGATCAGTCACCATTTACATTGAGTTTTCATTACTGATCCGACGCGAAACAGAGGCATTTGACACACTGTGGAAGCATTTATGGTACATTTCGAGTTAGTTTTACTTCCGTCATTTTACTTACGCGTTTTTAATCTTTGTTATGTTTTACCTTTTATTATCATGATTTTATGCGTGGGATAGCTGTGTTTTTGTCCGACAAATCCAGGTAGAAGAACCAAAGAACTCAGAACAAGACAGTGCGAGATTCCGGCAAGCAAAGGAGCAGAAAACCCCGGTACAGGAGGCCTGACACGGCCACCCGTGTCAGGGCAAGGGAAGACAAGTGAAGAAAATAATAGCCTGATACGGCCACCCGTGTCAGCTGACACGGGCCGTGTCAGGCAGTGCCCTCAACCGTGTCACCCCTGCCATGGGCGTGTTAGCTTAAACAGTAGGTTGACACGGCCACCCGTGTCAGCTGACATGGGCCGTGTCATCCCAAGCCTAAAAAATCCAGTTTTCTCAGGTTTTTCGTTCGTCAGGCTTTTTAGAGACATCTTTGGACCTGTCCAACTACTGCTGGGAATTTTCACTATAAAAGGAGGTCTTCTGCCAAAGGAAAAGCATCTTGGAATACGGAAAAACACAATATTGTGAAGCAATCAAGTATTACAGAGATCAAGGAATTCAGAGAGCTGACGATATTCATGAGCGGGAGCGATTGAAGATCAAAGTCATCCAATTACTTGTAATGTGTAATTTTTATCTTGAATTTGTTTTGAACAATATGAGTAGCTAAACCCCCCAATGCTAGGGGGTGTCCCTGATTTAGAATTATAATGAATTTGAGTTTACATTTGCATTTATAATATTGTTTTTACGGTAACCTTTTGATGTGGTTATTTCTTTCTCTTTCGGACCAATTGAGATTGATTTGTGGTTATCAATTAGGCTGGACCTCCCTTGATAAGGTTTTCATAAGGTTTCTCTACAGTAGATATCACCTAGGACTAAGGATACCCTGTATGAACCAGAGTATTCTTGATATTATACAGCTTAACTTCACCCTAATTGTCTATTGTAGCACCTCAAATTTGCACCCCCTACTCATGCATTCATTTCATTTTTTTAGGTCATTAACATTACATAGTGCATTGCACCATATCAACTAGAACTGGCATCAAGAGAATTCCTCAGGGCAAGAGACCAAGCATTTCCTTGAGATGAAAGCCACATGAGAATTCTAGAGAGCTTATATGAATCAAGGTTCATTTTGAAGCTATTGTACCAAGGGTTGAAGGCTCAAAAGTCATCAATACATGTCCAGGTCATCTGAGGCCCATAAAAGTCAACTGAAAGTCAATTGAGGGCTAGGAGGTGGAGAAGTGGTTTGAGATACTTCATTCATGTCCAAAAGAGGTTTATTCATCATGTCAAACATCTACATTGAAGGTTTTGAAGTCAGATCAAAAGTTTCCCAAAATGGAAAGTGACCTGTAATTTCAAGTTTCCAAAAATGACAAGTTTTTGGACCACATTCAACTTGACTTTCCAACAACAAAAAAGCTTCAAATGAAATTTTGGTCAACATAAAAGTTGAAGATCTTTCTCTCCCATTTCCAAAAAGTCCAAGATCATGAGCATCTGATGGATGGTTGAGAAGATATGATCCAATGATTGCCAAGTGTGCTTGAAACTTCAAAGTGCCATAACTTTTGATCCAAAACTCCAATTTAGGCCACTCTTTTTGCAAATTGCATGTCATGACCTATATTTTCCAAATCCATCATTGCATTGCATGAAACTTAATCACATGATCATTTGGCTATGCATGAGTATTTTGGAGGGAAAATACCAAATTCAAATTTGGTGCATCATATGAACAAAATTCCAATCCAATTATGTGCATGAGATGATTTGAAGTGAATTTGAGCATTCATGTGGTACTGTTCACGTGTACAATTTGCCATGCACCTCACTTTTCCAATTTTGGTCATACACCTCATATCTTCCTAATTACAATTAGCCATTGCTTAATTAATTTTTCAGGATGATTAACATGTAGTATAAAGCCTTAATCCTAACAGAATTTTGATAACAACAACTTCTAGATCTAGATTTGAGATTTCCCTCCATTTTTTTCTCTCATCTCAAACTTCAAAATTCTCCACATAACATAGCAATTTTCTTGCATATTCTGGATTATGGAGTGTAATTGATAAAGATTCAAGCCTTGATTTGAAGAATTCAAGCAGAAATCCAGTTGTGCAAGCTCAAGAACATGAAGATGGAAACTGCCATTTGAGCTAGATCCAAGCATTTCCAAGCTTCAATTCATACATCAAACTTCAAGTCATCATCTCAGGATTGGATCTGGACACTTGCAAGGCCTTGAATCTACAGTTTCCATTGACTGCTCTTCAAGAGGTACCTTAGTAGCTTTAACTCATTGCTTGAATTGCTTTGCTTATGGTTGGCATACCACCTAGGTAATCATCCTTTAACTCCATGTAGTCTGGAAGCCCTGTCGTTTCTTTTGGCGGGCATTTGGCTGAAGTCCTCCTTAAGAGGCAATGACTGTGTTTGTTTACTTTTGTGCCATGTTACTTAAGTCCTCCTAAGTGAAGAGGCAATCGGCAGATAGAAGGGACTAGCAGTCAGTCCCCTGCTAATCGTTTGAGTCGTTCATTATGCTCGCACTACGTGCTGAGGCTCTTGAACCTAACCCCAAGATCCTTTGTATATAGAGTCAGTCAAGTGGAGTAGGGTCCCTTATTCTAGATCCTCACGTTTTCATTGATTGAAGCTCACCCAGGCCCGAGTTAAGAGCTATGAGGTCCAATCCTCATTACCTTTCATCTGCTCACCCTGACGGTCAATGTCAGCGGTTAAGAGCCTTCATACCCTACAGTCGGCGTGTTTGTCGAGGTCGACATGACCCCTTGACTAAAGCCTTACCCTTGATGTTTGAGCCCCTTGTTGGTGTGTTTGCTTCATGCTGTATGTGTTTGTGTGGTGTGATTGTATCCCTATAGGATTGCTAGACTTCGCGTAGTCTCTCGTTTGCATGTCAATTAAGGTAGCACGGTTCCTTCGTCTAGGACTTCCTTTCTTGCGTGAGCTTTCCTAAAACACAAACAAACATTATCTTCCCTTAAGGACACGTTGACTCCTTCTACTTCAGGTGAGTAAGTCTCCCAAGGTCGAGCATCCGGTAGATTGCGTAGTAACGTTGTTCACTTAAAAAACACAAAACAAATAGAAATAGTTTAGCCGAACTACGGCAACTCTAATTCTCATGTCCAGATGTGATACGTAGGCACGAGATGCGACGTCTTGTCGAGTTTGACTGACAACTAACATTAATCCTTTTCTCTCGCCCTCGTTGCGATTGAGACCATCCCTTTCTCTTGCCCTATTTGCAATCGAGTCCCGGCTTCTTTTCGTGTGCGTTTGTTTGGAGTCTGATGTAAGTTCAGCGATTGGCATTCGGTTTCCCGTTTGTTTGTTGTTTGTTAGGAGTCTGATGTAAGTCCAGCGACTGGCATTCAGTTTCCTGTTTGCGTTTCTTTGTTCGGAGTCGGATGTAAGCCCAACGATTGGCATTCCGTTTCCTCATTTGCGTTTGTTTGTCCGGAGTCAGATGTAAGACCAGCCATTGGCAGTCTGTTTCCGTTTGCGTGTTTTCTTTTGACGTCTCAGCGTCCCGTTTTAGCGTTTTGTTTCGGCGTGCGTTAGCCGAGCTACGAGTGCTCTGATTCTTCCTCCGGTTGGAGAAGATACGTATGCATAGGATGCGATGTCCTAGCGAGCACGTTTCCCGTTTCCCCGAACTACGTCGACTCTGATGTTTGTGTCTGACAAACTACGTAGGCCTAGGATGCGACATCCTGCCGAGTCATCTTCTTCCGTCTTCTTTCATCTGTGTTCTATTCCAGTCTTGTGCAGTTTTTGAGAAGTTTATCAGCAACCTTATTCTATTCTTTTGAGCGTGGATCCCGTCGAGTACGACGGACGTGAGGGGGTGCTAATACCTTCCCCTTGCGTAACCGACTCCCGATCCTTGCAATCTCTGGTCGTAAGACCATTTCCTTTCTAGGTTTACTTCGAGTGTTTCCTTTCCCTCCTTTGGGATAAATAACACACGGTGGCGGCTCTGTGTCTTTTCCCGCCGGTTGTTTTTCGCGAATGCGACAGCTGGCGACTCTGCTGGGGAATCCTCCCTAAGCGAGTCAATCCTAGCGCTCTTTAGGATAGTTTTGGTTGCTTTTACTGCTTTATTTATTGCATTGATTATTATGCTGTGATTGTATATATTTGCATATATGTTTGCATGCATCATATTATCATTGTGCTGGCTGTGTATCTGTTTCTATGTTGGGTGGGAATCACACTAGGTAAAAGGCCCAATACCCAGGCTATGAGTGAACTTTAGGACACCTAGGAATAGAGTGATTCATGGGAAGCGGGTGCTATGGCGCCACTTAGCGGAACATGGTATCGCGAGCAGTTCAGATCCTGATGGGGTATTATCGTTGCATACATCTGGTGTGTATATGATGATATTCTTGAAAGGGTTGTTTATCCTGCGTTTCCCTTAACCTTACCTTGGCCTAGATGACACCCGTGAGTGGGGAGGGAATGAATCATTTACAGGTACTGTTGGTGACTTGATCTGTTGGTGACCGTGTCCTGTTGGTGACTTCTGTTTGGGTCCTGTCGGTGACTTGGTTCTGAAGTATGGGTTCCAGATGACCTTGATCTGTGGTTTCTGATGCCGAGTTCATGCCGAAGCTCTGATCCTGTGCCTCGTGATACACAGCCAACCAGTCATGGTCGCATCATTTGCATCGTAGCATGTTTATTTTCAAAAAAAAAATATAATGCAAAAAAAAAGCTAATTTGCTCATGCATATCATTTCTCAGGTTCATTCAAGAGTCTGTTCACGTCAGGAGATGGTAGCCATTCCAGAGTTGAAGAGGAAGACTTGCACCTACAGCTTTTACCGTGAGCCGTTGACAGCTTTGGCGGAGTTGAGTAACCTTGTGACCGGTTGTAATCAGAAGGTGTTTGATGATCAGTATGGGGATATTCTGACATTGTTGAAGATGGTGGTTGATCCAGTACCTTTGCAGACCCTCTTGCAGTTTTATGATCCAGAGCTCCGTTGCTTCACCTTTCAGGACTATCAGTTAGCGCCTACTCTTGAAGAGTATTCCATCCTTACGAATGTCCGAGTCAAATACCAAGTACCTTTCCTAGATGTGCCAAAGGAGGTGGATTTCAGGGTTGTTGCTAAGGCTCTTTATTTGAGTATCAAGGAGGTGAGTGATAATTGGAAATCAAGTGGTGATGTTTTGGGTTTGTCCTTGAAGTACCTGCTAAGGATGGCTAAGGAAGAAGCGAAGAGAGGAAATTGGGAAGCTTTCAACGCTCAGTTGGCTATCATGGTTTATGGAGTTGTGTTGTTCCCTAGTATGCCTACTTTTGTGGACCTTGCAGCAATCACTATTTTCATCGGAGGAAACCCGGTGCCTACCTTGTTAGCTGACACTTATTATGCTATACACACCAGCATGGTAAGGGTGGAGCTATCAAGTGTTGTCTCCCATTGCTACTCAAGTGGTTTTTATCCTTCCTACCAACCAGTGGACCTTTTGTGGATACTCAGAATACTCATAAATGGACTCAGAGGATTATGTCACTCACATCTTATGATATCAGGTGGCAAGCTTACAGGATGAATATGCGCAAAGTCATTATGAGTTGTGGAAGGTTTCGTAATGTTCCACTCATAGGAACTAAGGGTTGCATCAATTACAATCCGGTTCTTTCTCTCCGTCAGTTGGGTTTTGTCATGAACGAAAGGCCACTAGATGCTGAGATAGCTGAAAGTGTGTACTTTGAGAAACGGAGTGATCCAGCTAGATTGGAGCAATTGGGAAAAGCTTGGGAGAGTATTGGTGTCAAGGATGGAGCTGTTTTGGGGAAGAAGTTTGCCATTGCTATGCCTGCCTACCTTGAGTGGGTCAAGGAAAGAGTTGGAACTTTGTTGTTACCCTATGATAGGATGGAACCATTGCAAGAGCAACCGCCTTCGATACATTATGAGAATGTGCCTGCTGAGTGTTACAAACGAGCCTTAATGGAGAACCGCCAGTTGAAAGAGAAGGAACAAGAGATCCAAATGGAGCTTTACAAAGCCAGAACTGATAAGCTGAGTTTGGCTCATAAACTCAAAGGAGTGCAAGGTGAAAGTGCTAGTAGATTGAAGAACAAAAAGAGGTCCTATGAGGAGATAGAGACAATGTTGAATGAAGAGCGCCATGAACGCTTGAGGTTGCAAAAAGCGGAAGCCAATTACCAAAAGAGGATACGAGACTTGGAAAGGCAGCTTAAGGACAAAGACGTTCAGTTGAAGAAAGAAGTGGACCTAAGGCATGCATCAGAGAGCCAGCTCAGAGAAGAAGTTGTGGAGCTCAGAGTGCAACTGAAGGAGAAGCTCACTCCTTTACCTGAGTGTTCAGAGTGTGACCGGTTGATTGATCAGTGCCAGTACCTGAAGACTCTCATTCCTGGAGGACGACTTTCTTAGTTTGTCTCGTTGTTTACTTTGAGAATCACCTCCAGGATTGTTGGATGGGATTCCTTGTTTTACTCTGGTGATTTGAATCTTTGCTCGAACTATGTTGTATGATCTTTATTCCTCATGATCTATAGATGAGATTGTTGATATTTCCCTTGTGCTCATCATCCTGTGTAGGTTGCTTCCTTGGTGTTTATGTTGCAGGTTGCCATTTTTCAAAAATGGACGAGACTCTTGAATGCCTGAGAAATGAACATATCATAGGCATCATACGCATCATACACATATCATTCTTGCATTACAGGTGTTCTTGAGGAGGTTTCTCATTCTGATTCCTGTTTTAGGCAGGATTGCTGATCATCGTCTGCACCGCTACGCGACATGACTGAATCAACAGAGAAGCATGGATCAAGTTCAGGCTGAATTGGCAGAGATGAGGGCTAACATGGCCCAATTCATGAATATGATGCAAGGGGTTGTTCAAGGGCAAGAGGAGCTGCGAGCCTTAGCCCAGAGACAGGAAGCTGTGATTCCACCTGTCAACCGTAATTCGCCAGAGGGAGTCCCTATTAATGACAATGTTGCTGCTACCATTCCCGTCAATAACTATGCTATGGGTGATGAATTGAGGGGTATCAGAATCAACGGACAACCTATCGCTCCAGAGACTGCTAATGCTAGAGGGACCCGTGCTCCAGCTCGCCATCCGGCTCCTTTGGTTGATAGACAAGAGGATATGTTTACTCTCCTCAGTGATGACGATGAAGTGGGAAGGACTGAAGAGAGGGATAGAAAAGTTGATGCCCTTGCTGAGAAAATCCGAGCCATGGAGTGTCAGAACTCTTTGGGCTTTGATGTCACGAATATGGGCTTGGTTGATGGACTGAGGATCCCTTACAAATTCAAGGCGCCATCCTTTGACAAATATAATGGCACTTCTTGTCCTCGCACCCATGTGCAGGCTTATTACAGAAAGATCTCCGCATACACTGATGATGAGACGATGTGGATATACTTTTTCCAAGACAGCTTGTCTGGAGCGTCTTTGGACTGGTACATGGATTTGAAGAGAGTGTCTGTTAGAAGCTGGAGGGATTTGGGTGAAGCCTTTCTGAGACAATATAAGCACAACATGGATATGGCTCCGAGCCGAACTCAGTTACAGAGCTTATGTTAGAAGTCTTGTGAAAGCTTCAAAGAATACGCCCAGAGGTGGCGTGAATTAGCTGCCAGAGTGAAACCTCCTATGTTGGAGAGAGAGCTGACCGATATGTTTATTGGAACACTGCAGGGTGTGTTTATGGACCGTATGGGAAGTTTCCCGTTCGGTAGCTTTTCTGATGTGGTTATCTGCGGAGAAAGGACTGAGAGTCTTATCAAAGCAGGAAAGATTCAAGATTCCGGTTCTTCATCTTCGAGTTCTAAGAAATCTTTTTCAGGGGCACCCAGAAGGAGAGAGGGTGAGACTAATGATGTGCACAGTCGGAGAAATATGAACAGAGGACAGTATCGTCAGGTTGTCGCTGTGACCATCCCAGCACCCCAACCTCAACACCCTCAACAACGAGGACCACCACCACAACAACAACAGCAACGCCCATTTCAGCCAAGACAGAGAATGCCGGATCGTCGTTTCGACCCGTTGCCGATGACATATGTTGAATTGCTTCCCGAACTGCTCAGGTTGGGGTTTGTTGAACTTCGCACCATGGCTCCGTTAACGAAGATACCTGCTGGGTATGATGCCAATGTCCGGTGTGACTTTCATTCCGGTGCACCGGGGCATCACATTGAAAATTGTCGGGCTTTCCATCATAAGGTCCAGGATTTGATTAATGCCAAGACAATCAACTTTGCTCCTGTTCCGAATGTTGTGAATAATCCTATGCCTCAGCATGGCGGGCCTAGGGTGAATAATGTGGAAGATGGGGAAGCTGTAGATTTGGTAGTCGATGTTGATGATGTTCAGACTCCGCTGCTTGTGGTGAAAGAGCGTCTGTTGAAAGGGGGAGTGTTCCCGGGCTGTGATGAAAGTTGTTCAGATTGTGATGGTCAAGAGAACGGTTGTATGAAGTTGAGAAGGGGTATCCATAGTCTGATTGATGAAGGATGCTTACAGTTTGGTCGGGTTGTGAAAGATCGTGGGGTGGTATCAACTGTCACCATTTACTTTAAACCGTCTGAGGGCCCTGGACGTGCTCCAAGAACTGTTAATGCACCCGTAACTATTGACACCCCTGTAACCATATCCGCACCAGTAACTGTTGGTACTCCTACCACCATGGCTGCTTCTGGTGGAAGACCTGTTGAGAATAGTAGAGCGGTTCCGTGGAAGTATGATAATGCTTTCCGCAGCAACAGAAGGTCAGAGAATCAGATCAGACCAGTAAATCAGGCTCCAGTGACAATTGGTGTGCCAGTTAGAACTCCTATAACTGTTGGTCCGGCTGTGGACAATGTGGGAGGACCTGGAGGGTTTACTATAAGTGGTCATCTGTTGGCACCACAGACTCTGAGGGATAGCAACGCCTAGGCTCTTGCTAAGGCAAAAGGGAAGCAAGCTGCGGTTGAGGAAGGACCAGTGCAGAAAGAGGTGCCTGAGGGTTCTTTTGAGAAAGACGTAGAGGAGTTCATGAAAATCATCAAGAAAAGTGATTATAAGATCGTGGACCAACTGAACCAGACTCCGTCGAAAATCTCTATCCTTTCTCTGTTGTTGTGTTATGAGGCACACCGTAACGCCTTGCTGAAAATGTTGAATCTGGCTTACGTGCCTCAAGAGATTTCGGTGAACCAGCTCGAGAGTGTTATTGCAAATGTGAGCACGAGACACGGTTTGGGGTTCACAGATCTGGATCTGACACCTGAGGGTCGCAATCACAACAAAGCCCTGCACATCACGATGGAGTGCAAGGGCACAGTGTTGTCGCACGTGTTGGTTGATACTGGCTCGTCTTTGAATGTGTTGCCCAAGAAGGCTCTGATTAAGCTTGATGTTGAAGGGGTTGTCCTCACCCCAAGTGATCTTGTGGTCCGTGCTTTCGATGGATCCAAGCGATCTGTTTTCGGTGAAGTCACGTTGCCCGTAAAGACTGGCCCAGAAGTGTTTGACATTATCTTCTATGTGATGGATATTCAACCAGTATATAGTTGTCTATTGGGGCGTCCATGGATACATGGGACTGGGGCAGTGTCGTCAACTCTCCATCAAAAGCTGAAGTACGTATGGAATGGTCAGGTTGTGACTGTGTGTGGCAAGGAGGACATTCTTGTGAGTCATTTGTCCTCTTTCAAGTATGTGGAGATGGATGGCGAGATCCATGAAACTCTGTGCCAAGATTTCGAGACCATTGCTATTGAGAAGGTGGCTTTTGTTGAGCAGAAGAAACCAAGTGTCTCAATTGCGTCGTACAAACAGGCTTTGGAGGTTGTTAATTCGGGTAACGCAGAAGGATGGGGCAAGATGATTGACATGCCCGCAAAAGAAGACAGATTTGGTATTGGTTATCAGCCTCTCCAGTCAGGGCAGGAAGTTCAGAAAGGGTCGAGTACCTTCATCAGCGCTGGGTTGATGAATCATGGGGATGTCTTTGCAGCCGGCAGTGAAGACGGTGACAGTGATTATGATCTGGACAACTGGGTGCGCCCATGTGCTCCAGGGGAGATGGTCAACAACTGGACAGCCGAAGAAATAGTCCAAGTTACTCTTCAGACAGAGTAATTTTCTTTTGTTTTTCATTTTGCACAAAAAACCCTACGCTTTTCCCGAGGCGTAGTGGTTCATTGTAGGGCCACATCATGTTTGATTTTCAATGATTATCATTAATAAAGGACGTTTTGCAATCAAATTTGTGATCACTGTCTTTCAGTTTTTATTTTCATTTTCAAAATAATAAAAATGGCAATGTTTTTGTTTTTGTGACTTTCTTGAATTCTTTTCTAAAATAAGGCATTAAACATCGTTCATGCAGAATCGATCTCGCGGACTCCATTAAAAACAGTTCTGTTATGGCTCAGTATGATTTCGATAATCCCATTTACCAAGCCGAAGAGGAGAGTGAGGAAGATTGTGAACTCCCCAAAGAATTGGTCAGGCTATTGAAGCAGGAGGAAATGGTCATCCAACCTCATCAGGAAGAGTTGGAAGTTATTAACCTTGGTACTGAGGACGCCAGGAAAGAGATCAAGATCGGGGCTGCTTTGAAGAAATCTGTCAAGAGAGGGCTGATTGAGATGCTGCGAGAATATGTGGAGATATTCGCATGGTCGTATCAAGATATGCCTGGTTTGGATATAGATATTATGGTGCACAGGCTACCTCTCAGAGAAGATTGTCCTTCGGTAAAGCAGAAGCTTCGCAGAACTAGTCCTGATATGGCTGTCAAGATCAAAGAGGAAGTTCAGAAGCAGTTGGATGCGGGTTTTCTAGCAGTTACCAATTATCCCCCTTGGGTGGCTAACATCGTACCCGTGCCGAAGAAGGATGGTAAGGTCAGGATGTGTGTCGATTACCGAGATTTAAATAGAGCCAGTCTGAAAGATGACTTCCCATTACCTCACATTGATGTATTGGTTGATAACACTGCTCAATCCTCGGTTTTCTCTTTCATGGATGGATTTTCTAGCTATAATCAGATCAAGATGGCGCCAGAAGACATGGAAAAGACGACGTTCATTACACCTTGGGGCACGTTCTGTTATAAGGTGATGCCATTTAGGCTGAAGAATGCCGGTGCTACCTATCAGAGGGCTATGACGACTCTCTTTCATGACATGATGCACAAAGAGATTGAAGTGTACGTGGATGATATGATTGCGAAGTCTTAGACAGAAGAGGAGCACTTGGTAAACCTGCAGAAGTTGTTTGAAAGGCTGAGAAAGTTCAAACTGAGGCTGAATCCGAACAAGTGTACGTTTGGGGTGAGATCCGGAAAGCTGTTAGGCTTCATTATCAGTGAGAAAGGGATTGAGGTTGATCCAGCGAAAGTAAAAGCTATTCAAGAAATGCCTGAACCAAGAACTGAAAAGCAGGTTCGTGGGTTTTTAGGGAGGTTGAACTACATTGCACGGTTCGTATCTCACCTAACTGCCACGTGTGAACCGATTTTCAAATTGCTAAGGAAAGATCAAGCAATCAGGTGGAACGATGACTGTCAAAAAGCTTTTGATAAGATAAAAGAATATTTGCAGAAACCTCAAATCCTTATACCTCCAGTTCCTGGGAGGCCCCTGATAATGTACCTTTCAGTGACCGAGAATTCGACGGGGTGTGTATTGGGACAGCATGACGAGTCTGGTCGAAAAGAGCATGCTATATACTACCTTAGCAAAAAGTTTACCGACTGTGAAATAAGATATTCGTAGCTCGAGAAAACTTGTTGCGCTTTGGCATGGGCTGCTCGCCGACTGAGACAGTATATGTTGAACCATACTACCTTGTTGATTTCTAAGATGGATCCAGTGAAATATATCTTTGAGAAGCCAGCTCTCACCGGACGTGTGGCTCGTTGGCAGATGATTTTGACTGAGTATGATATCCAGTACACGTCTCAAAAGGCCATCAAGGGTAGTATTATGTCTGACTACCTTGTCGAGCAACCGATTGATGACTATCAGCCGATGATGTTTGAATTCCCTGATGAAGACATCATGTACTTAAAGATGAAAGATTGTGAAGAGCCTCTTGTCGAGGAAGGACCGGATCCTGATGACAAGTGGACCCTGATGTTTGATGGGGCAGTTAATGTGAATGGAAACGATGTTGGGGCAGCACTCATCAATCCTAAAGGTGCACACTTACCTTTTTCTGCCAGATTGACTTTCGAGGTAACCAACAACGAGGCTGAGTACGAGGCTTGTATCATGGGGATTGAAGAAGCCATCGATCTAAGGATCCAAACTCTGGACATCTTTGGAGATTCCGCTCTAGTGATCAACCAAGTCAATGGAGACTGGAATACTCATCAGCCGCATTTGATTCCTTACAGAGACTACACCAGAAGGATCCTGACTTTCTTCAAGACAGTGAAGTTATATCATGTCCCCCGAGATGAAAATCAGATGGCGGATGCCTTGGCTACTTTGTCTTCTATGATCAAAGTTCATTGGCATAATCATGTGCCACACGTTGCGATGAATCGACTCGAGAGGCCTGCGTATGTGTTTGCAGCCGAGTCTGTTGTTGATGAGAAGCCTTGGTACTATGATATTAAGAATTTCCTCAAAAGCCAGGAGTATCCTGAAGGAGCGTTAAAGAATGACAAGAAGACCCTGCGAAGGCTAGCTGGAAGCTTTTATTTGAATCAGGATGATGTGTTGTACAAGAGGAACTTTGACATGGTTCTGCTCAGATGCGTGGATAGACACGAAGCAGACATGTTGATGCAAGAAGTGCACGAGGGGTCTTTCGGTACCCATGCGGGTGGTCATGCTATGTCCAAGAAGTTATTAAGAGTCGGTTATTACTGGGTGACCATGGAATCTGATTGCTTCAAGTACGCTCGAAAGTGCCATAAATGTCAGATCTACGCAGATAAGGTGCATGTACCACCAAACCCTCTGAATGTCATGAATTTGCCTTGGCCATTCGCGATGTGGGGCATCGATATGATTGGGAAGATTGAACCCACTGCTTCTAATGGACATCGCTTCATCCTGGTCGCGATTGATTACTTCACCAAGTGGGTGGAAACAGCTTCCTATGCCAATGTTACCAAGCAAGTGGTTGCCCGATTCATTAAGAAGGAGATTATTTGTCGTTATGGGGTTCCTGAGAGAATCATTACTGATAATGGTTCGAACCTCAATAACAAGATGATGAAAGAGATTTGCAAAGACTTTAAGATCGAACATCACAATTCTTCTCCTTACAGACCAAAGATGAATGGTGCTGTAGAGGCGGCAAACAAGAACATCAAGAAGATTGTGCAGAAGATGGTCGTGACGTACAAGGATTGGCATGAGATGTTGCCTTTCGTTTTACATGGGTATCGTACCTCAGTACGTACGTCGACCGGGGCAACCCCTTACTCCCTTGTGTATGGTATGGAGGCAGTCCTACCTGTCGAAGTGGAGATTCCTTCTCTGAGAGTCCTGCTGGATGTCAAGCTAGACGAAGCTGAATGGATTTGGACGAGGTTTAATGAGTTGAGCCTTATTGAGGAAAAGCGTTTGGCAACCGTGTGCCATGGGCAATTGTATCAGAGAAGGATGAAGAAGGCCTTGGATCAGAAAGTGCGTCCTCGAAGCTATCAGACAGGTGATTTAGTTTTGAAGAGGATCCTTCCTCCCGGTACAGATAATAGGGGCAAGTGGACTCCGAATTACGAAGGTCCATATGTTGTTAAAAAGGTCTTCTCTGGTGGAGCCTTGATGCTAACAACTATGGATGGTGAAGATTTTCCATCCCCTGTGAACTCAGATGTAGTCAAAAAATACTTCGCATAAATTGACCCGCTGGACGAAAAGAATAAAAGAGTCCAGGCAAAAAAGGGCATCCCGGCGAACCAAGAAAAAAGAAAAAGGTTCGGGAAAAAGTTAGGGATAAAGAATGAAAGGAAGATGTACACCCGGTAAGTCGAAAACCCGCAAGGGCGGCTTAGGCAAAAATGGGTATCCCGGTGGATTGAAAACCTGAAAAGGAAATCCAGGCAAAAGAGGGATTAAAGCGAAGACTACAGTCTGAGTTATCTGTGCTTCATCACACTTCAGTGTCTACCATCTCGAAGGGTATGACCAGTCCAATCGTTCTTCTCAGAAAGCAGGGAATTTGGGGGAAATTGAGGATATACGAGTCATAACAGAATTGGAAAATAGTGGATGTCGTGTTCACATTGCCAATAGGATAGTTTATTTCCTTGTTTTGGTGCAATTACCTCTTCCTAGGAATTGCTTCCTGATGTACTTTCCTTTTCAGGCCATTTTCAATCAATAAAAGTCGTTATTTAGTTAAATTGCTCTCTTGTTTTTATTTTACTGTTTTGTTTGCAAAAACGTCCGAATTTTTGGTAAATATTGCATTTAAAAAACATGAAGGCTAGACAATAACATGCAGAAAGATAAAACATTTGAAAATCATTTTGAATGTTGAGTACACTTGGGTGTATCTTGTCCATACAATCCCCTGGGGCATGTATGTCTTGCTGTTTTGCAGGTTACTACCTTTGATTGCTAGCTGAAGCAGATGAGCCACAGGTTGTTCAAAGGTGTTTCAACACTGTCCAGTAGTGTAAGAGGTTGGGTTGTCCAAAGCAAGTTCAGGGCTTGTCTCCCCAGCAGGGTTGAGAATGCCTTTCCCCAGCAAGTCTGAGAACTGTTAGTTCCCCAGCGAGCCTGAAGATTGTTATTTCCCCAGCGGAGGTGTCTGTGGGTAGGATGTTCCTCAGCAGCCAGGTCTGAAGTGCTGTAACCCCCAGCAAGTTTGAGTTTGCAGTTCCCCCCGCTAGGTCTGGAGTTCGCTGTAATCCCTAGCAGGGTTGAGAATGTTTTTCCCTAGAAAGTCTAAAGTTGGCAGTTTCCCTAGCGGAGGGTTGCATTGGTTGTTTCCCCAACGGAGGTTCGCATTGGTTGTTCCCCTCAGCGGAGTCCCCAAGTGGATTGGGTTCAGTGGGCCGTCGCCAATGAGGAATATCCTTTCCCTAGCAGTAGTGCTATCCCCCAGCATGGTTGGAAGGTTGTTGTTTTTTTTCAACAAGTGAATCCCCAGTTGAGTCGGTTCCTATGTCGTTCCAAGGATGTCAGATCAGCAAGTATCCGCAGCAGAAGTGTTGCATGTCCCCACAGAGTTGGAAGACCGAATCAGAATCATGTGCTCAACAGAGTGATCATTTGCTCCCCCAGCAGGAGTTTTCCTCCATTTGCATCTTGCATATAGTAATCATTTGCATTTGCATCCTCAGAATGCGTAGCATTTCCATCCAATATGGAGCATTACGCCATAGAAAACTCAAACATATGCATATATGTGTTAAACCAGATTGGATTATATCCCCAGCAGAGGCGGATCATTTTCAACATCCGTATTGCACGTTTGCAGCGGTTGCTCTTGACAGCATTCAGAATTAATAATCCCTAGAGAGGTTTATTTACTCACCCGTCCGTGAAAGGAAAATTTGATTCTCCCATGTGTGGTCCCCGACAGGTGTCTGCCTTGTTGTGACACATGTGGATGTCGTCCTGGCGATACCGGTAAGTGTCGTGTCGACCCCCGTAAGGGCTAGTTTTTGGTGTCCGTAAACATCATCGTTCGATGTCGGTAAACATCGAGTCGTTTATTAACCATTGGTAAATGGTTTTGTTGTTTCAAATCCCCAGCAGATTTATTATCTATGGATCCCAGTCATCGGTAAATGTCTGGTCGTGATTCATTTTTCCCAGTCATCGGTAAATGTCTGGTCGCCCTTTTGATGTCGGTAAACATCGAGTCTCTTCCCAGTCATCGGTAAATGTCTGGTCGCCCTTTTTGATGTCGGTAAACATCATCTTTCGATGTCGGTAAACATCGAGTCCCTTCCCAGTCATCGGTAAATGTCTGGTCATGTATCTTTTCAAAATCCCCAGTAGAGTTGTCGGTAAACGTCTTGTCTGGTTCCAGTTGTAAATATCTTTTTCCTCCCCAGTTGAAGCCGCCATCGGTAAATGGCCTCGCTTTCCTGCTTCCCAGCTGCCATCGGTAAATGGCATCGCTGACTTTGATATCGGTAAATATCAAATGTTGCTTTGAAGCTACCATCGATAAATGGTCTCGCTTCCTTCGATATCGGTAAATATCGAGTTCCCAGCTTAGCCGCCATCGGTAAATGGCCCCGCTATCTGTGATATCCGTTCCCCAGCTGCCATCGGTAAATGGCATCGCTGACTTTGATATCGGTTAATATCAAATGTTGTTTTGAAGCCACCATCGGTAAATGGTCTCGCTTCCTTCTAATAGCGAATTCCTAGTTGAGGCCGCCATCGGTAAATGGCCCCGCTTTCCTTGATATCAGTGTATATCAAGTCGACTGTTTTGAAGCCGCCATCGGTAAATGGCCTCGCTTTCTTCACGTCATCCCCCGCAGAGTGCAAATACCAGGTTCTTTTGGTATTCAATCCCTGTGTACCTTGAAGGGTTGATAGTCATTGCTCTTATCTGTTCAGGTCCTCAGTTGATTGAATAGGGTCAGCTGTAGCACCTCAAATTTGCACCCCCCTACTCATGCATTCATTTCATTTTTTTAGGTCATTAACATTACATAGTGCATTGCACCATATCAACTAGAATTGGCATCAAGAGAATTCCTCAGGGCAAGAGACCAAGCATTTCCTTGAGATGAAAGCCACATGAGAATTCTAGAGAGCTTATATGAATCAAGGTTCATTTTGAAGCTATTGTACCAAGTGTTGAAGGCTCAAAAGTCATCAGTACATGTCCAGGTCATCTGAGGCCCATAAAAGTCAACTGAAAGTCAATTGAGGGCTAGGAGGTGGAGAAATGGTTTGAGACACTTCATTCATGTCCAAAAGAGGTTTATTCATCATGTCAAACATCTACATTGAAGGTTTTGAAGTCAGATCAAAAGTTTCCCAAAATGGAAATGACCTGTAATTTCAAGTTTCCAAAAATGGCAAGTTTTTGGACCACATTCAACTTGACTTTCCAACATCAAAAAAGCTTAAAATGAAATTTTGGTCAACATGAAAGTTGAAGATCTTTCTCTCTCATTTCCAAAAAGTCCAAGATCTTGAGCATCTGATGGATGGTTGAGAAGATATGATCCAATGATTGCCAAGTGTACTTGAAACTTCAAAGTGCCATAACTTTTGATCCAAAACTCCAATTTAGGCCACTCTTTTTCCAAATTGCATGTCATGACCTATATTTTCCAAATCCATCATTGCATTGCATGAAATTTAATCACATGATCATTTGGCTATACATGAGTATTTTGGAGGGAAAATACCAAATTCAAATTTGGTGCATCATATGAACCAAATTCCAATCCAATTATGTGCATGAGATGATTTGAAGTGAATTTGAGCATTCATGTGGTACTGTTCACGTGTACAATTTGCCATGCACCTCACTTTTCCAATTTTGGTCATACACCTCATATCTTCCTAATTACAATTAGCCATTGCTTAATTAATTTTTCAGGATGATTAACATGTAGTATAAAGCCTTAATCCTAACAGAATTTTGATAACAACAACTTCTAGATCTAGATTTGAGATTTGAGATTTCCCTCCATTTTTTCTCTCATCTCAAACTTCAAAATTCTCCATATAACATAGCTATTTTCTTGCATATTCTTGATTATGGAGTGTAATTGATAAAGATTCAAGCCTTGATTTGAATAATTCGAGCAGAAATCCAGCTGTGCAAGCTCAAGAACATGAAGATGGAAACTGCCATTTGAGCTAGATCCAAGCATTTCCAAGCTTCAATTCATACATCAAACTTCAAGTCATCATCTCAGGATTGGATCTGGACACTTGCAAGGCCTTGAATCTACAGTTTCCATTGACTGCTCTTCAAGAGGTACCTTAGTAGCTTTAACTCATTGCTTGAGTTGCTTTGCTTGTGGTTGGCATACATCCTAGGTAATCATCCTTTAACTCCATGTAGTCTGGAAGCCCTGTCATTTCTTTTGGCAGGCATTTGGCTGAAGTCCTCCTTAAGAGGCAATGACTGTGTTTGTTTACTTTTGTGCCATGTTACTTAAGTCCTCCTAAGTGAAGAGGCAATCGGCAGATAGAAGGGACTAGCAGTCAGTCCCCTGCTAATCGTTTGAGTCGTTCATTATGCTCGCACTACGTGCTGAGGCTCTTGAACCTAACCCCAAGATCCTTTGTATATAGAGTCAATCAAGTGGAGTAGGGTCCCTCATTCTGGATCCCCACGTTTTCATTGATTGAAGCTCACCCAGGCCCGGGTTAAGAGCTATGAGGTCCAATCCTCATTACCTTTCATCTGCTCACCCTGACGGTCAATGTCAGCGGTTAAGAGCCTTCATACACTACAGTCGGCTTGTTTGTCGAGGTCGATATGACCCCTTGACTAAAGCCTTACCCTTGATGTTTGAGCCCCTTGTTGGTGTGTTTGCTTCATGCTGTATGTGTTTGTGTGGTGTGATTGTATCCCCATAGGATTGCTAGACTTCGCGTAGTCTCTCGTTTGCATGTCAATTAAGGTAGCACGGTTCCTTCGTCTAGGACTTCCTTTCTTGCGTGAGCTTTCCTAAAACACAAACAAACATTATCTTCCCTTAAGGACACGTTGACTCCTTCTACTTCAGGTGAGTAAGTCTCCCAACGTCGAGCATCCGGTAGATTGCGTAGTAACGTTGTTCACTTAAAAAACATAAAACAAATAGAAATAGTTTAGCCGAACTACGGCAACTATGATTCTCATGTTCAGATGAGATACGTAGGCACGAGATGCAACGTCTTGTCGAGTTTGACTGACAACTAACATTAATCCTTTTCTCTCGCCCTCGTTGCGATTGAGACCTTCCCTTTCTCTTGCCCTAGTTGCAATCGAGACCCGGCTTCTTTTCGTGTGCGTTTGTTTGGAGTCTGATGTAAGTCCAGCGATTGGCATTCGGTTTCCCGTTTGTTTGTTGTTTGTTAGGAGTTTGATGTAAGTCCAGCGACTGGCATTCAGTTTCCTGTTTGCGTTTCTTTGTTCGGAGTCGAATGTAAGCCCAGCGATTGGCATTCCGTTTCCTCGTTTGTGTTTGTTTGTCCGGAGTCAGATGTAAGACCAGCCATTGGCAGTCTGTTTCCGTTTGCGTGTTTTCTTTTGACGTCTCAACATCCCGTTTTAGCGTTTTGTTTCGGCGTGCGTTAGCCGAGCTACGAGTGCTCTGATTCTTCCTCCGGTTAGAGAAGATACGTATGCATAGGATGCGATGTCCTAGCGAGCACGTTTCCCGTTTCCCCGAACTACGTCGACTCTGATGTTTGTGTCTGACAAACTACGTAGGCCCAGGATGCGACATCCTGCCGAGTCATCTTCTTCCGTCTTCTTTCATTTGTGTTCTATTCCAGTTTTGTGCAGTTTTTGAGAAGTTTATCAGCAACCTTATTCTATTCTTTTGAGCGTGGATCCCGTCGAGTACGACGGACGTGAGGGGGTGCTAATACCTTCCCCTTGCGTAACCGACTCCCGATCCTTGCAATCTCTGGTCGTAAGACCATTTCCTTTCCATGTTTACTTCGAGCGTTTCCTTTCCCTCCTTTGGGATAAATAACGCACGGTGGCGGCTCTGTGTCTTTTCCCGCCGGTTGTTTTTCGTGAATGCGATAGCTATGGACATAGGAATTAGGGTAGATTGATTAAAGGTTTTCTCACCAAGGACTTGGGAGAAAATACCCTTAAGAACTGGTAGTAATTGATATTTGTTGATGCAATAGTGACTCAGAGTTTTTACAGGGATAAATCATACACCTTCCCTGACATTGTTCCTTTTTCTCTATAAATCCTTATTTTCATCCTTCTTTACCTTTACTTTTAGTATTATATTTTTACACCTAAAACCAAATTAATACTTTTTGTTTAACTGAATGATAATTTAAACTCAATATTAACTTGCAGTCCTTGAGATCAACATTTGGGGAATTTCCCCATTATTACTATAAAAGGCAAAATAGTACACTTGTTATTTTCCCGATCTATAAACTTAACTATACTTGACCTAAACTTTCAAAAGCCAAAAAGAACTAACTCATTCAAACCATTTTTAGGCCTTTGTGCCTTTCAAACTTAATTTTTGTTAAAAACAATGCATCCACTTTGAAATTTGTATCACGAACTACGAGTTTTTGATCCCTCATTTTTATGTTGGTACGTAGGCACAAGTCCGAAGTTCTTGTCAAACACAAAAAATATAATTAATTAATTCTTTTCTCGTCCCCCCATTATATTTGCTTGTAAACATCACTTTGTCCAAAATACATATGCACAAAAAAAAGGGCTCCCTATGAGTACCTAGGACACTTTGGATGCTAACACCTTCCCTCTGTGTAACTAACCCCCTTACCTGTAATCTCTGACATTTTATTAGTTTTGATTTGAAAACTTCTTACTTTTGGGTTTTGCTCGTACTTTTTCCCTTTTCCCTTGGAAACAATAAAAGCGCGGTGGCGACTCTTGTTATTTGATGTCTAGCTTATCCATAGCTTGATGATCATGAATTTACCGCTACACGTGGATAGACACGAAGCAGACATATTGATGACTGAAGTCCATGAAGGTTCCTTTGGTACTCATTCCAATGGACATGCTATGGCTAAGAAGATGTTGAGAGCATGTTACTATTGGCTGATAATGGAATCTGACTGTTGCAAGTTTATGAAGAAATTCCACAAGTTTCAAATTTATGCAGATAAGATTCATGTTCCTCTGACACTATTGAATTTCATTTCCTCTCCATGGCCCTTCTCCATGTGGGGAATTGATACGATTGGTATGATTGAGCCTAAAGCTTCAAATGGACATTGTTTTATTCTGGTGGTTATTGATTACTTCATAAAGTGGGTTGAAGTGGCATCGTATGCAAATGTAACCAAGCAAGTTGTTATGAGGTTAATCAAGAATCAGATTATATGTCGTTATGACGGGCCGAGTAAGATCATTACTGATAATGGATCTAACTTGAACAACAATATGGTGGAAGCTCTTTGCAAAGACTTCAAAATTACACATCATAATTCTTCTCCTTACAGACCTAAGATGAATAGGGTTGTTGAAGCTGCAAACAAGAATATCAAGAAGATCATTCAGAAGATGGTTGTGAGTTACAAAGATTGGCATGAAATGCTACCATTTGCTTTGCATGGGTACCGTACATCCATTCTCACTTCAACAGGGGAAACCCCTTTTTCACTTGTTTATGGCATGGAAGTTGTGCTCCTAGTAGAGGTTGAGATCCCATCGTTGCGTGTTTTGATGGAAGCCAAGTTGACTGAAGCTGAATGGTGTCAAACCAGGTATGACCAGCTGAATTTGATTGAAGAGAAGAGATTGACTGCCATGTGTCATGGACAGTTATATCAGCAAAGAATGGAGAAAGTTTTTGATAAGAAGGTCAGGCCTGTGTGTTTAGAGAAGGTGACCTTATGCTCAAGAAGATTTTATATTTCAAACCAGATTCTAGGGGAAAATAGACTCCTAATTATGAAGGCACATATGTTGTTAAGAGAGCCTTTTCAGGCTGTGCTTTGATTCTTACAACTATGGATGGTGAAGAGTTCACTCAGCCTGTGAATGCCGATGCAGTCAAGAAATACTTCACCTAAAAATAAAAAAACAACTTGCTAAGTTGAAAACCCGAAAGGGCGGCTTAGGCAAAAATGAGTGTCTCGGTGGATTGAAAACTCGAAAGGGCGATCCAGGCAAAACTTAGAGACATAAAACAGAAAATTCATCCCGATAAGTTGAGTACCCCACCTTGGGGCAATTTATGCAAAACATAGAGATAATGGTAAATAACTGCATTCGGTTGACCTCCATTCATTAAAGCATTCTTGAGCAAGTCAGCCGATTCTAATTCATCATCTTCAGTCGAAGCCAAGAGCACAGGGGATGTTGAAGTCGGTAGAAGGATTAGTGATTATTGTATTCAATGTCGCCCTTTTCCATGTAAATTATCTTTCAGCTAAAATTAAATTAAATTTTTATGATGATAATTTTAAAATCAATAAAAATCAAAATCATTTTTCTTAAAAAATAATAAAAGCAATTACTTTTAAAGAGTAATTGATTTCATTAAGGAATATCAATAATAGCCTGAGGACAAGTGAGTCCCAAAGTGCGAAGCATTGGTTGTCTTCCCCAAGTAGTTGGTTTGATTATTTTTTTCTCCCCAACGGCATATCACCTCCCCATCCGAGTTACGGACGCGTATTTTCAACGGTTTGCATAGATTCGGCACAGATTATTTTATTCCCCTCAAGTCGCCAGCAAAGTTCACTCCTGAACCTCGCCCGCACTATTTCTTGAGCAGTATTTTTTGTTCCTCTACAAGATTGTCTCCCATTTTGGTATGATGTTAACCTAAAAAATCCCCACAGAGTTGATGATGTAGATCCTAAGCAGATCTTTTCCCTTTCCCCAGTCAGGGTCGAGCTATTTTGAGGTGAATGATTTATGTTCATCCCTAACCTTTTCCCCAGTTGATGCCTCCGTCCTGTCGAGATTAGCCTAGTGTTGAAGCGATGATTCAGAGTAATGACATGTGCATCCTTCGTGATTATTTTGTCACCATAATCATCAATCATATACATATACATTTACATTCATACATCAGATATTTCATTATTTCATTATTATTGCATTTGATTTCATATTTTCTGGTCCTCTACTATGGTGGTATTCTTTCCCCATGCAGATTTTGGTGCGTCTGTCCTTCCTCAATTGTAGAGTGTCAGCCCCTTAAGCAGAAAGAATTTAACCTTTCTCATTCCCCACTGAGTTATTTCCTCATGGATGATTATTATTTCAACTTCCTCCTAAGTCAATTATCTGGATGAAACCACTCCCTCTGAGTTATATCCTCACCGGGTCGAGTCTTTGTTTGACTGTTGCTTTCTAGCTCTTACCTAGATAGATGTTTTTGGTCCCCTGAGAGTCTATTACCCAGTAACTGGTAATATTCTTCTTGATTTGTGAGTACCTTACTCTTACCCAATACCCGGTAATAGTAATATATTCCCTCTTATTTTCCCCAACGGATTCGTTTCATGTTTCCCCAGGTAGTCTATCCTTGATATGTTCATCCTAACCGGTGACGGATATTCTCCTCTTTTGGTTTTCTACCCAGTAAAAAGGTAGTTGTAATCCCTATTTCATTCCCTAGAGAGTTAATCCTTGATATGTTCATCCTAACTGATGATGGGTTTCCTCCTCTTTGCAGTCTACTGCCTAGTAACCGGTAGTTGTAAATCCTTATTTCCCTTGTTGAGTCTATCCTTGATATGTTCATCCTAACCAGTGACGAATATTCTCTTTTCGGTATTCTATCCAGTAACTGATATATATAATTCCTACTTTTTCACAGCAGTTTATCCTTGATATGTTCATCCTAGCCGATGACGGATATCCTTCCTTTGAGTATATCCTTGATATGCTCACTTTAACGAGTGACGAATATTCTCTGTCTTCGGTCTTCTGCCCAGTAACCGATAGTTGTAAATCCTATTTGGATTTTTCCCAGCAGTTATTCTTACCCAGTAGCCGGTAATGAATACACTTCATATTTCCCTCAGTGAGTTTATCCTTGATATGTTTACCCTAACCGGTAACGGATGTCCTCTCTGACAAATTACATTATCTTCCTACCCAGTAACTGGTAATAGATAATGTACTTCTGGAACTCCTGTGTTGAAGTTCATTCTTCCCCAATTGAGTTTGAGTGCATATTTCCTAAGTGAGATCGCCATTTTCCTGTTTGGTTCGAGTATTTCAACTTTGTTCTGATTTACCCGTTTCCCCTACAGGTTTTCCCTTTATCCCTGGCTGAGTCCTTCCATTGATTTATTTTCATGGAATCCTCTTGTGCATCCAGTAGTTTTAAGTCGTAGCCTGGCCTACGCACAACTTTTTACCCCCAAAATCTCCGTCTCGCTAGTGAGTTTTCCTTACGAAAGGCATTATGCTCCTGCAGACTTTCAGTCTCTCCGATTTCTTTTTCTTTATGGCAACATTTTCCCCATAGATATTATTTTTAACATTCATATCATATGCATCATGAGGTCTCTTAGGGACCAAAATTTGTCTCTATTGTTGTTATTTAAGTCCATTCTACTGAGTCGATACGAAGATTTTAACCTTCACCTCCTCAGCTAGAATGTCCTTAAATAGGGGAAGCTGTAAGACCCCAAATTTTGACCCTAAGATCCCTCATGCTATCTCATCATATGCATTAGCATTATGATCACACCTTGGCATCATCCTTACCCCTCTTTCATTGGGTTTGCGTTGGGAGAGATCACCAAGCACATTTGATTGTATCATACTTTGTTTTTCATTATTTACTAACCAAAATACCAAAAATATGTCAATGTATAGTTTGTTGCTTTTGTAGGTAGTGTGCATGCTCACCTATGCTCTAGCAAGCTCATATATAGGGTTTAAGACCCTCAATGCAGGGAGTTCAATCAAAAAATGGTTTACATTGGTTCTGAGCATCATATATGGATCCCCATGATCTTTACATGTTATTTTGGTGAAGAAATCATCAAAAATTTGGAGTTTGTTTGCCTTGGAAACACTAATTCATCTGGGTATCTTGTGTGACTTCTTAAACAAGTTTCTTCAACAATTGATCAAATATTTCAAGGGGTACTTCATATTACATCATCTTATGCATATATGATCCTCCATGAGTCCTAAAAATCAATATAATGTCAAGCTAGCAAGATGGTGCATGGTGGTTGATCAGAGAAAGTCAACTAGTCAAACTGGGGTTCCCTAGACCCTATATCCTACAATTTTTGTCATATGAAAATGATTCCAAGATCAAAGTTACTCAAACTGGGGTTCCCTAGACCCTATATACTACAATTTAATGTTGAACTCAAGAGCTAGTTTTGCTTGGAAAGTCATTTTTTAGGGTAAAAGATTATAGGTCATTTTGTCTGAACCCTAGTTTGGAAGTCAACTTCCCAAGGCCATAACTTGCTCATTTTTTATGATATGAAAGCCATTCAAATTACATGATTAAATTCAAGATGTCTACTTCAACGTTTATGTTTGGAGGAAGTTCAAATTCAACTTGAAAATGCATGTTCCAAGAGGAAACATTATAGGTCATTTTGGGCCAATACCATTGAACAAGTGATTTTCCTCAACTTCTAAAATACATAACTCCTCCATGCCAAATCCAAATGAGGTCAAATTTGTGACCAAATTGAATAGTTTTTAAATAGATACAACTTTGTTAAAGGAACTTTTCTCATTTAAAGTCCATAGAAAAAGTTATTCAAGGTGGAAGAAGTGAACACTTGACTTGGGACTTAGAAAAGTTTCAAATATGTTTGATTTCCCAAACTTCCACCTCAAAATTCATCATGATCCAAGCTTCAAATGAAAAAAAATTTAACATGAAAATTGTTCCCCTTGATCTCACCTTCCCAAAAAATCCAAGATCACCTCATTTTCCTAAAGGATGAAGGACTTGTGCATAGGTGCAATATGAAGAACCATTTGGATGATTTCCACATCCACTTTTCATACACGATTGCATGGCTTTGTAACATGATTTCAGCATGATCCTCACTCATTTTTGGAACTGATCACATCACTTGATGGGCATATCACCCGCCTATGCAAGCATGCAAAGGGAATTTCTCATTTTTGCCAAATTTGGAAGTGTGTGGAAATGAATATCCTTGGCTATAAATAAGACCCTCATTGCTCATAATTAAGGACCTCATGCCCAAGCTTTGAACCTGTAATCCTAAACCCTCACCATTGAAGGATAATCTTGAAGGTTTTCTTTGAAAATCAAGTTTCAAATCTCCATTTGTTTTGAGATTTAAACTCCAAGAGTCCAGACCTTTTCTTGATCCTAATCACTTCCAACAAGCATCTGAAGCAAGGCCAAGCATAATTGGAATCAAGATCGGGCCAGTTTGAAGCTCCATTGAAGGTGAATTTTCAGAATTTTCTTCTCTTCGATTCTCCCTCAATTCTTCACCATTCTTTGTGATTTTTGGTTGTCTGAAGTCCTATCAATGTGGGCAAGAAGATTGAGTTGCTTTGAGGTCAAATCGAAGCAACTCAGTTCATGATCCTCAAAATTCAAATCCTTGTATCTTTTTATATACTCGGAATTGGAGAAAATTGAGGCCAAATTCGAGCTCCTGAGCATTTTTTATTTAAATCCATGTCTTGGTTTTTCATTTTGGTGATGGTTGATGGTGGACCAGTCCGGTGAGGTCCACCGGAGAAGAAGACCGGAGCCCTAGCTCCGGTGATGTGTTGTCACACATCTCAGCCACAGGATCCATTTAAAATGTTTTAATCTCGTCCCTTGCTTTTGATTACTTAGCCTGTAGCACGTTTGACTCAAGTACTTATGGAACGCGCGCTTATGGCCATCAGATTTGCCACCTCAATTAATGAAGGAGATCTGATGACCCTTGTTTTTTGATTTTTTTTATTTTTATGCTTAATCCATTTATTTGGATTAATTCATATTAATTTCATTTTTAATCCAAAAAATATGGGACTTTCACGAAAAATCTTTAAATATTTTTCTCTTTCATTTTCTGAATTAAAATCATTTTTTGGATTCATTTTGGTATTTTTCATGAATTAATTGTTTTTGTGCATATTATTAATTGTTTAAAAATACTTCTGACTTTTCAAAAATCATGAAAGTTATTTGTCTATGGTCCTTTGACCTTGTTTAACCTAGGATAAATCTCTTGGCCATTTATTTGGTGTTTTGAAGAGGTTTTAGATTTTGGCCAAACTAAATTTAATTTAAATGCATTTTTAATTTGATTTTTAAATGATTAATTGTGTAGAAATTATGTTCAGCCATTTTTATTGACTTGTGAAGTTTGACTATGTGTTTGGGCCTTGGTCAAGGTTGATTTGACTTTTGTTGAGTTAAAATCATTTGATTTAGGGGATTGATGAAATGTATATTTCATCTCCCAAAATGAATGAATGATTTTAATTTGATAAAATTCCTCCCATGACCAATTTGTGTTTCTCTTATCCCCCATCCCTATCCATCTTCAATCCCATTCTCTCCCATCCTTTCCATTGACCAATGAAGTCTCAATATCCTAAGGCTAATTGGTTCATCAATAAATTTGTGTTAGATGAACCAATACAAGTATGGATGAGATAGGTCCATCCTTTGATCTTTTTCTTTTTTTGTGTGGTATGTTTTAGGAGTATGGTTCATTATACCATATCTCTAACATGCATTAACACCAAAATTTATATTGCCCGGTCTGAGATAGTTGTGACTTCTACATAAGTCCAATTACAATTGCTTAACATAGAGCTAAATTTTGACCCCAAAGGCATAGCATTCTAGTAAGTGGGATTGTAAGTCTCCCCCCTCTCATGGTATTGTATGGAAACTTGGCCTTTTTTAATTTCTTTGGAAGATGTCTTGGTTCAAGGATCCATGCTTGTGAATAGAGGGTTGAGTGTTCTCCAAAGAATGACTTAATCAATGGAAAAGCAAAACTCCACTAATTAACTAACATTTGACTAACTTTTATTAATCTTGCTTTAGTTTTCAAGTAATTTACTTTATGCAATTTAAATTCAAGTCATTTACCATTCAATTTGTCATTTACATACCATTTAACTTGTTTATGTTTATGCCATTTTCATTTTTTTGCTCACTTGAGCCATATATTGTGTTTGTATATATTTTCTTGTGTATTTTGTTTACGTTTGTGGTCTTAGGACCTTAAAATACTTAATAAACAACAAAAACCCTAAAAAATGTTTGTGTGGACTGTTGGTTTGGTCTGAGCTTTTGGACTTAGAATTAGGCAACATTCCCTATGCAAAAGGACTTGGCCAATGCCAACATTTCTGAGACCAAGTTATTGTGATTTAAGTTTTCATCTAATGCAAGTATTGGGATCTACATGAATTCATCTTCTATATGATCTTGATGTAACTGTTACTTTGAACCTGTGTCTAATGCCTTATTCTGAGCTAATCAAGGAGTATGTCATTTGATACATGAGAAGATATAGAAGACTGTTAGCTATGAAGTTGCTTGCTTGGATGTGGCCATCTTTATTTGATGCCTTTCTCTTCATATTACTATTTTCTTGTTGATATTGCTTGATTCAAAGTCCAAAGGGAAAGTGGGTTTTCTATAAGACATTCTTGTCTATTGAATTGCATCCCATTGGTCAGATATTTTCAACTCTCAACTTTTAATTTTATGCTTAGGATTAGTCCCTTCATATCCTCCCACTTCTTAAATTTCAAAATCTCTCCCCCTTTCAAAAAAAAATTTTGCTTGTGATTTCAAACTCAGACCTTATTGCAAAATAGAAACTTTGGCCTTATGCCATTGAATTTTTAAACTCTTTTCTTAAATCAAGCTTGTAAATGAATCTAATCATATTGACTTAAAATTTCAAAAGACAAAAAGAACTAAAACTCATTCAAACTCTTTTGGGTCTTTGTGCCTCTTTTAAACTTAAATTTTGATTAAAAGCAATCCACTCATTTTGAAATTGATACCACGAACTACGAGGTTTTGATCCCTCATTTTTATGTTGGTACATAGGCACAAGTCTGAAGGTCTTGTCAAATACAAAAATATAATTAATGAATTTTCTTTTCTCATCCCTACACTCTATTTATTGCAAACATCTTTTATACCAAAAACATATACACCCATAAAAAAGGGCTCTCTAGGAGTACCTAGGACACTTTGGGTGCTAACACCTTCTTTCTGTGTAACCATCCCCCTTACCTGTAATCTATGGAATTTTATTAGTTTTGATTTAAAAACTTCTCATCTTTGGGTTTTGTTCGTACTTTTCCCTTTTCCTTTGGAAACAATAAAAGTGCGGTGGCGACTCTGGTTTTATTGACGTTAAGTTTATCCATAGCTTAATGGTCATGAATTTACCTCTACACTTTGTTGTGGAACCAGTTTCCTTTCCCTTTCATTTCTCTTGTTTATTGCGTTTGCAAAGCCACATCACTTTTAGACTTGCTTGCAGCTCTTTCAATCATTCTTTGTTCATGATATTTAAGCATCCTCTTAAGCTTATCCTTTGTAAATATTGATAAGTCTTTCTATTTTTCTATGGATACTACTATGTGATCAAATTTTGGGGTCAATGACCTTAAGATCTTCGCGACAACTGATCTTGATGTCAACACTTCTCCACATATCTTGATTTGATTCACCATTTTCATAACCCTAGTGAAAAAAATAGTTATTCTTTCACTTTCTTCCATATTAAGCAATTCATATATTCTTTTATGAGTTTGTAACCTCGCCTCTTTCACCTTCTCATCTCCTCCAAACGATTTCTCCAAAATTTCCCATGCTTCTTTCGCTGATTCAACATCACTCAGCTTTTCAAATTTGACTGGATCAACACATTGATCAATTATAAAGAGAGCTTTATAATCTTTCTTCTTTAATTCTTTGTGTGTAGCCTTTTCTTCATTTGTCGCATTTTGTACAAGTGGCGTTACCCCTTCCTTCACAAGATCCCACATGTCTTGATAATAAAATACGATCTTCATTTGCTTATACCCGACTATCATAATTATTACCATTCAAAATTGAAATACTTGCTGGAAAATGCTCGTTCGGATGATTCATCGCATTATGCTTCCTAAGAATCACACATCCAGTGTTCTAGATACCAGATGTGGGATTTTCAACGAATTCCTAAAGTTGGAATTTCACCAAAAATTGGAGAATTCCGAATCAATCTTGATGAATAATAATCAATTCTTATGATTGATTCTGCCTATTGTTCTTCACTCTTCACTTGAGTGAATCAACCACACCTTGGTTGCAAGATGATTCCGCTAAATATAATTTTAAAGAAAAGAAAAGATGAATTGGGGAAGGAAAGATAAATTAGGGTTTGATAGAAAAAGGGAAGAGGGAGAATATTTATGCAGAGTTTCTCTCTGCCTTCAAACTTAAGTTTTTATTCAATCTTTTCTCTATGAAAATTTATATCATTTCAATGATAGGGTACCTTCGTATTTATAGGTTGAGATTGCTTCCACACCAAGCAATCTCCAACTAACCTAACTCAACTAAAAACACAAAATAAATCTAAGTCTTAAATTTTGTCGAGTAAACACTTCGTCTATATCGGAAGCTTTGCAATTTCTACACACAGAGCATTTTGACAACAACATACTCTTTTGAAATGGTGCTTTGACACAAACAATTATATTCTCAACACTCGTTGAATCGTTCTTTCAGACGATATTTTTTTCTGCATCTAAGCTCCATTTTCTCCTGTACGAGTGTGTTGATATTTCCGACTCTTTAATCTATGTTTCATTCCAGATCTATTGAGATTTGCAGGTTTCAAGATTTAGCCTGTCTCCATTGCACCAAAGAATTTTTGGTTGTTTAAATTAGAGATGGTTAGTGGATTATAGCTTTGGTTCTAGTTTACTACCTCCACGATCTTAAAATCCACTCCAGTCGGTTGTGATTGATTTCAGACTGTTTTGCTCGAAATGGTCGTGATTACTTATTGCAGTTTATGAGTAAGTTGTTAAAGGTTTAATGTATATTTTTTTGTCCATAAGTCAGTTAAGTGACAATGTTTATGATATTATCTTTAATCAAAAATCTTACAAAGTTGTGACTCAGAAGGATGGCTATGTACTCTTAAATGGAAAGAGGAGAACAACATTTATAAGATTAGACTTTCTAATTTATAAAATCAAAATGTTAAGTGCCTTATGTCTGTGAACGAAAAGCAATGGACTTGGCATAGACAGTTAAGCCATGTTAGTATGAAAAGGATCACAATGCTTAAAAAGTTGAACTTATTCAGAGGTCTTCCAAATCTGAAGTTTGCTTCAGATGCTCTTTGTGAGGCATGTCAGAAAGGCTAGTTTTCAAAAACTTCTTTCAAAGCCAAAAATGTTGTTTCAACCTCTAGGCGTTTGGAGCTTTTACACATAGACTTATTTAGGCTTGTGAAAATAGTCTCTGTCAATGGTAAAAAAGCATGGTTTAATCATTGTTGATGACTACAACAGGTGGACATGGGTCATGTTTCTTGAACACAAGGATGAGTGACATATTGTGTTTGCTACCTTCTGCTCCCAAGTACAAAATGAAAAAGACTTTAAAATTGTTAAAGTCATAAGTGATCATGGTGGAGAATTTGAAAATAAAAACTTAATTTTTTTATGAGCATGGCATTTCACATGATTTCTCTTTCCCTAGAACTCCACGACATAATGAAGTTGAAGAAAGGAAGAATAGAACATTTCTATAAATGGCCATAACCATTATCAATGAAACAAATGTTGCAAAGTACTTCTGGGCAGAAGTAGTTAACACAACGTGTTACATTCAGAACATGATCTCTATAAGACCTATTATGGGTAAGACTCCTTATGAATTGTGGAAAAACAGAACACCTAACATTTTATATTTTCATCCTTTTAGATGTTCTTTTTTATTCTGAACACAAGAGAACTTAAATAAGTTTGATTCTAAAGCACAAAAGTGTATCATGTTGGGATACTCTGAATGCTTAAAAGGATATAGAGTATATAGCACTGAAACAAGAATTATTGAAGAATCAATTCTTGTTAAGTTTGAGATAAGTTTGACTTTGAAAAGTCAAAGCTAGTTGAAAATTTTGCAAATATGGAGATTAGCTACTCAGATTCTGGAGGAACCTGAAGTAAAAGACTCTGAAGAATCTCCACACAAAGTTTCTCAATCTGAATCAAAAGTTGCTTCCTCTCAAGCACCTCTAAGGAAACAAATCCAAAGTTCTCCACATCCTGAGGAATTGATTTTGGGAGATAAATCAGAACTCATCAAAACTAGATCCTCATTTAAACCTTCTGAAGAAATTCTTCTGGGATTGGTGTCTTTAATAGAAGCTACTTCCATTGATGAAGCACTTATGGACACAGACTGGACTCTGGCTATGCAGGAAGAGCTGAATCAATTCTCTAGAAGTGATGTATGGGATCTTATGCCCATATCCAAGGGAACCCATGTTATTTGAACCAAATGGGTCTTTAGAAACAAGATAAATGAGAAAAGAAAAGTGGTAAGAAACAAAGCCAGATTGGTTTCACAAGGCTATAATTAAAAAGAGGGAATTGACTACACTTAAACCTTTGCACCAGGGGCCAGGTTAGAATCTGTCTGTCTCTTAATTTCCTTTGTGGTAAGCCATAACATCATTCTATATCAGATGGATGTTAAGAGTGAATTTTTTAATTGCTACATTACTGGAGAAGTTTATGTACATCAACATTTTGGTTTTGAAAATCATAAAAAACCTAGATTTTATTTATAAACTCAAAATATCTTTGTATGGTCTAAAACAAGCTCCTAGAGCATGGTATGAAATACTAGGCAATTTTCTTTTGAAAAATGATTTTACAAGAGGGAAGGTAGATACAAATCTGTTTTGTAAGACATTAAAAAATGAATCTTAGTTGCACAAATTTATGTTGATGATATTATTTTGGTTTTGCTAATACTACTCTTTAAAAAGAATTTTCTAAATCTATGCAGGAAGAATTTGAGATGAGTTTGATGAGAGAGTTAAAGTTCTTTCTGGGGATTCAGATCAACCAAAATTTAGAAGGAACATATATCCATCAAAGAAAATATACAAGAGAACTTTTGAAGAAGTTTGACTTGTCAGAGTGTAAACCAACCAAGACTCTAATGCATCCAACATAAATTTTGGAGAAAGATGAAAGAAAGCATGTAGAACAAAAGGTATATAGAGGTATTATTTGATCTCTCTTATACTTAACTAATTATAGACCTGATATTTTATTCAGCGTATGTCTTTGTGCTAGATTCAAATCAGATCCTAGAGAATCCCACTTAACAGTTTTTAAGAATATCTTTAGATATCTAAAAGGTACTACTAACCTTGGGTTGTTTTATTGAAAATCCAAATATTACAAGTTAGTAGGTTATTGTGATGCTAACTATGCTGGAGATAGACTAGAAAGGAAGAGCACCAGCGGAAGTTGTCAGTTTCTATGTGAAAATCTTATTTCTTGGTCCAGCAAGACGCAGTCAACAATAGAATTATCAATAGCAGAGGTTGAATACATTGCAACATCTGGTTGCAACACTCAGGTTTTCTGGATGAAAAGTTAACTATAAGATTATCAACTATATGAGAGTAACATTCTTATTCTTTGTGATAATACTTCTGTAAGTTGTTTATTAAAGAATCCTATTTTTCACTCCATAGCTAAACATATTGAAATCAGACATCATTTTACAAGAGATTATGTTCAGAAGGGTGTAATTAATTTAAAATTCATAGATACAGACCATCAATGGACTGATATCTTCAAAAAACTCCTTGTTGGAGATAGATTTGTTTTTATTCTGGAAAAAAAATCAAAAATGGAACCTTGTCTAGAATAAAACAAAATCTTTTCAATATGTGTAGACTATGAAGAGTTAAAATATGGCTTGGAGATATATTGTCTCTGAACCAGTTAGCGCTATAAAGTTAGGAAGCTCTTTGGGTCAGAAGATCCAAAGTCATAACCCTTCTAGGATTTTTTGTCTTTTGGACTCTGAGTTCTTTATATTAATCGTGGTAAATCAAGTTTATTGCATGGCTCTAAAGTAAGGCAAATGTCCTACGTTGAAGTTATTTGAGCGTTTGATGTGACCCATTGGTATAATATTTCATGGTTCAAGAGAAACTCTCTTCACTCACCTCTCATTTTCAAATTACGTATGGTTTTAAAACTTTTATTTCCTTTTTCAAAATAGCTTTATTCTTGTTTTCTTGTTTTCTTGTTTTCTTGTTTTCTTGTTTTTACTTTCTTTTGTATTGTTTTTCTTATTATCAATGGAAGTTATTTTTTCTTTTCTCTTGATTATCTTTTATTTTGTTTTTATTTCCTATTTATCTATTTTGTTTATACTAATCGTTTTGACTGATGACTGTAAGACCCCAATTTTGTCCCTAAGATCCCTTATGGCATCATATCATTTCATTGCATAACCTCAAGGATCTTTGAGTATCTTGCCTTCCTTTCCTTTGGGTTGGGATATCCTGTGAGTGGTTTGGATCACCAGGCATTGCTTGCATTGTATATCATTTGTTTTTCTTGTTTAATCACTAACCAAAAGCACCAAAAATATGTCATCTAACATTTATTTTGTAGCATCAAGCAAGCACAGGTCAAGGCAATTCAAGGAATTCCTTTATACAGGAGGTGATGGTATTTTCTTGGTATGAGGACCACATGATCTTTATATTGAGCTTATATGAGCTAAGGTTCATTTTGAAGCAAATTCCCCAAGTGGTTGAGGCTCAAATTCATCAGGCATTGTCAAGGTCATCTGAGGACCATACAATCAACTGTACAGTCAATTGAAGGCTTTGAGGTGTGGGAAATGATTTGAGATATCCCATTCATGTTCAAACAAGGCCTATTCATCATGTCAAACATCTATCTTGAAGATTTTGAAGTCAAATCAAAAGTTTCCAAAAATGGAAAGTGACCTATAATTTCAAGTTTCCAAAAATGGCAAGTTTTTGGTTCATATTCAACTTGACTTTCCAACATCAAAGAAGCTTCAAATGAATTTTTGGTCAACATGAAAGTTGAATATCTTTCTCTCCCATTTCCAAAAAGTCCAAGATCATGATCGTCTGATGAATGGTTAAGAAGTTATGATCAAATGATTGCCAAGTGTACATGGAAGTTCAACATGCCATAACTTTTGATCCAAAACTCCAAATTGGGTCACTCTTTTTGCAAAATGCTTGTTATGACCAAGAGATTCCAAATCAACCATCGCATTGCATGAAAATAGTCGACATGACCATTTGTTCATTCAAGCACATTTTGGAGGGAAAATGCATAATTCAAAATTGGTTGATCATATGAGCCAAATACCAATCCTATCATGTTCATGAGCTGATTTTAAGTGGAATTGAACCCTCACATGGCACTGTTCACGTGCACTTTTTCCATGCATAGGTGTACTTACCAATTTGGTCATGCACCTCATATCTTCATAATCTCCAATTAACCAATGCCTAATTATCATTTCAGCATGATTAGGGAAGAGTATAAAAGCTTAATCCTAACAGAATTTGAAAGGAGATCACATTCTAGATCTAGAATTTCATTTCCCTCCAAAAATTCTCTCAATTCAAACTTGAATTTTCTTCACATAACTCATCAATATTCTTGCATAATCGTGTTCAGCATGGTTCATTGATGAAGAATCAAGGTTTGGTTTGCAGAATTTGGCCAAGAATCAAGCAGATCATGCACAAGCTCATGAAGATGGATCTTGAAAATTAAGCTTCATTCAAGTGGATTCAGCTGATATATCTTGCATCAAACTTCATATCAAGGTTGGAGGAGAAGATCTGGAAGATTTGAGGCCTTGAACACACGATTTCAACTCATTGCTCTTCAAAAAGGTTGGAATTCGAATCTCATTATTCTTCATTTTATTGCCATGATCTTGTAGAGCTTTTGATGCTGAGAATTCTGATGCAAGTAGATCTTGATTTGGCTGGATAATGAACATGCTATGATGATTTAAAGTTTTGCTGATCAAAATGTTTTCGTTCGATTTGCTTAATCCATGGAGTTTTAGGCTTAATAATTATGATATTCATGCTCCTCATTGAACAAGCTTTCGATCCATATCATTTTCGCGCAATTCTGGAAAATTTGTTCATCATCCCCGCCGTGAGTTGGCCGGAGAAGACGACCGGAATCACTATTCCAGCCGTCTGGTGCGTTAGCCTAGGGTTTCAGTTCACGCGCCTGTAACCAGCGAGACTCCAGTTCGAATCCTCGCCATGACACTTTGGAAATTCCATTTGTTTTTCCTTTGCCATGTGAAACGCAGCGTTTGAGTTAAAACGCGCTTGCAAGCTTCCAAACCTCAGTTCGATTCCTGGTACCTTGCTTTTCTTGATTTTTCAATTGCTTGTTTGTTTGAGCGCACCATGACCTCATGCACCTGTGTTCAACACCTGACTTTTGCATTTTTGCCAATCTCATTCACATTTCATTTTTACATGATTCACATTATTTCCATTTATTTTCATCAAATTCTAAAAATCATAAAAAATAGCATATGTATCCAATTTAATTCAAATTTTTTTCCACATGTTTGTTTAAATGTCTATTATTTTGTGATGTTAATTTCCTAATTTTTACACTTCTGGAATTTTAAATGTGCTTGGTTGTTTGAACATGATACCAAAATGACATGTTGTGCTAATTGATTTGTGAAATGCTTATAGTTTGTCCAATTGCCTTGAAATTTGACATACTTATTCATGACATGTAACATGATCTTTTGGATTTTGTTTGGCATTTTTACCATTTAATCTCACTGTTTTAGACACATGGACATATGTTGCAACATTTGGTGTCACATTCTTGACCTTATGCTTGTGCATTTTCATTCATATGCCATTTGTTGTCTTCTGGACTTAATTTTTGGTATGATGCTGGTTCATAACATGTTTAATGCACATAAAAATTTTCATGATCATTGGATTCATTTCTGTTTTAATATGGATTTTCTATGTTTGATGTCCAAATATGATCACATTGTTTGCCTTTGCCTTATCTTGATTAATTCATGGCTTTGCTTAATGATTTGGCTTTGGTCCTTTTGAGGCTTTCTTCTTGATTTATTAATTGTGCTTCATATGAAATATTGACTTCTGTTTTGGTCATTTACCTTGCCTTTGACCCTAGTCTTTGTACTAGTGGTTTGTACTCACCAATTGTGTTTGTGTTTCAGGTATTTAGCACTAATGATTGGTGTGGCCTCATCATTTGAGATTCCATTTGCTTTGTTTACTAACCTTTGTCGTGTTGTAGGTCCATTAATGTGATGAACTCACTTGAGTGATTGCATTTGAGACTTACCTTGTGTATAACTGTTGGATGTTCCATTCTGTTGTCTGTTTGGTTTTTCTGAATGTAAATATTGACTGTCTGGCTTTTGTACAGGTACATTAGTCGCTTTTAGCTCTTGCTTTAGCTTTGCTTTGGTTTGTGGTTGGTTTACCACTTAGGTAACCTCTCTTTCTCCATGTAGTCTGGAAGTCCTGTCGCCTTTTTGGCAGGCGTTTGGCTGAAGTCCTCCTTAAGAGGCAATGATTGTGATTGTTTATATTTCTGCTAAAGACCTCTAAATGAGGCATGTTACTTGTTAAGTCCTCCTAAGTGAAGAGGCAATTGACAGATAGAAGGGATTTGCAATCAATCCCCTGTTAATCAGTTGAGTCTTTCATTATGCTCGCACTACGTGCTGATGCTTTTGAATAAACACCCAAGATCTTGTATAGAATCAGTCATGTGGAATAGGGTCCCTCATTCTGGATCCCCACACCTTCTTTGATTTAAGCTCACCCAGGCCAGGGTTAAGAGCATGAGGTCTAATCCTCATTTCCATTTCATCAGCTTCACCCTAACTCTCAATGTCAGTGGTTAAGAGCTCAAAATCACCCCTACAGTTTTGGCTTGTTTGTCGAGGTTGATATGACCCCTTGACTAAAGCCCAACCAATTTGTCTGAGCCTCTTGTTTGTGTATAGAGTGTGATGATTGCATTTGTGTGATTGCATTTTGTGTGTTTGCATTTGTTGCTTTGTTTGTTTGTGGAGCTAGATGTAAGACCATTGATTGGCTATCTGTTTCCTATTTTGTTTTGTTTGTGGAGTCAGATGTAAGACCATTGATTGGCTATCTGTTTCCTATTTTGTTTGAGGAGTTAGATGTAAGACCATTGATTGGCTTTCTGTTTCCTATTTGGTTTTGTGGAGTTAGATGTAAGACCATTGATTGGCTATCTGTTTCCAGTTTGTTTTTGGAGTTGGATGTAAGACCATTGATTGGCACTCCGTTTCCAGTTTTGTTGTTCTCTTATGAGACCCTGCTTATCTACTTACTGCTTTGTGTTGCCTAATTCCAAAGGAACTTACTTGGATCATTTCTATGATCTTGAGAAAGCAACTCCTGTTTGTGGCTTTGTTCCCTTAACCCTTTTGTGCTTAACCTTGATCCATATTTTCATCCTTAACCCAAACCAGAAAACTTTTGTGCAGACATCTGACTTGTTTTCAAAACTAGAAACCTAGGCCTTATGCCTTTGATTTTCTAACTTCATTTTCATAATACTCATGGTAATTGAACTCTAATTCATACTTTGACTTCATTTTGTGAATACTTCTAATTGGTTAATTCAACCCACTCAATTGCTTTTGTGGCCCTTGTCCACTTCTTAATCAAATTTTCATGCATTAGCCATAGATCTAAATTATCTTAGTGGTTGATGTAAATCTCACCGCATCCTTAGTGATTGAATTGTAAGTCTTCCATACTTATAACAGGGTTAACCCCTCTCTAGTATGTCGAAGCTATTCTCACATGGTGGATTGTTGGCTCAGGTCGAGTTTTCTCCCGTTGATAATGAAAGAACTTAAGGCTTTTGTTTAAAATCAATCCACTCATCTGTTTTTTTTGAAATTTTTTACCCGAACTACGGGGTTTTGATCCTTATCTTTCATGAAAAGGTACGTAGGCAATGGGTTCATCCATCCAAACACAAAATGTAAATAAAATTGTATATTCTTTTCTCATCCCTTCAATCATGTTTGCACAAAATAATTTCATAAACAAATAACTCTTTACAACAAGTTGTGAAAAGAGGTTCCCTAGGAGTACCTAGGATGTTGTGGGTGCCTAACACCTTCCCATGACATAACTACCCCCTTACCTAGATCTCTGACCCTTCTTTTACTAGTTTTGTTTGTAAAACTTTTAGGCTTTTGTTCGCTTTCTAGCCATTCCTTTGGATAAATAGAAGTGCGGTGGCGACTCGACTTTGTATGCTTTGCTTTTGATTTAGTCAATAAATCTAAAGGTAACGAATACACCGCTACAGAAAAGTGGCGACTCTGCTGGGGACACCTTCCTAGTGGGTTTGCCTACTTTTCACAATTGCTGTATTATATTTGTTTATGACATATTTTTGTGCAATTTGGGATTACTGTATTGATTGTAATGCTTGAATTGTTTGATATATCAATTGCTTGTTTGCTTGGTGATCCTTGTGAGATGAGTTCTATGCCCGAACTCGAGTGCACCTTATGATAGGAGAATGGCATAGTCTCATCGACTTGTGTGAAGTTATTCCTTAGCAAGTTGACTTGCGAGTCCATTCACTTGGTGGAGGTCATGTTGGGATCAATAATGTCACACAAGTTATTTGTGGTTAGACATTACTCTTTCCAATATGTGCCTTAGAAGCCAAGGACCTTAGTTTACCAAGCCCATCTTGGCCTATTTTTAGGACGTAGTGCGGAAGTCGTTCAAATGTAAGATTAGATGCGATTGTTACGCGATACTACACTCATAAGAGTCTCCCTTGAGAATATTTTTGGAATACGAGTATTCGTTCCTCCGATAATATTCGAAAGATGGGATGATGACTATGGGAACCTCTGGTAGAACATGTTCGGCAGGTTTAAACCATAGTACACTCCCTTTGGGTGGTTCTTAACCGAGACTCCATGCTCGTGACTCACAACAAACCTGTGATTCATGGTTGATCCGTTCAACTATCGTTAATATCAATGGAACTTGGGTGTCGATAAGGTGAAAACCATAATCCACCAAAATGGATGATTGATATTACGGATGGTTGAACCGTTCATATATCGTTAATATCAATGGAACTTGGGTGTTGATAAGGTGATAACCATAATCCACCAAAATGGATGATTGATATTAAGGATAATATGAGCCATCCCATGACCTTTGTCTGGTGTGCTTTGCTTGATCCTTGAGTGTGATTGTTGCATTCATACATTCATGCATTCATCTGCATCCATATCATCAGATAAAAAGAAAATTTTCAAGGAACTTAAGGAGTTTATTTGCAAAATTTTCAGACATGGAAAGACAAAAAAGGCATACAAAGAAGTACAGCTTCAGACAACCCGATCTGAAAGAGTTAAGGAATCTGACATCCTGTGTACTAGATCCATTGGGTTTCAAAGCTCGTTTCGGGAAGCTTCTGCCTCTTCTGACTACTCAGGTGGATGAAGGGTTGATGGGTACTTTGGTGCAGTTCTATGACCCTCTGTATCACTGCTTCACTTTTCCAGACTTTCAGCTATTGCCTACCCTTGAGGAGTATGCTCATCTTGTGGGTATTCCTATTCTGGATCAGTTTTCGTTTAGTGGCTTGGAGAGTATTCCTACTTCTCAAGAGATAGCTGACATGTTGCACATAGATGAGTCCTTGGTTAAAGCTCATATGACTACTGTAACACCTCAAAATTTGCCCTCCTCTCTTGGGACGAGCTTAACATATTACATATCATTTTTAGGTCATTAGGCATTGCATATTGCATATCATGTGGTTACATTGTGCAAGTCATCCTCACAAGTCTTGAGCAGAAGATGAAGAGGTCATGTGCAAGCTAGGGTTTTATTGGACTGGTCATTGATCATCTGAGGATGTGGAGGTCCAGATTAGGGTTTCATGATTCTCAAAGGATATTGGTCTTCATCTTGATTACAATGATTCATCATCATCATCATGGTTTGTCATCATCAAGTGTTGAAGCAGATTCCTTGAGATTAGGGTTTTGACCACTGGTCAACCCTAATCAGTTGCATTGGGCCAATCAGGGCATGATCAGGAGATGGGGTCTATGATGTATATGGGGGTCATTTCATGATTATATTGAGCTTATTGAGGCTAGGGTTTCATCCTTGGGCCATTTCATTAGAAGATTGGAGCTCAGTTTGATCAATGCATTGCCAAATTCATCTATCAGTTGAAAAGTCAACTGTGGTCGACTGTGCATGATTTAATGGATTTGGAGGTGGAAATGAGTTGGATACACTTCATTCATGTTGGAACAAGTGCTATTTGACATTGCAAAGCTCAAGAATGAAGAAAATAAAGTCAGGACAAAAATTGCCAAAAATAGAAAGTGACTTGTAATGGAAGTTTCCAAAAATGGAAAGTTTTTGACCTCAAAATTACATGTCCAAGGAAGCTTCAAATGAAAATTTGTTCAACATGAAAGTTGTAGATATTGTTCTAACCTTTCCAAAAAGTCCAAGAACTTGAAATTCCCATGTATGGTTGACAAGTTATGGTCCATTCAATTTCAAAAATGACCCATAATCAGAGGGGCATAACTTCCACATGGAGTGTCCAAATTGAGTGATCTTTTTATGTGCAAACTCCATTTGACATGTACTTTCATGGTGCATAATTGGAATTCATCAAAAATGGTCAATGCAAAAAGTCAAATTTCAAGTGTACAGTTAAAAGATCCAGGGGCAAAATGGTCCAACTTGAGAAATAATGGGGATTTTGGAATGGGGATTTTGGAATGGGGATTTTTGTAACACCTCACAAATGCTATTTGGAAATGGTTTGAATCATCATAACATGTCAAGGTGCAATGGTTGAACAATTCATTTTGAACTTGCACTTGAAAAATGCATTTCATGCTATGACATGGTGAAAATCAAAATTACATGGCCAATCAATGTGGGACAAGTTGCAACAGCTCACACATGTCATTTTGAGAGTGTGTGAGCTGTCAATGAGCTGTCACAGAGCCCATAGGAAAAGACCATTTTGCCCTTGCCTTTGAAAATGACACTTTGCTAATTACATTTCATTTTGTTAATTAGTGATTAAAAGCTTGATTAGTGGGAAGTATAAACATCTAATTGTAACAAACTCTTGATCAGAATCACAAATCACAAGATCTCAACCTCTTTTCCCTCCAAATCCTCTAAAACCTCTCAAGAACACATCAAGCAAATTGAAGCGTAACTCTTCCAATTCTCCATCAAATCGTGTGGTTTTTCTTGCTGCTTCTTCCAATTATCATCTTCTTCAACTGTTTTTGAAGATCAACATCAAAGGCTTCACCAATCTCCACTGTCCAAGTGAGGTTCAACTATGGTGTTTGAGGATTTCTTCCATTAGAGGCAAATTCGAGCTAGGCTAACACCTCCAGTCAACTCACCTATCATCATTCTTCATCTGTTTTGGGAATACACGCGCAAACACCTCCAGATTCGACACTGCCATCTCAAGGTACTTCAAAATCGAATCTCATGATATGATGAATTGGTATATGCGTTTGAAAGAGTGCTCGATGTAGTTTATCATGATATAATTAGTTTTTGATTTGGCGAACCATAGGATAAGTTATGTTGATTCAAAGATTTGAGAGCAAAACCTAATTCGATCGATCCGGTTTATACAGTTAGATTTAGGTTGATTAGGTTACTTATTCGTACTCCTGGCGTTGAGACCTTTCCAACGGTTACTCGTTTGTAGATTTTGGTTAGGGTTTGATGTTCTTGTGTTCTTGATAAATCTGGAAAACACGATGAGGATGAAGAGGATTTTCTGGAAAAATTATGCGTTTGATCCGTTTTGTGGCCAAACCAGTTTGAATTCGTGTTTGCCGCGGAAACCAACCAATCACGCGCCTCCACCGAGTTAATGAAGCGCTGCGTTTTGATCCTGGGAGCGCATATTTACAGTTTTGCCATTAAATCCAATTAATTAATTATAACACTTAAATAATTATTTAAAAATCATATAAATCTCAAAAAATTCATAAAAAATTAGTGGAAAGTCCAAAAATTATGAGGTTTTTTTGATAGCTCCCATTTTTCCCCTAGTTTTTTATGAGCATAATTTTAGAAATTGTGCATGGTGAAATATTGACTTGGACTAGGGATGTTTGACTTGTGTGCATTTTTTACATGTTTTACCATTTTCAATGTGAAATGCTCATACATTAAAAGAAATTCCTAAAATTTGTTGTGCTCATTCTGGACATGTTGATGGTGATTTACATATAAAGTTTGTGATTTTTGGATACCTGAGGATTGAGTTAGGATTTTTTGAATCTAGGTGTGACAATTTGTGTCACACCTAGCTAGGTCAACTTCATGAATTTATTTGCCTGGCCTATGATTGATGGAATGGATTGAAATTTTGCATGAATGATTATTGACATGTTGAAATGTTATGTGAATTTTTCTGGATTTTTCTATGGCATTTTCCATTTGATTGATAATTTTCTTCACTGTTGGTTCATTGTGCAACTTTGTATGACACATGTTTGTATATCTTGTGTGAAATTCTCATATGGTTTTGGATGAATGTGAAATTTGGTATGCTGGTTGTAGACACATTGTAGGACATTATGCTTTTGGTCCCATTCATTTCTAATATGTTGTCACTATTTTATGAATTTTTGAAGTGAATACATGTGTTGGTGTTATGAATTGGCTTGAATAATTGTGTCTGTATTTCTTGATTTTCATTGCCCTAGTTCCTTTTGTCCAATTGAGCTGAAAATTGACATGCTATACCTTGAATATGTCTTGTTTAGGTGTGAATTATTTGAGGATTTTTGGAATTGTTTTGGTATGCTTTTGATTGAAGTTATTCTGTTTGGACTTTTGATGTTGCATTTGACCTAGTTTGACTTGTTTTGGTCATGAAATGAATATGGTGAATGATATGAGTATGGGATCAATTGCATTTGCTTTCTATTTGCATTAATTTGGTTTTGGTTGAGAATCCCTTGTTGTTTAGAATTTTTTCTCCCTTTTGGACCCTAGGCTTGGCCTAGTGGTCCAGTTTCTCACATTTGGTTTGACTTTTCAGGATGAAATGCATAATGCTCAAGGAGAATGCTTCAAGGCAATTAAATTGAGATTGTTTGATGTTGGAAACTAATTTGACTTTGTTTTGTAGGTTGTGAAGCTTGAGCTTGAGCTTATAGCTTGCACTTATGTGCATTAACCTGTGTTGTTTAATCTGTATAGTCTGACTGATTAACATTTGCTGTTTATGGTTGTTTGTTTGAGTACTAATGATACTTGATTGATTTCAGGTACATTTAGTCGCTTACAGTTCTTTAAGAACTTGCTTGCTGCTGCTTGGTTTTTAAACCACTTGAGGTAGGACTTCTATTCTTCATGTAGTCTGGGAGACCCGGCCTGTTACTTGGCCGGGCAAATGTCTGAAGTCCTCCTTAAGAGGCGATGTTTGTGATTGTTTAATATTGTGCCTAAGCAGGTGAAGTCCTCTATGAGGCAATTGGTGGAAGCCAAGGGATATGCAATCTATCCCCCACTACTCTATGAGTCGTCCCGCTGCTCACACGGCTGTGTGTTGATGCATTGGGACACAAACCCAAGATCTTGTGCTGTTGCACAATCGAGTCAGAGTCTTTGAGCGTAGAAGGGTCCCTCCATTCTGGACCCACGCTCCTTTGTCTAAAAGCTCTCCCTAGTCAGGGATAAGAGCTGTGAGGTCTCATCCTCACTTCACCTTTTCATCTGCTTCACCTTAGCCTCGTAATGGCAAGGTTAAGAGCGAATAATACCCATGTACAGATGACTTGCTTCGGCAGTCAAACCCATTGTGTGAGCCTCACTTGATTGGTTATAGTGTGTGCTATGTGAATATTTGTTTGAAATGCTTGGGTTGTTCTGTTTGTATGCTTGTATGCTTGCTTCTTTCCTGGATAGGATTAGCTTGCAGTTGTGCAAGTAGGTAGAAACCTGAACATAGGGTAATGATGCATGACAACACTAGGCTCGAGTCCAGCTCCCTGGTAGTGTGTCTTCCCTTGGTTTCTGGCTAGATTTTCTTTCCCTTGAGGGGGAACTACATCGCCCTGATCCTTGTTCCAGACGAGGTATGTAGGCAGGAGACCGTGCGAGGTCTCTCCGGGCACTTATTTTCTTTTTGTGTGTGTTTACTTGTTATCTGATTGTGTGTTTGGTTCGGATGCTGACGTAAGTCCAGTGATTGGCCGTCGGGCTCCACGTTTGCCCTTTTGAGTGTGTTTTGGTTCGGATGCTGACGTAATTCCATCGAGTGGTTGTTGGGCTCCATGTTTGCCATCTGTTTGTGTGTTTTGTGTTGTTTGGCGTGCGTAAGCCGAACTACAGTGGCTCTGATTCTCGTTCCAGACGAGATATGTAGGCATAGGATGCGACGTCCTATCGAGCTCCCTTCTCTTAACCCCGCCTGCGTTCCTTGTGTGTGTGTGATGTTTAGCAACCTTTTCTTTTCTTAGAACGTGGATCCCGTCGAGTACGACGGACGTGAGGGGTGCTAATACCTTCCCCTTGCGTAACCGACTCCCTTACCCTTTCTCTTTGGTCGCGAGACCATTTCCTTTCCAGGTTTCTCTGAGCGTTTCCTTTCCCTATCTTGGGATAAATAACGCGCAGTGGCGGCTCTGTGTTGTGTTTTTTATTTGAGTCCCGCCGGTTGTTTTTTCGCGGATGCGACAGCTGGCGACTCTGCTGGGGATCGCAAGATGTTGACCTGTGCTGGTCCATCGTCCCTAAGCGAGTCCTTCCTAGCGTTCTAGGATTAGTTTAGGTTGCTTGTTTTGCTTTATTTATTGCACTTATTATTCTAACCAGTGTATATATTTGCATAAATACTTGCATGCATCATACTATCATGTTGCCGTCCTCTGTGCAGGTGGTTCCTCTGTTTGGGGTGGGTATTCTGAGTGGGGCTAAAACCCAGGCCCGAGTATACACCTAGGACTAGTGTGGTCTCATGTTGCCTCCTTCATGTTAGGTCAATATGTGCCTGGCAGCATGATGTACCACAAGCCGGACGAGGTTCATTTGATAGTGCTTGCCTCTGTGGGTATTCCACTTTGGTTGAGTTACTTCATCTGAACTGTTGACTCTGGTGACCGATCATTTCCCGGATCTTTGGTTTAGACGATCTCAGGAGAGCAACAATGGCACACCCGAAAGGGCAAACCCATTGAGTATCTCTGCCCGATTGTCGAGACTATTATCCGCCTTAGGATGACCTTATTAGAATTTACCTGTGAGGGGAGGGTGATTCTTTCAGATGCATGTTCAGATGGTGACCTTGATGGTGACTTTTGGTTCCGTGGATCAGAGTCATATTTATAAGTCGGATTTATGGCCATTTATTGCCGTGACGCCGTAGTGCTGTCCGAGTTATTTATCAGTGGGGATCCGTTTATTTCAGGATTCCCCGGGCCGATGTTATCAGTGGGGATCCGTTTATTTCAGGATTCCCCGGGCCGATTCAGATGGTTATGGGTGTTTGCTCAGAGACTGATGATGATGATGATGTATCTATCTTCCGTTTATTTCGGAACCCTTGAGTCGGATTTGTGGTTACATTTTCCTTCAGATGGTTGTGATCGGTTCAGAGATCAGGGCTGTGACTCAGTGCAACAGACGATCAGATGACTTAGAGGATGGCCCACTGCATTGCATTCATTACATCTGCATCATTCTCATTTTGCATTCATCTGCACCTAAACTACGTCTAGCCATATGGGGAGTATTATGGATTGAGATTCTGGTTGAGAGACATCTTGAATTTCAGAATGTGGATGCCGGATTATTATCTGTCTCGATGAAACCAGAATCAAAGGACGGAATCTTCCTCATATGGGTAGATGTTGCATTCATGCATATTAACCCATTTGCTGTTTTGTAGGTGTCAACCGGTGCGCATAGCTTGTTTGCTCAGATATCCTGCTAGGGGCAACAAATCCAGACTGATGGATTCTCCCAACGCCGACATCCTCGAACTGAAAGAGATGGTGAGGGATTTGTTCAGTGTTGTGCAAGGGCTTGCCTTGGGGCAGAAAGCCATGGCCGAGAGATTGGAAAGGATTGAGGGCTAGATGATCAAGGAGAAAGTTCAGGGAAAGGCTCTATCATCCGAAGTAACAAATCCCTCTGGCTCTATAGTGAAGAAATCCCTTGACAGTGGTCAGCCCAAGAAGAAGGTTGAATCAGGTGGTGCGCAGACTAAAAGAGAATGCGGTAAGGATCGTTACCACCCTTATGCTGCCACCGTAACCATTCCTGTTGGTGATTCATCTGCACAACAGCGGCAATCACCACCTCAACAGAGGACACAGAGAGCAGTGGGCCAGGTGAGAAGGAGGACGACAGATCGTCATTTCAATAAGTCGCCCGTGACTTACGCCTCTCTGTTTAAAAAGTTGAAGGATATTGGGTTGGTGCAGCCGAGGATGTTGACTCTGTTGAAACCTGATCAGAGGCTTGCCAGTTACGATGAGAATGTCATGTGTGAGTTCCATGCTGGGGCACCCGGACATCATGTTGAGGATTGCAAAGCTTTTAAGCATGTGGTCCAGGACTTGGTGGATTCTAAGACAATCAACTTTGCACCGACGACAGATAGTGCTAACCCCGTGACAAGGCATGGTCCTGTAAAAGTGGAGATGATGTCGAAGGACAAGAAAGGGATAGAGGTGATTGAGAAGGATCAGTTAAGAATGCCCATGTCTGTGGTCCCAAAACGCCCGACGAAAAATGGAGCTTTCCCTCGTGTTGATGATTGTTGTGCGGCCATCGCTACAAAGGGGTGTGTAGTAATTGGGGAATCGGTCCAGAGAAAGATGAAAGTAGAAATGGACGATGTAAGGTGTAAAGCACCCAGTCTGGCAATTGAAACCATCAAGGTGAAAAATGCCATTGGTGTTGAGAAAGAGAAAAAGCCGTCCATTTCTTCTTACAAACAGGCGGTGGAAGTGGTGAGAAATGGAGGGATCCCAGGCTGGGGAAAAATCATAGGCATTGTGGTAAAGGCGGATATGTTTGGGATTGGTTATCATCCAGGTCAAGACTCGTCTGAGCAGAACAGAGGACGTCGTCCGTCGTTCACCTTTGTCAGTGCTGGAATGCTAGATTCAGATCACGCCTATACAGTGGGTGAAGAGATTGATAGTGACCGTGAACTGGAATCGTGGATAAAATCGTGCGTACCAGGAAGCTGGAAGGCTTAAAAAGATCAGCACTGACACTCATCCGGAAGAGTAATATTTCTTGTTTTCAGTTGTTATCTGCATGAAAGCCATACGTGTTGCCCGACACGTAATGGTCCATTGTAAGGGCCACCTCATGTTTACATTTGCAACATTTCTGCATCATAAATAAATGGATGTTTTTCAGTCAAAAAGCGGTGTTCCCTGTTTTTCATTTATTTTTGCAGTTTAAAAACAAATAAAAATGGCAATGTTTGTTTTCATTTTTCTCTTTTTTTGATTTGTCTCGTTCCGAATTCAAAAATAATTCTCCGGATCTCGTTGATAACAATTTGGTTACACCTCATATGACTTCGACAATCCGATCTATCATGCCAAAGAAGAAGACGAAGAAGATTGTGATCTGCTGGAATTAACCAGGTTGTTTAAACAAGAGGAGAAGGTGATTCAGCCGCATGAGGAGCGATTGAGATCGTGAACTGGGGTACCGCTGAGGTCAGAAAGGAAGTGAAAATTGGAGCCGCTTCAGAGGCGAACCGAGAGTAGAATGGTAGTCCTGTTGAAGGGACATGTGGATACCTTCGCCTGGTCATGTCAGGGTACGCCCGGGTCGGATACCAATGTCGTTGTGCACAAGCTACCATGGAAAGGAGACTGTCCTCTAAAGAAGCAGAACGCCAGTGCCTGTATCAGAGAGCCATGGTGACTTTGTTTCATGATATGATTCATCATGAAATTGAATGCTATGTTGATGACATGATAACAAAGTCCCATACAGAAGTGGGGCATCTGGCTGACCGGGGCAAGTCGGTTGACTGGTTGAGACAATTCAGACTGAGGTTGAATTCGAATGAGTGCACTATCAGAGTGCGGTCCGGTAAGATGTTGGGGTTCATTGTAAGGGAGGAATCGAGGTTCATCCTGCAAAAAAAAAAAAAAAAAAAAAAAAACAAGAAAAAAAAGAACAATAAGAGAAACGCCTGAACCGAGGAAGAAAAAGAGAGGTTCGTGGTTTCTTAGAAAGATTGAACTACCTGTCATGGTTCACATCTCATCTAACAGCCACGTGTGAACCGATAGTCAAGCTGTTGAAAAAAAAGATCAAACGGTCAGGCGAAATAATGATTGCCAAGGGGCATTGAAAGATAAAAGAAAAGTTGCAAGAACCTCTGATTCCGATGTCTCCTGTGGAAGGGACGACCATCAAATTTTGTACTTGACAGCCTTCGAGGGGTCTACGAGGTGTATTGGGGCAGCATGACAAGTCTTGTCGAAAAGAGCATGCAATTTACCTTAGCAAAAAGTTCATCGACTGTGAAACAATACGTTCACTGTTCGAGAAAACTTGCTGTACTTTGGCATAGGCTGCTCGCCGACTGAGACAGTATATGTTGGTTCATACCACTTTGTGGATTTCCGAGATGGATCCGATCGAGTACGGGTTTGAGAATCCAGCATTGACCGGACGGGTTGCGAGAAGAGCAAAAGGATATTGACGGATTTGTGATGCTCTCAGAAAGCAATCAAGGGGTATTGTCTGATTACGTCGCTCCGCAACCCATTGAGGGTTATCAACCGACGAAGTTTGAAGTCCCAGATGAGGACATCTCGAGGTGCTCCAATCGGAAGATTGAGTGTAACCGATCCCGGAGGAGGGGCCTGACCCTGAATCCGAACGGATTCTGATGTCTGATGGGGAGGTTAAGGTGAATGAGCTTTTGTTGCCCGGATAACGTTTGCATGCACCGACGGTGTGATTGTGCAGAAAATGGTGGTAACCTACAGAGACTGGCATGAGATGTTGCCGTTTGCATTGCATGGGTGCCGAACGTCGGTGCGCATATCTACTGGGGCAACACCTTTCTTGTTGGTATATGGAATGGAAGCCGTGTTACCGGTTGAGGTCCAAATTCCCTCTTTGAGAGTCCTGAGGGACGCGAAATTGCAAGAGGCGGAATGGGTAAGGACCCGGTACGAAGAGCTGAGCCTGATAGAGGAAAAGAGGCTAGCAGCCATCTGTCATGGGCAGTTGTACCAGCAACGGATGAAGCGTGCTTTTGACAAGAAGGTACGACCTCGGGTATATCGCGTGGGTGATATAGTGCTGAAAAGGATCCTTCCTCCTCAAAACGATCGAAGGGGCAAATGGACACCCAATTATGAAGGTCCATTCGTGGTCAAGAAGGTTTTCTCTGGCGGAGCCCTGTTGTTAACGACCATGGATGGCGAGGATTTTCCATCCCCTGTGAATGCGGACGCAGTTAAAAAATACTTCGTATAAAAGGACCCGCTGGACGAAAAGAACAAAATAGTCCAGGCAAAAATGGGCATCCCGGCGAACCAAAAACAGAAAGAAAGGTTCGGGCAAAAATTAGGGATAAAAATGGAAAATGTACACCCGGCAAGTCGAAAACCTGAAAAGGCGACTTGGGCAAAAAAGGGTATCCCGGTGGACTGAAAACCCGAAAGGGCGGTCCAGGCAAAAGAGGGATTGAAACGAACAACTGCGTCTCGCATGATCGTTCGCGCTTTGGTTAAAGCATCATGGATAATACCCGGTAGGGATCAGTCAGAAACGTCTTGTTCAGAAGGCAGAAAAGCATGGAAAGTCTGAGGACATATGGGGTGTAACCGAGTTGGAACTCGATGAGATCACGGGTTTCACATTGCCATTAGGATAGATTTTTTCCTTTTGTGCGTAATTACCTCTTTCCAGGAATTGCTTCCTTTTGTATTGCTCATTTGAGCCACACTTTTCCAGTCAATAAAATGCATATTCAGTCAAATAATTTTGTTTTTGTTTTTCATTACCGCTTTGATTGCAAAACATCCAAATATTTTGATAAAGAATCTTGCATTTTAAGACATACAGGTTCCTTCCAATGCATGTTTATAAGATTGAAAGCTTGAAATCTTATTCGGAAGGTTGAGTGACCCAAGTGTTGAAATCTTGACACGCCTGGGGCACAGTTTTTATCTGACGGTCTGTTTTGCATGAACTGTTAGGTATTTTCACTCACTTGCAGGTTGTGATGTGGAAGCTGTTGATAAAGCAAATCCTCATGGGAGGCCAATCTGGGACGAGTGAATATGAAGGGATTGCGAAGAGACGTTGAGACGTACGACGATCCTTGATGATAATCAAGAAGACTCTTCAAAGTCGGAAGATTTGAAAGTCTGTAGAAATTCCCCGCAGGGTCCGATCAGGGACGAATGAATGGGTAGAGAAGCGAGAAGAGACGTCGAGACGTCCGACGACCTTTGGAATTAATCAAGAAGACTCTTCAAAGTAGGAAGATTGAAAAGTATGTATAATCCCAGGAGTTCGATCTTCGTCGAGCGCGGGGCGATTGGGAATACAAGATGATGGAGCAGAAAAGGTCCAGACGAGTCTGGAAATTCTCAAGAGTGGAAGGCTGATACGAGATTGGGAGGTGGATACCGTGGTTCGACGAGTCGACGGGTGTTCTGTACCAACTTTTCTCATTTCCCAGCGAGGTCCCCAAGCAGAATTAGAGGACCAAACCTTCCAGCAGATCCAAGGTCTGTGACTTCCCCAGCTGAGTCAAGATGGTTATCCTCGGCGGGTAAACGATGTTTCCTCAGCCACCCGGCCTGAAGGTTGTTATTCCCCGAGTGGAGCGGGTTTCAATGAAATATATCTCCAGCAGTGTTCATCCTACCGGTGGATTGGACAAGTTTCCGTAGCAGACTGATATCTGCATCCCCAGCTGAGCTGATTCTATCTATGGATTGCATGGGTAATCCCCAGCGGAGTAGCATTCGTTTTCCCTAGCAGGGTCAGGATGGTTATCCCCAGCAAGTGTCAGATCGGTGCTTCCCCAGTCGACGGTCCTGGAGGTGGCTTTTCCCGGCAGAGTATCTGTGAGCATTTTCCCAGTGAAGTCACTAGGTATCTGTGAGGGTTTCCCAAAGCAGAGTTGGGATTGACATCCCCAGCAAGTCAAAGACTGTTGTATCCCCACAGAGTGTTGGTGGTGCTTATCCCCAGCAGTTTCCCGAGCGGATTGGGTGCAAAGGAGGTTCTTCCCCAGCAAGGGTTGCCTTTTTCCCAGCAGCAGTGCTATTCCCCAGCAGAATCCCTTGAGGGGGACGTTTTTTATGCATTCATCATGTAGAGTAAGCATAGCACATTGCATAGAAAAAATAAATAATCGCGTAGCATTTTCATAATTATGGAGCATTACGCAGAAAAATCAATCATGCATCATATTGCAAGCACAAGCTAGTCTCAAGCCGTGGTTACCGTTTGAGAGGTGGTTTTACCAGAAGTAGAGGTGTTACTCCGAGGAGTTTGGCCTCATGATTTGATCAAAGGTATTTCCCCAGTAGTGCGATATTGGAGGAGTTTTTCCGTCGGGCAGAGATGGAAAGGTTACGCGATCAGCGCGATTCAAGCCGTGGTTACCGCTTGAGGATTGGTTTTGCCGGACAGTGAAGACGATACTCCGAGGAGTTCAGCGTTGTGAGTTTGGAGCAACAGTATTTCCCAGTCATTGTTTAGTGTCTGGTCGAGCTTTCTTTGGTGTCAGTAAACATCATCATTCGATGTCCAGTAAACGTCGAGTTATTTCCCAGTCATTGTTTAATGTCTGGTCGATCCTTGTTTGGTGTCCTGTCAACATCATTGTTTGATGTCCTGTCAACATCATTGTTTGATGTCTTGTTAACATCATTGTTTGATGTCCTGTCAACATCATTGTTTGATGTCCTGTCAACATCATTGTTTGATGCCTGTAAACATCATTGTTTGATGCCTGTAAACATCATTGTTTGATGCCTGTCAACATCATTGCTTGATGCCTGTAAACATCACTGTTTGATGCCTGTCAACATCATTGTTTGATGCCTGTAAACATCATTGTTTGATGCCTGTAAACATCATTGTTTGATGCCTGTAAACATCATTGTTTGATGCCTGTCAACATCATTGCTTGATGCCTGTAAACATCATTGTTTGATGCCTGTAAACATCATTGTTTGATGCCTGTAAACATCATTGTTTGATGCCTGTAAACATCACTGTTTGATGCCTGTCAACATCATTGTTTGATGCCTGTAAACATCATTGTTTGATGCCTGTAAACATCACTGTTTGATGCCTGTCAACATCATTGTTTGATGCCTGTCAACATCATTGTTCGATGACCTGTCAACATCATTGTTTGATGCCTGTCAACATCATTGTTCGATATCCTGTCAGCATCCTTGTTTGATGTCTTGTCAACATCCCTGTTTGATGTCCTGTCAACATCCTTGTTTGATGTCCTGTCAACATCCTTGTTTGATGTCCTGTCAACATCATTGTTTGATGTCCTGTCAACATCATTGTTTGATGTCCTGTAAACATCATCATTCGATGTCTAGTAAACGTCGCGTTATTTCCCAGTCATCAGTAAGTGTCTGGATGAGTTTTGTTCAATGTCCAGTAAACGTCGAGTTTCTTCCCGGTCATCAGTCAGTGTCTGGTTGAAAGTGTTACTCTGAGGAGTTCAGCATCATGACGTCAGATCAGTAATGTTCCCCAGTAGTGCGATACTGGAGGAAATTTTTCCGTCGGACGGAGGTGGAAATAAAATCAAAGGACGTTACGCGATCAGCGCGATTCTGGGGTTCAATCGGAGAAAAGAAATGCTGAGGCATTTTCTGGGGTTCAAATGGAGATTGGAGTTGAAGATTATATCCAGGATGAGGTCCGCAGGATTATCTTCTGTTCATGTGTTACCTTAGACTCTGGCTGAGGCCAATGGAGGTCGTTATAGGTGTCTTCTGAGGAAGAGATACACATGCTACCTTCCTTTTGTGAAGGTATACCCTCTGACATGTCGCCCTCAGAGTGGTGTTTGGTGTTATTTCCGGCGTTGCCAACGGAATTATCACGGAGAAAAGGAGATGTTGTGGCATTTTTTGGAGACGGGGTTCAAATGGAGAAAAGGAAATGTTGAGGCATTTTCTGGAGACGGGGTTCAAATGGAGAAAGGGAAATGTTGCGACATTTTCTGGAGAGCGGGGTTCACATTGGCGATCGTGAGTTATCGTCAGGCGACTGGGGTTCAAATCGGAGAATGGGGTTCATTATTTGGCAAACAGGAGAGTGGGGTTCAAATGCAGAGATCCGAGGATCGTTTGCGCAGGAAAATTTCGGGGTCCAAGAAAATAAAAAATAGAGAAAACTTCGGGGTTCAAGAAAAGCATAAAAAGAAAAGGAATAATAATCCCGAGCGGATGTGGCGTTCAAGCCGTGGTTGTCCCTGTGTTACCATTTATTTTGGTATCCAGGTCGACGTTGCTGTTTCGGTATTCAGGTCGACTTTCTCCGTACCAGACGGATTTTTCCTTCAAGACTGCTTCTTCGCCGATTCTGACAGGTGTTGTTAATTATTCTCCCATCAGAGTGCAAGTTGTTCGTCTGTTCTTGGTATTCAATCACTCTTCATCCTGATCATCTGAAAGCCGAGGCTATTCATATCGACAGGTTCACAGTGGATTGAATAGGGGCAGCTGTAACACCTCAAAATTTGCCCTCCTCTCTTGGGACGAGCTTAACATATTACATATCATTTTTAGGTCATTAGGCATTGCATATTGCATATCATGTGGTTACATTGTGCAAGTCATCCTCACAAGTCTTGAGCAGAAGATGAAGAGGTCATGTGCAAGCTAGGGTTTTATTGGACTGGTCATTGATCATCTGAGGATGTGGAGGTCCAGATTAGGGTTTCATGATTCTCAAAGGATATTGGTCTTCATCTTGATTACAATGATTCATCATCATCATCATGGTTTGTCATCATCAAGTGTTGAAGCAGATTCCTTGAGATTAGGGTTTTGACCACTGGTCAACCCTAATCAGTTGCATTGGGCCAATCAGGGCATGATCAGGAGATGGGGTCTATGATGTATATGGGGGTCATTTCATGATTATATTGAGCTTATTGAGGCTAGGGTTTCATCCTTGGGCCATTTCATTAGAAGATTGGAGCTCAGTTTGATCAATGCATTGCCAAATTCATCTATTAGTTGAAAAGTCAACTGTGGTCGACTGTGCATGATTTAATGGATTTGGAGGTGGAAATGAGTTGGATACACTTCATTCATGTTGGAACAAGTGCTATTTGACATTGCAAAGCTCAAGAATGAAGAAAATAAAGTCAGGACAAAAATTGCCAAAAATAGAAAGTGACTTGTAATGGAAGTTTCCAAAAATGGAAAGTTTTTGACCTCAAAATTACATGTCCAAGGAAGCTTCAAATGAAAATTTGTTCAACATGAAAGTTGTAGATATTGTTCTAACCTTTCCAAAAAGTCCAAGAACTTGAAATTCCCATGTATGGTTGACAAGTTATGGTCCATTCAATTTCAAAAATGACCCATAATCAGAGGGGCATAACTTCCACATGGAGTGTCCAAATTGAGTGATCTTTTTATGTGCAAACTCCATTTGACATGTACTTTCATGGTGCATAATTGGAATTCATCAAAAATGGTCAATGCAAAAAGTCAAATTTCAAGTGTACAGTTAAAAGATCCAGGGGCAAAATGGTCCAACTTGAGAAATAATGGGGATTTTGGAATGGGGATTTTGGAATGGGGATTTTTGTAACACCTCACAAATGCTATTTGGAAATGGTTTGAATCATCATAACATGTCAAGGTGCAATGGTTGAACAATTCATTTTGAACTTGCACTTGAAAAATGCATTTCATGCTATGACATGGTGAAAATCAAAATTACATGGCCAATCAATGTGGGACAAGTTGCAACAGCTCACACATGTCATTTTGAGAGTGTGTGAGCTGTCAATGAGCTGTCACAGAGCCCATAGGAAAAGACCATTTTGCCCTTGCCTTTGAAAATGACACTTTGCTAATTACATTTCATTTTGTTAATTAGTGATTAAAAGCTTGATTAGTGGGAAGTATAAACATCTAATTGTAACAAACTCTTGATCAGAATCACAAATCACAAGATCTCAACCTCTTTTCCCTCCAAATCCTCTAAAACCTCTCAAGAACACATCAAGCAAATTGAAGCGTAACTCTTCCAATTCTCCATCAAATCGTGTGGTTTTTTCTGCTGCTTCTTCCAATTATCATCTTCTTCAACTGTTTTTGAAGATCAACATCAAAGGCTTCACCAATCTCCACTGTCCAAGTGAGGTTCAACTATGGTGTTTGAGGATTTCTTCCATTAGAGGCAAATTCGAGCTAGGCTAACACCTCCAGTCAACTCACCTATCATCATTCTTCATCTGTTTTGGGAATACACGCGCAAACACCTCCAGATTCGACACTGCCATCTCAAGGTACTTCAAAATCGAATCTCATGATATGATGAATTGGTATATGCGTTTGAAAGAGTGCTCGATGTAGTTTATCATGATATAATTAGTTTTTGATTTGGCGAACCATAGGATAAGTTATGTTGATTCAAAGATTTGAGAGCAAAACCTAATTCGATCGATCCGGTTTATACAGTTAGATTTAGGTTGATTAGGTTACTTATTCGTACTCCTGGCGTTGAGACCTTTCCAACGGTTACTCGTTTGTAGATTTTGGTTAGGGTTTGATGTTCTTGTGTTCTTGATAAATCTGGAAAACACGATGAGGATGAAGAGGATTTTCTGGAAAAATTATGCGTTTGATCCGTTTTGTGGCCAAACCAGTTTGAATTCGTGTTTGCCGCGGAAACCAACCAATCACGCGCCTCCACCGAGTTAATGAAGCGCTGCGTTTTGATCCTGGGAGCGCATATTTACAGTTTTGCCATAAATCCAATTAATTAATTATAACACTTAAATAATTATTTAAAAATCATATAAATCTCAAAAAATTTCAAAAAAATTAGTGGAAAGTCCAAAAATTATGAGGTTTTTTTGATAGCTCCCATTTTTCCCCTAGTTTTTATGAGCATAATTTTAGAAATTGTGCATGGTGAAATATTGACTTGGACTAGGGATGTTTGACTTGTGTGCATTTTTTACATGTTTTACCATTTTCAATGTGAAATGCTCATACATTAAAAGAAATTCCTAAAATTTGTTGTGCTCATTCTGGACATGTTGATGGTGATTTACATATAAAGTTTGTGATTTTTGGATACCTGAGGATTGAGTTAGGATTTTTTGAATCTAGGTGTGACAATTTGTGTCACACCTAGCTAGGTCAACTTCATGAATTTATTTGCCTGGCCTATGATTGATGGAATGGATTGAAATTTTGCATGAATGATTATTGACATGTTGAAATGTTATGTGAATTTTTCTGGATTTTTCTATGGCATTTTCCATTTGATTGATAATTTTCTTCACTGTTGGTTCATTGTGCAACTTTGTATGACACATGTTTGTATATCTTGTGTGAAATTCTCATATGGTTTTGGATGAATGTGAAATTTGGTATGCTGGTTGTAGACACATTGTAGGACATTATGCTTTTGGTCCCATTCATTTCTAATATGTTGTCACTGTTTTATGAATTTTTGAAGTGAATACATGTGTTGGTGTTATGAATTGGCTTGAATAATTGTGTCTGTATTTCTTGATTTTCATTGCCCTAGTTCCTTTTGTCCAATTGAGCTGAAAATTGACATGCTATACCTTGAATATGTCCTGTTTAGGTGTGAATTATTTGAGGATTTTTGGAATTGTTTTGGTATGCTTTTGATTGAAGTTATTCTGTTTGGACTTTTGATGTTGCATTTGACCTAGTTTGACTTGTTTTGGTCATGAAATGAATATGGTGAATGATATGAGTATGGGATCAATTGCATTTGCTTTCTATTTGCATTAATTTGGTTTTGGTTGAGAATCCCTTGCTGTTTAGAATTTTTTCTCCCTTTTGGACCCTAGGCTTGGCCTAGTGGTCCAGTTTCTCACATTTGGTTTGACTTTTCAGGATGAAATGCATAATGCTCAAGGAGAATGCTTCAAGGCAATTAAATTGAGATTGTTTGATGTTGGAAACTAATTTGACTTTGTTTTGTAGGTTGTGAAGCTTGAGCTTGAGCTTATAGCTTGCACTTATGTGCATTAACCTGTGTTGTTTAATCTGTATAGTCTGACTGATTAACATTTGCTGTTTATGGTTGTTTGTCTGAGTACTGATGATACTTGATTGATTTCAGGTACATTTAGTCGCTTACAGTTCTTTAAGAACTTGCTTGCTGCTGCTTGGTTTTTAAACCACTTGAGGTAGGACTTCTATTCTTCATGTAGTCTGGGAGACCCGGCCTGTTACTTGGCCGGGCAAATGTCTGAAGTCCTCCTTAAGAGGCGATGTTTGTGATTGTTTAATATTGTGCCTAAGCAGGTGAAGTCCTCTATGAGGCAATTGGTGGAAGCCAAGGGATATGCAATCTATCCCCCACTACTCTGTGAGTCGTCCCTCTGCTCACACGGCTGTGTGTTGATGCATTGGGACACAAACCCAAGATCTTGTGCTGTTGCACAATCGAGTCAGAGTCTTTGAGCGTAGAAGGGTCCCTCCATTCTGGACCCACGCTCCTTTGTCTAAAAGCTCTCCCTGGTCAGGGATAAGAGCTGTGAGGTCTCATCCTCACTTCACCTTTTCATCTGCTTCACCTTAGCCTCGTAATGGCAAGGTTAAGAGCGAATAATACCCATGTACAGATGACTTGCTTCGGCAGTCAAACCCATTGTGTGAGCCTCACTTGATTGGTTATAGTGTGTGCTATGTGAATATTTGTTTGAAATGCTTGGGTTGTTCTGTTTGTATGCTTGTATGCTTGTATGCTTGCTTCTTTCCTGGATAGGATTAGCTTGCAGTTGTGCAAGTAGGTAGAAACCTGAACATAGGGTAATGATGTATGACAACACTAGGCTCGAGTCCAGCTCCCTGGTAGTGTGTCTTCCCTTGGTTTCTGGCTAGATTTTCTTTCCCTTGAGGGGGAACTACATCGCCCTGATCCTTGTTCCAGACGAGGTATGTAGGCAGGAGACCGTGCGAGGTCTCTCCGGGCACTTTTTTTCTTTTTGTGTGTGTTTACTTGTTATCTGATTGTGTGTTTGGTTCGGATGCTGACGTAAGTCCAGTGATTGGCCGTCGGGCTCCACGTTTGCCCTTTTGAGTGTGTTTTGGTTCGGATGCTGACGTAATTCCATCGAGTGGTTGTTGGGCTCCATGTTTGCCATCTGTTTGTGTGTTTTGTGTTGTTTGGCGTGCGTAAGCCGAACTACAGTGGCTCTGATTCTCGTTCCAGACGAGATATGTAGGCATAGGATGCGACGTCCTATCGAGCTCCCTTCTCTTAACCCCGCCTGCGTTCCTTGTGTGTGTGTGATGTTTAGCAACCTTTTCTTTTCTTAGAACGTGGATCCCGTCGAGTACGACGGACGTGAGGGGTGCTAATACCTTCCCCTTGCGTAACCGACTCCCTTACCCTTTCTCTTTGGTCGCGAGACCATTTCCTTTCCAGGTTTCTCTGAGCGTTTCCTTTCCCTATCTTGGGATAAATAACGCGCAGTGGCGGCTCTGTGTTGTGTTTTTATTTGAGTCCCGCCGGTTGTTTTTTCGCGGATGCGACAACTACCAAAGGTGGAATTCAAGGTCTCCCTTCTGAGTTCCTCATCGCTCAAGCTACCGTTTATGGGAAGGCCATGAGTGAGGATGCCTTTGAAGCCATATTCGTGCTTCTCATCTATGGATTGGTATTGTTCCCCAACATCGACAAATTTGTGGATGTGAACGCTATTAGGATCTTCTCTGATCTTAATCCTGTTCCGACTCTGTTGGGTGATACCTATTTCTCTTTGCATCTGAGGAATGCAAAGGGTGGTGGCGCTATTGTGTGTTGTTTGCCTCTGTTGTATAAGTGGTTTATTTCTCACTTACCGCAGATGGTCGCTTTCAAGGAAAACAAGGGATGTCTACGGTGGTCTACGAGACTTATGTCTCTCACTAATGATGATATCTCTTGGTATGATCGCGTGTATGATGGAGTGTAGATTATTGACTCTTGTGGTGAATTCTCCAATGTGCCTCTTCTTGGTACATGTGGTGGGATTAGCTACAACCCCGTGTTAGCACGTCGTCAGCTTGGGTTCCCCCTAAAGGATAAACCTAATAACATTCTGTTAGAAGGTGTGTTCTTTCAGGAGGGTAAAGATCCCCAAGGCTTGAAAGCCAGGATGGTTCGCGCTTGGCGCAAGATTCACAAGAAGGGTAGAAATGAGTTGGGTCCGAAGAATTGCATTGCTTTGGAGCCGTATACTGCTTGGGTAAGGAAGAGAGCATCTGAGTATCTCATGCCTTATGATTATCCGAGACCTACACCTTTGGTTGTGGCTGGGCCTTCAACCCTCCCTAACCAAGGAGTAGAGGAGTTGAGAGACGAAGACCTTTTACGTGCCTAGATCCGTGAAAGGGAAGAGTTGCTTCAGCAGCTTAAGGAGAAGGATGCTCGGATCGAGTTCCTCGAGCATCAGGTCATTGATGATCCTGATGATGCATGGACTTCTCTACTTCCTCAGTCTTCCAAGTTCTGGAAAAGGAGGTATGACAGACTCGCCAAAGAGAAAGCGGATATGGAAGCAGCATATGAGAGAGAGGTTAAGAGGCTTCGTGCAGCTTATCTTCCGACGTCCCGAGCTTCTAGGGATCCATAGGATGTTTACTTTCCTTTTCTCTTGTAATGATTAACAATGCTGTACCTATTTTCTCAAATATATTTGATGAGATATTTTCTATATGCGATCAAATGCTTAATATTCAAAATTTGCAAATAATACCCTAAAGTTCCTTCGAAAATAAAAACAAATCATGTGCACGAACATTGCATGCATCATATGCATAAGCAGGTGTTGTTCTCAGCCTCTGGTCATGTGGTCTAACTCTGTGCTCTTCATTTATTTTGAAGACAAGCTGACTCACCGGTACTACACCAGAGCCAACTCTTCTAGATTAATGGATCATCTTGAGCAAGAGAACCGTGAGCTTAAAGAGGAAGTCGCCAGACTGAGTGCTTTGATGGAATCTTTCCTGGCTTCCCAGAGCCAGTCGTCTCCAACACCTGCAACTCCTCCCCAGAGGACAGTCATTTCTGAGATTGTCTCCTCTACAGTGCCTGCTGCCAGTGCCCACTTCGTGCCAACAGCCATGCCGTCCGGGTTTCCGTGGGGGATGCCTCCCGGCTTTATGCCCGATATTCCTGCTCCAACTTTTGCTGCCATGTCGGCATCTAGCCCGGTCCTTGCTGTTCCTCCTCCTGTCGTGCATACCATTCCTAGGGTAGACGACACCATCTTTCATTCTGAGCCGTCTAAGGGCCCAGATGTTCATGAGAAGATGGATGCGATGAATGACCAATTTCTTGAGCTGCGCAAGGAATTGAAGAATCTTCGAGGAAAGGACCTCTTTGGCAAATCTGCTGCTGAGCTTTGTTTGGTTCCCGGTGTCAAGATTCCTGTAAAAGTCAAGGTCCCAGACTTTGAGAAATACAAAGGGAACACCTGCCCTCTCAGCCACCTGGTCATGTATGCCAGGAAAATGTCAACTCAAATGGATAATGATCGGCTACTCATTCATTATTTCCAGGACAGTTTGTCCGGTGCTGCACTGCGTTGGTATATGAGTTTGGACAGTGCGAACATCCGTTCCTTCAATGATCTTGGCGAAGCCTTCGTCAAGCAGTACAAATATAATGTGGATATGGCTCCCGATCGGGATCAGCTCAGGGCCATGTCACAGAAGGACAAAGAGACATTCAAGGAGTACGCCCAGAGGTGGCGAGAGTTGGCAGCTCAGATTGAGCCTCCGCTGGAAGAGAAAGAAATGACCAAGATCTTTCTGAAGACCTTGAGCTCATTTTATTATGAGCGGATGATTGCTAGCGCTCCTTCGGACTTCACTGAAATGGTGAACATGGGGATGCGACTAGAGGAAGGAGTCTGTGAAGGACGTCTAACCAAAGATGAAGGCTCTTCTACCAAACGATATGGGGCGTTTGCGAAGAAGAAAGATGGAGAGGCACATGTTGTGCAATCCCATGTGAAACCCAAAAGACCCTCCGTGAGGAGCAAGCCTGTGCGTTCAGCCAGCAATCAGCACCAGATGGCTCACATAGCACCTGTCTTTAGAGACAACCAGCAATATCATCATCAGCAGCACAATAATCAACATCCGTCTCAGCAATATAAGCAACAGCATCGTCCTCAACAGCAGGCCTACCAGCCTCGCCATAGTAATCAGGCTAGTACGAGTTATGAGAGGAAGAAGATCACGTTCGATTCGATTCCTGTATCATATGCAGAGTTGTATCCCTCTTTGATAGAGCGGAAACTGATTACTCCGAGAGACCCGCCAGCTATACCGGTCAACCCGCAGTGGTGGTATAAGCTTGATTTTCACTGTGTCAATCATTCGGGTGCTCCCGGTCATGATATGGAGAACTGCTTTCAGCTGAAGACTAAGGTTCAAGACCTTATGAGATGCGGCATTTTGAGCTTTGAGGACGCAGGTCCTAATGTTAAGAAGAACCCACTTCCCGAGCATGGGAAGTCAGTTAACATGGTCCAAGGTTGCCCTGGCAAATACAAGGTCAAATATGTTAGTCATATTCGATAGTCATTGGTTGAGTTGCATCGTCTACTATGTGATTACAGTCATCTGGAGCACGACCATGACAAATGTCGTATCTGCTCTGTCAACCGTCTAGGCTGTCGCCAAGTGCGGAAAGATCTTCAGGAATTACTGGATGAAGGTGTCATAGAGATCCTTCAAAACAGAAATGTTGATGAAGATGAACCAGAGGTTAACGTGATTTCTCCGGTGTTCAGGATCCCTGAACCTGTTATCATTCGATATGATGGTAGCAAGAAGAAGGTTTCTCCTGCCCTGATTATCAAACCTGCCGGCCCTGTGCCTTATTCTTCTGATAAGGCAATCCTTTTCCGATATAATGTTGTTGATGTTGAAGATGGGAAAGAAGTGCCTTTTCCTTCATCCTCTGTGGTGAACATTGCTGATGTAAGTGGGTTGACCCATAGCGGTCGTGTGTTTTCTGCACCCCCGAAGCCTCAGGCTGTTGCTGACTCTGTTGAGCGTCCGGTTGGGAATGCAGTGAATTCTCCGAACCCGGCACTTGTTGTTAAACCCTCCTCTGTACAAAAGACTCCTGCTTCTGTTGGCCCTAGTGGCAATTTGAAAGAAGATTGTGATGAGATGCTGAGGCTCATCAAGAAGAGTGAGTACAGTGTTGTAGATCAACTTCTACAGACACCATCTAAGATCTCTGTGTTATCGTTGCTTCTGAATTCAGAACCGTACAGAGAGGCTCTGCAGAAAGTCTTGGATGTAGCTTATGTTGATCACGACGTCACAATAGAACAGTTTGACAGCATTTGTTGTAAACATTACTGCTTGCAACACTTTGAGTTTCTGTGACTCTGATCTCCCTGAGGAGGGAAGAGACCACAACATGGCTTTACATATTTCCATGAATTGCAAGAACGACGCCATGTCCAACGTGCTGGTGGACACTAGTTCATCCCTAAACATATTGCCAAAATATACTCTCTCTAGATTGTCATTTCAAGGGCCTCCCATGAGGCAGAGTGGAGTTGTTGTGAAAGCTTTTTGATGGGTCGCGTAAGACTGTGATTGGGGAAGTTGATCTCCCAATCAAGATTGGACTAAGTGATTTCCAGATCACCTTCCAGGTTATGGATATCCACCCCTCTTACAGTTGTCTCCTTGGCAGACCATGGATTCACGAGGCTGGCACCGTGACATCCACCCTACACCAGAAGCTGAAATTCGTTAAGAACAAGAAACTGGTTGTGGTAGGGGGAGAAAAGGCTCTCCTGGTTAGCCACTTGTCTTCTTTCTCATACATAGATGCTGAGGATGAAGTTGGAACTCCTTTCCAAGCTTTATCTATAGCTGAGCCTGTTGAGAAGAGAACTCCTTCATTTGCTTCCAATCGAGATGCGAAATTGGCCATTGAATATGGTGCAGTTGCTGGTCTAGGAAAAATGATCGAGCTTGAAGACAACAAGTCCCAGGCTGGCATTGGCTTTTCCTCTGGGGTCTTCAACGAGAAATGGTTGTTCAAGAGTGGAGGTTTCATCCACGCCAGTCAGAGCGAGGAAGCTGCTGCTATCTTGGAAGAGGATGCCGAGGACTCTGACAATTTTGTCATCCCTGGTGGGGTCTGCCACAATTGGGTCGCTGTGGATGTTCCTACAGTCATTCATAGATCAAAGTAATAATCACTGTTTAAAAACCCTTCTCTCATGCCAAAAGGAGAAGTGATGACATTGTTGGCAACATTTAATACAATGATATTTTCATTCAATAAATTCATGTTAAATGTTTGTTTTTCCATTTGTTTTCCCTTTTCGCTTTTTGCATGAAATTGGTGATCACAAAAAACCCTAAAACAAGAATAAAAGCAATCTTTTCATCTGCATAATGATTGCCTTGTTTGATTTCTAAAGAGCTTTTATATCCAAAATCATTATGCAGGTTGATTCTTAAACCCATTGAACATAATGATCCAACGCCATCTCCCAATTTTGAATTCCCTGTATTCGAGGCAGAGGAAGATGATGTTGAAGGGATTCCTGATGAGATTACCCGTCTTCTTGAGCATGAAGAGAAGATCATTCAGCCGCATCTTGAGAATCTGGAAACAGTCAACTTGGGGTCTGAAGATTGTGTTCGAATAGTAAAGATTGGGGCACTCCTTGAAGAGTCTGTCAAGAAAGGGTTGATCAGTTTGCTATGAGAATATTCCGATATCTTCGCTTGGTCGTACGAAGACATGCCGGGTCTCGATACAGACATTGTGCAACATTTCCTGCCTCTGAAGCCTGAGTGCGTGCCTGTGAAGCAGAAGCTCAGAAGAACTCATCCTAACATGGCAGTGAAGATCAAAGAGGAAGTTCAGAAGCAAATTGATGCGGGGTTTCTGGTGACTTCTACATATCCTCAATGGGTGGCCAATATTGTGCCTGTGCCTAAAAAAGACGGAAAAGTCCGGATGTGTGTGGATTACCGTGATTTGAATAAAGCTAGTCCGAAAGATGATTTCCCTCTACCACACATTGATATGTTGGTAGACAATATAGCTAAATTCAAAGTCTTCTCATTTATGGAAGGATTTTCCGGATATAATCAGATTAAGATGGCACCCGAGGATATGGAGAAGACAACATTCATCACACCTTGGGGAACATTCTGTTATCGAGTGATGCCCTTCGGCTTGAAGAACGCCGGAGCCACGTATCAACGAGCTATGACTACCTTGTTTCATGATATGATGCACAAGGAGATTGAAGTCTATGTTGATGATATGATTGCTAAGTCAAGAACGGAATTTGAACATGTAGAGCATTTGTTGAAGCTTTTTCAGCGTCTGAGGAAGTTCAAGCTTCGTCTGAATCCCAACAAATGTACATTTGGAGTCCGTTCTGGCAAGTTATTGGGTTTCGTTGTCAGCGAAAAAGGTATTGAGGTTGATCCTACAAAGGTCAAAGCAATACAAGAGATGCATGCGCCCAAAACTGAGAAGCAAGTCCGAGGTTTTCTTGGCCGCTTGAACTATATTTCCAGATTCATATCCCACATGACTGCCACATGTGCGCCGATATTCAAGCTCCTTCGGAAAGATCAGTCTCATGATTGGACCGAGGATTGCCAGAAAGCTTTCGACAGTATCAAAGAATATTTGTCTGAACCTCCGATTTTGTCTCCGCCTGTAGAAGGAAGACCTTTGATCATGTATCTGACTGTTCTTGAAGACTCAATGGGTTGTGTCCTTGGTCAGAAAGATGAATCGGGAAAGAAAGAATCTGCTATCTACTACCTGAGTAAGAAGTTCACTGATTGTGAGTCTCGATACTTAATGCTTGAGAAGACATGCTGTGCTTTGGCTTGGGCTGCTAAGCGCTTACGCCAGTATATGATAAATCATACAACTTGGTTAATATCCAGAATGGATCCAATCAAGTACATCTTTAAGAAGCCTGCTTTAACCGGGAGGATTTCCCGTTGGCAGATGTTGTTATCTGAGTATGATATCGAGTATCGAGCTCAGAAAGCTATTAAAGGTAGTGTCATACGGTGAACTGACTTTGTGTGTTTTTGCTTTGAAAAGCAAATGTCGCGGATAGCAAGAGTCGCCACCGACTTTTCTTTTATCCAATAAGGAAAGGCGGAAAAGAACAGGAAAGACCTTGATTAGATTTTGGGTTCGGGAGGTACATTATACAAAGGGAAGGTGTTAGCACCCTTTGTATCCATGGTTATCCATGGGCTCTTAATTGCTTGATCACTTATGTTTTTCTTGTCTGAAAAAGTGTTTGTGAATTGCTTAGAAAATGTTTTGAAAAGAGAGTTTAACTTTGTAATGATTCTTGTACGAATGTATACAAAGTATATATCTCGTTTAATTTTGAAAGCTGTTTAGAAAAATATAACTTGGCAATGATTCTAGTACGAATGTATACCAAGTGGTGATTTTCTAGTAGATGTTTTGCAAAGTGGGAGGTGAAAGGTATTTTGAGTCGTGATTCAGCATTTAAGAGTTATACCTACCCAAGGTCTTTATGGGTATTTCCTATCCTTATGAGGGTAAAACTGTCCTTACTATTGAGAAGTAAGTAGTTTTATCCTTTGGATGTAAAAGGGACATCGTAGGGTCATCGATTGGTCATTGAAGGCAACATTTGTAAGGATACCTTAGCATTCGAAGGGACGATCATCATTTAACCGTAGGCTACAACGACGGGTCATCGAGGGATAAAATCATATATTCGCAGGCAACATCCGAGGGACGATGATTTATCTTATAGGGACATGATGATTTAACCGAAGGGTCTTTGCTAAGTGTATCCCCACATTCTTGGGACATGACCGTAACACCGTAATCGTAAGGCAACAAAGAGAGGTCCAAGATCACATATTCAAAGGCAATATTTTATAATCAATTAGGTAATTAGGATGAATCTCCACATTAAAATCAATTAAGTAATTAGGATGAATCTTCCCAAGGGTATCCCACAAATAAAGTCGAATACCTAGCAAGCTACCTTTTCCGGGAGTATGTGAACCCTTACAAAATTCAGCAAACAGGTCAGAATACCAAATCAGGGTACAATCGAGAATTGCATCAAACCAAAAGGAATCACAACAGTAATAGTGTCAGATAAACAATGCATGGTGATAATAAAACATGTCAGATGAGCAAAGATCAAAACAGAAAGAATCAACGACTGTCACGTTCGCTGCTGCCTCGCCTAGCGAGGACTTAGCGAACACTCGCTACAGGTTCGCTTAGCGATGTGCTAGCGAACGAATGCGGGTTTTGAATTTAAGAACAGTACGATTTCAGCGAGCTCCAAACCCTATGGCATCCATTACAGAAATTACATGGTTAAATGTTCAAGATATCCATACATACTTAAATTCACATGCAAAACTTAAGATGTTTTTATAAATTCAATCATAATGCCACATGTAAATTAAGAACATAAAGCGGGAATAGTAATGTAAACCTGTTTGCAATTGAATTGCAACCTTGAATTGGCAAGTCACTCTTAGGGTTGGTGTCGGGTTGAGTTGGGCGGAGGTAACCTTTGTGCAGATGAGTTCCCTTCAGGGTTTCCTTTAGGGTTGCTATGAATTCTCTTGATTAGCCTCCAGGGTTTGCTCGGTTGCTTCTGTTAGGGTTTCCTTGCTAGGGTTTCTGTCCGTCCGTTTCTGTGTTCCCCGTTTGTGAATGAAGCTCTGCTATTTATAATGATTTTTGTGACCTGATGGGCTCAGAATGAAGCCCAAAAATTCTGGTATTCGCAAGCTTCGCTAGGCGAGTGGTGCAGCGAAGGATTCGCTAGGCGAATGATTTTGCTCGCCTAGCGAGCAAGCCATTTTAAGCCATTTTCTGGATTTTGCCACCTGTGTGCTGGGTCTTTGTTCCCTTAAGATCAATCCCTTGAAAAATGAGTTGGAGTGCCTTGAAAAATGTCTTGCAAGATTAACGAGCGAATTTTGGGGTATGACAGCTGCCCTTGTTCAATATTCTTGAACCGAGAGAGTTAGAATGGTATGTACGCCATTCGTGGTCTGGAGGTGGAAGATTATTGAACACTAGAATGCCCCAAAAATTTGCATTTGCTGATTAAAAGTTAGTCTTGATGGAGATGGGCTTAAAGATGCCATCCAGGAAGTTTGATGATGAGAGCTTCAGAGTGCGTCGTACGCTACTGGGGATAGAGGATCAGAATGGATCGTACGCTAGATCGTATCCGAGTTGCAGAATAAGCCGTCCATCAGGCTGTATCTGAGGATGAAAGGGTAGTCGTATGCTAGACCACGTTTCAGAATGTACCGTACGCTAGGTAGTATCGGAGGAATAAAGATCAGAATGGATCATACGCTAGATCGTATCTGAGGGGATGAACATCCAAATGGGTCGTACGCTAGACCGTATTGGAACAGTTGGAGGAACCATACGTTAGGCATTAGGAGGATATCAGAGTGCCTGTCGGAATGGATGTTCATATGGATTATATCTGAAAGATGTAAATGTAATCGATAAGGATGTCCGTCTGAATGGATCTTTATTTTGACCGTATCCGGAGGATAATTAACCTGAAAAATAAAGTTAGCTTCACACCATGTCATGATGCATGAGATGTTTTATGCTTCTGAAAATAAATGCGAACAATGCATGTATGCGTATGCTGTGAAATGATGTAATGAATGAATTATGCGTCTGAAAAGTTCTTCCAGGGGAAAATAAATCCCAATATTCTGGTTGGAGATACTTGTATTGATGACCCTTTCTTAGCTGGGGATACTTGATTTCTGTCTGATGGTAGAGATATTCAACAGAGCCTGGCTGGGGATGGGAGAGATGACCAGTCTGTCTAGTGATGCCCGTTTCTTCTGGGGAATAGCTGGTTTTTGCTGGGGAATAGAATTAGCAACCGGACTCATTGGAACGCATGGTTAGACCTTCTCCTCGATCCTGAAGTCTTTTCGTAATTGCTATTTCCGTTTTATGCATGTATTTTTGATAAACATCGATCATATTCAAATGCATATATTAATTCAAACTAAATCAATGGACGTTTACGCAAACAAAACAGAGGAAGCAAAACAACAACATTTTTCGAAATAAAATTGTATTGATTTTGAAAGAGGGTCTATAAACAGGCAATTTGTGTACAAGGAGACAGAAATCCTAGTAAGAGGAAATTGTCAAGAAAACAAAGAGAAAGTTATGCAGAAAAAGTCCTATTGATTTTAATTCCACTACTGTCATTATGTCTTCAAGCCTCTCATCTCCTGTTGTCGGATAAAAGTGATTAGCTTGTTCAGTCCTTTGAACTTGGGTGAAGCTGACTGAGAACGGGACATAGTCATACGCTTTAATTCCTAATTTTTTCCTGGACTACCTTTTCAGGTTTTCAGTCCACCAGGATACCCTTTTCTGCCCAAGCCGCCTTTTCAGGTTTTCGACTTGCCGGGTGTACATTTTTATATGTTTATCCCTAATTTTTTCCTGAACCCTTTTGGTTCGCCAGGATGCCTTACTTTTGCCTAGATACGTCGACCTAGCGGGTCTCTTTTATGCGTAGTATTTTTTAACTATGTCCGCGTTCACGGGATGCGGGAAATCTTCGCCATCCATTGTAGCAAGCATCATGGCTCCACCAGAGAATACCTTCTTAACTACAAATGGCCCTTCGTATGTGGGAGTCCATTTGCCTCTGGGATCACCTTGTGGTAGAATGATACGCTTTATTACCAAGTCGCCAATTTGATACACCTGTCTCTTGACCTTTTTGTTAAATGCCTGGGTCATGCGCTTCTGATATATCTGCCCATGACAAACAGCCGCAAGTCTCTTTTCATCAATCAAATTTATCTGATCGAGTCGAGTCTGAATCCATTCATCTTCATCTAAGCCCGCCTCTTTCATGATTCTTAGAGAGGGAATCTGAACTTCCACCGGTAAAACGGCTTCCATTCCGTAGACTAAAGAGAACGGAGTTGCCCCTGTCGAAGTGCGCACTGAAGTGCGATAACCATGGAGAGCAAACAGTAACATCTCATGCCAGTCTTTGTACGTTACTGTCATCTTTTGTATGATCTTCTTGATATTCTTATTAGCAGCCTCCACGGCGCCGTTCATCTTTGGCCGGTACGGAGAAGAGTTATGGTGTTTTATTTTGAACTGCGTGCAGAGTTCAGTAATCATCTTGTTGTTCAAATTGGTGCCATTGTCCGTGATAACTCTTTCAGGGATGCCATATCGACAAATAAGACTATTCTTGATGAACCGTGCCACCACATTCTTGGTAACAGAAGCAAATGAGGCTGCTTCTACCCACTTTGTAAAGTAATCAATAGCAACAAGAATGAAACGATGTCCGTTAGAAGCAGTAGGTTTAATCTCTCCAATCATATCAATGCCCCACATTGCAAAGGGCCAAGGGGCTGTCAACACGTTTAACGAAGCAGGAGGCACATGTACTTTATCTGCATAGATCTGGCACTTGTGACAGTTTCTGGAGTGATGGTGGCAATCAGCTTCCATGGTAGACCAATAATACCCTGATCTCAGAATCTTCTTGGCCATCGTATGTCCACTAGAATGAGTCCCAAAAATACCGTCATGCATGTCTTCCATAATCTTTTCTGCTTCCTTTTTATCCACACAGCGAAGCAAAGTCGAATCATGATTACGTTTGTATAATACTCCATTACTCAAAAAGAATTTAGCGGAGAACTTCCTCAGAAATTTTCTGTCATTGATGGATGCCCCTTCAGGGTATTCCTGAGTTTCTAAATATCTTTTTACTTCGTGGAACCAAGGTTTCTCCTCTACTCCCTCAGTATTAAGTTCATAACAATATGTTGGTTCATCTAATTGTTCAATGGTGATCATGGGAGCTTCACTGTCCCATCTGACTTTGAACATGGATGACATGGTAGCCAATGCGTCCGCCAACTGATTCTCTTCTCGTGGAATATGTTCGAATGTAATCTCTTCAAAGTATAGGATTAATGTCAACACCTGCTCTCGATAAGGGATGAGATTCGGATGTTTAGTGTCCCATTCTCCTTTGATCTGACTGATTACTAATGCTGAGTCTCCGTACACACTTAAAAACTTGATTCTTAGGTCTATAGCAGCTCTGAGTCCCAAAATACATGCTTCATACTCAGCCATATTATTGGTACAATCAAAACATAGTCTAGCAGTGAAAGGCGTATGGCAACCCCTGGGAGAAATAATTACAACACCAACATCGTTGCCCAATGCATTAGAGGATCCATCAAAAACCATAGTCCATCGGGATCCCAATTCGGGTCCTTCATCCGGTCCAGGTTCTTCATAATCAGTGACAAGCATGACATCCTCATCTGGGAACTCAAAATTCATAGATTGGTAATCATCCACCGCTTGATGAGCCAAATGATCAGCTAGCACGCTTCCTTTGATTGCTTTCTGGGTAGTATACTGGATATCATACTCTGTTAAAATCATCTGCCATCTTGCTATTCTTCCGGAGAGGGCAGGTTTCTCAAATATATATTTGATAGGATCCATCTTAGAAATCAATAAAGTGGTGTGATTCAACATATACTGTCTTAGTCGGCGAGCAGCCCAGGCCAAAGCACAACAAGTTTTCTCAAGCAGTGAGTATCTTGTTTCACAGTCGGTAAACTTTTTGCTAAGGTAGTATATGGCATGCTCTTTTCGACCAGACTCGTCATGTTGCCCCAACACGCACCCCATTGAATTTTCTAACACGGTCAAATACATGATTAGAGGTCTTCCTTCAACTGGTGGTATCAGGATCGGAGGTTCCTGGAGATACTTCTTGATTTTGTCAAAAGCTTCTTGACATTCGTCATTCCATATCATCTCTTGATTTTTCCTCAGTAGTTTGAAGATGGGTTTGCAGGTAGCAGTTAAATGGGAGATAAATCGGGCAATGTAATTCAAGCGTCCCAAGAAGCCTCTGACTTCTTTATCTGTACGGGGAACTGGCATTTCTTGAATAGCTCTCACCTTAGCCGGGTCAACCTCAATTCCTTTACCACTGACAATAAAGCCCAAGAGCTTACCGGATCTTACTCCAAAGGTGCATTTGTTCGGGTTCAATCTCAACTTGTACCTCTTCAACCTCTCAAACAGTTTGTATAAATGATCGAGATGTTCTTCTTCAGTATGAGATCTGGCTATCATGTCATCCACATATACCTCTATTTCATGATGGATCATATCATGGAACAAAACCACCATAGCACGCGGGTACGTTGCCCCTGCATTTTTTAAACCAAATGGCATTACTTTGTAACAGAAAGTGCCCCATTGCGTCACAAACGTAGTTTTCTTCATGTCCTCAGGCGCCATCTTAATCTGGTTATAACCTGAGAATCCATCCATGAATGAGAATACCTTGTGTTGAGCGGTGTTATCTACCAGAACATCAATGTGCGGAAGTGGAAAGTCATCCTTGGGACTCGCTTTATTCAAATCTCTGTAGTCTACACACATTCGCACCTTACCATCCTTCTTTGGCACTGGTACCACATTAGCAACCCATTGAGGGTAAGAAGTAACAGCCAGAAAACCTGCATCAAATTGTTTCATAACCTCAGCTTTGATTTTCTCAAACATTTCAGGACGCATGCGACGAACCTTTTGCTTAACAGGACGACAATCTTCCTTCATTGGCAACCGATGCACCACTATATCAGTATCCAGTCCTGGCATGTCTTCATAAGACCAAGCAAAAATCTCTACATAGTCATGTAACATCTGAATCAATCTTCCTTTGACACTGTTTTCCAAGCCTGCTCCTATTTTGACTTCTTTCTTGTCCACTTCGGTACCCAGATTTATAGTTTCAACTGACTCCTCGGGCGGCTGTATAGTCCTTTCTTCTTGCAGTAACAGTCTGGCAAGTTCTCCAGGTACTTCACAATCTTCCTCACTTCCATCCTCGACTTGGTAGATCGGATTTTCAAAGTCATAATGAACAGTAGTAGAACTATTATCAACAGGATCCAGAGTGGGTATGGATCTGCAATTTGTTACGTGAGTGTGTGTAAGAAAACATAGCTTGTTTGGAAGATGACAGGAAAGATAAAGAGCGCAATATTTGAATGCAAAAAGTCCATTGATTTATTGAATGTGAATATGCTTATGAAAATGACAAAACCCTTAACAAATTAGTTATTGTGCCCCGGGCATAGACACAATGCTTTAAGAAGTTCAATTGTAAAAATTAAAAATTTGCAACACTAAAATAGACAAAAACAATTACTCCTGACTAAAGGAAATCGGGATAGTGTCTTCAGCCTTCCAATTATTGAGTCCGTCACCAATTGTTGGGAAAATCCAGCTATCCAGGTCGCAATCGCTGTCAGCATCTTCTACAGTATTAATCTGATTCTTGACTACCTTCTCAGAGCTAAATCCCAGGCCGAATCTATCAGACTTCTATGGTACATCGATCAGTTGACCCCAGCCAGTACGACCACCCTCTTCAACCACGGCTTGAGCGTCCTTCAGAGAAATCATAGCAGGAGGAGCACGAATAACCTTGGGCACACAGGAAGTTGGCTTAAGGACAGGATTAGTCGGAGGAACTACTTCAAATGACTGAGACGGAGTTTCAAAGAACTCACCATCCATCTCGACGTGTCTGAAGGTATGCACACTACTGACAATATACTCTTCTTCCCCACACACAGTGACGATCTTACCGTCTATTGGATACCTCAGCTTTTGATGGAGAGACGAAGCTACATCACTTGCCCCATGAATCCAAGGGCGTCCCAGCAAGCAGGAATAGGCAGGACGAATGTTCATTACGTGAAAGATAGTGTTGAAGACTTGAGGTCCTATCTTGATAGGGATAACCACTTCACCATGGACAACACTTTTCGCACCATCGTACGCACGCACCACAGTATCACTAGGTTTCAATTCGATGCTCTTACAATCAAGTTTATCGAGCACAACTGTCGGTAGCACATTCAAGGAAGAGCCATTGTCGATCAATACGCGAGACAAGGTGATCCCCTCACACTCAATGGAGATATGCAGAGCTTTATTGTGATTCTTTCCTGCTGGCGTCAGATCAGCATCGGAAAAGCCTAGGCCATTGTCAACAGCCAGGTTAGCAACATAGTTTTCGAACTGATCGACGGATGTCTCCTGAGGTACATGAGCAGTCTTCAAGAATTTAATCAATGCATTGGCATGAGATTCAGAAGATAATAACAAGGATAACATCGAGATCTTAGACGGAGTATGCCCCAGCTGTTCTACCATATCAAAATCACTCTTACGGATGATTTTCAGCATTTCCTCCATTTCCTGCTTGGCAACATCTTCAGTAGTAACTTCGACCGGTGTCTTTGACTGAGAAGGGTTGATCACTGGTTCCTTTCCTCGAGTTTCAGAGGCGGGAGGTGAGATTTCTAGAGAGAAGATCCTTCCACTTCGAGTAACTTTACTAGTCCCAACAATGTCGTCAGGATTAGCAGAATTATCAACTTGCTTTACGCCATGGATGTAAACATCACCTTCATAATTCCACGGAATGGCTTTGCTTGAGGAATACGGTACTGGGCCAGGTGCAGTAATGATTATGGGAGTTACCCTGGGCTCAGCAGTAATCTTCACGGGCACTCTAGTAGCGGTAATCTTCACTGGAACTTTGGACCTAGCAATCACATATATTTCTTCAATAGGGTTTTCCACCTTAGGAATCTTTTCGAAGAGAATTGTACGATCGTTCATCAGCCGTTGAATACCATTTCTCAACTTCAAGCAATCATTGGGTCGGAGTATACAGAGATCGCAATTTTCAGCACAACCTGGAAATAAACCAGCTTGCAATAAATTCTTTTTGATGGTCAGGAGAGGAGATGTTAAGTCAGCTACATTAGAAATGTGAGAATTGTCATCCACAACATTAACAGCCTTGTCATGGTTAGGCATAGGTGCAGTGATGACATTAGGAGTCTCTGGAGGATCAAATTCAATTTCTCCAGCGTCGATCATATCCTGAATCTTATTCTTCAACAACCAGCAATCGTTTGTATCATGCCCGGGGCTATCGGAGTGATATGCACACCTGGCATTGGGATTATAACGAGGAGAAGTAGTGTTGAGATTTGCTGGAGGGCCTCTGAGGGTAATTAAATTTGCCTTTAGCATACCTTGCAGTGCTTGTGCTAAAGTCATATTGATCTTGGTAAACTGCCTTCTTGGCCTGTCTTGTCTGTGCTGGAAGTTTTGAGCTGGTGGGGCTGCAATTGTAACTGCTCCGATGGTATGGTCACGGTTTTTCTTGTTATGACCCCTTTCACCGTACACAGCATTTGATTCATTCTTTCCCTGATGGGGCTTTCTGGTGCTTGCAGAGGTAGCCACCTGTATCTTTCCACTTCGAATGCCGCTTTCAACACGTTCACCCGTCAATATAAGTTCAGTGAAACCCGATGAGGAACTTCCCAATAGATGGCTGTAGAATGGGCCAGTCAGTGTACCCATGAACATGTCCACTAATTCTCGATCAGTCATAGGGGGTTTGACTCGGCCAGCCAAATCTCTCCATTTTTGAGCATATTCTTTGAAGCTTTCTTTAGATCCCATAGTCATATTCTGCAACTGTAGCCGAGTAGGTGCCAATTCAGAATTATACTGGTAGTGCTTGTAGAAAGCTGTCGCTAAATCAGTCCAGGTGCGGATGTTAGAGCTCTCGAGCTGATAGTACCATTCCAACTGTGTGCCAGACAGACTCTCTTGGAAGAAATGGATCCATAGCTTCCTATCAGTGGTATACGGCTGAATCTTTCTCACATAAGCTCTCAGATGCATCTGAGGACAAGACGCACCATCATATTTAGTGAAAGCGGGGACCTTGAATTTGTGGGGAATGACCACATCAGAGACCAGTCCTAAGCCTTCGAAATCCAGGTCGGGCACCTTCTGACCCTCCATAGCTAGCATGCGTTCTTCTAGCAACTTATACTTATCATCTTTTGGAGAGTATTGTTCATTTTCATAATCTTCATCGTCGTCCTCCTGGCTGAAAGGATCAGCATTCTCATCTTCTGAATTTGTCCCCTCTTCTTGATCCTTCGGAATTCTAATCTTGACTCCTGCAGCCTGTCCTTTAAGCCTTCTTCCCGGGTTAATGTAACTCACAGGTTTCTTGTCTTTCTTCTGCTCGAGCAAGAGAGCCTTCAGTTCCTCCTGCCCCTTGGATAAGCTCAAGATCATCTCCTGGAATTGAGCATTTTGAGCCTGGAGATCTTTGACAGTTTGTTCGAGAGCCATTTTTCTGTTTAGAAGGAAGACCGTAAGAACATTGATCTTTTAGAATACCTGTTATGCAATGATATGTTATGCTATGCAATGTATGAAATGTTTTCAAGGACTTTTGGAATTTAACTTTGCGTAAACCACCAAAAAGAGAGAAACTTTTATTAATAATTTCTTTAATCAATGTTCATTACAAAAAGAATAATAAAAATACAATGAAAGCTCAAGTCTCCCAGGGACGGCTTCTTTTTGGGCGAAGATATGCATTGAGTCTTCGTTCCTCATTAAGCTGGCTGGTGAGCTCTAATACTTTCTTTCTTTCTGCACCGAACTGAGTTTCAAAAGTATCCCTTTCCTCTCTCAACTGGATCCAGGATTTCTTCAATTCTTCAACATTGGTAGGCATATCTAGATAAGGAATGATCTGAGGGGCACCTCCTTCAACTTCTGGTTCGACAATCAGAGGTCCGATTGCAAGATATGGCATGACAAGTTCACGAGCTCTTGCGCGTACCCATCTGAGATAAGGTTCCATAGGAATAGAGTTTTCCTGTCCTAACGTGCTTCTTTTCACCATGCCCCAAGCTCGTACAAACCTTTGACGGAGACCTTGAGAGTCATTGTCATAGTCAAACACAGTGCCTTGGATAATTATTTCATGCGGACCGTCTCTTCGAGCACACCCGAACTGATGTAGGGCTAAAGCAGGATTATAAGTAATACCTCCTCTTATCCCCAGGAGTGGTACGTTAGGGAATTCTCCACAACGGTCAATGAGGATAACATCTTCTTTGAGATGAGGACACCAACGGATGTCTGAATGGGAGAGCGACATTATCCTTTGAGACCATTTCAGATTTTGCTCATTCTTCAAGACTGATTGAGGAAGGTGCGAAATAAACCACCTAGACAATAAAGGTATGCAGCACATGAGAGTCCCTTGTCTCTTCATAGTACGGGTGTGAAGGGAATGCAAAATGTCTCCAAGCAAGGTAGGTACAGGGTTATGAGTGAGAAATATCTTAATAGTATTCATGTCTATGAATTGGTCTGGATTAGGAAATAACACCAAACCATAGATTAGTAATGCTAGGACATCTTCGAAAGCATGGACATCCATAACTTTTAAGAATTCTCGGGCCTTATTTATCAGAAATTTGGCAAGTAAACCCTTAACTCCACTTCTTGTTACCCAATTAGTTTCAATATCGGACTTTGTCATGTGTAAAGCTGCGGCAACTTCTTCAGACTTCAGAATCTTTTCTAAACCACTGAAAGGTGTTTGATCAAGGATAGGTATCCCAAGCAGCCTGGAGAATTCTTCTAATGTGGGCACCAACTGATAATCTGGGAAAGTGAAGCAATGATGTTTAGGATCGAAGAACTGGAATAGGACTCTCATCATATCTTCCTTGAAACCAGTGGTAACCAAATTGAGGAGAGAACCATGTTTCTTGATAAAATGAGCATGATCGGGAAGTTCTGACACTAAATTCTTCAGTTGAGGAGAGATTGCTACAAAATTGATCTGGATAGTCTTCCTGGAAGCCATAGCCCTGCTACAGAGCAAAGTTAAATCCCTAAGTCCTTGAAACGGTTAGTACAATGCCATGATGTTATGATGTTAAGTAAATAACAAGCACAAGCAAGTCACACCGCAATCATTCCTAGGTTTTAAGGCTTGCATGAGTTCCATAGGTAAGTACCCTCCCCCCTGAAGTTTGGTTGGTTCAACCTGTCCTAGAATAGTAACCGGGTTCTAAAAGGATCTCCAACCATTGACCTTCCTTTAAGTCCACTTCAGTGCAACACCAAGTGGTTGACCGAAGCTTCCCTAAAGTCCAATCTCAAAGAGTGTAGTATCGAGTCTCAACCAACCCCAGTCGGAACCGAAGTCAGTTATCTCACTACTTTCTAATGGTCAGGATGAGTCAATTAGGGTTCTAAAGGTCTGGTTAATGCTTTGATGACACCACGCAGACGCCAAATTTCTCCTCAAGTAAACATGAGAAACATCAGGACATCCAAAGTGTCACATTAACCGTAGCCATCATTTTAACCATTCCAGTATACGCCGGATAGTCGCGATGATCTATTGCTACTTACCTAGGGTACACTAGATCCGGGTGTAGGATCTTTCACTCAAAAATACCCAAGCAATCCCTTAAAAGTAAAGAGACGATTCAAATAAGTGATTTTTGACTTTTTTTTTAAGGTAACCTCTCTTTGTTGTCCCCAGCAGAGTCGCCAGTTCTGTCATACGGTGAACTAACTTTGTGTGTTTTTGCTTTGAAAAGCAAATGTCGCGGATAGCAAGAGTCGCCACCGACTTTTCTTTTATCCAATAAGGAAAGGCGGAAAAGAACAGGAAAGACCTTGATTAGATTTTGGGTTCGGGAGGTACATTATACAAAGGGAAGGTGTTAGCACCCTTTGTATCCATGGTTATCCATGGGCTCTTAATTGCTTGATCACTTACGTTTTTCTTGTCTGAAAAAGTGTTTGTGAATTGCTTAGAAAATGTTTTGAAAAGAGAGTTTAACTTTGTAATGATTCTTGTACGAATGTATACATAGTATTTATCTCGTTTAATTTTGAAAGTTGTTTAGAAAAATATAACTTGGCAATGATTCTAGTACGAATGTATACCAAGTGGTGATTTTCTAGTAGATGTTTTGCAAAGTGGGAGGTGAAAGGTATTTTGAGTCGTGATTCAGCATTTAAGAGTTATACCTACCCAAGGTCTTTATGGGTATTTCCTATCCTTATGAGGGTAAAACTGTCCTTACTATTGAGAAGTAAGTAGTTTTATCCTTTGGATGTAAAAGGGACATCGTAGGGTCATCGATTGGTCATTGAAGGCAACATTTGTAAGGATACCTTAGCATTCGAAGGGACGATCATCATTTAACCGTAGGCTACAACGACGGGTCATCGAGGGATAAAATCATATATTCGCAGGCAACATCCAAGGGACGATGATTTATCTTATAGGGACATGATGATTTAACCGAAGGGTCTTTGCTAAGTGTATCCCCACATTCTTGGGACATGACCGTAACACCGTAATCGTAAGGCAACAAAGAGAGGTCCAAGATCACATATTCAAAGGCAATATTTTATAATCAATTAGGTAATTAGGATGAATCTCCACATTAAAATCAATTAAGTAATTAGGATGAATCTTCCCAAGGGTATCCCACAAATAAAGTGGAATACCTAGCAAGCTACCTTTTCCGGGAGTATGTGAACCCTTACAAAATTCAGCAAACAGGTTAGAATACCAAATCAGGGTACAATCGAGAATTGCACCAAACCAAAAGGAATCACAACAGTCATAGTGTCAGATAAACAATGCATGGTGATAATAAAACATGTCAGATGAGCAAAGATCAGAACGAAAAGAATCAGCGACTGTCACGTTCGCTGCTGCCTCGCCTAGCGAGGACTTAGCGAACACTCGCTACAGGTTCGCTTAGCGATGTGCTAGCGAACGACTGCGGATTTTGAATTTAACAACAGTACGATTTCAGCGAGCTCCAAACCCTATGGCATCCATTACAGAAATTACATGGTTAAACGTTCAAGATATCCATACATACTTGAATTCACATGCAAAACTTAAGATGTTTTTATAAATTCAATCATAATGCCACATGTAAATTAAGAACATAAAGCGGGAATAGTAATGTAAACCTGTTTGCAATTGAATTGCAACCTTGAATTGGCAAGTCACTCTTAGGGTTGGTGCCGGGTTGAGTTGGGCGGAGGTAACCTTTGTGCAGATGAGTTCCCTTCAGGGTTTCCTTTAGGGTTGCTCTGAATTCTCTTTGTTAGCCTCCAGGGTTTGCTCGGTTGCTTCTGTTAGGGTTTCCTTGCTAGGGTTTCTGTCCGTCCGTTTCTGTGTTCCCCGTTTGTGAATGAAGCTCTGCTATTTATAATGATTTTTGTGACCTGATGGGCTCAGAATGAAGCCCAAAAATTCTGGTATTCACAAGCTTCGCTAGGCGAGTGGTGCAGCGAAGGATTCGCTAGGCGAATGATTTTGCTCGCCTAGCGAGCAAGCCATTTTAAGCCATTTTCTGGATTTGGCCACCTGTGTGTTGGGTCTTTGTTCCCTTAAGATCAATCCCTTGAAAAATGAGTTGAAATGCCTTGAAAAATGTCTTGCAAGATTAACGAGCGAATTTTGGGGTATGACAGGTAGTATTGTGGCTGACCACTTGGCACATCAGCCGATCGAAGATCATCAGTCAGTTCAATACGACTTCCCAGACGAGGAGATTCTGTATTTGAAGATGAAATATTGTGATGAGCCTACACTCGATGAAGGGCCAGAGCCTGGTTCCAGATGGAGTATGGTATTTGATGGCGCTGTAAATCAGTACGGAAATGGAATTGGGGCAGTAATCATTACTCCTCAAGGCACACATATTCCTTTTACAGCAAGGCTAACTTTCAAATGCACGAATAATATGGATGAGTATGAAGCCTGTATTATGGGATTAGAAGAATGCATTGATCTGAGGATCAAGCATCTTGATGTTTATGGTGATTCAGCCCTGGTTGTCAATCAGGCCAAGGGTGAATGGGAAACGAATCAGCCAGGTCTCATTCCGTACAGAGATTATGCGAGGAGGATTTCACCGTTCTTTACTGAAGTTGACTTTCATCATATTCCTCGAAAGGATAATCGGATAGCAGATGCTCTTGCTACGCTCGCCTCCATGATTGTGGTCAAGTATTGGAATGAAGTTCCCAACATCACCGTGATGCGTTTGGACAGACCATCTCACGTGTTTGCAGTTGAAGAAGCGAATGACGATAAGCCTTGGTATTATGACATCAAGTGTTTCCTCCAGAACCAGGTTTACCCTCCTGGGGCATCTGTGAAAGATAGGAAAACTTTGAGAAGGTTGTCAGGCAATTTCTACCTCAGCGGCGAAGTGCTTTACAAGAGAAATTTTGATATGGTTCTGCTCAGATGCGTGGATAGACACGAAGTAGACCTGTTGATGACTGAGGTCCATGAGGGTTCATTTGGTACTCATTCCAATGGACATGCCATGGCTAGAAAGATGTTGAGAGCAGGCTACTATTGGCTGACAATGGAGTCTGACTGCTGCAAATATGTGAAGAAATGCCACAAGTGTCAGATTTACGCGGACAAGATTCATATTCCTCTGACACTTCTGAATGTGATTTCATCACCATGGCCTTTCTCTATGTGGGGAATTGACATGATTGGCATGATTGAGCCGAAAGCATCCAATGGACACAGGTTTATTCTCGTAGCAATCGATTACTTCACCAAATGGGTTGAAGCTGCATCATATGCTAGTGTGACCAGGCAGGTGGTCGTGAAGTTTATAAAGAATCAGCTCATATGCCGTTATGGCGTGGCTGATAAGATCATTATTGATAATGGATCTAACTTGAACAACAAGATGATGGAAGAGCTATGTAGTGAGTTCAAGATTGCACATCATAATTCCTCTCCTTACAGACCCAAGATGAATGGGGCTGTTGAAGCTGCTAATAAGAATATCAAGAAGATTATCCAGAAAATGGTTGTCACGTACAAAGATTGGCATGAGATGCTGCCATTTGCTTTGCATGGATATCGTACATCCGTCCGCACTTCAACCGGGGCAACCCCTTTCTCTCTTGTTTATGGCATGGAGGCCGTTCTCCCAGTAGAGGTGGAGATCCCATCAATGAGAGTCTTGATGGAGGCCAAGTTGACTGATGCTGAATGGGTTCAGAGTCGTTACGACCAACTGAATTTGATCGAAGAGAAGCGATTCACTGCCATGTGTCATGGTCAGTTATATCAGCAGAGAATGAAGAAAACATTCGATAAAAAGGTCAAGCCTCGTGTGTTCCGAGAAGGTGACCTTGTGCTCAAGAAAGTCTTGTCTTTCGTGCCCGATTCCAGGGGCAAGTGGACTCCATACTACGAGGTTCCATATGTTGTCAAGCGAGCCTTTTTAGGCGGAGCTTTGATGCTCACAACTATGCATGGGGAAGATTTCACTCGTCCTGTGAATTCAGATGCAGTCCAGAAATACTTTGCCTAAAAATAAAAACAGAATAGCTCGCTAAGTTGAAAACCCGAAAGGGCGGCTTAGGCAAAAATGAGCGTCTCGGTGGATTGAAAACCCGAAAGGGCGATCCAGGCAAAAGTTAGAGACATAAAAAAAAAGGTATATTTGCATCCCGCTAGATTGAGTACCTCACCCTGGGGCAATCTAGGCAAAAATTAGGGATTTGGCAAGTAGCTGCATCTTGACAAGACTGTGTTCTACATTTGTCATCCGTCAAAGATTCTTGTTTATTCGTCGTCAACTGAAGCTTCGAATACATCGAATCCGGAATTGGTGGAGAAATGATCATTATGTTCAATGTAGCCCTTTTCCAATATATATCACCAATTTTAAACTTGTAAAAATCTATGGAGTCTTGCCATTTGCAGGCTACCATTCCATCAAATAAATTCGAGCCTTTATCCAATTATTTGCACTCTTATTTGTTTCAATTCAACAAATGTTTTGCATGTTTTAATTGATAAAATATCATTGTTTTCAAAATAAACAAATTTTTCACAAAATAGTTTTTAAACAAAGTGATACATTCACAACGACAAAAGATGCTTAGGAGACTCTCAGTGCTCTCCCAAGGGTGGTACGATTTCCAACAGGGTAAGACATTTGGCATTTGATTGTATCTTTTTCCTCGGGAACCTTCTGTGGTTTTTCCCTCGAGCAGGTTGCCTTGCTTGACTTCGTTCCTTCGCCAGAAGTTTGGAACGATTTATTCACACTCCAGATTCCCAGTAGAGCAGTAATTTTCTCCCCTCGGGTGTGTTCTCCTTGGAAGTTTGGATTTGGTGTTTCCTTCCTCAGCAAAGTCGTTGAAGCGGTAGTCTTCCCTTCATCTATCAGATAGGCTCCCCGGTAGAGCGGATTATGTGATAGATCCTCTGCTGAAATATTACTGTTTCCTGGCATATCTAGATCCCAACTAGAGTGATTGGTCTGTTGGATCTTATCTGCGATGATGATATCCCTTTCAAAGATATTGTTGTTTTCTCTGATCCGCAGCAGATTTTTAGTGATGGATTTTACCTGTGATAATTCATCCCAAGCAGAGTTGTTGGTATGGTGGTTAGCTGTGTTGCCAGTTTCCCCCAACCAGAGTTGCTTTTGTGACAGATTCTACTTGCACAATTAAGCACTTCTCCCAGCTGAGAATGTTGATTCATCCCTGTGATGATTTTGTGTTTTCATTGCTTCCCAACAAAGTTACGACTGTAGCAGATTTCGGCTTGTGCAATGAATCTTTTCTCCCTAGCTGAGACTTTTGGGTTTATCCCTAAGCAGTGTGTTTGTTGAGATGTTCATCACTTCCCCCCTCAGCGGAAGAACGATCTTTTCTCTCAGTGGAGCGTGATCTCTCAGTAGACGTCCCCAGTGGAGTTGCTGATTGATTCCCCAGTAGATTTGCTAGTAGACGTCTCCCAGTGGAGTTGCTGATTTTGCTTATCTATGATGATTTATCCCCAACAGAGATACTATTGTTTTTTGGTATCTGAATCTCCCCAGCATGAGTTGCAATTGTGGCAGTTTTTGCTTGTGCATTGAATCTTTTCTCCAGGAGAAATTGTTGGTTCAGCCCGTAGTGGTATGCTCGTTGGTGTATACGTCGTTTTTCCCTGAAACAGAGTGACAATCTAGCCTCCTCGGCAGGTGTGATCTCCTTGGCAAGTTTGGGACTTGGTGTTTATTTCACCAGTTTCCTCTTACCCCCCAGTGGATGTGCTCTCAGTGGCTTTCCCCAGTAGAAGTTATTACAGTATCCCCAGTAGAGTTTGTTTGTGTGGCAAGTTCTACTCGTGCGTGTTGTTTTCCTCAGCAGTGTCTGCCTGTGCAGTAGACTCTTTTCCCTAACCGGTTTGTTTGATGATCCATCACTCAGGGATTTTGTGTGATTTCTGTGATATCTCTGATTCTCCTGCAAAGTCTTTGCTTCTTAGCATCTCAGATCTCCAGCGGATTGGATACTCTCCACCAGAGTTTCTGGCTTTTCTCTCTCGAGATGTAGTACCGGACGTTTGATTCCTGGGCCTGTTTGTGTTAGATATGTCTGTTTGTCAACATTCATCATACATAAACCACGCATGTACATGCATATACATTAACATTCGGATATTCATGTTGCACTTGTTGCCATATATCTATTGTTTTTGTCTCCTGCTAGTTGGTGATATACATTTCCCCAAGCAGATGGGTGTGTCTGATCCTTCAAAATAGAGTCAGCCCCTTAAGCAGAAAGTGTCTATCTTTCCTGCCATTTCCCCACTGAGTTCTATCCTCGTGGATGACGGTTGCTTCCGTTTCCTCCCAACACACACATTGGGATGGATTTCCCTATTGAGTTATATCCTCATTAGGATGAGTCTTGATTCAATTTGCCTTTTTGGTTTGATCCTGAATTGGCGTTTCGTGAATGTTTGGTGTTCCTCAGTAAGGTCACCAATGGTTTTTCACCCTATCCTCAGTGGATTTCTGTGGCTTCTACCTACAACCCGGTAGCTGTAAGTCCTATTTCTTTGGTCTTCTACCTACAAACCGGTAGTTGTAAATCCTACTTTCACCCCCTAGCAGAGATAACCTTTGTGGTTCATTCTGGTTGTTGGCAGATTTTGCAGTTTTCTACCCAGTACTCGGTAGTTGTAAACCCTATCCTTATCCTCAGCGGAATCTTCGGTTTCTACCCCGTACTCGGTAGTTGTAAACCCTATTTTCTCCCCTTGCAGAGTTAATCCTTGCTGTTCATCCCAACCGATGACGGCTACTCTTCTGTGGTTTTCTACCTAGTCTTCGGTAGATATAATCCCCTCTTTGTTGGTTATCATTATCCAGTATTCGATTTTGATATTTCCTTCCTTCTTGTGAATAATTGCTCCGAGTAAGAAAATTTATCCCCAGCGGGTTCTCTTTCATTCCCCGTTTGCCGGTAATGTCTGTTGTTTCCCTTTGATTGGTCATCATTATCATACCTAGTTTGGTATCTCGATGCCTTTCTTTTCGGATGATTCATCCTTTCTAACCTACAGCCCGGTTATGGATAATTTTCCATGCGAGTATATTATCTACGTTTTGACGGCTATAGATAATATATCTCATGCACTCTTCGGTCGAAGCCTTTCGTGTTTCTCCAGTCGAGTAAGATTCGTATTCTTTGCAGAATCGAATGTCCATCCTATAAACAAGTATGCTTTTCCAGCTTTCTTCAGGATGATGAGTGTCTTGGAACACACACCAATTCACGCCTTGGTCGGTCACCGATTATATACCTACTACCCGGTATCCCTGGTGTTCCTTCCTTTCTGCTCCCTATTACGACTTCGGTCCCCTGTGGAGTCAGATTTTTCTGAGTTGAAATATACCTTTTCAGGTCTTCCTCAGATGATTTGGTCGATTGATATCTCTCACCCGTACACAGGTCTTAGATATTCATTCTTCCCGAGCTTGTTACTCACTAACCGGTAACATCTCATCCTTTTGCTTTCCCTGGAGAGTCTTTCAGATTTCCCCAGCGGAGTTGTTGTTGTGATTCGTCTTTTGCTGTGTTGGCATACTCCCTAATACATGCATTTTTCCCGGCAGAGTTGTCTTGTCAGCTCTTTCCCTAGCCCGAGTCCAGATTTTCATCCGATGTATCCTTTTGTGGATAGTTTTGCTGTGTTGGTTTTTTCCCCAGCACACGCATCTTTGAGTCAGCTTGAGTCTTTCCATCGGATTTGTTTTCCTTTGGAACTCTTTTCCCCAGTGTCAGTCCTTTACTCCCCAGTAAAGTCTCAAGTTTCAAGTCGTGTCCTACTCACGCATTATTTTCGTTTCTTATTCCCATAAGAGTCCCGTTAGAGTCTCTGTCCCATCAGGAAGTGCATTATTCCTATGGATTTTCAATTTCTCCTGATTTTCTTTTCTTCTTTTGTGGACCCATATTCCCACAGAGATAGTTTCTTTTGCATACATACATTTGCATCACGAGGTCTCTCAGGGACCAAAATTTGTCTCATTGTTGTTATTTAAGCCCATTCTACCTCGTCGAGACGAAGATCTTAACCTTCATTTCTCCGGCTAGAATGGTCTTAAATAGGGGCATCTGTAAGACCCCAATTTTGTCCCTAAGATCCCTCACGGCATCATATCATTTCATTGCATAACCTCAAGGATCTTTGAGTATTTTGCCTTCCTTTCCTTTGGGTTGGGATATCCTGTGAGTAGTTTGGATCACCAGGCATTGCTTGCATTGTATATCATTTGTTTTTCTTGTTTAATCACTAACCAAAAGCACCAAAAATATGTCATCTAACATTTGTTTTGTAGCATCAAGCAAGCACAGGTCAAGGCAATTCAAGGAATTCCTTTATACAGGAGGTGATGGTATTTTCTTGGTATGAGGACCACATGATCTTTATATTGAGCTTATATGAGCTAAGGTTCATTTTGAAGCAAATTCCCCAAGTGGTTGAAGCTCAAATTCATCAGGCATTGTCAAGGTCATCTAAGGACCATACAATCAACTGTACAGTCAATTGAAGGCTTTGAGGTGTGGGAAATGATTTGAGATATCCCATTCATGTTCAAACAAGGCCTATTCATCATGTCAAACATCTATCTTGAAGATTTTGAAGTCAAATCAAAAGTTTCCAAAAATGGAAAGTGACCTATAATTTCAAGTTTCCAAAAATGGCAAGTTTTTGGTTCACATTCAACTTGACTTTCCAACATCAAAGAAGCTTCAAATGAATTTTTGGTCAACATGAAAGTTGAAGATCTTTCTCTCCCATTTCCAAAAAGTCCAAGATCATGATCATCTGATGAATGGTTAAGAAGTTATGATCAAATGATTGCCAAGTGTACCTGGAATTCAACATGCCATAACTTTTGATCCAAAACTCCAAATTGGGTCACTCTTTTTGCAAAATGCTTGTTATGACCAAGAGATTCCAAATCAACCATTGCATTGCATGAAAATAGTTCACATGACCATTTGTTCATTCAAGCACATTTTGGAGGGAAATGCATAATTGAAAATTGGTTGATCATATGAGCCAAATACCAATCCTATCATGTTCATGAGCTGATTTTAAGTGGAATTGAACCCTCACATGGCACTGTTCACGTGCACTTTTGCCATGCATAGGTGTACTTACCGATTTGGTCATGCACCTCATATCTTCATAATCTCCAATTAACCAATGCCTAATTATCATTTCAGCATGATTAGGGAAGAGTATAAAAGCTTAATCCTAACAGAATTTGAAAGGAGATCACATTCTAGATCTAGAATTTCATTTCCCTCCAAAAATTCTCTCAATTCAAACTTGAATTTTCTTCACATAACTCATCAATATTCTTGCATAATCGTGTTCAACATGGTTCATTGATGAAGAATCAAGGTTTGGTTTGCAGAATTTGGCCAAGAATCAAGCAGATCGTGCACAAGCTCATGAAGATGGATCTTGAAAATTAAGCTTCATTCAAGTGGATTCAGCTGATATATCTTGCATCAAACTTCATATCAAGGTTGGAGGAGAAGATCTGGAAGATTTGAGGCCTTGAACACACGATTTCAACTCACTGCTCTTCAAAAAGGTTGGAATTTGAATCTCATTATTCTTCATTTTATTGCCATGATCTTGTAGAGCTTTTGATGCTGAGAATTCTGATGCAAGTAGATCTTGATTTGGCTGGATAATGAATATGCTATGATGATTTAAAGTTTTATTGATCAAAATGTTTTTGTTCGATTTGCTTAATCCATGGAGTTTTAGGCTTAATAATTATGATATTCATGCTCCTCATTGAACAAGCTTTTGATCCATATCATTTTCGTGCAATTCTGGAAAATTTGTTCATCATCCCCGCCGTGAGTTGGCCGGAGAAGACGACTGGAATCACTATTCCGGCCGTCTGGTGCGTTAGCCTAGGGTTTCAGTTCACGCGCCTGTAACCAGCGAGACTCCAGTTCGAATCCTCGCCATGACACTTTGGAAATTCCATTTGTTTTTCCTTTGCCATGTGAAATGCAACGTTTGAGTTAAAACGCGCTTGCAAGCTTCCAAACCTCAGTTCGATTCTTGGTACCTTGCTTTTCTTGATTTTTCAATTGCTTGTTTGTTTGAGCGCACCATGACCTCATGCACCTGTGTTCAACACCTGACTTTTGCATTTTTGCCAATCTCATTCACATTTCATTTTTACATGATTCACATTATTTCCATTTATTTTCATCAAATTCTAAAAATCATAAAAAATAGCATATGTATCCAATTTAATTCAAATTTTTTTCCACATGTTTGTTTGAATGTCTATTATTTTGTGATGTTAAATTCCTAATTTTTACACTTCTGGAATTTTAAATGTGCTTGGTTGTTTGAACATGATACCAAAATGACATGTTGTGCTAATTGATTTGTGAAATGCTTATAGTTTGTCCAATTGCCTTGAAATTTGACATGCTTATTCATGACATGTAACATGATCTTTTGGCTTTTGTTTGGCATTTTTACCATTTAATCTCACTGTTTTAGACACATGGACATATGTTGCAACATTTGGTGTCACATTCTTGACCTTATGCTTTTGCATTTTCATTCATATGCCATTTGTTGTCTTCTGGACTTAATTTTTGGTATGATGCTGGTTCATAACATGTTTAATACACATAAAAATTTTCATGATCATTGGATTCATTTCTGTTTTAATGTGGATTTTCTATGTTTGATGTCCAAATATGATCACATTGTTTGCCTTTGCCTTATCTTGATTAATTCATGGCTTTGCTTAATGATTTGGCTTTGGTCCTTTTGAGGATTTCTTCTTGATTTATTAATTGTGCTTCATATGAAATATTGACTTCTGTTTTGGTCATTTACCTTGCCTTTGACCCTAGTCTTTGTACTAGTGGTTTGTACTCACCAATTGTGTTTGTGTTTCAGGTATTTAGCACTAATGATTGGTGTGGCCTCATCATTTGAGATGCCATTTGCTTTGTTTACTAACCTTTGTCGTGTTGTAGGTCCATTGATGTGATGAACTCACTTGAGTGATTGCATTTGAGACTTACCTTGTGTATAACTGTTGGATGTTCCATTCTGTTGTCTGTTTGGTTTTTCTGAATGTAAATATTGACTGTCTGGCTTTTGTACAGGTACATTAGTCGCTTTTAGCTCTTGCTTGAGCTTTGCTTTGGTTTGTGGTTGGTTTACCACTTAGGTAACCTCTCTTTCTCCATGTAGTCTGGAAGTCCTGTCGCCTTTTTGGCAGGCGTTTGGCTGAAGTCCTCCTTAAGAGGCAATGATTGTGATTGTTTATATTTGTGCTAAAGACCTCTAAATGAGGCATGTTATTTGTTAAGTCCTCCTAAGTGAAGAGGCAATTGACAGATAGAAGGGATTTGCAATCAATCCCCTGTTAATCAGTTGAGTCTTTCATTATGGTCGCACTACGTGCTGATGCTTTTGAATAAACACCCAAGATCTTGTATAGAGTCAGTCATGTGGAATAGGGTCCCTCATTCTGGATCCCCACACCTTCTTTGTTTTAAGCTCACCCAGGCCAGGGTTAAGAGCATGAGGTCTAATCCTCATTTCCATTTCATCAGCTTCACCCTAACTCTCAATGTTAGTGGTTAAGAGCTCAAAAACACCCCTACAGTTTTGGCTTGTTTGTCGAGGTTGATATGACCCCTTGACTAAAGCCCAACCAATTTGTATGAGCCTCTTGTTTGTGTATAGAGTGTGATGATTACATTTGTGTGATTGCATTTTGTGTGTTTGCATTTGTTGCTTTGTTTGTTTGTGGAGCTAGATGTAAGACCATTGATTGGCTATCTGTTTCCTATTTTGTTTTGTTTGTGGAGTCAGATGTAAGACCATTGATTGGCTATCTGTTTCCTATTTTGTTTGAGGAGTTAGATGTAAGACCATTGATTGGCTTTCTGTTTCCTATTTGGTTTTGTGGAGTTAGATGTAAGACCATTGATTGGCTATCTGTTTCCAGTTTGTTTTTGGAGTTGGATGTAAGACCATTGATTGGCACTCCGTTTCCAGTTTTGTTGTTCTCTTATGAGACTCTGCTTATCTGCCTACTGCTTTGTGTTGCCTAATTCCAAAGGAACTTACTTGGATCATTTCTATGATCTTGAGAAAGCAACTCCTGTTTGTGGCTTTGTTCCCTTAACCCTTTTGTGCTTAACCTTGATCCATATTTTCATCCTTAACCCAAACCAGAAAACTTTTGTGCAGACATCTGACTTGTTTTCAAAACTAGAAACCTAGGCCTTATGCCTTTGATTTTCTAACTTCATTTTCATAATACTCATGGTAATTGAACTCTAATTCATACTTTGACTTCATTTTGTGAATACTTCTAATTGGTTAATTCAACCCACTCAATTGCTTTTGTGGCCCTTGTCCACTTCTTAATCAAATTTTCATGCATTAGCCATAGATCTGAATTATCTTAGTGGTTGATGTAAATCTCACCGCATCCTTAGTGATTGAATTGTAAGTCTTCCATACTTATAACAGGGTTAACCCCTCTCTAGTATGTCGAAGCTATTCTCACATGGTGGATTGTTGGCTCAGGTCGAGTTTTCTCCCGTTGATAACGAAAGACCTTAAGGCTTTTGTTTAAAATCAATCCACTCATCTGTTTTTTTTGAACTTTTTTACCCGAACTACGGGGTTTTGATCCTTATCTTTCATGAAAAGGTACGTAGGCAATGGGTTCATCCATCCAAACACAAAATGTAAATAAAATTGTATATTCTTTTCTCATCCCTTCAATCATGTTTGCACAAAATAATTTCATAAACAAATAACTCTTTACAACAAGTTGTGAAAAGAGGTTCCCTAGGAGTACCTAGGATGTTGTGGGTGCCTAACACCTTCCCATGACATAACTACCCCCTTACCCAGATCTCTGACCCTTCTTTTACTAGTTTTGTTTGTAAAACTTTTAGGCTTTTGTTCGCTTTCTAGCCATTCCTTTGGATAAATAGAAGTGCGGTGGCGACTCGACTTTGTATGCTTTGCTTTTGATTTAGTCAATAAATCTAAAGGTAACGAATACACCGCTACAATGACAAAGGGGGAGAAAATGAATATGATTTTGATATATCCTATAACCCTAATAAAACCCATACAATTCTAAAATCAAGTTGAACAACAATATTTTTCTCGAGTCTTAACTTAAGGGGAGCTTACAAACCTCACTCTGAAGTAACTAAGAAAAAATTGATAATAATAAAACTCAGGGAGAGCTTACAAACCTATCTCTGATGTTTTATAAATATGGTTATCTAAGTAAAAATTGTTCATCAAAGTATAAAGATTTATCAACATAAAAAAGGGGAGATTGTTGGAACAAGTTTGGTTCTACAACTATCCTTGAGTTTTAATGACAACAAAGTGTAGAAAACAATTTTGTACTCTAACTATTTTGCTAAGTCTGCAGAAAATAGAAAATAGATTGTGACTCTGAAGACGTCCAGACTTTAAACCAAAGGATAAAACTAAAAGTGTGTTTACAGAGAAGTTAACTCTGATATGTAAAGTCAATATTTCTGAATAGAAACTATCCAGATAGACATTGATAAAGACTATGACTACCAGCATCTAAAAGTCTTAGAACTCTGAACTCAAAGACTCTGAAGTCTCACCATGTTCTGAAGAAAAATTCTGAACTCTACTCAAGCTTCATCAACTTGTATAAGAAACCTCTAACTAGAAGGATACATCCAAAGGTCAACGACTGATTGATGAGACAGAAGTAAAAAAAGCAAATGTACTTTCTATGTAAAGTATTATACTCTATACCAAAGAAGTTTCTCACCTCTCATTATCCTCACCAACTCTCTGCAGTAAGTGACACTCTAATGTTGCAATATGAAGTGACCTTCATACAACTATTACATTGAGGATATTCCAACTTCACATCCCAATGAATCTATTTCTTCCTATATAAGGAGGTCTTAGGAGATTGGAAAAACTATGAATGAACTGATTTTGCATTACAAATGCATACACTCAGTGATCATACGTGAAAGAGAGAAAAAAAGTATTTCTCACACTCATACACTTAGAACATTTTCTTTTGAATATCTTTGTTAAAGTGTAATATTTGATTTAAACCTGTGTATCTGCTTGTTGAAGAAACTTGTAAACACAAACCTTGTTTATCTTAACCTTTGGTTAATTTCCTTTAGAGACTAAGTAAAGTAAGAATTCTCAAGAAGCCATTGACATATATGTTAGACGAAGGAAACGATCTATAGGGGTGGATAGATCACAATAAATTTTTTGTGACTAAAAATTCTATTTTGAAAATATTTAATATGGTAAACAGAAGCAATTTCGGATCGACACTCGTTTATCCCGAACCATTATCGGAAGAATCAGATATGCGTTTAAACTGTAACGAAACGTGTACGAATGATGAGAAAGTAAAACAATATGTTCTACAATATAAATGTGAACTAAATCAAACAATCATAAGCAATTTCCAATAAAATAGAAAATGAAAATTGACAACGACAATTTATCGAACCCTTAGTGTGCAAATAATTTATCAAACACTTGGTGTGCAATAAAAACCAACCTTATTTCCCTTTGTGTTGATAGTATGAATATTCAATTACAATTGTCTTACAAAAACAGTTTGAGAAACTTCAACACAACCATAATTTTTCAGCTAAACAAATATATATATATATATATATATATATATATATATATATATATATATATATATATATATAGACCTATCTAATCTGATTTTAAATATCCTAATATGACAATGCACATCTATACATAGACAACAATATCCAATGTACACAAATACTAAGTGTCCTAGTTTTTGCATCATTCAAAACATATCTAATAGGATAATGCACTCACAAGATAGTCTTTAAGTTGATTTCCTTGAGAGACTACAGTATAGTCATAATTTCTCAAGAAGTCTTAGACTGTGTGTCTTTAAGTTTGTTGTATTCAGTTTGATTATTGGATTAAGTCCTTACTGAGAAGGCGAAATCACTCAGACGGGTAGACTGGACGTAGCATCGTTAATAGCGAACTAGGATAAAATACTTGTGTTCTTATCTTTATCTTTATCTTTGTTGTTTGATATATTGGATTGCAAAAGTTTTTAAGACTAGAAACAAAATTCAAATTCACCTTTCTTGTGTTTCTTGCACTTCAATATATAGTGTACTAAAATATCTCATCGACCCTTCACATTCTTCTTCTAAATTTAATTGTGTCCCACTATCTTCTTCAGTTACCTCATGCTCTTCAATGCATATATATATATATATATATATATATATATATATATATATATATATATATAACCAAAAGGTGTATAATAATAATCGTTAGGGTGTTTTAAGTAATCCCTCTTTTATGATCATAGTATAACCAAAAAGGCCAGACAATAAAATTGGGCCTATAGTAGTTTGGTTTGGGCTAGATATTGGGAGAAGAACCGTGTGATTGCACGCTTCCCGAAACTCTGCAATGCAACCAGCTTGTTGGCCGCTGATGGCACATGATGCGGTGGAAATCGAAGTCAGAAAAGTGAGCGTTACTCAAGTGTTGTTCCCTTGTTGTTAAACAAGTGATTCTGAAAAGTAAGTTACTCTATTCCCTATGAATTCCTTATACGGATGTTATGAGTATCTAAAACTTCTTTCCTTTCAACCATTCACTCCATTCTTCCGTCGTACGTTTCGGAGTCGTATTAAACTTGCCGAACATTTGAATAGTTTTATAATTTATTTTAGCGTGTGTTTGATTTTGTGATAAAAAAGATTAATTTATAATTAATTTTTAAAATTAATTCTACTTAAAAATGAGTTGAAAGTGAGTTAAAGTTAAAATAGTTAAAGTCTTGAATAAATTCTTATAAAACTGGGTTTATTAATAATTTTCAAAGTAAAAATCACATTTAAATTTAAAAACTATAAAATTTAATATTTATAAATTAATTCAATGCTTAAATAATATTTTGATTCCAATAGTTAGCGATTTTTTTATTTTGGTTACTGTAAAAAAAAATTGTCTGAGTCTATATATTTCACTTTTGTGTTGATTTTAGTATTTAAAAGTAAAATCCGTAAAAAAAATCCGAAGAAAACCTACGGATTTTGACTTTAAAGACTAAAATCAACACAAAAAGTGAGATATAAGAATTCAGACAAAAAAAATTATACGAAACAAAACCAAAATTTCGTTAACTTCCCGGGATCAACAGACTATTTTAACATTAATTCAACTATTAATTTTAATGACGATATATTCAATAACTCGTTATTTGTCCTAAACTAATATATTAGTTATCTTTTAAAAGTTTCTCACTCAATTTCTAATTATATGTCACTTTGTAGGGGTTGTATTAAAATATAAGATATTTTGCGATATCAATAAATCATTAATGTTTTTTTTTCTATTATATCATTGTGATACCCAAAATTCAAAGAGAACATGACAAATTGGCTTTGAACACACTCGAAAATCGAGATATTGAAGATTGAAAACAAACATAGTTGAAATGCCAACATTAAATATCTGAGAGACCTCAACAAAAAGTTTTAGACACTTAAGACAATCTTATTTGTGCATAGTTATTAGGAGTGTTCGCGGAACAGTTTGAGCGATTTTGACGTTAAAAGTCATTCGAACCGTAAGAGAAAAAATATGCAGTTTGGTTTGGTTCAATTGACTTTTAAAAATAAAACGCAACCAAACCAAACCAAAGCAATGTGGTTCAGATTGGTTCAATTTTTACAAAAAAAAATATTAAGACATACATACACATATTGAGGATAATTCAACTTTGTATATTATCAAATAACAAATAATAATGTCAATGAGTATAAGTTACAACACCATTTCAGCGCCAAATAACAAACAGACTCAAATAACTAAATAATAATAAGTATTACAAAATACATATCACCTAAACCAAAACTACACTACCTATCGCACAACACAACAGGGAAACACTTCAATTTTATACTATGTTGAGAATGTAGCAAGTGTGAATAATGTGGGAAATAGTCCCACATTGATTAGAAATATAAAGACTTGAATATTTATAAGTGAGAGAACTCAATCATCTATCATCTTAAAGTTTTAGGTGGATATATGGTGTCTCTCTCACTTGTGTGTTGCTCTTACCCAATGTTAATGTTCCTCCTCATGATCCAATAAATGGTATCAGAGTCTGGTTCGAATAAAGGGACCGACTTACTTGTACCGAAATGCCCAGGAAGAGGTGTATCAAAATGCTCATGAAGATATGTCAAGGGCGGTACAAGTGTAAAATGTATGTGGACAAAAGATTTTCTACTTGATAGGGAGCATTGTGGACTCACACTTAAGGGGGAATATTAAGAATAATAAGTCAAGTGTGAGTTGGAGTCCCACATTGGTTAAAAATGTGGAGACTTGAGCATTTATAAGTGAGAGAACTCACTCATCTATCACCTTAAGGTTTTGGATGGACATGTGGTGTCTCTCCCACTTATGTGTTGCTCTTAGTCAATATTGATGCTCCTCCTCACGATCCAACATACTAGACCTTAAAAATACAACACCTTCTCCTAAGACATTAAGAAAACATCTCATGTTACTAAAAGAATTAGTCACAACAACACCAAACTCTTCTATTAAAATCACAACAACATCTTACATATCATAATTGAAGAGATTAATACTTAAAAAAATGAAAATATAAAAAAAATGAACAAGATTTAGAAACTTGTCATTTTAATTTCAAGCTCATCTACTAGTTAAATTCAATATCAGAAAGTCCCTCATTTAGTTATGGGATGAGAGTGTTTCAAAAAAATGTATCAATTATATTATCAAATGTATTAATATAATGTGGTTCCGTTTAAAAAATATAAAATGCAAACCGAATCGCGTGATTTTTTTATATTGTGACTCAAACACATACTAACCAAACTTGGATTTTTTACGGTTTCAATTTGATTTGTTTTGATTAATGATTTTCTATTGAGTCTGTTCGATTTTGAGCACCCCTAATAGTCATGTGTCAAACATAAGCATTCAGACATGGCTATTTCATATAAATAGAAGAATTAGCCCCTAGAACGAGGGGTTTATTTTGTCTTCAAAAACATTAACCATAGCATGCCAATATATGTCTTATCATATTATCCCCTAGAGTGAGGTAATACAGTTTGTGAAATATGAAATGGTTTCCATTATCGAACTTACTAAAGAGAAAAAAACATTAAAGTATATATATATATATATATATATATATATATATATATATATATATATATATATATATATATATATATATATATATATATATATATATATATATATATATATATATATATATATATATATATATAAGAATTCTATAACTTAATACCCCCCCCCCCCCTCTGTCTCAAGCTGGAACATAGTTAGACGACATTCTAAGCTTGGACAAGAGAAGAGAAAAAGGAAATGGATCAAGATGTTTTGTCAAGATGTCTACAAGTTATTCAGATCTAGGAATAGGTAATAAGTGAAAGAATTTAGCCTGAATATTTTCCCTAACAATATGACATTCAATGTCAATATGTTTGGTTTTTTCATGGAAGGTTGCGTTAGCGGCAATGTGGCGGGCTGATCAAATTATCATAGTAAAGCAATGTAGGTGTGATAAAGGAGACATTTAAGATCATGCAGGAGGAATGTTAACCATTGGAGCTCACAAATAGTCGAGGCAAGTGCGCAGTATTCAGCTTCAGAAGATGATCGTGAGACCGTAGGTTGTTTCTTGGACGTCCATTAGATGAGAGAATCTCCAAGGAAAATGCAGGACCCTGTATTAGATCTCCTTGTGTCAATGCATGAAGCACAGTCTGAGTTATTGAATGCTTTGAGCTAAAGGATGATGTGGAAGAGAAAAATAGGCATGAGAAGGAGATTGCTTGAGATATTTGAGAACACGGTATGCAACTTGAAGATGAGTGCATGTTGGAGAAGGCATGAACTGACTAAGTTGTTGGACATAATAACTTATATCAGGTATGGTGGAACATAGATATATGAGAAGACCAATAAGCTTATGATAAGTAGTGGCATTCGTGGGTGGTGAAGGATCAACAATGGAATACTTATGAGATTTGGTCATGGATGTAGGAAAAAGATTTGCAGCAAGGAGGCATGTATCATGAAGGAGTTCAAGAGCATATTTGCATTGGAAAATAGAAATACCAAGAGGAGAACGTGTGATCTTAAGGCCAAGAAAATATTGTAAGTCTCCAAGGTCCTTAATTTTGAAAGTGGTGTCAAGGATATGTTTGAGATGATTGATTTCTTCAATATCATCACCATAAATGATTAGGTCATCACCATATACGAGAAGTGTAATGAAGGTGTTGCCATGATGTTTGGTGAAGAGAGAATGATCAAAAGGTGATTGTGTGTAATGCAAGGAAAAAAGCAAGGAAGATAATTTGGAAAACCATTGTCTGATAGTCTGCTTCAGGCCATAAAGGGACTTTTGAAGCTTGCAAACATGGCCAGTATTAGATGGAAGAAGGCCATGAGGTGGTGTCATATAAACCTCTTCATCAAGATATCCATAGAGAAAAGATTTATTAACATCCAGTTGGATTAAATGCCAATTTTGTGATGCAACAATGGCCAAGAGGAGCCTGATGGTGGTCATTTTAGAAACTGGTGAAAAGGTGTTCATGTAGTCAATACCTTTAGTTTATGTGTAGCCTTTAGCAACCAAACGAGCTTTATATCTCTCTATTGAGCCATAAACATGTCTATTTATTTTGTAAACCCATTTGCAGCCTATAGGTTTCTTGGGAGGGGGTAAAGGGGTCATGAGCCAAGTGTTGTTTTGTTGGAGAGCTTGAAGCTCAGTTAGCATAGCTTGATTCCAACAATCATGTTGAGAAGCTTGAAGTATTAGGCTCAGCTTGAGAGGTGATGGTAATAATATAGTGATTGGAAGTGGGAGAAATGTGAGGATTGTGTAGATAAGGTTGGATAGGGTAGGCAAGGTGATAAGAGGTTAATGCAAACAAAATAATCATATCATTTAGGCATATGAATAACTCTGTTGGAAATTTTAGAAACAAGAGGAGGTGGATTAGGTGAAGGGATATTTGAGCGAATGTCTTGAATGATGGGTTGGGATGGTGAAATCAAAGGTGAATGTTGTAAAGGGCTGGTGATAGAAGGAAGTGGAGTGGCATGTGTTGAAGTTGAGGATTGAGTAGCAGGTGTTGAAGTGAAGGATTGTTAAGTAGGAGATATGTGAGAGTGAGGTAAATTTTTTGTAGGTGTGTCTAAGAATGGTATGTCATAATCAAGAATCTTGGGTATGTGGAAGGTCTTTGTAAGAGAGGAAGTATGGAAGGGAAATGAATCTTCACAGAAATAAAAATTTCTAGTGATGAAGATTTCCCTAGTAGTAAGGTGCATAACAACATAACCTTTGATTCCTTGTTTGTAACCAAGAAAGATGCATTTGGAGGCATGAGCATCAAGTTTCTTGCGCCCTTGAATAATTGTGGAGGCAAACACAAGGCATCCAAATACCTTGAGATTGTCATAAGATGGAGGAGTATCATGAAGCATCTCATAAGGAGACTTGAAATTGGTGACAGGAGAAGGTGATTTGTTGATGAGAAAAACAACATGACTGATAGCATATTTCTAAAAAAACTTTTGGGAGATTGGATTGAAACATGATGACTCTAGCAACATTCAAGATGTGTCTGTGTTTCCTCTCAGCTACAACATTTTGTTCAGGAGTCTCTATGCATATCCTTTGATGGACGATGCCCATTTGATTAAAGTAATCATGCATAAAAAAATCTTTGCCATTATCTATCCTGACTTGTTAAATAATTTGCCAAATTGAGTATTGTCGCATCCGCGAAAAACAACCGGCGGGCTAAAACAAAACAACACAGAGCCGCCACCGTGCGTTATTTATCCCAAAGAGGGAAAGGAAACGCTCAGAGTAAACCTGGAAAAAGCATGGTCTCGCGACCAAAGAGAATGGGATCGGGAGTCGGTTATGCGAAGGGAAGGTATTAGCACCCCTACGCATCCGTCGTACTCGACGGGATCCACGCTCTAAAGAAAGAAAAGGTTGCTAAACAAACATCACACACACAAGAAACACAGGTGGGAAAAGAGGAAGAGGGCTCGCTAGGATATCGCATCCTATGCCTACGTATCTCGTCTGGAACGAGAATCAGAGCTGCCGTAGTTCGGCTCACGCACGCCAAAACAAAACCACTACGCCAAAAATGACTTTTAACAGCGCATCTTAGACAGCGCTTTTAAAAGAAAGCGCTGTCTAAGGTTAAAATTAAAATAAAACACGGAAAATGTTCCAAAAAAATAATGAAAGCGCTGTCTAAGGGGGGGTCTTAGACAGCGCTTTCTAAAAGCGCTGTCTAAGACCCCCCCTTAGACAGCGCTTTTAGAAAGCGCTTTTAAATATAGACCTTAGTCAGCGCTTTTGATAAAGCGCTGTCTAAAGTCTTTAAATTAAAAAAAAATTAAAACCAAAAGCGCTGTCTAAGGGGGGGTTTAGAAAGCGCTTTTGGAAAGCGCTGTCTAAGCGCTTTTGGAAAGCGCTTTTAGAAAGCGCTTTTGGAAGTCTTCAATTCCACGAACACATAATCATAGAGCTTCTCGAAGACACCAATGGCGGTCTCGTCATTCTCTCTTCAGGTCTCTCTCTATCGAAACTCATTTCATCTCTTCTCCTTCTTCACTCCACTTCTCAGGGAACACTTCTCATTCTATCTCCTTCCTCCGCCACTCTCAAATCCAAAATCAATTTCCATCTCAAAACCCTAAACCCCCAATTCTACCAAGTCCCCGTCGAAATCACCGCCGACCTCCCCGTTAACCACCGCCACTCCCTCTACTCTTCCGGCTCCGTCTGTTTCATTACCCCTAGAATCCTCATTGTTGATCTTCTCACTAATAAACTACCTGCCTCAATTATCTCCGGACTCATCATTCTCAACGCTCATTCCGTTTCGGAGACTTCCACTGAAGCTTTTATTGTTAGGATTTTTCGTTCTCTCAATCAAAGTGTGTTTGTTCGTGTTTTCTCCGATAGGCCACAAGCGATGGTTTCGGGTTTTGCGAAGGCGGAGAGAACTATGAAGTGTTTGCATATTCGTAAGCTGCATCTTTGGCCGAGATTTCAGGTTTATGTTTCGCAGGAGCTTGAGCAGGACCCGCCGGATGTTGTCGATATTAGGGTTCCGATGAGTAAGTACATGATGGGGATTCAGAAGGCTATTGTTGAAGTTATGGGTGCGTGCTTGAAGGAGATGAGGAAGACGAATAAGGTTTAATTACGTTGAAATACCCGCAATTGGAGTAGTTCACAGGCGGTGGCATCTGTGGAGGAGACTCTATGATTTGTACCTTGGGTAATATCAAAATAACATGTTTTGAGTTGTAGCTATTTTAATTAATTATAGATATAATATGTTTGCAGTCTCTGCAAAATATATATTTTTTTGCTTTAGTCCCTAATCTTAAAAGTTCAAACCAAGACATTATGTTAATCTTTGCCACGTTAAAACTACTATAGTTGTGTTATAAACTTATAATATTTTTCTTGAATAGATGATGATTCTATGTTCTCTTGACCTATTTTATTGGTTTTATTTGGATTACTCTTAGTGAAAAGTTTGAATAAGTTTTGTATATTGCATGAAATAAATCTCATAGAAGAAGATTTGCAGGAATAAGCAATTTGCGGTGGTTGAGAATCCTGGCTTGTGGAATTGGACATTCACCTTGAAAGATATTGATGGTGAGGTACTTGCTCAAGTAGATCGAGATTGGAGGGGCTTTGGCTTTGAGGTTGAATTTTCACATTCACTTTTCTTTTTTATGCATAAAAACTTTTATTACTGTTTTCTTTGTTCAACATACTTGCTAGATGTTCATTACTGTTATTCTCTTTTTCCATGGTTATTTTTTTCTAAATATATTACAGAAAAATTCTTTTTCTAAATTTGTATTGCATTATCGGAATTTCCATTAGTTTTGTTCTACAGTGTGCGGATTAAGTTCTTTTTCTAACAGTGTGTGGATTAAGTACTTTTAATACTTAAAATACCTTATGGGGGATTGGTCTAATCAATTGTTTTCATTAGGATTCAAGGTTCGGTTTACATTGTTTCAGATAGGTCTGTACCACTGCTCTTATGATATGGGGGTAAAAAGAGAGAAAGAGAAGTCATTCATGCCATGTTCTAAAATATTGCAGCAACCTTGTTTCATTTTGTTATGTCTGTACAATTAGTCTCATTCAAACTGCCTTATAGCGTATTCGGATGAGTGATGGTAGCATCTGGAATCACGTTTGAAAATGTAGATATTTATTAGAGGTTTTGCATGTTTGGCTGGTGTACCAGATATTCTCGCCTCTTGTTTTCTTTTATTTCGTCAGTGCTACAACTTTAACTGTGTCTCTTATCATATCATATAGCAGTACTACTTGTGTAACTGTTGTCAGCTGAGTCATTTTACTGATCTGAACTGAAGGATTTCATGTTCAGTTATTCAGACATTTTATCTTATGCATTGAAGTTCAAGCTTGCTGATACACATAATTTTTTGATATGTGCAGATTCTAACTGATGCTGGTCAGTATGTGATTCGATTTGGAGGTTCTGATCCCAGCTCCAAGATTGGTCTTGCTAATGCGGTCAGAATCCCCGGTTCTTTTGAAGAAAACAAACTCCATTTTTCTTAACTAATTGATAGGTTCTTCTCTCTGCAGATTCAAGACCTTGATGTCAGACGTCCACTGACCCTCGCAGAGAGAGCTGTTGCAGTAGCTCTTGCAATATCACTAGATAATGACTACTTCTCAAGACACGGACGCTGGTAAGTTATTTGGATCTTTAGCCTGACAGTGTTTTATGTAAATAGTCTTGAGAAACTTTTGACTAGGACTTCATGTACATTCTTTCTTTCCTACTTTTTAATCCAATTCTCTTGTTCTGACTTGCCCAATAGTCAGAAAACTGGAAACGGTATTGATCTTTTTTATTTCTTAATTTTTTTTGGGTGGCTAGGGGATTACCCTTCTTTGACGTGGGCGAGTAAATTTGATTTGACAGACAGTATCATCTAATTTTATAGTGGCATTGTAATCCCTGAGGTCCAATCCTTACCATGTAGTTTTTAAATTTGTGTTTCAAGCTACCACAGAAGATGGCTCCATTCACGTACACATGATAGGTGGTACTTGGTACTGGGTCTATTGATTCATGTAACAAAATAAGAATTTTGACTGATATTAACTTTTGTCTGTTGATTACTTTTTTGTCGGATGGCAAAGTCATGAGATAATCCTGATTATTGCTTTGTTAGTTGGTTAAAAGTACACTAAAATGCCTTATTAATCCTTGTACTTTCAACCCGTTTTCATTTTGGTCTCTACCAAACTAACACAGCTTCTAGGACCTTGGGAGGTTGAAAACAACAATCATAATTAGGATTTTTTAGGGTTCAAACAATTAGGATTTTGTATAGATGTTGTAGAAATTAGTATTAAATCACTGAAGATCCGGAGTTTATCCTTGATTCTTGTTTTTAGATCTATTATTTCATTTCCCAAAAAACTGTTCAACTTAGGTTTAATCTTAAGTAGACCGGATACCGTGACGGAGTACGTTCTTCGGATCCTCATGGACAATAAAGATGCGGAGAAGTTGTTTTTTATACCGTTTAATACCGGGTTAGCATTTCATTCTAAATTCATCTATTATAATTATTTTCCAAGTTACCATCTAACATTTGCCTAATCATTACAGTGGACATTGGTTGTTGCTCGCAATCAATCCTATCCGAGAAATTGTGTATTATCTTGACTCGTTAGGAAATGATTGGACAACATACCCGGATATGAAGGTCCTAATTGACACGTAAGTGAGAATGTTCAAAAATTTTCTTAGTTTATGTGAATTATTCTAATTGCTTCATTTTTGTTTTATTAGCGTCCTACAAGCTTTTCGGGCCCAACGAGATATCCAAACCTCAAGGAGGGGCGCCAACTCCATTACATGGATTAAAGTGGCGGTATATTTTTAATTACCACATTTTTTATTATATTAGTGATGACACTTGATAAAACTTAGGATTTATAATCCATATTTTTTTTTTCATATGTAGTGTCCTCAACAACGTAATCAAATAGATTGCGGGTATTTCATGTTGAGGTTTATGCGAGATACTCTTGCTTTGGGCCGATTAAAGTTTCCCACCGATGTATGTATTTCTAACTTATGAGTTATTTTTATATTTACACATATCTCATATAATTAAATAGTTGGAATTAATTCAAAATATGTTATATTATTATGTAGTACTTTGATGAATTCAAGTGTGCATTTTATACAAAGGATCAAGTGGACGAAATCAAAGAGGAGTGGTGTCAATTCATGATAACGCTTAATGTTTGTTCATAAATTTGTGTAATTAATGTGTACATTTGTAGTATATGTTATGACTTGTAAATGTGTACATAAATTTGTATATATTTTGATACATTTAAGGCAAAATTGGTTTGAATTGGTATATATATATATTTGTTAGCCAAAAATTGGTAGAAAAAAGGCCAAAATGGCATATATAAAATGTGATAATTGTCTGTCAAAATCTGGTTGAAAACAGGTAGAAATTCTGGTTTATAAACCTGGAAAAAATGTGGTTTAAAACAAAAGCTTCAAAAAATTTTGTATACCTTAGACAGCGCTTTTGTAAAAAGCGCTGTCTAAGGGGGGGATTAGAAAGCGCTTTAGGCAAAAGCGCTGTCTAAGGGGGGGGGGGGGGGGGGCTTAGACAGCGCTTTTTGAAAAGCGCTGTCTAAGGTATACCTAAAAAAATTAAAATAGGAGGGTCTTAGAAAGCGCTTTTGGCCAAAGCGCTGTCTAAGGGGGTGGGGCTTAGACAGTGCTTTTCAAAAGCGTTGTCTAAGGTATACCTAAAAAATTTAAAATAAGAGGGTCTTATAAAGCGCTTTTGGCCAAAGCGCTGTCTAAGGGGGGGGGGGGGGCTTAGACAGCGCTTTTAAGATTTAAAAAAGCGCTGTCTAAACCTTTAGCAGCGGAGGTTTAGACAGCGCTTTAAAGCGCTGTCTAAGGCTAAAAAAAGCGCTGTCTAAGGTCTTGTTTGTTGTAGTGAACACACGCACCAAAAAGGCAAACATGGAACCCGAATGCCAATCGCTGGACTTACATCGGCTTCCGAACCAAACAAACACACTCAGGATACGGACAGCCAATCGCTGGGCTTACATCCATATCCTGACACACAAGAGGGTTAACAAGCAAACACACACAAAAAGAAAAAAAGTGCCCGGAGAGACCTCGCACGGTCTCCTGCCTACGTACCTCATCTGGTATGAGGATCAGGGCGACGTAGTTCCCCTGAACGGGAAAGAAATTCTAACTAGATACAAAGGGAGACACACTACTAGGGAGCTGTACTCGAGCCTAGATGTTATCATGCATCATTGCCCTATCTTATGGTTTCTATCTACTTGCACAACAGCAAGCTAATCCTAATCAGGAAAAGCAAAACACACATGCTCAATCAAAATAAAGCAAACATTCACAAGTAGCACACACTATATCCAGTCAAGTGAGGCCCAAACAAGGGTGAGGCTGCAAGAGCAAGCCAACTGTACAGGGTAGTGTTCGCTCTTAACCCTGACATTGAGAGTCAGGGTGAAGCAGATGAAAGGTGAGTGAAGATTAGACTTCACAACTCTTATCCTTGGCCGGGGAGAGCTTCAGACAAAGGAGCGTGGGTCCAGAAAGTGGGAACCCTTCTACACTCAAGACTCTGACTCGACTGTACAACTGTACAAGATCTTGGGTTAATGTCCCAATGCATCAACACAGTGGTGTGAGCAGAGGGACGACTCGACAAGAATAGCAGGGGATGGATTGCACATCCCTTGGGTTCTGCCAATTGCCTTAATCAAGGTCTTTTCCTGCTTGGGGACAAAAGTAAACAGTCACAAACATCGCCTCTTAAGGAGGACTTCAGACAGGTGCCTGGCCAAGTAACAGGCCAGGTCTTCCAGACTACATGAAGTTAGAATGTTCTACCTCTATTGGTTTATACAACCAAGCAACAGCAAGCAAGTTCTCAAGGAACTATTAGCAACTAATGTACCTGAAATCAATCAAATACAATTAGTATACCAGACAAAAGCCAAAACAAACAGCAAAAGTCCACAGTTAATCTGTACAAGCAATGCCATGTGCAAAGCACAATCAACTCAATTGAACCAAGCATCCTACAAAACACACAAGTTAGTTTACAACAAGCAACCAAACTCAATTTAATCAACTTGCATTTTTCTCCTTAAAGCATTTGCATCTCAACCTGAAAAGCCAAACTCAAATATGAGAAACAAGACCACTAGGCCAAGCCTAGGGTCCAAAGGAGATGAAAATTCCAAAACAGCAAGTGAAAATTATCCAAAATCACAATCAAACAAATTAGAAACAAATCCCATTGGTCCCATGCTCATATCATTCATCATCATCATTTCATGAAAGAAAAGGCACAAAACATGCAATTTGCAACCTCAAAGGACCAAACAGAATGATCACCATCAAATCATTATCAAAACATTTCAATAAATTCCACAAAAATTCAAGTCTAAACAAAACACATTGAATGAATAGCATATCAAATTTCAGCTCATTTGGATAAAGGGAAGTAGGTCAATGAAAATCATAAAGTTCAGACAAGTTCAAACAAGCCAACACAAGGCATCAAAACAAGCATCAACTTCCATCAATCATAAAACAGTGAAAAAACATGATAAATGAATGGGATCAAAACCACAATGACCTATAATGTGTCTAGAATTCACATGTCAAATTTCACATCCATCCAATTAATGACCAGAATTTCACAAGCCAAATACAAACATGTGTCACAAAAAATCACCAAATGACCAAACAGGGGAGAAAATTCCAATCAAATAGGAAATGCAATCAATAAATCCAGAAAACTTCTCATGTGTTCTCAACATTCATATGCTCAATCATACAAAAATTTGGCTCAATCCAATGTCCACAAGCATGGAAAAAAAAATCATGAAATTCACCAAGCATGGTGTGACACAAATTATCACACCTCTAATCAAAAAATCATATCTCATCAACCAGGGATCCAAAAATTGCAAACCACATATCAAAATCACCAGCAAAGAGTCTAGAACATGCACAAAAAATTTCAAGCATTTCTACGGAAGCATCATCATTTTATGAATGAAATGGCAAGCATGGTGCACAAATGACATATTCAAACAATCCCTAGGCAATTTATTTTTCCACATGTGCACAAAAATATTAAAATTCACCATAAAAACTACACATCACAAGGAGAATAATGCAAAAAGTCTCATCAAATTTGGACAAGAAATGAATCAGATATGAATTTTTGAAGTTACATGATCAAAATGAAATGAAAATGAAAAAAGAAAATGAAATAATGTGAAATTAATATTGAAAATGGCAAAATTGTAATTAAGCGCTGGCAAGGGTGAAACGCCGCGTTTCACTAAACGCGGTGGCAGCATGTTATTGGCTAATGCTAGCGGGAAACAGAAAATTCAAAACGAAACCCAGGCAAACGGATCAAAACGCTCCTGGAGCGTGTTCTTCATCAAGAACATCAAACAAAATTTCCAGAAAATCGTTATGAACAAACTTCAACCAAAATGAGCAAATGATATATGGTTGGAACCGTCTAAACATGTACATCATGGATATGGCAAGCATTTGACCTAACTCTAAACATATCAACCGGATCGAGCAAAAGAACATTTGCACATCAAACTCAAATTCAAGATTTCTTCCTTAATACTCAACCAAATTCAACAATTCAAAGTTCATGCTACTCTACGTTGAAAGATCTATCAAAGCCATGTCATGATTTGAGCGATTAAGGAATTCGAAAATTTACCTTGTGATGATGGCAGTGATGAACTTGTAAGCTTCAAGGTCCAAAATACCAAAACAGAAGCAGCTTAATGATATGGAAGTTGAATGGAATGGATGCCTTAGCTCAACTATGCTCTAGTTTGAAAAATCAACAAAATGCCATGGATGAGCTTGCTTTCAACAGTCCAAATTCCTCAATGTTTTTGCCTTGATTTTGTGAAACAGTCGTGCACAAGCCTTGGTAGGTGATGGATCCAACAAGAATGAGCCAAATTGATGAAGAATTCGATGAGAAATGATGAAAAATGTGAAAAAAAGTTTTGAGAGAATTGAGAGGTTTTTGGAGGGAAAGTTTGTTAGATCTGAAATTGTGAAATGTCATTATGATTTTCTGTTACACTTAAGCCTTTATACCATGCCTTAATCCACTTGTTAATCACAATTAGCAAAATCAAATGAAATTAGTGAAATGTAGTTTTAAGTGAAATGGCCAATATGTCCTTTTATTATGCAGCCAATGTATCAGTCCAAAACCAGTGCAAACAAGTTCTAAATGTCATTTGGAATGTGTTGAAATGAGCTTTGTGTGGAAATGCCATGTATTTTGGAAATTGCCTATTTTTCCCACCAATTTTCAAATAGTTCACTTGAAAAATGACATTTTGCCATGATGATTTTTGATGAAATGTAATGAGGCATCATGAAAGTACACATAAAATGTGGTTTGCTCAAAGAAAGATCACCCAATTTGGCCATTCCATGTGAAAGTTATGCCCCTTTGAAAATCAACATTTTTGGAAAATGATTTGATCACAACTTGCCAACCACACATGAGAAAATCTTGTTCTTGGACTTTTTGGAAAGGTGAGAGCAAGATCTACAACTTTCATGTTGAACAAAATTTCATTTAAAGCATTTTTGGACATGTAATCTTGAGGTGAAAAACTTTCCATTTTTGGAAACTTTCAATTATAGGTCACTTTCTATTTTTGGAAAGTTTTCATCTGACTTTATTTTCTTCATTCTTGATGTTTGAAATGTCAAATGAAACTTATTTCAACATGAATGAAGTATATCCAACCCTCTCCCACCTCCAAATCCATCAATTCAAGCCCAGTTGACCACAGTTGACTTTTCTGACTGATCGATGAATCTGGCTATGCACTGATCAAGTTGAGCCTCAATCTTCTGGTGAAATGGCTCAACCATGTAACCCTAGCTTCCATAAGCTCAATATAAACATATGATGATCCCCATATCCATTGAAAACCCCATCTCCTTGCCAAGCCCTGACTGGCCCAATGCAGATGATTAGGGTTGACTAGTGGTCAAAACCCTAATCTCAAGGTACCTGATCAATCTCTTGGAATCTCTGGATGATAACAAGACCATGATGATGATGTATCATTCCAACCAAGATCAAGCTCAACCCCCTTTAGAATCATGAAACCCTAATTTGGACCACACATCCTCAGATGATCAGTGATCAGTCCATTCAATGAAAACCCTCAGGCCTGAACATCTCAACCTCTCCATCTTCTGACCAAGACTTATGAGGATGACTTGCACAATGTTGCCACATGATATGCAATATGTAATGCCTAATGACCTAAAAATGATATGCAATATGTTAAGCTAGTCCCAAGAGAGGAGGGCAAATTTTGAGGTGTTACAGCTGCCCCTATTCAATCCACAGTGAACCTGTCGATATGAATAGCCTCGGCTTTCAGATGATCAGGATGAAGAGTGATTGAATACCAAGAACAGACGAACAATTTGCACTCTGATGGGATATAATTAACAACGCCTGTCAGGATTGGCGAGGAAGCAATCTTGAAAGAAAACCTGTATGGTACGGAGAAAGTCGGCCTGATCACCGAAACAGAATGTCGACCTGGATACCAAAATAAATGGTAACGCAGGGATAACCATGGCCTGGACACCACCCATCCGCTGGGGATTATCATCTCTTTTTAATGCTTTTCTTGAACCCCGAAATTTTCTGCGCAAACTTTTTCGTTTTCTTGAACCCCGAAATTTTCCTTCGCGCAAACGATCCCGGATCGCTGCATTTGAACCCCGACATCTTGTTTGCCAAAATAATGAACCCCGTTCTCCATTTGAACCCCAGTCGCCTGACGATAACTTGTGATCGCCATTGTGAACCCCGTTCTCCAGAAAACACCTCGTGTCTCCCTTTCTCCATTTGAACCCCGCTCTCCAGAAAATGCCTCAACACTTCCTTTTCTCCGTTTGAACCCCGTTCTCCGCCTTCTTGTGATAATTCCGCTGGCAATGTCGGAAATAACACCAAACACCACTCTGAGGGCGACATATCAGAGGGTACACCTTCACAAAAGGAAGGTAACATGTGCATCTCTTCTTCAGAAGACACCCATAACGACCTCCATTGGCCTCAGCCAAAGTCTAAGGTGACACATGAACAGAAGATAATCCTGAGGACCTCATCCCGGATATAATCTTCAACTCCAATCTCCATTTGGACCCCGTTCTCCAGAAAATGCCTCAACATTTCCTTTTCTCCAATTGAACCCCGATCTCCAGAAAATGCCTCAACATTTCCCTTTCTCCATTTGAACCCCAATCTCCAGAAAATGCCTCAACATTTCCCTTTCTCCATTTGAACCCCGATCTCCAGAAAATGCCTCAACATTTCCCTCTCTCTGTTTGAACCCCGATTGTCGCGCTGATCGCCTAACGTCTTTTGATTTCATTTCCATCTCCGCCCGACGGAAAACTTTCCTCCAGTATCGCACTACTGGGGAACCTTGCTGATCTGACGTCATGATGCTAAACTCCTCAGAGTAACACCTTCAACCAGACACTGACTGATGACTGGGAAGAAACTCGACGTTTACTGGACATCGAACAATGATGTGTACTTGACACCAAAGAAAACTCGACCAGACATTAACTGATGACTGGGAGGAAACTCGACGTTTACTGGACATCGAACAATGATGTTTACTGACACCAAAGGAAAACTCGACCAGACACTTACTGAATGACTGGGAGGAAACTCGACATTTACTGGACATCGAACAATGATGTTTACTTGACACCAAAGAAAGCTCGACCAGACATTAACTGATGACTGGGAGGAAACTCGACGTTTACTGGACATCGAACAATGATGTTTACTTGACACCAAAGAAAGCTCGACCAGACATTAACTGATGACTGGGAGGAAACTCGACGTTTACTGGACATCGAACAATGATGTTTACTTGACACCAAAGAAAACTCGACCAGACATTAACTGATGACTGGGAAGAAACTCGACGTTTACTGGACATCGAACAATGATGTTTACTTGACACCAAAGAAAACTCGACCAGACGAGGATCGACACGACACTTACTGGTATCGCAAGGATAACATCCACACTTGTTCAAAACCAGGCAGACGCTTGCCGGGGAATAACTGGGAAATACTGTTGCCCCAAAATCACGATGCTGAACTCCTCGGAGTAACACCTTCACCATCCAGCGGAACCAAATCTCAAGCGGTAACCACGGCTCGAGTCGCGCTGATCGCGATCTTCATTTCCATCTCTGTCCGACGGAAAGTCTCCTCCAGTATCGCACTACCGGGGAATTGCTGCTGACCTGATGTCACGATGCTAAACTCCTTAGAGTAACATCTTCACTAACCGGCAAAAACCCATTCTTGGATGGTAACCACGACTTGGGGTTAACTTATGCTTGCAATGCTGATGTTGATCTTCCAACCAGCGAAACCACCTCTCAAACGGTAACCACGGCTTGAGTAACACCTTCACCCCCTGGCGAAACATAAATCTCAAACGCCGACCTCGGCTTGAGACTAGCTGATGCTTGCAATGATGATGCATGATGATTTTTAGCGCAATGCTCCATAATTATGGAAATGCTACGCAATTTATTATGCAATATGCTATGATCTCCTAAATGATGCATGCATAAAAGGTATCCCCCTCAAGGGACTCTTCTGGGGAGCTCGAGGCACTCTGTTGAGAAACCCGCAAACACTCCAACTCCACCCTGCTGGGGAATAACACTGCTGCTGGGAAACAGGCAACCCTTGCTGAATAATCCCCTCTGCACCCAATCCGTTTGGGGACTTCACTGGGGAAGAAATCATCAACGCTCTGTGGGGATACACCAGTCTTTGACTTGCTGGGGATACAACACTCCAGACTCTGCTTGGGAAACCACCGCACACAGATACTTCCGCTGGGAAAACTGCAACCTCCAGGCCTGACGACTGGGGAAGCATCGATCTGAAACCTGCTGGGGATAACCATCCTGACCCTGCTAGGAAAGCGACAGACCCGGGATCTGCTGTGGAGTTAGTCCTCACGACTCTGCTTGGGGAGAAGGATAGTCCGACAATGAACACCCGACGACTCGTCGAACCATGGCATTCACCGTCTAACTCCACTATCAGCTTTCCAATTTTGAGAACTCCCAGACTCATCTGGACTTTTCTGCTCCATCATCTTGTATTCCAAACCGCTCCGTACTCGACGGAGAGCGAACCCCTGGGATTTACACAAACTTTTCAATCTTCCGACTTTGAAGAGTCTTCTTGATTAATTCCAAGGATCGTCGTACGTCTCGCCGTCTTTTCACCATTCTTCAATCCATCCGTCCCTGATTGGACTCCATGGGGACTGTTTGTCAAAAGCTTCCACATCACAACCTGCAAGTGAGTGAAAATATCTAACAGTACCTGCAAAAGAGATCGTTAGATAAAACCGTGCCCCAAGCGTGTCAAGATTTCAACACTTGGGTCACTCCACCTTCCGAATAAGATTTCAAGCTTCAATCTTATAAGCATGCATTGGAAGGGACCTGTATGTCTCAAAATGAAAGATTCTTTATCAAAAAATAATTGGATGTTTTTGCAATCAAAGCGGTAATGAAAAACAAAAACAAAATTATTTGACTGAATATGCATTTTATTGATTGAAAAGTGTGGCTCAAATTGAGCAATACAAAGGAAGCAATTCCTGAAAAGAGGTAATTGCGCACAAAAGGAAAAACCTATCCTAATGGCAATGTGAAACCCGTGATCTCGTCGAGTTTCAACTCGGTTACACCCCATATGTCCTCAGACTTTCCGTGCTTTCTTCCTTCTGAATAAGACGTTTCTGATTGATCCCTACCGGGTATTATCCATGATGCCTTAACCAAAGCGCAAACGATCATGCCAGACGCAGTTGCTCGTTTCAATCCCTCTTTTGCCTGGACCGCCCTTTCGGGTTTTCAGTCCACCGGGATACCCTTTTTTGCCCAAGTCGCCCTTGTGGGGTTTTCGACTTGCCGGGTGTACAATTTTTTCTTTTTATCCCTAATTTTTGCCCGAACCTTTTCTTTCTGTTTTTTGGTTCGCCGGGATGCCCATTTTTGCCTGGACTCTTTTATTCTTTTCGTCCAGCGGGTCTCTTTTACGAAGAATTTTTTTAACTGCGTCCGTATTCACAGGGGACGGAAAATCTTCGCCATCCATGGTCGTCAACAACAAGGCTCCGCCAGAGAAAACCTTCTTGACCACGAATGGACCTTCATAATTGGGTGTCCATTTGCCCCTACGATCGTTTTGAGGAGGAAGGATCCTTTTCAGCACCATATCACCTACGTGATACACCCGAGGTCGTACCTTTCTGTCAAAAGCATGCTTCATCCGTTGTTGGTATAATTGCCCATGACAGATGGCTGCCAGCCTCTTTTCTTCAATCAGGCTTAACTCCTCGTACCGGGTCCTTACCCATTCCGCCTCTTGCAATTTCACGTCCATCAGGACTCTCAAAGAGGGAATCTGAACCTCAACCGGTAGCACGGCTTCCATTCCATATAACAACGAAAAAACGTTGCCCCAGCATATGCACGCATCGATGCTCAGGATACCAGCTTCATACTCAATCACACTGCTGGTGCATTCGAATGCTAGTCGGGTAGCAAAAAGGAACGTGGGATCCTTTTGGTGCAACCAAAACGGCACTAACTCCTTCACATTAACCCCATCAGACATCAGAATCCGTTCGGATTCAGGGTCAGGCCCCTCCTCCGGGATCGGTTCCTCACAATCTTTCGATATGAGCACCTCGAGATGTCCTCATCAGGGAACTCAAACTTCCTCGGTTGATAATCCTCAATGGGTTGCTGGGCGAGGTAATCAGACAATACACTCCCCTTGATTGCCTTCTGAGAGGTATACTGAATCAGATTTTGTCAACATCATTTGCCCTCTTGCAACCCGTCCGGTCAATGCTGGCTTCTCAAAAATGTACTTGATCAGATCCATCTCGAAATCCACAAAGTGGTATGAACCAGCATATACTGTCTCGGTCGGCGAGCAGCCTATGCCAAAGTACAGCAAGTTTTCTCGAGCAGTGAATGTATTGTTTCATAGTCGGTAAACTTTTTGCTAAGGTAAATTGCATGCTCTTTTCGACAAGACTCGTCATGCTGCCCCAGTACACACCCCATAGACCCCTCGAGGGCTGTCAAGTACCAGATTAACAGTCTCTTTCCATGAGAGGCATCAGAATCAGAGGTTCCTGCAACTTATTCTTTTATTTTTTCAATGCCCCTTGGCAATCATTATTTCACCTGGCCGTTTGATCTTTTTTCTTGAATGGGTTCCCACGTGGCTGTTAGAGGAGATGTGAACCATGACATGTAGTTCAATCTACCTAATAAACCACGAACCTCTCTTTCCATTCTCGGTTCAGGCATTTCCTGTTTTTTTTTTTTTTTTTTTTTTTTTTTTTTGCAGGATCAACCTCGATTTCTCTCTTACTTACAATAAACCCCCAACAGCTTACCGACCCGCACTCTGATAGTGCACTTATCTGAATTCAACCTCAGTTTGAATTGTCTCAACTGGTCCACTCAGCTTGGCCAGATCCACCAGATGCCCCTCTTCTGTTTGGGACTTTGCTATCATGTCATCCACATAACATTCAATTTCATGATGAATCATATCATGAAACAAAGTCACCATGGCTCTCTGATAAGTAGCATCGGCGTTCTGCTTCTCTAGAGGACAGTCTTTTCTCCATGGTAGCTTGTGCACAACGACATTGGTACCCGACCCTGGCATATCCTGACACGACCAAGCGAAGGTATCCACATGTTCTTTCAACGGGCTACCATTCTGCTCTCGACTCGCCTCTGAAATGGCCTCAATTTTCCTTCTGACCTCGGCGGTATACAGGTTAACAATCTCAACTCGCTCTTCCTGCGGCTGAATCACCTTCTCCTCTTGTTTCGACAGCCTGGCTAATCTTCCAGCAGATCACAATCTTCTTCGCCTTCTTCTTCGGCTTGATAGATTGGATTGTCTAAGTCATATGAGGTGTAACCAAATTGTTGTCAACGAGATCCGGAGAATTATTTTTCGAAGTCGGAACGAGACAAATCAAAAGGGAAAAATGAAAACAAACATTGCCATTTTTATTTGTTTTTAAACTGCAAAAATAAATGAAAAACAGGGAACACCGCTTTTAACTGAAAAAAACATCCATTTATTTATGATGCAAAATGTTGCAAAATGAAACATGAGGTGGCCCTTACAATGAACCATTACGTTTCGGGCAAAACGTATGGCTTTCATGCAAACAAAACTGAAAACAGAAAACATTACTCTTCCGGATGAGTGACAGTGATGATCTTTTTAGGCCTTCCAGTTCCCTGGTACGCACGATCTTATCCATTGATCAATCTCCCAGTAACTGTCAGTTTCTTCACCTACCGCACAGGCGTGATCCGAATCTTCAGCAATTGCACTTACCATCGCCTGACCATGTGCCGGCATGGGATTAGCATTAACATTCGGTGATGGTGCAAAATTGATTACCTTAGAATCCACCAAGTCCTGGACCACATGCTTAAAAGCTTTGCAATCCTCAACATAATGTCCAAGTGCCCCAGCATGGAACTCACACCTGACGTTCTCATCATAACTGGCAACCCTCTGATCCGGTTTCCCTGGAACCAATATCCTTGGCTGCACCAACCCAAGATCCTTCAACCTCTTCAACAGAAGAGCATACGTCATGGGTGGCTTATCAAATTGACGATCAACCCCCTTTACTCTCACTTGGCCCCCAGCTCTTTGTGCTCTCAATCGAGGTGGTGGTTGCTGCTATTGTGCAGATTGATTACTAGTAGGGATCGTTGCCGTATCAGCATATGGGTGGTAACGATCCTTACCGCGTTCTCTTTTGGCCTGCACACCACCTGCTTCAACTTCCTTCTTAAGCTGATCATTGTCAAGGGATTTCTTCACTACGAATGACGGAGCTTTCCCCTGAACTTTCTCCTTGATCATCCAACCCTCAATCCTTTCCAATCTCTCGGCCATGGCTTTCTGCCCCAAGGCAAGCCCTTGCACAACACTGAACAAATCCCTCACCATCTCTTTCACTTCGAGGATGTCGGCGTTGGGTGGATCCATTAGTTCGGATTTGCTGAGTCTGGGAGGGTATCTGGGCGGAAAAGTTGTGCGCACCGATTAGATACTGACACCTACAAAACAGCAAACAGGTTAACATGCATGAATGCAACGTCTATCCATATGAGGAAGATTCCGTCCTTTGATTCTGGTTTCATCGAGACGGATAAAAAATCGACAATAATATTTTGACATCCGGATGTCTCTCAACCAGATTCTTAATCAGTAATACTCCCCATATGGCTAGGCATAGGTTAGGTGCAGATGAATGCAAAATGGTGCAGATGTATGAATGCAATGCATTGGGCCATCCTCCAAGTCATTTGATCATCTGTTGCACTGAAGCCTGATCTCTGGACTGATCACAACCATCTGAAGGAAATTGTAACCACAAATCCACCTCAAGGGTTCCGAAATAAACGGAACTGAAAGATACACCATCATCATCATCACCAAACAAACTCTGAGCAGATAACCTCAATAATCTCTGAATCGGCCCGGGGAATCCTGAAATAAACGGATCCCCACTGATAAATAACTCGGACAGCACTCCGGCGTCTCAGAAATAAATGGCCATAAATCCGACTTATAAATAGGACTCTGATCAACTGTTGAATCAATAGTCACCATCAAAGTCACCAACAGAACATGCATCTGTAAGAATCACCCTCCCCTCACAGGTAAATTCTAATCAGGTCATCCTAAGGCGGATAATAGTCTCGACAATCGGGCAAAGATACTCAGCGGGTTTGCCCTTTCGGGTGTGCCATTGTAGCTCCCTTAAGATCGTCTAAACCAAAGATCCGGGAAATGATCGGTCACCGAAGTCAATAGCTCAAAAGAGGTAACCCAACCAAAGTGGAAAACCCCACTGAGGAAGAGCACTCTCAGATGAACCTCGTCCGGCTTGTGGTATGTCACGTCGAAACAGCATGCCCAACCGGCATGTGAGGAACGTGAGACCACACTAATCCTAGGTGTATACTCGGGCCTGGGTTTTAGCCCCACTCAGAACACCCACCCCAAAACAACAAAACCACCTGTACAGAGGACAACAACATGATAGTATGATGCATGCAGACATATATGCAAATATATACACAATCAGAATAATAAATGCAATAAATAGCGGCACAAGCAACCTAAACTATCCTAGAGCGCTAGGAGAGACTCGCTTAGGGAAGATGGACCAGCACAGGTCAACACCCAGTCATGAATCCCCAGCAGAGTCGCCAGCTGTCGCATCCGCGAAAAACAACCGGCGAGCTAAAACAAAACAACACAGAGCCGCCACCGTGCGTTATTTATCCCAAAGAGGGAAAGGAAACGCTCAGAGTAAACCTGGAAAAAGCATGGTCTCGCGACCAAAGAGAATGGGATCGGGAGTCGGTTATGCGAAGGGAAGGTATTAACACCCCTATGCATCCGTCGTACTCGACGGGATCCACGCTCTAAAGAAAGAAAAGGTTGCTAAACAAACATCACACACACAAGAAACACAGGTGGGAAAAGAGGAAGAGGGCTCGCTAGGATATCGCATCCTATGCCTACGTATCTCGTCTGGAACGAGAATCAGAGCTGCCGTAGTTCGGCTCACGCACGCCAAAACAAAACACACGCACCAAAAAGGCAAACATGGAACCCGAATGCCAATCACTGGACTTACATCGGCTTCCGAACCAAACAAACACACTCAGGATACGGACAGCCAATCGCTGGGCTTACATCCATATCCTGACACACAAGAGGGTTAACAAGCAAACACACACAAAAAGAAAAAAAGTGCCCGGAGAGACCTCGCACGGTCTCCTGCCTACGTACCTCATCTGGTATGAGGATCAGGGCGACGTAGTTCCCCTGAACGGGAAAGAAATTCTAACCAGATACAAAGGGAGACACACTACTAGGGAGCTGTACTCGAGCCTAGATGTTATCATGCATCATTGCCATATGTTATGGTTTCTATCTACTTGCACAACAGCAAGCTAATCCTAATCAGGAAAAGCAAAACACACATGCTCAATCAAAATAAAGCAAACATTCACAAGTAGCACACACTATATCCAGTCAAGTGAGGCCCAAACAAGGGTGAGGCTGCAAGAGCAAGCCAACTGTACAGGGTAGTGTTCGCTCTTAACCCTGACATTGAGAGTCAGGGTGAAGCAGATGAAAGGTGAGTGAAGATTAGACTTCACAGCTCTTATCCCTGGCCGGGGAGAGCTTCAGACAAAGGAGCGTGGGTCCAGAAAGTGGGAACCCTTCTACACTCAAGACTCTGACTCGACTGTACAACTGTACAAGATCTTGGGTTAATGTCCCAATGCATCAACACAGTGGTGTGAGCAGAGGGACGACTCGACAAGAATAGCAGGGGATGGATTGCACATCCCTTGGGTTCTGCCAATTGCCTTAATCAAGGTCTTTTCCTGCTTGGGGACAAAAGTAAACAATCACAAACATCGCCTCTTAAGGAGGACTTCAGACAGGTGCCTGGCCAAGTAACAGGCCAGGTCTTCCAGACTACATGAAGTTAGAATGTTCTACCTCTATTGGTTTATACAACCAAGCAACAACAAGCAAGTTCTCAAGGAACTATTAGCAACTAATGTACCTGAAATCAATCAAATACAATTAGTATACCAGACAAAAGCCAAAACAAACAGCAAAAGTCCACAGTTAATCTGTACAAGCAATGCCATGTGCAAAGCACAATCAACTCAATTGAACCAAGCATCCTACAAAACACACAAGTTAGTTTACAACAAGCAACCAAACTCAATTTAATCAACTTGCATTTTTCTCCTTAAAGCATTTGCATCTCAACCTGAAAAGCCAAACTCAAATATGAGAAACAAGACCACTAGGCCAAGCCTAGGGTCCAAAGGAGATGAAAATTCCAAAACAGCAAGTGAAAATTATCCAAAATCACAATCAAACAAATTAGAAACAAATCCCATTGGTCCCATGCTCATATCATTCATCATCATCATTTCATGAAAGAAAAGGCACAAAACATGCAATTTGCAACCTCAAAGGACCAAACAGAATGATCACCATCAAATCATTATCAAAACATTTCAATAAATTCCACAAAAATTCAAGTCTAAACAAAACACATTGAATGAATAGCATATCAAATTTCAGCTCATTTGGATAAAGGGAAGTAGGTCAATGAAAATCATAAAGTTCAGACAAGTTCAAACAAGCCAACACAAGGCATCAAAACAAGCATCAACTTCCATCAATCATAAAACAGTGAAAAAACATGATAAATGAATGGGATCAAAACCACAATGACCTATAATGTGTCTAGAATTCACATGTCAAATTTCACATCCATCCAATTAATGACCAGAATTTCACAAGCCAAATACAAACATGTGTCACAAAAAATCACCAAATGACCAAACAGGGGAGAAAATTCCAATCAAATAGGAAATGCAATCAATAAATCCAGAAAAATTCTCATGTGTTCTCAACATTCATATGCTCAATCATACAAAAATTTGGCTCAATCCAATGTCCACAAGCATGGAAAACAAAATCATGAAATTCACCAAGCATGGTGTGACACAAATTGTCACACCTCTAATCAAAAAATCATATCTCATCAACCAGGGATCCAAAAATTGCAAACCACATATCAAAATCACCAGCAAAGAGTCTAGAACATGCACAAAAAATTTCAAGCATTTCTACGGAAGCATCATCATTTTATGAATGAAATGGCAAGCATGGTGCACAAATGACATATTCAAACAATCCCTAGGCAATTTATTTTTCCACATGTGCACAAAAATATTAAAATTCACCATAAAAACTACACATCACAAGGAGAATAATGCAAAAAGTCTCATCAAATTTGGACAAGAAATGAATCAGATATGAATTTTTGAAGTTACATGATCAAAATGAAATGAAAATGAAAAAAGAAAATGAAATAATGTGAAATTAATATTGAAAATGGCAAAATTGTAATTAAGCGCTGGCAAGGGTGAAACGCCGCGTTTCACTAAACGCGGTGGTGGCATGTTATTGGCTAATGCTAGCGGGAAACAGAAAATTCAAAACGAAACCCAGGCAAACGGATCAAAACGCTCCTGGAGCGTGTTCTTCATCAAGAACATCAAACAAAATTTCCAGAAAATCGTTATGAACAAACTTCAACCAAAATGAGCAAATGATATATGGTTGGAACCGTCTAAACATGTACATCATGGATATGGCAAGCATTTGACCTAACTCTAAACATATCAACCGGATCGAGCAAAAGAACATTTGCACATCAAACTCAAATTCAAGATTTCTTCCTTAATACTCAACCAAATTCAACAATTCAAAGTTCATGCTACTCTACGTTGAAAGATCTATCAAAGCCATGTCATGATTTGAGCGATTAAGGAATTCGAAAATTTACCTTGTGATGATGGCAGTGATGAACTTGTAAGCTTCAAGGTCCAAAATACCAAAACAGAAGCAGCTTAATGATATGGAAGTTGAATGGAATGGATGCCTTAGCTCAACTATGCTCTAGTTTGAAGAATCAACAAAATGCCATGGATGAGCTTGCTTTCAACAGTCCAAATTCCTCAATGTTTTTGCCTTGATTTTGTGAAACAGTCGTGCACAAGCCTTGGTAGGTGATGGATCCAACAAGAATGAGCCAAATTGATGAAGAATTCGATGAGAAATGATGAAAAATGTGAAAAAAGTTTTGAGAGAATTGAGAGGTTTTTGGAGGGAAAGTTTGTTAGATCTGAAATTGTGAAATGTCATTATGATTTTCTGTTACACTTAAGCCTTTATACCATGCCTTAATCCACTTGTTAATCACAATTAGCAAAATCAAATGAAATTAGTGAAATGTAGTTTTAAGTGAAATGGCCAATATGTCCTTTTATTATGCAGCCAATGTATCAGTCCAAAACCAGTGCAAACAAGTTCTAAATGTCATTTGGAATGTGTTGAAATGAGCTTTGTGTGGAAATGCCATGTATTTTGGAAATTGCCTATTTTTCCCACCAATTTTCAAATAGTTCACTTGAAAAATGACATTTTGCCATGATGATTTTTGATGAAATGTAATGATGCATCATGAAAGTACACATAAAATGTGGTTTTCTCAAAGAAAGATCACCCAATTTGGCCATTCCATGTGAAAGTTATGCCCCTTTGAAAATCAACATTTTTGGAAAATGATTTGATCACAACTTGCCAACCACACATGAGAAGTTCATGTTCTTGGACTTTTTGGAAAGGTGAGAGCAAGATCTACAACTTTCACGTTGAACAAAATTTCATTTGAAGCATTTTTGGACATGTAATCTTGAGGTGAAAAACTTTCCATTTTTGGAAACTTTCAATTATAGGTCACTTTCTATTTTTGGAAAGTTTTCATCTGACTTTATTTTCTTCATTCTTGATGTTTGAAATGTCAAATGAAACTTGTTTCAACATGAATGAAGTATATCCAACCCTATCCCACCTCCAAATCCATCAATTCAAGCCCAATTGACCACAATTGACTTTTCTGACTGATCGATGAATCTGGCTATGCACTGATCAAGTTGAGCCTCAATCTTCTGGTGAAATGGCTCAACCATGTAACCCTAGCTTCCATAAGCTCAATATAAACATATGATGATCCCCATATCCATTGAAAACCCCATCTCCTTGCCAAGCCCTGACTGGCCCAATGCAGATGATTAGGGTTGACCAGTGGTCAAAACCCTAATCTCAAGGTACCTGATCAATCTCTTGGAATCTCTGGATGATAACAAGACCATGATGATGATGATGTATCATTCCAACCAAGATCAAGCTCAACCCCCTTTAGAATCATGAAACCCTAATTTGGACCACACATCCTCAGATGATCAGTGATCAGTCCATTCAATGAAAACCCTCAGGCCTGAACATCTCAACCTCTCCATCTTCTGACCAAGACTTATGAGGATGACTTGCACAATGTTGCCACATGATATGTAATATGCAATGCCTAATGACCTAAAAATGATATGCAATATGTTAAGCTAGTCCCAAGAGAGGAGGGCAAATTTTGAGGTGTTACAAGTATGAGCCAAGCTAATGAACTGCATAATCAAAGGCCTTGCCTTAGATTTGGATTTCATTAGAAAGGCCCATGTGTGCCTTGTGAAATCATCTATAATTGACAAAAAATTATGGATGTCCATGGATAGATGAGGGTGTAAAGGGGCCCATATGTCCATGTGGACTAGTCCAAAAGCATAAGAAGATTTAACTGTACTTAAAGGAAAAGATAATATGGTTAGTTTGGAAAAATGACAACAATCACAAATGAGATTAGAATGAGTGCCAATATGAGGAAAACTTTGTTGAATGATTTTGATTACGTTATTGGAAGGGTGGCCCATCCTATGGTGCCAAAAACTAAAAGTTCTAGCAACATTATAGTTACATCGAGTGAAAGATACATCATTATGAAAAGTAAAATTAAAGCAAGAATCTTGATGTATGATGTATAAGTGACGTTGAAGCTTAGTAAGCCCAATCATATTCAATGAAGGTTGTTCCTGAATGACACATGAACGATTGTCAAATATGAGTTTGCAATTGTTATTATTAGACAGTTGGGATGCAGAAATAAGATTGCAATTGAAATCAGGAACATATAGAACATGGTATAAGGTGAGATCAGAGTTTAATCTACTGGTGCCTGAAATGTTAGACAAGATATATGATCCATTTGGTAATTTGATAGTGAAATGACAAATAGAAGGATATGAATAAAAGAGCTTAAGAGAAGAACATATATGATTTGTAGCACCTCTATCAATAGTCCAATCAATGGTCGAATAATTGACATTGCTATGTACATAAGCAGAAAGCAAACCTGATGAGGAAGTATGAGTGAGATGAGAATCAAAGGTGTTGGATTCATCAGTCTTACTTAACAATGCTACCAACTTGTTGTACATTGCATGGCTGATTTCCACCTTGTTTTCTAGTGCATCAGCAGAAGGGAATAATGAGGATTGATCTTCATATATGGTTTCAACATTATTGGAGAAACCTACCTTATCTTTGAATCTAAAACCCGAGGGGAAGCCATGTTTGAAATAGCAAGTGTCAAGGGAATGTCTAGTTTTTCCAAAAAATGAACAAACTTTGGAGTTGCCAAAACATTTTGCCTTGAATTATGGTTTTCCACGACCTCTACTTCACTTGGATTGGAACTTAGCATATGGTGAAGAATTGTGAGCCTGAGCCATAAGAATCTTGGAATGATCAGAAGGAGAAGCTAATTACCTTTCTTGTTGTATGATGGATGAAAACACTTTGGTAATTGGGTAGTGGATCCATCATAATGATTTGAGACTTGACATGGTTGAAATTATCATTCAACCCTTTGAGAAAGCAAATGACATATTCATCATATCTTTGTTTCTTGAGTGTATCATGAGCACCACATGTACAGTTGGGAAGTATTCTTAAAGCCTCAAGATATTCTCATAAATTCTTTAACTCATTAAAGTAAGATGTAACTGATTTTTCAGCTTGTTTCATTGAATGAATTTTTTGAAGAAGACCGGATAAACAAAAATGGTCACCTTTGGAAAGCAAGTTGTGGAGATCAATCCATAGTTGTGTAGCATTTTCAACATAAATTGCACTTTAAGCTATGTATGGAGATAGAGAAGCAGAGATCCAAGCAAGCACGATGTTGTTGGATCGTTTCCAAGCATCAAAGAGGTAATCATCTTCATTTGGTTTAGGAATTTTGCCATCGAAGAATTTGACTTTATTCTTGCTTAGGAGGGAACGCTTCATTGATCTACTCCAAGATTCATAGTTGTTCTCTGATAATGGTGGAGAGACTAAGACAACACCAATATTATCAACTAGATGAAGGTAATAGGGACTGGTTTGATAAAGAACGGGATTCTTGATTGTTTGATTTTTGTTATTGTTATTATTGGAAGAATTAAACTCAGGTGGATCTTCCATTTGAAAGAATGTGAGTGAAGTTCAATAATGGAAAAAATAGAGGTGAACAATGGTGGTTTTTGGAAAATAGTAAGAAAGAAGAAGAAGAAGATGGTGTTCAAGTTATTCTTGCTCCTAATACTATAATATAATTTGTAAAATGTGAAACGGTTTCCATTATTGAACTTACTAAATAAAAAACAACATCAAAGTATATATATATATATATATATATATATATATATATATATATATATATATATATATATATATATATATATATATATATATATATATATATATATATATAAAAGTTCTTGCTTGCACACCAAGCAACCAACTAAATCTAACAATATGCACCAAAATAAAAAGAAAGAAGTTGGAAATCAGAAACAGAAAATAACAAAATTCTATAACTTATTATGAGGGGTTTATTTTCTTTTCAGAAACATTAACCATAACATGCCAATATATGTCCTATCATAATTATGCAAATTTGAGACAATATGGATGAAGTATGTGATCCATTTTTATTAATTTTAATTTAAACAACATTTTAACATTAGTTCTTACTAATACTTAGTCATTTCATAGTTCTTGCTACTTGCACATTTAGAGTAGTCTTATCTCATTCGAAAAAAAGTTTGACCATTAGTTATCACATATAAATCTAATATACAAACTGTAAACTTATTAACTTGAAATCCATAAGGAATTAACTCAAATCCTAGATTGATTGCCGAGTCTATTTACTGGTAAAATCATATTTTGATAGTCCACAAATTGATATTCGACTAGATTGAGTTAGAAATGGTTCACTTTGAATGTTAGTATTGGTATGTACTTAAATAATAGTAAAATAGATCATCAAATTGAAAGGAGAACTAGTAACTTTCCTAATCAAAATAATATGTGTAGTGTTATATTTGTGAAAATTTCAAACAGGGGTGATGCTAAAGTCCTCGCCTTGACGCGGACTTTATGGAGCATGTTGTCTCACCTTTAGGGGATATGAAATTTATAATATTATTATCTCTCCCACTAACCATACTAGAACGAGTCAGGTCACGTCTCCCTAAAAATAAGGTGATCGGTAGTCTCTTGTAGTTAAGAGGGAGCAATTACCACTTCTTAGGGTTTCTTAATCCTTAGGCCCATGAACCTCTATAAATATCTAACTCTTTGAGGGTAACAAACAATTTACTATGAAATTTAGTAAACAAAAATAAGTTTCGTTTCACGTAAGGGATTAAACTTGAAAAGATCTCAGGACATATTTGTGTGAATCATACGTTTTAAACAAGTTTGACATCAAGGTCAAAATGTATTGGAAATTGTGAATAATGACTAAAATTAAATTGTGAAATCGAAATGCAAGAAAAATAACAGATATTAAAAACTAATTCAATGAAGTAAATGACTTGAGCATAAAGACTTCAATTTGTAAAATGGAACACATACGTACATTTTTGACTATTTTCTCATAAACACACAAATACTTTGAGTTTTACAAAAAAATTGTACGATTGTGGACCACCAAAAATCAATGTGAATATTACTTATATAATAATCCTAAGTTAACCGTCTACAACGGTTGACTAAGCAACATATGCCACATCTTCGTCTCCATGCAACCTTTGTCTTCGAAAATCTTCCACGTGTCCTTGAATAACTGTTTGATATTATCCAATTACACCTCATTTGACTATATAGAGTAAACATCTTGGGAACTATGAATTTCACTAAGTCCCAAAAAATCAACAGACTTCTTGGTTTCTATGCAATTTCAATTTTGACCAAAGTTAGTACTACTTTTCAACAAATTAAATTCGTCGAGATCTTCATGGCCATAACTAACAATTTCGGCTTTCTAAAAAAACCATTATCACATGATCCTTATCAAATTTTTGTAATTTAATTCTAGTGTTGAAAATCTGAGATGAAAATTTCCTCTCAAAATGCCATGTTTCGATTTTGAATAAAAAAAAAGTAGAAAATGGCATTTTTGAACGTATTTTCGATAATTCTCACATTCTTTCGCTGATGTCATCATCATCATTACCATTTTTAATGCATATTTTAATTTTCTAAAATATTTTCTCTAAATTTCATTATTATTCCTATTTTCTACGAGATCATGCACTCACACACTTCATTAACTGCTCCACTCCCATAAGCTTTTCCATTTCTTGAAGCACGAATCATTTCGTGTCAACATGCGTATGCCAAGTGTCCATTACTGACAAGAAGAATGACTCTATAAATAATCTCTTCACATCCTTTCATCATCTTCTTTGCTTTCAGTTTATCCTTCAACACAAATAAACCTTCTTTTCGCAGCAAAACCTTAAACTCAACAAAGGCAGTAATAACTTCATCTTCGAAACTCGATATTGGGAAGGATCCTATGGAATTCACGATTCTGTCATCAGAAGTTGATGAAGCAAGGGATTTCGTACTTGTACCGCCAATGTCTAAAGAAAAAATCTCCATTTGGCAAAAATAGGCACTCATCACTTATACACTTTCTGGAAAACTGTTAGCGTTCTTAGGACCCTATCCGACAACTAAATCAAAACTCGGGAAGGTGAAGAACTTCTTCCCATGTTACCCTGTAACTATTCCCTCTGTGTTAATAATTCTCCCTCGCTTTATCATTCATGAAAGCACCCACACGTGTCTTCTAATCTACTCATCCTGCTCAAAGCAAAGAGTATGTTTCTTGGATCAACAAAATCCAAGGCAAAAGAAAAAACAATGGGAAAACTTAGGTATTTTTGACGTGATTCAAATCTCTAGAACTGGCCTTAGGTATAACCCAGTCATGCTACTTGCATCAATTTTTTTTGGGGAGGGATCGACCAATACATTCCAATTTCCTTGTGGAATGCTCACACTGAGATTGTTCGACGTAGTAGCCATTAGAGGACTTAAACATATTGGCGAAACCTTTACCCCCACCATAGAAGCTAACCAAGAATTCATCTTCGAACACTCTAGTTTCAAAAATTACATCATTGATCACAATGATAAAAAAACTAAAGAGCTCTCCAACCAAGAGCATATCGCCTTCTTGACCCTTTGGCTCTCCTATTATGTTTTCTGTTCAGGCTCTCTGCAAATAGCTAAGAAATACGTCCCTTTAGTAATCCAAAATCATGAGGGTCGGATATTTCTTTAGCCAAGCTACTCTTAGCCAATTTATATCAATCTCTTTGAAATGCTTCTTATACATTAAAACACCTTCCTGAAACCAATAAGTCATATCTTAACTCCGTCCCTGTGTGACTTTTACAACTCTGGTTAAGTGCTACATTTGAACACAAATTGCACGTATCTCAGTCGAACGCTTTACTGGAAGAAACCGACTGTAGGATCATCCAAGGCACCAGAATTTCCTTATTTACCCCTATGACAACCCTTCATAAATAACCTTTACGAAATACATCAACCTATTCCTTGAATCCAAAATATTTGTCTCGACCATGGCTCCCTTTATGGATAGATGTATAGGCCCGTCACGATTTCAAAATAGGTTTCCTGGCGTGACCCCCTCCACTGTTGCAATTCCGAACTCTGTTTGGGAAGCCTTCTTAACTCAAACGCTCCTTTCCACTCGAATTGAAATTGGAAATGTTGTCTTTGGCTTTATTGGCTATCAGCCCAATCTACTGGTGAGACAATTTGGTTTTAGCCAAATGCTGCCAAGTTCATTCTACGCTTGGGAGAATGACATTTGTTGGTCGGAAAGGAAACTCACCATTAAGGAATACAACCACTGCATGTCATTCACTTTCCAACAAGTCTTCAAATTGCCTACTTTCCATTTCAGCCATCCTTCTTTCCGACAGTAGAATTCAACAACTGGTGGACGAACTACTTCCAAGGACACTTCTCTGAAAATAACTTCCGCAAGAGGTTCTCGATTGCCTTTTCCAACTTACAAGATAATTCAGATAAGAAAATAGGTATATATGTATTTACTCAATTTTTTTTATTAATACCTTCGAGTTCTTATACATTTTTGTTGTAGATGGAACTGAAGCAAAGGGTGACATAAATGTTGAAGGCCCTTTTGATGTTGGTGAAGCTAATAACAAAGAAGAAACCCAACAAAAAAGGCAAGTCTTTATTTCTTTACATGTAGCTAATCTTCAAAATGATTCTAACATTGCATTTGTTCAAAATCGAAAACGTGATTCAGACTCTCTGACAATCACAAAAACCAAGAAAAGGAAGTAATCTAAAAAGATTGCCTTGACACAACTATGTATTTGATTTCTCCTTTTATGGCCTCAATGACTCATAAAACTAATCAATCTCTCTTATCAGGCTAATGCAAAACCAACAGACTTTGGCTGAAGTTGAAAGCTCAGAGGGTAGTGAAAAACTCTGATCTTCTCAAGACCTAAGCCTACGACTCTTTCCAAACCAGCCGTCAGCAAAAAAAGGCGCTACTAAAAAATTAACCCTCCAAAAGAAAGAATGACCTGAACTGCTAGTCCCTCTAATAAAGGAAAAGGGAAAGAAGACTTATCCATTCCTGATGACCAAGTGCAGGATGAGCTAAAAGGTCTTCCTGTCGAAGAATAAGAAAAAGATCCCAAGGTATTTCTCTATATAATACACATATTTATCTCTCGATTTTAACTTAAAAAATAACCATTTCTCTATTTCTAGGAATCGCCAAAGCTGGATGAGAATATGGTGGACGAACCAATAAGTCCCCCCTGTTCGATTCCCTCTAAAACATTTTCTCACATCCATTGGTCAAATTTTATTGACTCTAGCCTCTCGTTTGTTCATATAGAGAACCAACCAATTCGTGAAGGTGCATGTATTTCTAGCAAACCAAATCCTGAAGTAGAGGCTGATATGGACCAACTTTCTCCTCAACGTAATGAGGAATTGAGCGACACCATGGCTTTTGTTCATTACAACCTGACTCAAGAGGACCCAAAAACAAAAAGCCCTTAGAAAATGGAATAGGAGAAAACTATTCCTAATTTCAATACTGTTCCAAGATAAGAGAAAGGTCAACCTGCCATCATCAAAGAATATCAAGCCCATCCTACTGTTCATGATTCATCGTCCAACACTTTGCTGAGCCAAGATGAAATTTATGAAGTCAAGACTCTCCATCCAATGTGTTTTGATGAAGATAAAGTGCAATTCAAATGATCATTTCAAAAGTATGGAACAAGCTTCAAGTGCATTTAATCAAATCAAGTACTCAAAATACAATATGTATGAAAGCTATTATCAAAGGATTCAAGACTTATTTTGAAGACTAGCATTGATCTTGAGTCATTAAGATACAAGCATGCAATATATATTGATAACTTAGTGCTCAAAATTACTCCAAATATTTCTTGCATGCATGATCCATGGTGTCTCTCATGTCACTGTTTCTATACTATTTTTTCCAAATATTTTCTCAAGATTCAGTTCAGGAAATTGATTACCCCTTTTCCAGGAATAAATTTCCATTTCGTGTCCTACCTTTCTGTGTTTTCCATAACTTAATTTTTAGGAAAGGAAATCGATTACCCATTTTTGGGAAATCGATTTCGCTCACGAAATTTTGAATATTTCAGTAGCAACGCTTAAGTGAAACCAATTACCCTCTTTTTAGAAATCGATTTCGACTGAAGCAGTAGTTGTTTCAAGTCTGTTTTGTGATCTGAAAGTTTTTCAAATATCATTCTTTAACCATTACATCTCTTCATTTAATCACACTCGTTCGTAGAGGTTTCAAGGTGATACATATATTCCTATTTTCATAAATCAAAACTCACCTCTTCCATTGCAATTTGAAATCTTATACTTATTCATTTTCAAACAAGTGTTTTGATCATTGAACTTTCATTGAGAAATTTTCTGCATTGTTCACATATATTAGTCCAAAAAATTCCTCTCATATTCATAAACACTTGAGCACTAATATATCCTTATAAATTGCTTGTTTGGAAAAGAAGATCAGTCATAGTGATTGATATATTGTGATATACTTTCTTTACTTAATATTTTCCAGAATTGGTTATAAACACCTTGTTGTCCAGGATTGTTGGAAGCAAGAGAGTTGAGTTTGAGAGGATTGTTCTCATATCAACTTGGTGAATAACAAGAGGTTTGTTCTTGGTGATTATGTCGGTCTTGTACAAGTCCTAACAGATAGTAAAATCTCTTTCGTGTTTATAGGAGACTATAAGTACCTTCGGACTATGAAAGGAACTAGGATACATCCTTGTGTTCTTTATTTTTCTACACTTTATCGCTTTCTAAACTCATCACCAAACCAGAATTTTTAATTGGTCCTAATTTACCCCCCCCCCCTCTTAGGCGTACCCCGAACTTACAATCGGTATCAGAGCAGGTTATAGGTAACCTTCTCCTAAAATATCCATATGTCTTTCACAAACTCAAATCCCGTTTTTAGAGATGGTGGCAGGAATAACAAGTCCCCACTGTTTTATGGAGAATATTTAGATTTTTGGAAAATACATATGAAGACGCATCTTGAGTCTCAAGGAAAAGATATTTGGAAAGCTATCCTAGAAGGTCCTTTCATTCCTACTACGGTTATTAATGGCATTATAACTCCCTAGCCTGAAGCAAATTGGAATGAAGATGATGAGAAAAGGGTTCTTTATGACAAGAAATCAATAAATCTTCTTCAAGGTGCTCTTGGCATGGATGATTTCTTTCACATTTCAACATGTACAATGGAAAAATAAATATGGATACTTTAGTCTAAACACAAGAAGGAACCGCGGAAGTTAAAAGATCAAGATTGAATATGTTAAGTCAAGAATACGAATTATTCTGAATGCAGCCCAGAGAATCGATTCTCAACTTTTAGAAAAGATTTGTACATTTGACGAATCACTTGAAAATGCTCGGTAAGACTTTAACTAATGATGAACTTAATTTTAAATTACTCAGATCTTTAACCAGGGAATGGCAACCGAAAGTGACAGCGATATCCGAAAAGAAAAATCTATCAACGATGACGTCTGCAACATTGTTTGGTAAACTCCAAGAATATGAGACGAAACTTGGTAGACTTGAAAAGCATGAGAATCTAGACAAGAAATCCAAAAGCATTGCCTTAAAATTTGATTCCAAAGAAGTTGAAAAAGAAGACAATTCAGAGGAGTACGAGAACTTCATGCTTCTTGTAAAAATGTTAGGTAAATATTTTGGTACTAACGAAAATTCTAACTTTGCAAGAAAGAAGAAATATTTTAACAAGAAGGAAACATTTACGCCTACTCAAGACATCACTTGCTATGAATGTGGAAAACAAGGACATATAAAGACGGATTATCCAAAACTCTCAAAGAAAATTAGTTTTGACCAAAGAAAGGATTTAAAATCTAAAAGAGTCTACATTGCATGGGAAGATAATGAAGTAAGTTCATCTTCTGATTCTGAAAGAGAAGAATATGTTAATCTTACACTGATGGCTTCATACCATTTCGATGATGAAAAATAAGAGGTTAGTAATGAAACATTTTCTCATAATGATACCCAATGTTCTATTGATGAACTTCTTAATGAATGTAAGATTTTGTATAAAACGGTGTCAACACAAAAGAAACAAATTTTATCTCTTGAAGAAAAGATTGACACCATGGAAAAGAGTTTTGAAATTTAAAAACAAAACCTTCTTGAAAAAGAAAAAGAAAATCTTACATGCAAAAATTGTGATTCACTTACTTTCCAAATTGTTCAATTAAAAAGAGTTCTTGAAAGATATGAAAAATGACAAGTTGGATTGGAAAGTGTTCTTAGCCAACAAAGGTATTCAAATGATAAAAGTGGTGTTGGTTATTCTAAGTTCAACAAACCAAGTACTAATGAAACCATCTTTATTAAGGCAAGTGACCAATCCAACAAGGAAAAAGTGAATAAAGCACAAAAAATTTATCAACATCCTAATAAGAGATTTCCTAAAAAGAAATCATATGTTCCTAGGTATAGAAGTAATTTTATGCCTACATGCTTTTATTATGGTATAAGTGGCCATACACCTAATACTTGCTATGTTAGAAACTTTAGTGTGGCAAATGGGCATTATGTGTGGGTTAAGAAAGGTACTAATTATGAAGGACTCAAGGCACGTTGGGTACCTAACAAAATATAATTTGTTTTGTAGGTATGCTTGAAGACCACATCAAATCTATGATATCTCGATAGTGGTTGTTCAAAGCATATGACGGGAGATATAAGAAAATTTTCAAATCTAGTGTTTAAAGTCAAGGGATATGTCACCTATGGAGACAACAATAAAGGAAAGATTCTTGGCAAAGGCAAAGTTGGAGCACCACCTTTCACATCCATTGAAGATGTACTTTATGTTGAAGGACTAAAGCATAATCTTCTAAACATAAGTCAACTTTGTGACAAAGGCTTCAAGATCAAGTTCACTAAAGATGAATGCTTGATTGAATATGAAATCCCCAATGAGGTAAAACTCAAAGGCAAAAGAATCAATAATATTTTGATTATAACTTTATATGATTTGTCTTTTAAAATAAAATGTCTCATGGTAAACAACAATGACTCATGGATTTGGCATAAAAGGGCAACCCATAATCATATGTAACACTTAAATAAACTAGTAAAATATAGTCTTGTCATTGGTTTACCAAAGATAAAATTTGTCAAAGATAAATTATGTGATGCTTGTCAAAAGGGAAAACAAACCAAATCAACTTTCAAGTCAAAGAATGTGGTGTCAACAACAATACCACTTCAATTGTTTCATATGGACATATTTGGTCCATCAAGAACAAGAAGCTTCAGATGTAATGTATATGGCTTAGTTATTATTGATGATTTCTCTAGATATTCTTGGACTTTGTTTCTTGTGTAGAAAAGTGATGATTTCAAGGCTTTTAAGAAGTATGCAAAGAAAATTCAAAATGAGAAGTCTTTAAAGATTGTATCTATAAGAAGTGATCATGGTGGAGAATTCCAAAATGCATCTTTTGAATAATTTTATGAAGAAAATGGTATCTCTCATAATTTTTCAGCACCAAGGACTCCACAACAAAATAGAGTAGTAGAAAGGAAGAATATATTTCTAGTAGAACTTGCAAGAACAATGCTTAGTGACGCAAATCTACCAAAGTACTTTTGGAAGGATGTAGTTAATACGATATGCTATATTGGAAATTGAGTCATCATTAAACCTATCTTGAAAAAGACTCCATATGAACTCTTCAAAGGAAGAAAACCAAACATTGCTCACTTTCACATCTTTGGATGCAAGTGCTTTGTCCTCAACAATGACGAAGACAATCTTGGTAAGTTTGATGGGAAATCCGATGAAGGTATATTTCTTAGTTATTTCCTTTCTAGTAAAGCTTATAGAATTTATAATAAAAGAACTTTAACTATTGAAAAATCTATGCATGTTTACTTTGATGAAACTGACACCTCTAAGGAGGACATGGTTGTTTGTGATGATGATGATATTATAGAACTACCCTCGGAAGAAGTTCCTAATGATCATAGTGTGAGTCAACCAGAAAAATAACAAGAAGTTTCACAACAAGATTCTAAACATAGTGATCTTCCTCAAGAATGAATAACCCATCATGATCATCCAATAGACAAAGTAATTGGTGACCTAAGCAAAGGAGTTTCAACATGATTAAATCTCAAAGATGCTTGCTTAAACATGGAGTTTGTTTCTCAAGTAGAACCCTCCAAGATTGATGAAGCCTAAGGAGACAATCAATGGTTAATTGCTATGCAAGAGGAATTAAATCAATTAGAGAGAAATCAAGTTTGGTAACTTGTTCCTATGCCAAGTGACAAACACATCATAGGTACCAAATGTGTGTTTAAAAATAAACTTGATGAGAATGGTATAATTGTTCGAAACAAAGCAAGATTGGTGGCTCAAGGTTATAATCAAGAAGAAGGAATCGACTTCGAAGAAACATCCGCTCCGGTTGCAAGGTTATAAGCTATCTGTTTATTACTTGCTTATGCATGTTCACTAAATTTTTAGCTTTTCCAAATGGATGTCAAGAGTGATTTCTTGAATGGTTACATCAATAAAGAAGTCTATGTCAAACAACCTCCCGGTTTTGAAGACTTCAAGAATCCTTCAGATGTCTTCAAGTTGAAGAAAGCTCTTTAGGGCTTGAAACAAGCACCAAGAGCATGGTATGATAGACTTAGCAACTTTCCATGCGAAAGAGGATTTGAAAAAAGTAATGTTGATAAAATCTTATTCATTCAAAAGATCAAAGGTAACACTTTATTGGTTCAAGTCTACGTTGACGACATCATATTTGGTTCAACAAACAAAGACCTTTGGGAAATAATTTCATCGATGATGCATGGAGAATTCGAGATGTCTATGATGGGAAAGATGAACTACTTTCTTGGACTCCAAATTAAGAAATTAAAGGATAACATCTTCATGAACCAATCCAAGTATTGTAAAGAATTATTGAAAAAAATTGATATGGATAATTGTTAAGAAATGGCTATTCCAATGGGTTCAGGATCATATGTTGACATTGATGAATTAGGTATTCCAATTGATATCACTAAATATCGAGGTATGATTGGTTCTTTATTATATTTAGCGGAAATTCATCCTGACATAATGTTTAGTGTATGTATATGTGCTTGCTTTCAAGCAAATCCAAAGGAATCACATCTCATCATCATTAAAAGGATCATGAAGTATCTCAAAGGGACAACACATGTTGAACTATGGTATCCTAAAGGTAGTATTTGCAATTTAGTTGGTTATTCTGACGCTGATTATGCAGGAAGTAAAACTGATAGAAAAATCACTAGTGGTACATGTCACATTCTTGGAAATGCATTAGTATCATGGGCTTGCAAGAAACAAGCATGCATTGGTCTTAGCACGACCGAAGCGGAATACGTAGTAGCAGGTAGTTGTTGTGCACAAATACTTTGGTTTAAGCAACAACTTTGTGACTAGAAACTTGATCTTGGATGCATCCCTCTATGTTGTGACAACACAAGTGCGATAAATATTACAAAGAATCCGGTCATGCACTAAAGAACCAAACATATTGACATTCAATATCATTTTCTTCATGATCACGTGTGTCAAGGAGATGTCGAAGTTACATTTATGGATACTCATAATCAACTTGCTGACTGTAGCACCTCAAATTTGCACCCCCCATTCATACATTCATTTTCATTTTTTAGGTCATTAACATTACATATAGCATTGCATCATATCAACAAGAACTGGCATCAAGAGAATTCATCTGTGCAAAGAGGCAAGGTTTTCCTTGAGTTAAAGGCCACATGAGTATTCTAAAGAGCTTACATGAGCCAAGGTTCATTTTGAAGCAACTTGACCAAGTGTTAGAGGCTCAAAGTCATCAGTGCATTGCCAGGTCATCTAGGGCCCATAAAAGTCAACTGTACAGTCAACTGAGGGCTAGGAGGTAGAAAAGTGGTTTGAGACACTTCATTCATGTCCAAAAGAGGTTTATTCATCATGTCAAACATCTACATTGAAGGTTTTGAAGCCAGATCAAAAGTTTCCAAAAATGGAAAGTGTCCTGTAATTTCAAGTTTCCAAAAATGGCAAGTTTTTGGATCACATTCAACTTGACTTTCCAACATCAAATAAGCTTCAAATGAAATTTTGGTCAACATGAAAGTTGAATATCTTTCTCCCCCATTTCCAAAAAGTCCAAGATCATGAGCATCTGATGAATGGTTGAGGAGTTATGAGCAAATGATCATCAAGTGTGCATGAAACTTCAAAGTGCCATAACTTTTGATCCAAAGTTCCAAATTGAGTCCCTCTTTTTGCATTATGCTCCTTATGACTCATATTTTCCAAATACATCATTGCATTGCATGAAATTATCTCATATAATCATTTATTCATGCATGTCCATTTTGGAGGGAAAATACCAAATTCAAATTTGGTGCATCATATGAACAAAATTCCAATTCCAACATGTGCATGAGATGATTTTAAGTGATTTTGAGCATGCACATGGTATTGTTCACATTCATTCACCATGCATAGGGTGCATTTTACCATTTGTGCACTACACCTTATATCTTGCTAATTTCCATTAACCTTGGCCTAATTACCATTAGCAAAGTGATTAACATGTCATATAAAGCCTTAATCATAACAGAATTTTTCAGAAACACATTCTAGATCTAGATCACATTTTTCCCTCCAATTTTTCTCTCAATCCAAATTCAAAAATTCTTCATATAACACATGATTTTTATTGCATAATCTTGTTCCTGGATCATCATATAGTAGGAATTGAATGCTGAATTGAAGAATTTCATCAAGAATCAAGCAAGTTGAACTCATGAAGATGAACATGGAACTTGAAGATTAAGCAAGATCCAAGCCAATTCAAGAGCCAATTCGTGTGTAAAGCTTCATATCAAGGTTGGAGGAGAAGATTTGGAGCTGGAGAAGGCTTGAATCCACAGAATCAACTCACTGTTCTTCAAAAGGTTGAAAATTCGATCATCTTAATTCTTGTTTTTATTACCATAATTGTGTAGATCTTGGAACACTGATCATTCTGATATAAAATTCATTGAAAATGGTGGAATATTGAGTGAGATATGAATGTTTAAAGTTTGATGCATGATAATATTTTCATTCGATTCTCTCTATCCATGGACTTTTAGCTGAAAATAATCGTTGATCTGTGTTGTGCGTGGAACAAGCTTTCCAATGATGTATGCTATGCGGTTTTCTGGAAAAAAAAATTGTCGTGTGCACTGTAGCGCCACCGTCTCCACGAAGAAGACGGTGGAAACCACCACTGATGAATAGTGCAACCACCGTCTGCACTTGAACATTAGGGTTTCTGCAAATGGCTTCATGAACGTACCAGGCCTCGGTTCGAATCCAGGCGAAACACATTTTAATTCTTCTCTATTTTACTGAAACGCAGCGTTCAGGTCCTAGTGCATGTGATGTTCCAAACGCCGGTTCGATACCTGGCTTTGGATAGTTTCATAATTCCAATTAATTTGAGGAGCGCCTGTAACCTTGAGGACCAGGGTTCAATCCTCACCTGAAGCGTTTCCAGTTTTATTTTCTTTTCATTTTTCATTTCATTTTCACATGGATTGCACATTATTTCATTTAATTTTCATGCAACTTCAAAAAATCATAAAAAATTGAAAATGAATCCAATTAAATCCAAATTTTTTGCTACATGTTCGTGTGAATGACTACTATTTGTTTATGTCAACTTCCTGATTTTATCATTGCTGGAATTTTGATTGAGATTGGTTATTTGAACATGATGTATATGTGATATGTTGTGCCAATTCTTTTGTGAAATGCTCATACATTGTCCAATTGATTTGAAATTTGGTATGATGATTCCTAACATGTTGCATGATTTTTAAGGCTTGGTTGTGCATTTTTAGCATATTCCATTTCTGTTCTAGGCACATGGATGCATGGTGTGACAATGTGTGTCACACAATTTGATGTCATACTTGTTTATTTTCATATACATGTCAATTGAGGTTTTCTAATTCTAATTTTTGGCATGATGATTGTGTTTAACATGTGGTGTGCACATAAAAAGTTTCATGATCATTGGATTCATTTCTGTTTTAATATGGAATTTCTATGTTTGATATCCAAATGTGATCATATTGTGTGTCTTTGTCCCATCCTGTTCATTACATGGCCTTGCCTTATGACTTGACTTTGGTACTTTTTAGGACATGTTCATGCTTGAATAAATGTGCTTCATGTTGAATATTGGTTGTTGTTTTGACTTTTTGCTTTGCCTTTGACCCTAGTCTTGGTACTAGTGGCTGTACTCATCTTTTGAGCTTTGTATTTCAGGTTCAAGCTTAGCTCTAGTGGTTGATGCAGTCTTATGACTTGAGATGAAAATTTGCTTTGTCCACTAACCTTGGTTGTGTTGTAGGACCCTTGGTGATGAACTCACTTGAGTTGTTGATTTGCCTTGTGTGCATATTGGTTGTAACATTGTTGATTGACTGTTTGGTTTGTCTGAATGTGAATATTGACTTGTTTGACTTTCTTACAGGTACTTTAGTAGCTTTAGCTCATTGCTTGAGCTGTGCTTTGCTTGTGGTTGGCATACCACCTAGGTAATCATCCCCTAACTCCATGTAGTCTGGAAGCCCTGTCGTTTCTTTTGGCAGGCATTTGGCTGAAGTCCTCCTTAAGAGGCAATGACTGTGTTTGTTTACTCATTATGCCATGTTACTTAAGTCCTCCTAAGTGAAGAGGCAATTGGCAGATAGAAGGGACTAGCAGTCAGTCCCCTGCTAATCGTTTGAGTCGTTCATTATGCTCGCACTAAGTGCTGAGGCTCTTGAACCTAACCCCAAGATCCTTTGTATATAGAGTCAGTCAAGTGGAGTAGGGTCCCTCATTCTGGATCCCCATGTTTTCATTGATTCAAGCTCACCCAGGCCTGGGTTAAGAGCTATGAGGTCTTATCCTCATTACCTTTCATCTGCTCACCCTGACGGTCAATGTCAGTGGTTAAGAGCCTCAGATACCCTTCCAGTTGGCTTGTTGGTCGAGGTTGATATGACCCCTTGACTAAAGCCCGACTTGTTTGTTGAGGTTGATATGACCCCTTGACTAAAGCCTTACCCTTGATGTTTGAGCCCCCTTGTTGGTGTGTTTACTTCATGCTGTATGTGTTTGTGTGGTGTGATTGTATCCCCATAGGATTGCTAGACTTTGCATAGTCTCTCGTTTGCATGTCAATTAAGGTAGCACGGTTCCTTCGTCTAGGACTTCCTTTCTTGCGTGAGCTTTCCTAAAACACAAACAAACTTTACCTCCTCTTAAGGACACGTTAACTCCTTCTACTTCAGGTGAGTAAGTCTCCAAAGGCCGAGCATCCAGTAGATTGCGTAGTGAAGTTGTTCATCTAAAAAACACAAAACAAATAGAAGTGGTTTAGCCGAACTACGGCAACTCTGATTCTCATGTCCAGATGAGATACGTAGGCACGAGATGCGATGTCTTGTCGAGTTTGACTGACAACTAACTTTAATCCTTGTCTCTCGCCCTCGTTGCGATTGAGACCTTCCTTTTCTCTCGCCCTCGTTGCGATCGAGACCTTCCTTTTCTCTTGCCCTAGTTGCAATCGAGACCCTTCGTCTTTTCGTGTGTGTTTATTAGGAGTCTGATGTAAGCCCAGCGATTGGCCTTCGGTTTCCTGTTTTGTTTGGCGGGTGTTAGGAGATAGATGTAAGACCGTTGATTGGCTATCTATTTCCTGTTTCTTTTGTGGAGTTGGATGTAAGACCAGCGATTGGCAGTCTGTTTCCAGTTGTGTGTTTGCTCTGGCGTCTCAGCGTCTTTGGTTTAGCGTTTTGTTTCGGCGTGCGTTAGCCGAGCTACGAGTGCTCTGATTCTTACTCTGGTTAGAGAAGATATGTATGCATAGGATGCGATGTCCTAGCGAGCACGGTTTCCCGTTCCCCGAACTACGTCGACTCTGATGTTTGTGTCTGACAAACTACGTAGGCCCAGGATGCGACATCCTGCCGAGTCCCTTTCCTCCGTCTTTCGCCTGTGTTTCATTCCAGTGTGTGTGCAGTTTTTGAGCAGTTATTCAACAACCTTATTCTATTCTTTTGAGCGTGGATCCCGTCGAGTACGATGGACGTGAAGGGGTGCTAATACCTTCCCCTTGCGTAACCGACTCCCGATCCTTGCAATCTCTGGTCGTAAGACCATTTCCTTTCCAGGTTTACTTCGAGCGTTTCCTTTCCCTCCTTTGGGATAAATAACGCACGGTGGCGGCTTTGTGTCTTTTCCCGCCGGTTGTTTTCCGCGTATGCAACAACTGGCGACTCTGCTGGCGATACTAGAGAAGTTGACCTCTTGCTGGTCCATCTTCCCTAAGCGAGTCAATCCTAGCGCTCTTTAGAATAGTTGTGGTTGCTTTTACTGCTTTATTTATTGCATTCATTATTATGCTGTGATTGTATATATGTGCATATGTGTTTGCATGCATCATATTACCATTGTGCTGGCTGTGTATCTGTTTCTCTGTTGGGTGGGGATCACAAGAGGTAAAAGGCCCAATACCCAGGCTATGAGTGAACTTTAGGATACCTCGGAATAGAGTGATTCATGGGAAGCGGGTGGTATGGCGCCTGTCGCAACCTGAAAAATACAGTGCGCGAAAAAACAACCGGCGAAAGAAAAAGACAGGAGAGTCGCCACCGTGCGTTATTCATCCCAAAGGAGGGAAAGGAAACGCTCGAAGTAAACCTGAAAAAGGAAAGGACAAGACGGGGTCTCGCAACCAAATCTTGGGTTCGGGAATCGGTTATGCGAAGGGAAGGTATTAGCACCCCTACGCATCCGTAGTACTCTACGGGATCCACTTTTGTGGTTTTCGTCTAAAGGGTGTGAGTTTATCTTGTGCTGTTTACCAAAAAAAGGGTTAAATGAGAATGACTCGCGCGGATGTCGCATCCACTGCTTACGTATCTCATCTGAATATGAGAATCAGAGTCTTCGTAGCTCGGCTGACCTATGGGTTGGGGGATGTGTGCTCGCTAAGACATCGCGTCTTATGCCTACGTATCTCATCTGGAATGAGAATCAGAGCAAGCCGTAGTTCGGCTAACTACGGGGTTGTGGATTGGGTTTTGGACGAACGACGTCACTACGCAATCTATTGGATGCTCGACCTTTGGAGACTTACTCGCCTGTAGTAGAAGGAGTAAACGTGTTGCTTTGGGTTTTAGGGTTTGGGATGCTCGAGGGCAAACAGGCAGTCCTTGACGAAGGAACCGCGCTACATGTGGGGATATGAATACAAAACACAAAATATGTATCTCAAAGTAAAATGCCACCAAGGGGTTCAAACATTGCCTCCTATCGAGGTCTTCCAGCTAAGAAAGCGATAAAGTACGAGAAAAGGAAAAAATTACCACACGGATAAAGATCCGAAGTTACAGCAATTAATGGATTAGCAACCCTGAGATCTCTCCAGCTAGACCATCAAAGAAAATCAGTCAATACGATTAATCAGGATAAACCTCCGGATGGTATCCCTGCAAGAGTATGTGAGCCCTCACGAAAACTCAACAGAAAGGTTAGACAAACAAGGTGAAATCCAGGGAAAACAATGCCATGGCAACACAAAGACAGGTTAGAGAAACAAAATAGGGTAACCAAGAGTTGCCCCTAAATCAAAATGTAACCACATGAATAATTCCATCAAAATTCACAAAAAGCTCACAAAAAGCAATCAAGGGTAGGAGGCCTAAACCTCTTGTCAAACACATGCATCAAAAGGGTATCAAATTCACCCATAATACCTCATACATTTAGAGCATTCAAATTAAAGGCATAAAGATGATGGATATATGGCAAACCTGATTGGAGAGATTGATTAAGATTGAATGGTATGGTCGGATCTGCAAAGTAATACTAGGGTTTGTGTGAGGCGGAGTGAACTTCTCAGGGCTGCCTGAAGGTCGCTGCAGAGTAGTTCCTAGGTTTCCTTCTCTCAAAATCTTTCTCCAGTGAATCTCCCAGTGTAACTCCAAGTGTGTTTTCCTCTACTGAAACTTCAGTATTTATAGACTGATTTTCGTGGGTAGTGGGCTCAAATGAGGGAGACCCAAGTCCAAAAAAAAAATTGTTATATTTTATTTATTTATTTAATTAATTTTATTTATTTATTTATTTTTAACTTTTTTTTTTCAGGAAAAATGAAGGGTAAATTTTGGGGTATTACAGCTGCCCCTATTCAATCAACTGGAGACCCGGAAAGAAGATGGCAGCTGCTTTCGTACTTTCGAGGTATCAAGGGATTGAATACAATAAAAGCCCAAAAATTTGCACTGAAGTGAAGTGAAGTAACAATGTCTGTCAGAATCGGCAAAGAGGTGGTCTTGAAAGAAGAATCCGTCTGGTACGGTGAGAGTCAGTCTGAATACCGAAAAAAGAATGTTAACTTGGATACCAAAATAAATGGTAACACAAAAATAACCATGGCCTGAATGCCGCTCATCAGTCTGAATACTAGAAATGACTTCGATCTGAACATCGGGAGATATGAGATTATTAATATCGGTCTGAACACCGAGAGGTTGGCCTGAATGCCACAAGTTGCGTCGACCTGAACGTCGGAAACTTCTTCGATCTGAACATCGGAAAATTGGCCTGAACGCCACAAGTTGCATCGACCTGAACGTCGGAAACTTCTTCGATCTGAACATCGGAAAATTGACCTGAATGCCACAAGTCGCATCGACCTGAACGTCGGAAACTTCTTCGATCTGAACATCGGAAAGACTTGGCCTGAATGCCACTTCGATCTGAATATCGGGAAAACTGGCCTGAATGCCACTTCGATCTGAATATCGGAACACTGGCCTGAATGCCACTTCGATCTGAATATCGGAACACTGGCCTGAATGCCACAAGTCGCATCGACCTGAACGTCGGAAACTTCTTCGATCTGAACATCGGAACGCTGGCCTGAATGCCACAAGTCGCATCGACCTGAACGTCGGAAACTTCTCCGATCTGAACATCGGAACACTGGCCTGAATGCCACTTCGGTCTGGATACCGGAAAACTGGCCTGAATGCCACTTCGGTCTGGATACCGGAAAACTGGCCTGAATGCCACTTCGGTCTGGATACCGGAAAACTTCATGCCTGTCAGCATCGGCAGAAATAGGGAATGATAATAGAGGCGGCGCATGGGCCAATGACACTTGTTGGGGATAACCAAGGTGGGTCATGAACAATCTTCAGTCTGAGTACTGGAAATAACTTCTAGCTTATCACTTGGGATACCGAGAATGTTTTATGCTTACATGCGTATGTTTGAATCTTTCAATGGCGTAATGCTCCATGAAAATGGAAATGCTACGCGATTTGGGAGGATGCAATGCAATATGATTCTACATGCAGGGATGCGAAATGCTGGGTAGAATGCCAAGCTGAGGCAAGGGGATCTACTGGGGAAATGATCACCATCTTTTGGACCCTGGCAAGGCTGTTGGAGATGCACAGCGCAAAGAATTCTGTGGGGAAATGACCCGCCACACGGTGTTCTAGCAATGACGAAATACCGAGATTCTGACTGGGGAGAGAACGACACTGAACACCTGCTGTTGGGGAAAGCGATAGTGGTTCTGGCAACCACGATCTGCGAGAGATGACTCAACAGGGGAAGCAAACATTAATACGGTACCGAGGTTCTGCTTCAAGGAAAGAAACCATGGATCGGGCATTAGGGTTATCGATTTGGCCTCGAACTCTAAGGAGCAGCCACTTCTGCTGGGAAGATACAGTCTGGCACTGTCAACTCCGCTGGGGGTATACAATCCGGCACTGTCAACTCTACTGGGGAGTGTATATTCTGAAACAACCGCTTGGGGAAGTACAGTGGTGAGAACCTGCTGGGGATTGAAGAATCCAACACTCTGATCAGCTTTGCAGGGATAAGATACCGAATTCGTCTGTTGGTGACTTCACTGGGGAAGATATTCACGGTCATCTGCAGGGGATTTTAAGGAAATGCCCCGAGGGTATCTGTTCTGAATAGACGATCCAAAGCACTTAAAATTTACAGCAATTTTAAATGTTTATTGAGCATGTACCTGTAAAGCCCTTATGTGTCATGATGCAATGTTTATCAAAAATTCGGACGTCATTTTTACAAACAAAACAGTAAAATGAAAATGAAAACAGAGATATACTGAATAACATGATTTTATTGATTGAATGGCCTCTGAATAGGCATTTACATCAGGAAGCAATCCCTGGAAAGAGGTAATCGCACAAAAGATAAAAACAGAAATTAATCTAATGGCAATGTGAAATGGATTTCTATTGGGTTCCAATTCTGCTATGACTTGCTCGTCTTCAAGATCCTCCAGATGATCAGCCTTCTGAAAAGGTGATTGGACTGTTTCCTACCTTTCAAAAATTTCCAGTCATCGACATGAGATGAGATTCAGAACTAACTCAGAACGCAGTCATTCGCTTAATCCCTAACTTTTTCCTGGATCGCCCTTTTCGGGTTTTCAATCCACCGGGATACCCATTTTTTCCTAAGTTGCCTTTTCAGGTTTTCAACTTACCGGGTGTACGATCTTTTCATTTTTAATCCCTAATTTTTGCCCGAACCTTTTCATTTTCTTGGTTCGTCGGGATGCCCATTTTTGCCTGGACTATTCTTTTTACTGTCCAGCGGGTCTATTTTATGAGAAGTATTTTTTAACTGCGTCTGAGTTCACAGGGGAAGTGACGTTTTCACCATCCATAGTTGCAAGCATTAAGGCCCCACCATCAAAAACCTTGGTGACAATATACGGTCCATCATAGTTAGGAGTCCACTTGCCCCTGTGATCTGTCTGAGGAGGAAGGATCCTTTTTAACACTAAATCTCCGACTTGGAAACAACGAGGACGCACTTTCTGATCAAAGGCTCTCTTCATCCGACTCTGATACAACTGCCCATGACAAATGGCTGCCATTCGCTTCTCTTCGATAAGACTCAACTCATTGAACCTTGTCCGAATCCATTCGGCTTCGTCTAACTTGACATCCAACAAGACTCTTAGAGAAGGAATCTCCACTTCAACAGGTAGGACTGCTTCCATACCATACACCAGGGAGTAAGGGGTTGCCCCGGTCGATGTACGTACTGAAGTGCGGTACCCATGCAAGGCGAAAGGTAGCATCTCATGCCAATCTCTGTACGTGACGACCATCTTCTGCACAATCTTCTTTATGTTCTTATTTTCCGCCTCAACAGCGTCGTTCATCTTAGGGCGGTAAGGGGAAGAATTGTGATGCTGAATGTTGAAGTTCTGACACAACTCCTTCATCATTTTGTTGTTGAGATTAGAACCATTATCAGTAATGATTCTTAGGGAATCCCATAGCGACAAATGATTTCTTTCTTGATGAAACGGGCAACCACATGTCTGGTGACATTCGCGAACGACGCTGCCTCGACCCACTTGGTGAAATAGTCGATGGCAACAAGGATGAAGCGATGCCCATTGGAAGCAGTCGGCTCAATCTTTCCAATCATGTCAATGCCCCACATAGAAAACGGCCACGACGAAGACATCACATTCAGAGGATTTGGCGGTACATGCACCTTATCAGCATAAATCTGGCATTTATGACACTTTCGAGCATATTTGAAGCAATCTGACTCCATGGTCATCCAATAATAACCCGATCTCAACAATTTCTTAGCCATTGCATGTCCGCCGGCATGAGTACCGAAGGAACCTTCATGAACTTCCTGCATTAACATGTCCGCCTCGTGTCTGTCCACGCATCTGAGCAAAACCATGTCGAAGTTCCTCTTATACAACACATCGTCTTTGTTCAAGAAGAAACTGCCTGCCAATCTTCTCAAAGTCTTTCTGTCATTGTTGGATGCCCCTGCAGGGTACTCTTGATTCTTCAGAAAACACTTGATATCATGATACCAGGGCTTGTCATCGACTACCAGTTCAGCAGCAAACACATACGCGGCCCTGTCAAGACGCATCACATCGATCCTGGGAGCATGGTTCCAACGAATTACCTTGATCATGGAGGATAGAGTAGCAAGTGCGTCTGCCATCTGGTTCTCATCACGAGGTATATGATACAATTTTACTGTTGTGAAGAAAGTCAACAGTCTTCTCGTGTAGTCTCTGTAGGGGACCAGAGTGGGTTGGAGAGTATTCCAATCACCATTCACTTGATTGATCACCAGAGCTGAATCTCCGAAGATGTCCAAAGTCTTGATTCTCAAATCAATGGCTTGCTCAATACCCAAGATACAGGCCTCGTACTCAGCTTCATTATTTGTGCACTCAAAAGTCAAACGAGCGGTGAAAGGTATGTGGGCATCTTTCGGAGTTGTAATGACAACACCAATTCCACTTCCTCTAGCATTGACAGCCCCATCAAACAACAAAGTCCACTTTTCGTTTGGATCAGGTCCCTCCTCAACAACTGGCTCTTCACAGTCTTTCATCTTGAGGAACATGATGTCTTCATCAGGGAATTCAAACTTCATCGGCTCATAATCATCAATCGGCTGCTCGGCAAGGTAGTCTGACAGAATACTACCTTTGATGGCCTTTTGTGACGTGTACTGAATATCATACTCTGTTAAAATCATTTGCCAACGAGCGACCCTTCCGGTGAGAGCTGGCTTCTCGAATATGTATTTCACTGGATCCATCTTAGAAATCAACAAGGTAGTATGGTTCAGCATATACTGCCTCAGTCGGCGAGCAGCCCAGGCCAAAGCACAACAAGTTTTCTCAAGCTGCGAATATTTGACTTCACAGTCGGTAAACTTTTTGCTAAGGTAGTATATGGCATGCTCTTTTCGACCAGACTCGTCATGCTGTCCCAATACACACCCCATCGAGTTCTCAGTCACTGATAGGTACATTATCAGAGGTCTCCCAGGAACTGGAGGTATAAGGATCGGAGGTTTCTGTAGATACTCTTTTATCTTCTCGAAAGCCCTTTGACAATCTTCATTCCACCTGATAGCCTGATCTTTCTTCAGCAATTTGAAAATTGGCTCACACGTGGTTGTTAGGTGAGAGATGAACCTTGCAATGTAGTTCAACCTCCCTAAGAAACTACGGACTTGCTTCTCTGTTCTTGGCTCTGGCATTTCCTGTATTGCTTTCACTTTGTCAGGATCCACCTCAATCCCTTTTCCGCTAACGATAAAACCCAACAATTTTCCCGATCTCACCCCGAAAGTGCACTTGTTCGGGTTAAGTCTCAGTTTGAATTTCCTCAAACGCTCAAACAGTTTCTGCAAATTCACCAAATGTTCTTCTTCTGTCTGAGATTTGGCAATCATATCATCCACATAAACCTCGATTTCATGATGAATCATATAATGGAACAGAGTTACCATAGCTCGTTGATATGTTGCTCCGGCATTTTTCAGACCAAACGGCATCACCTTGTAGCAGAAGGTGCCCCATGGGGTTATGAAAGTTGTCTTTTCCATGTCTTCTGGTGCCATCTTGATTTGGTTATAGCCAGAAAAGCCATCCATGAAGGAGAATACCGAGTTGTATTATCCACCAAAACGTCGATGTGAGGTAATGGGAAATCATCTTTAGGGCTAGCTCTGTTCAGATCCCGGTAGTCGACACACATCCGTACCTTTCCATCCTTCTTAGGTACTGGGACGATGTTTGCAACCCATGGCGGATAATTGGTGACTGCTAGAAACCCTGCATCCAACTGCTTTTGTACTTCTTCCTTTATCTTGACAGCCATCTCTGGTCTTGTTCTTCTGAGCTTCTGCTTGACCGGAGGACAACCTTCTTTGAGAGGCAAGCGGTGTACCACGATGGCTGTGTCCAGCCCAGGCATGTTCTGATAAGACCAGGCGAAGATGTCGACGTATTCTTGCAGCAATTCAATCAACCCCTTTCCTCTTGTTTTAATAACCTGGTAAGCTCTTCAGGGAGTTCGCAGTCTTCATCATCCTCTTCTTCAGCTTGAAAGATTGGATTTTCAAAGTCGAAGCGAGCCGTAGCAGAAATGTTATCAATAGGATCCGGTGATGTGCATCTGCATGAGTGATGGTATGTGCTTATGAGTGTGAACAAGAAGTGAAAACTAAACAAAACATTGCCATTTTTTTTATTTTGAAAAACTGCAAAAATAGAAAGACAGGGAACGAAATATTTGAATGCAAAAAGACGTCCTTCATTTATGATAAAAAATGCAAGTGTCACATAGATGGGCCCTACAATGAGTCATTACGCCCTGGGCGGAACGTAAGACTTGGATATGCATGAATAAACAAAGAAAATTACTCTTCAAGAAGAGTGACTTGGATAATCTCTTCAGAAGACCAATTGTTGATGACTTCACCCGGGATCCTCGGACGCACCCAGTTGTCAATGTCGCAATCACTATCCCCATCTTCATTGTTGACCGCAGAGACCTCACTGGGAATCACAAAATTAACAGGAACAACATCTGTGAATTCATCAGTAGCATCTTCAAACACTTCTTCCTCAACCCCTTCCACAGACTCTTGGACAGACAAATCTTCAACCTGGAGGATACCTTTGTCGAGCGAGGCCTGGATACCCTGCTGTAGCTTCAAACAACCTCCACTCTGAGTGGCACAATCCAAACAACCCTTCCCACAACCGGGGAAAACATCGGCCTTCAGCAAGCATCCTTTGATATCCAACAATGGAGTCTTCAACTTCAGCACATCTTTGACGGATCTGGCTTCCCCTTCCATCATGTTAACGTTCGCACCACCATGCTGGGGCATGGGATTGTTAACGACATTCGGAGCCGGTGCAAGGTCGATGGCCTTTGAATCTATGAGGTCCTGAACTACGTGCTTAAAAGCTTTGCAGTTCTCAATATTGTGGCCAGGTGCCCCAGAGTGGAAGCTACACCTAGCGTTGGCGTCGTAACCCACCGGAAGTCTACCAACAGGAGGAGCCAGAGTGTGCAACTGCACAAGTTGTAGTTGTTGAAGACTAGAAAGCAACTGAGCGTACGACATTGGAAGGGTGTCGAAACGCCGGTCCATTATCCTTTGCCTCTGTTGATAAGCGGGCCTGTTACCCGGTTGCTGCTGCTGTTGATACTGAGCTGGTTGACGTTGTGATTGTTGTTGTTGTAGTGGCGCTGCAGCTGGAATGGTCACAGCCGCAACATACGGTTGCTGATGATAATTCTGAAAATTATTCCTCCGGTTATCCCTGTTCTGATAAGAAGATATGGCATTTGCATCCCCTTCTCCCCTCTTCTGTCCCTGAATGAACGGCTTCTTCACCCCTGATGAGGATCCACCTCCACTCTGGCTCTTATAGGTCTTTAGGTAATTCTCCACCCTTTCTCCAGTAGAGACCACATCAGCAAAGTTGGAAGCATTGCACCCCACCAGACGCTCCAGATAAGGTCCAGGCAGCGTATTCATGAACATGTTGGCCATTTCCTTTTCCAACATAGGAGGCTAAACACGGGAAGCTGTATCCCTCCAGCGTTGAGCGTATTCCCTAAAGCACTCATTGCTTTTAAGAGACAGATTCTGAAGTTGAGTTCTGTCCGGAGCCATGTCTGCATTATACTGATACTGCTTTACGAAAGCCTCTGCCAAATCCCTCCAGCAACGGATGTGGGCTCTGTCCAGCCTCATATACCATTCCAAGGATGCCCCAGCTAGGCTATCCTGGAAGAAGTACATAAGTAGCTTCTCGTCATCAGAGTATGCAACCATTTTACGGAAATAGGCTTGCACGTGAGTTTTGGGGCAAGAGCTGCCATGGTATTTGTCAAATATCGGGACCTTGAATTTCGGTGGCACTCTCACACCTGGGACCAGCCCCAAGTCAGCAACATCTACTCCCAGAAGATTCTTCTAAACATGGGGTCCATGCCAAAGTCTTCCTGAAGCAAGGGGAACTGATCATCCTGACCATCCTGAATGGGTTGTTGATCTAGGTTGACATGCGGGATCGGGATAGACCCCGGTCCATTGGGACCATTAGCCTCTCCAGCTGGAGGATCAGCCAACGTCTCTGGTTGAGTAATAGGGGGATCCCTCTGTACCAACAATCTAAGCTCCTGCTGTCCTTGAGCCACCCCTTGAACCAAATCCATGAATTGATTCATGCGAATCTTCATCTCGGCGAGCTCTGCTTGTAGGCTCTCCATCGCTCTCTGTTGATTCCTTCGGGTACCGTATCGGTGAATGCCTGAGTCAGCTATCCCGCTAGTGGGACACCAAACAAACTGAGAACACTGTGGCGGTACCTGTTATGCAAGACATGCGGATGACTATGCAAATGCAATGACATGTTTATCAATTCCAAAAGGCATTCTACCCCCTTGATTCCAGTCTCACATTTGATAAACAGTGTAAGAAGAAAACCCCGACTAGAATCAAGAAGAAGATTTAAACCCCCTTGAAAAGGATAAACATGTGTTAAATGATATGAATGCAAATGATGTGATGATGTGCATGCAATGCAGTGGCATGTCAATCAGGGTTGCTGTATCTGCTTGAACATCTGTCGGGTTACACTGTCTGAAGAGAAAACCACTGAGGAATATAATACAAGATCAAAGCCCTGCTCCAGAAAACCGGGTTGGTTGGAGGTTAAGGTTTCCTGAATTTAGCCCGCCCCTCACTGGTAGGTTCTAAGAACAGAAGTTTGCCAACTTCAGCCCTTTAGTCGCGAATAATACGTTTACCAATGAAGGTTTGGCATTATTACGGGATAAAAGACCTCCACTGACCCCCCTCAACAGGACATCCTAAAGCAAGTTCCCAGTCTCGGGGTCCTCGGATTGATCAGCGAGAATGCGCCCACCAGAGCTAACATACTCACGTCTCGGAGGAGAGGCCTCGACTGAGTTCTCGGGAAATGGTCACCAGAGTCGACGATTTCTAAAGGAACATCATGTCGTTACGGAACATCCGTAGGACATAATATATCCAAGAGAAACCTCGTCTGGGTGTGGTTCTTCACGAACGACTTAACGTAGCAACATGCCACGCAAGCCTCATGATCATCCACTCTAAAACCTGTGTGTACACTCAAGCCTGGGTAATGGGCTTATCTCTCGTAGAACATCCCATCCCAACAAACAAACAAACAGATCCAACAGATACAGCAGATGAATGCAAGCAAGTAAGTAAATAAATGTACAAAAGCATGAACACCTAATGAACAAGAAATCACAAAAGCTAGGAGGGACTCGCTTAGGGAAGATGGACCAGCAAGAGGTCAACTTCTTAGTGTCCCCAGCAGAGTCGCCAGCTGTCGCAACCTGAAAAATACAGTGCGCGAAAAAACAACCGGCGAAAGAAAAAGACAGGAGAGTCGCCACCGTGCGTTATTCATCCCAAAGGAGGGAAAGGAAACGCTCAAAGTAAACCTGAAAAAGGAAAGGACAAGACGGGGTCTCGCAACCAAATCTTGGGTTCGGGAGTCGGTTATGCGAAGGGAAGGTATTAGCACCCCTACGCATCCGTAGTACTCTACGGGATCCACTTTTATGGTTTTCGTCTAAAGGGTATGAGTTTATCTTGTGCTGTTTACCAAAAAAAAGGGTTAAATGAGAATGACTCGCGCGGATGTCGCATCCACTGCATACGTATCTCATCTGAATATGAGAATCAGAGTCTTCGTAGCTCGGCTGGCCTATGGGTTGGGGGATGTGTGCTCGCTAAGACATCGCGTCTTATGCCTACGTATCTCATCTGGAATGAGAATCAGAGCAAGCCGTAGTTCGACTAACTACGGGGTTGTGGATTGGGTTTTGGACGAACGACGTCACTACGCAATCTATCGGATGCTCGACCTTTGGAGACTTACTCGCCTGTAGTAGAAGGAGTAAACGTGTTGCTTTGGGTTTTAGGGTTTGGGATGCTCGAGGGAAAACAGGCAGTCCTTGACGAAGGAACCGCGCTACATGTGAGGATATGAATACAAAACACAAAACATGTATCTCAAAGTAAAATGCCACCAAGGGGCTCAAACATTGCCTCCTATCGAGGTCTTCCAGCTAAGAAAGCGATAAAGTACGAGAAAAGAAAAAATTTACCCAACGGATAAAGATCCGAAGTTACAACAATTAAAGGATTAGCAACCCTGAGATCTCTCCAGCTAGACCATCAAAGAAAATCAGTCAATACGATTAATCAGGATAAACCTCCGGATGGTATCCCTGCAAGAGTATGTGAGCCCTCACGAAAACTCAATAGAAAGGTTAGACAAACAAGGTGAAATCCAGGGAAAACAATGCCATGGCAACACAAAGACATGTTAGAGAAACAAAATAGGGTAACCAAGAGTTGCCCCTAAATCAAAATGTAACCACATGAATAATTCCATCAAAATTCACAAAAAGTTCACAAAAAGCAATCAAGGGTAGGAGGCCTAAACCTCTTGTCAAACACATGCATCAAAAGGGTATCAAATTCACCCATAATACCTCATACATTTAGAGCATTCAAATTAAAGGCATAAAGATGATGGATATATGGCAAACCTGATTGGAGAGATTGATTAAGATTGAATGGTATGGCCGGATCTGCAAAGTAATACTAGGGTTTGTGTGAGGCGGAGTGAACTTCTCAGGGCTGCCTGAAGGTCGTTGTAGAGTAGTTCCTAGGTTTCCTTCTCTCAAAATCTTTCTCCAGTGAATCTCCCAGTGTAACTCCAAGTGTGTTTTCCTCTACTGAAACTTCAGTATTTATAGACTGATTTTCGTGGGTAGTGGGCTCAAATGAGGGAGACCCAAGTCCAAAAAAAAAATTGTTATATTTTATTTATTTATTTAATTAATTTTATTTATTTATTTATTTTTAACTTTTTTTTTTCAGGAAAAATGAAGGGTAAATTTTGGGGTATTACAACGCCACTTAGCGGAACATGATATCTCGAGCAGTTTGAAGGTGAGAAAAACAAGAAAGGGGGGGTTTGAATTGTATTGGAAAATAAGCGCTTTTTCAGAATCAAAACACACAGGATTTTATATTGGTTCGCTTATAACACAAAGCTACTCCAGTCCACCCGGCCAAGGTGATTTCGCCTTCAAAAAGGACTTAATCCACTAATCTTGAAAGATGATTACAACCAACGTCTAAAAAAAAAAATTTCTTAGTCCTCCCAAGTATACAGACTGCGCAGAGTCACTTGAGGAATAAAAATCAATTTAGGTAAAAACAGAATTTGTAATCTAGAGTGCTTCTAGGATAAAGCAAATATTACAGCAACTTGAGTAAGTAAGAAGTTTCACGTTATGAGCAAAAGCTCGTGAAAGATTAAGAGAGAGAGAGTAGAGTATTTCTGTGCGTTCAGGTGTATCTCTCAAGAAGTTCGCCGTCCTTTATATAGAGGTGAAAGGACCGTTGTAGTGATGGCAGATATTTTGTTTTGATGAGAGTTTAATGCCATAACTTCTGTTGTTTCTTGCCATAGCAAGTTTGTCTCCCTGAATAACTTCTTTCCAAATATAATTTCTTTCTATTTGAAGTTGTGGTTGCAGTTACTCTTTCTGGATAAGGAAGTTCTTCGTCAGAGTCTGAATTACTCTATTAATCTGAGATCTGAGAAATGACATTAGAGTTTCTGATAGTCCTGGTCTTTTAGATCATTAGTGTTGACTTCAGAGGAAGTTGAGAGCTTCTGGTATTCTGATATGCTGTTGCTCAGAGTCAGAACTTCTGGAGCGCGCTTCTTCTTCAGATGCTCCTGATATTCTGATATGTTGTTTTGCTCAGAGTCAGACTTCTAGGGCGCGTTTCCACTTCAGATGCTTCTGATCTTCTGGTTCTTTGTATCTGATTTTATTCTGTATCTGATAAAGCGATCAGATTCCTTTGTTCTTGTTTAGAGTCCTGCACACTTAGAAACTTTTCGTTAGAGTGCCATTTTTGGTTTCATCCTTTGTTATCATCAAAATCCTAGAATCTATTGTAGAACTATTTTTGTTCTTACAATCTCCCCCTTTTTGATGATGACAAAACAAACTTAAATGACAGATGAAACATTCAGATATAAGAGTTTATCATATCAGATAGAAGTGAGCTCCCCCTGAGATAGGCTAGGGAGTTCAGAAGTTCTTACCAGAGCTTCCAAGAATGAAGTTTCTAGATACCTTTCTGCAATTTTCTAAGTCAAGAGTGTTAGATAGATTTTTATTGAATAGTATGTTTGCAGAGTACTTAAGGAATTAGACAGTTTTTCATCAGAGCTGTTTGATTTCTCCCCCTTTTTGTTAGAATCAAAAAGACTTAAAAAAGTAATAAGCAGGAAGAAAATATGTATAGATATATCCAGATAAGAGCAAAAACATCAGAGACAAAACAAGAAAAGAAACAAGCAAGAAAAACATCCTAAGTGCCTAAGGGTTGGGAGGAGGAGGCATTCTCTGAAGCAGTTGAGTCAGCAGATTCTGGATGTTGGCGTTGACTGTGTCCTGTTGATCCAATCTGGCTCGGACTTCCTTCTACTCTTTCTAAAGCTCCTCAAGGGTTCTGAGAACCAGAGGGGAAAAAGTAGAGGACTCCCCCTGAGTCAGAGCATGTTGTTCTTCAGCGGCTTTAGCTTCAGCTTCAGCAGCAGCTTTTGCTTCAGCTTCAGCAGCAGCAGCATCAGCTAGAGCTTTGGCTTTAGCTTCCCTTACCCTTTGAAGTTCTTCTTGTCTTGCTCTTTCTTCTGCTTCCCTTCTGGCCTGTTCCTCAGCTTCTCTGGCTAAGCGCTCCTGTAGTCTTGCCTCAGCGTCTATGATAAAGTCGTTTCTGACTTGCTCAGAGAGGTTTTTCAGCTTAAAGGCCTCAGAGGTCATCCAACCAATGACTCTGTTCCAGTGTGTCCTCACAGAGGAAGCATCATCACTGATGTCAGAGTTTATGGTCAGAGACTTGACCTTTTCCACTGATGCTTATGCAAATAGCATAATTGCTTCTTCTAGGGTTGGCAGGGAGTGTTCAGGTTCTGATGGTAGAGGTGAGGAAGTGGGAGGGCTTAGGTTGAGAGTTTGAGGTTCAGCGGAAGTGTTTGGAGGGGTAATGTCAGAGGTGTTGGGGTCAGAGGGTTGGACGTCAGAGGGAATGGTGGTTGGTTGTTCTATGGGTGGTGAGGTTACTTCAGGTTTAGGTGGAGGTGGTTGTGGTTGTTGGGAGGCAAGGTTTTGTGTCTGAAGTTGGGCTAGAGTGGGAGAAGCGGGGTCAGAGAATTCTGTTTCAGATGAGATGATACAGTAAGGGGGTGATTCTGGGGCTGAGGATGAGGAGGTGGTTTCATTCATTTGTTCAGCTTCAAATATGGGTAATGAGGTAGTGGTGAGATTGAATTTTGGGAGTGGTTGAGATGTTCTAGTCGTTGAAGGAGGGGTTTCAGATGGGGTGTATAGAGGGGTTGGTAGAGGAATAGAAGAAGCAAGTTGCTGTACAGAAGGAGCAGGAGAGGCAAACTTACCAGAAGACTCATGCAGAGGTGTTGGAGGTCTTGATTCAGAGGATTCTCCTAGTTTTGCTTTCTTCGCCCGTGATGTCTTCTCAAAGGGACCTCTTTTATGCCTCACGAAGTTGGGAGCTTTATCTGGCAATTCGCTCAACCTGAAATCTGAGATGTCCACTCCTTCATCCTTTAGACGTTGGAGATAGTGGAGAATTGCCTCTTTGGGTTCTTCCTTGGAGAACAAATATAGACCATGGGGAATTTTCCTCTGATCTTTTAAGGCTTCCCAAGAGGTGTCCAGAGTAGGTCTAACGTTGACCTTCTCCAGAATTCCCATGCTCTTTAGATTCCTGGAGTTCAGAGGCCTTCCAGTGTCGATTGCCATGTCTTCCATAAGCCTGAGTTTTACCAGATGGTCCACGAGACCATTCTTTATCAGCACATCTGAGAGGAGTCTTCCCAGAGGAATGTAAGTTCTGGGCTTCATGTGATTTCTGGTTTCTCGTACAGAATCTCTGAGGTATTTGAAGAGGAGTGCAGGGAGGCATAGTTTCAGACCTTTATGAATACAGTACAGAATACATTTCTGATCTGTATTGATGTAATCTGATGAATTTGACGTTGGGCGATGATGGATTGTACCCAGAATGATTTTGAGCCAACCCCGGAGATTCTGATGAAGTTCCTTGTTCTTTGAGGGGTTGCCTTCTGTGTTTAGTTTGAAGATCGTTGGGTTGATTTCTTGAGATATGTATTTCGCCCTAGGATTGATGTTGTAAATCCTTCTTCCTCCATCTTTCTGCATGTTCAGCAAAGCAGCGATGGACTTTTCAGTTATCACAATTTTTACTCCTAGAACGTATGAGACGATGAAATGATCGTCAACATCAGCAAATCTCCAGAATTCCTTAATGAGATTTGGGTAAACTGGACCGTAGAGGCGTTGAAAGTAGTTTCCCCAACCTTATTGACGAAGTTCTTCAGTGAGGTCTACGCCATTTCTTCTCATGTTATCAAAATCCACCAGGGATTCACACAGCACGTCCAGTTTTTCAAAAGGTGTTGCAAGGTTAATATGGGGCTCACGGTCAAGAATGTGAGGCTCCTTGTAGACTGGTGTTGTAACTACGCCTGTAACCGTTGGAGTAGGGTTGCTGGAGCTTTGAACTGGGTTGCTAGAATCCATTTGCTGAGAGTAGTTGAACACAGATTGTTGTTGAGTATCCATGGTGTTGAAGAAGAACTGAGATGAAGATGAACTGTTTGCAGAAATGCCTGAGAGGACTGGGGTTAAACGAGTGAGTGAGAGTGAAGTGTGTGCAAAGTGTGAAAAGAGTGTTTAAATACCCAAAAAAAATGCATGCAAAACGACACGCAAATCAAAGTTTTAACACAAAAACCAAGTTAGCACATTTAGAGGGAGAAATGATTATGGCTCATAAATGATGTCTAATCCCAACAGTTTGCACACTGCTCGAGTAGATCTCAAGAGTCTGTTCTTTGATTACTGCTGGACAGCTGTCTAGAAGTTCCAAAGTTAGACGCAAGTCACTCCACGTGTTTTGATTTATCTGATCTTCAGGAATACCAAAAACGATTGGTTCCTGGATATTTCCAACTCAGATAACTTCTAACTGGGTAGAAGTATCAGAGTCAGAGGCAGAATCCATTAGTTTATGTCAGAGTCTCATTTAACCACTTCAGAGGCACATTTTATTCAGGGCAGTTTTGAATGTTCAGATTTTCTAAGATAAAGAGGAATTTATCTTCAGCTAAGGGTTTAGTGAAGATATCTGCCCATTGATGATGTGTATCAATGAACTTCAATGTGACTATCCCTTTCTGAACATAGTCTCTGATAAAATGATGTTTTATTTCAATGTGCTTAGCTCTGGAGTGCAAAATGGGATTCTTACTTAAACAAATGGCAGCAGTATTATCACAAAAGATAGGAATGTTACTCTCGAAGATTTGCAAATCTTCTAACTGATTCTTCATCCAGAGCATCTGAGTCGTGCACAGTGATACTGAGATGTATTCTGCTTCTGCAGTGGACAGAGTGATAGTTAATTGCCTTTTGCTTGCCCAGGATATCAGATTGTTTCCCAGGAGCTGACAATTTCCAGATGTGCTTTTTCGTTCCAATCTATCTCCTGCGTAATCTGCATCACAGTAACCAGAAAGTCTATACTCTGATGTTTTCTCATACATCAGGCCCAAGTTAGGAGTTCCTTTCAGATATTTGAGAATTCTCTTAACTGCGGTTAAGTGAGTTTCTCTAGGATCTGATTGGAATCTGGCACAGAGACAGACACTAAAGAGAATATCAGGTCGAGTAGCAGTCAGATAGAGAAGGGAGCCTATCATACCACGATAGAGCTTTTGACAAACCTTTTTACTGACTTCTTCCTTTTCAAGAATGCATGTTGGATGCATGGGAGTCTTTGCAGAGTTGCATTCAACCATGTCAAATTTCTTCAGAACATCTTTTATGTATTTGCTTTGATGAACGTACGTGACCTCTGAAATTTGGTTAATTTGAATTCCCAGAAAGAACTTTAGTTCTTGCATTAAGCTCATTTCAAATTCTGCCTGCATTAACTCAGAGAATTCTTAACAAACAGAGGCGTTAGCTGAACCAAAAATAATATCATCAACGTATATCTGGCATATCATGAGATCATTGTTAAGGTTTTTACAGAAGAGTGTGGAGTCAACTTTTCCTCTGATGAAATTATGTTCCAGAAGAAAGTTACTTAATCGTTCATACCAAGCTCTGGGAGCTTGTTTAAGTCCATATAAAATTTTTTAAGTTTAAAAAACATGTTCTGGATAATTTGGATTTTCAAAACCTGGAGGTTGGTTGACATACACTTCTTCTGATATATAACCATTAAGGAATGCGCTCTTGACATCCATTTGATACAGTTTGATAGAATGATTTATAGCGAAGGATACAAGAAGACGAATAGATTCTAACCTGGAGACTGGAGCAAAGGTTTCATTGTAGTCAATACCTTCTTGTTGACTGTAACCTTGAGCTACCAGTCGAGCTTTGTTTCTGACGACTTCTCCTTTCTCATTCAGCTTGTTTCTGAATACCCATCTGGTTCCGATAACGTGAGTGCCTCTGGGCTTGGGAACAAGATCCCAGACATCGTTCTTTGTGAATTGATCTAACTCTTCTTGCATGGCTAGAACCCAGTCGTTATCTTGAAGTGCCTCATCACAGGACGTAGGCTCGATCAGAGACACTAGTCCCAGAGGAGTCTTGAAGGTAGATCTGGTTCTGACAGGTTTGTCCTTGTTACCCAGAATCAATTCTTCAGATATGTTAAGGCGACTTTTAGCTTTCTTTGGGATTAATGTAAGATTAATTTCCTCAGGATCTTGAATGGCAGTTGCTTCTGGAATTTTGTCAGATTCTGCAAGAGTGATTTCTAAATCTGCAAAATTCTCAACTAGCTTTGACTTTTCAGGGTCAAGCTTATCGTCAAATCTGACATGAATTAATTCTTCCACAATTTTGGTTTCTGTATTATATACTCTGTAGCCTTTAGAGCGTTCTGAGTATCCTAACATAATACCTTTCTGTGCTTTGGAATCAAACTTGTTCAGATGTTCTTTAGTGTTTAAAATAAAACAGGAGCATCTAAAAGGATGAAAAATATGAAATGTTTGGTTTTCTTCCTTTACACAGTTCATAGGGAGTCTTTTCCATAATGGGTCTTATGGAGATTCTATTTTGAATATAACACGCCGTATTTACAGCTTCGGCCCAAAAGTGCTTAGCCACATTTGTTTCATTGATCATAGTTCTTGCCATCTCTTGGAGTGTCCTATTCTTCCTTTCTACAACTCCATTTTGTTGTGGAGTTCTAGGGCAGGAGAAATCATGGGATATTCCATTAGAGTCAAATAATTCCTCAAAAAATTTGTTTTCAAATTCCCCACGATGATCACTTCTGACTCTTACGATTTTAGAGTCAAATTCTTTTTGCACTTTAGAACAGAAGCTAGTGAATACAGAGTGAGACTCACTCTTGTGCTTTAGGAATTTCACCCATGTTCAGCGACTGAAATCATCAACAATGACTAGTCCATATTTCTTTCCATTGACTGATGCTGTTTTCACAGGACCAAATAAATCAATGTGAAGAAGTTCCAGAGGCTTAGAGGTAGTAACAATAGTTTTCTTTTTGAAAGACGTTTTTGAAAATTTTCCTTTCTGACATGCTTCACATAGAGCATCTGAAGAGAACTTCACTTTAGGTAGGCCTCTGACTAACTCGAGTTTATTTAGCTGAGATATTTTCCTCATGCTAATGTGGCCCAAGCGTCTATGCCATACCCATTGCTCTTCGTGAACGGACATCAGACACTTCACATTTTGTTCTTTTAAATCAGACAGATTAATTTTGTAAATATTGTTTTTCCTCTTGCCTGTGAATAGAACAGAACCATTGTTTTGATTTATGGCTTTACATGTTTTTTGATTAAAGATTACATCATAACCGTTATCACTTAATTGACTTATGGATAACAGGTTATGCATTAATCCTTCTACGTAAAGAACATCAGATATAGAGGGAAGAGTACCATTACCAATAGTTCCGGAGCCTCTGATCCTTCCTTTCTGATCTCCTCCGAAACCTACGAATCCAGCGTCTTTAAGTTCCAGGCTTTGGAACATAGACTTTCTTCCCGTCATGTGTCGCGAGCATCCAGAGTCCAGGTACCATGACTGGTGTTTGAACTTTGCTGCATAAGATATCTGCAACATAAACAATCTTATCTTTTGGTACCCAGAGTCTCTTGGGTCCTTTATGATTAGTTTTCCCAGAGTTTCTGATTACCTTGGGTTTTCTAGCATTATCAAATTTTTGTTCTTGTGTGTGTGTATAGTGATATGAAAATGGGGATTTAGGTTGGTCACTAGTAGAAGTTTTATCTTCCTTAGGATCATACCCAATTCCTCTTCTATTGTTCTGACTGACTCCATAAATCATGGATGCCATTACACTCCTTCCTATCCCATTTTTTAGAAACTTTTGAAAGGCTTTTTCGTATTTATAAATTATCGTGTTTGAAGTTTGTGGAGCTTGAGATAACGCTTCTTCTAGTTTTAAACAATTTTTCTTTGCTGCATCTCTTAGTGATGTTAAAACTTTGTTTTCATCTTTTAGTTCTAGAATTGTCATCTCAAGTTTGCCACATTCTTCAAATTTTTCTTCAAGACAGCCTTTTATTGCTTTAAATTTTTGTTTTAGTTTCTGATATGAGCTAAGAGTTTCAGACAAGCATGATTCTAGATCAGATCGAGAGAGTTCAGAAAATACCTCTTCTGATTCACATTCTTCATCTGAAGTGTTCTTGGATGTGGTGGCCATGAACGCCACGTTGGCCTGTTCATCAGAGTCAGATTCACTATCATCCCAGGTGGCCATCAATCCCTTCTTGGTTCTGAGGGAGTTTTTCTTGAAGCTCTCTTTTCTGGAGCTGTCTTTCTTTAACTTGGGGCATTCGTTCCTGTAGTGACCTGTTTCTTTACATTCATAACAAGTAACATCTTTGTTAGTTTTACCTTTTGAGGTTGATTCTGATCGATCCCCTCTGGGTCTTGGTCTCCTGAAGTTATTGTTCCTCTTTTTCCAGAGTTGTTTAACTCTTCTGGTTAGGAGGGACAATTCTTCTTCATCATCAGAATCTTCCTGTTCAGAGTCATCAGCATCTTCTGTTTCGGCCTGGAATGCTTTGTTTCTGTCAGATTTGTGTCTTTCAGATCTGGACTTTAATGCTACAGACTTGTTCTTCTTCTGAGGCTCATCTTCCTCTAGTTCTATCTCATGACTTCTGAGTGAACTAACGAGCTCTTCAAGACTGATGTTGTTCAGATCCTTTGAAAGCTTTAAGGCAGTGACCATGGGTCTCCACTTCTTTGGCAAGCTTCTGACTATCTTTTTGACATGGTCTGCAGTTGTGTATCCTTTGTCTAGAACTTTGAGACCTGCAATAAGAGTTTGGAATCTAGAGAATATTACCTCTATGGCTTCGTCATCCTCCATTTTGAAGGCTTCATATTTCTGGATTAGAGCCAGAGCCTTTGTTTCTTTGACCTGAGAGTTTCCTTCATGAGTCATCCTCAGGGAGTCTAGTATATCTTTATCTGTTCCCCTGTTGGTAATTTTTTCATACTCGTTGTAAGATATGGTATTGAGAAGTATCGTTCTGGCTTTGTGATGATTCTTGAATTCTCGCTTCTGATCGTCTGACATCTGACTTCTGGGAACTTCTACTCCAGCATCTGTTACAGGAGGTTTGTATCCATCTGTGACAATGTCCCAGAGATCTGCGTCATAGCCTAGAAAGAAGCTTTCAATTCTATCTTTCCAGTAATCGAACTTCTCTCCATCAAAGACAGGAGGCTTAGCATTGTAACTGTAGATGTTTGATTGACTGCATTGTATGGTAAAACACTAGCTGGATTCTAATGTCTTGACTGATGTCATGACATGTTGTGGAGATGTTTGTTTGACTGCATTGTATGTTAGAATACCTAGTTGTACTCTGATGTCTTGGCTGATGTCATGACATTCTGAGTAGTGTACTGCAGGATTAGCTAATACAGGATTCATTGAATGTCAAACTGGATGTTATGACATTCATCCTTGTCAGCAGATACTGAGGAATAGAACAGGTGGTGTTCTACTATAACTCAGTATTTATTATCAGTCTGCTTATCAAGGAAATAACAGACCTGGCATAAGGCCTACTGTCTGAATGTCAAACTGGATGTTATGACATTCATCATTGACAGCATATACTGAACAATAAGCAGATTGGTTTTCTGCTACATTTCAGTATGCAACTCAGTCTGCTTATCAAGAGGATAACAGACCTGATGTAAGGCTCTATGTGTGAATGTCAAATTGGATGTTTTGACATTTATTAATGTACGCTGATACTGAAGTATGGACAGATTGGTTCTGTACAGTACAGCAAATTGTACAGTCTGTTTTCAGGAAAAACAGACTTAGCATATGGTTAATGATTTGGAAGTCAAACTGAATGTTGTGATATTCATTACTGACAACATATGCTATATTGTAGGTTGATTAGTTTTTCTGTTTCAAAATTTTTCTCAGGCTAAAATCCAAGAAACCAACAACCAAGCTACAATTAAGGAACCTAACAAATAACCTATTTGTTAGCCCACTAATATGTGGAAATTAGTTAGAATCCTATGTGGCATTATTTGTGGAGGTCTTGAGATATTTTAGGAACTAAATATAGAGATATTTTAGGAACTAAATATGGAGATATTGTAGGAACTAAATATGGAGATATTTTAGGAACTAAATATGGAATATTTTAGGAACTAAAAGATTGAAGACCTTGTTTGTAGCAGAAAGTTTCTGCTGATCTTGTAACAGCAAAGGAGAAGTTTGCTGCGATTTCTGAAGGCCCAAATCCAGTTGGGTGATTAGGTTATAAATAGCTTATTGTAACCTAGTTGTTGTAAGCCTCATAGAATGAAAATTTAGAGGTGTGTGTGAGGTAAACCTCCCAACCTGTGGGATGGTTACCATGTGTTTCTCAGTGTTCAAAGCTGAGAGTATTTGTAACTCAAAGCCTGTAGGCAAGAGTGATTATGTTCTTGAACGAAGCTGTGAAGCAAGTTCAAGTTGTTTAGCATTACATTGTAATTATAGTGATAGGAATGGAAACTGGAGGTTTCTATCTAGGAGTTCCTAGGTATAGATTGCATTGGGTAGGGATTAAGTGAAGAGTTGTAAACGGGGGAGTTTAACTCTGAATTAATACTACTGATAGTGGATATTCTTCCTGGCTTGGTATGCCCCCAGACGTAGGTGATGTTGCACCGAACTGGGTTAACAATTACCTGTGTTTTTACCTTCTGTACGTTATAATTCTGTCTGTTATAAAATAAGGTAAACCTGTAATGCTGTAACAGGTGATGTTCAAATCAATGTTGAGACATCATGCTGATAACTGTGCAGGCTCAACAGAAGTAAGTGCTATGTTTGATCTCTGCTGTGTCTTTGTACCAGATGGACAGAACTGGGTGTTCTTCCATTCTATGGTGATATAGTAGCAGATGTCGTGACATATGTGAATGTGTGCATATCAGTACCAGGTTTTAATTTGTATAACTGTCTTGCTGTATTAGTGACAATGTTAGACTAGATGTCATTACTTGGAGTAGAACATCTAAACTCTGACTACACCAGAATTTCAATTGGTATCAGAGCAGGCATCCTGTTCTGTTTCTGGATGAGATCCATGGGTGATACTTTCTGGTATCTTGCAAGGAGTTGTGTTAGTACTGATGTTTGAACCTGTGGAAGGTTCTGTGATGTCCCTGAATGGTCCCTTGAAGTAGGTGGATGGACTATTCATGACAGGAAATGTGTGGATCTGTCTCTGAAGGTTGGCAATTGGCCCTTGCGTGGGACAGCTGTGCCAGTATTGAATCATATTCAAACTTGGTATGGTCTTGGAGGCTGATTTGGTGAAGTGTGTGTTCATAGGTTGAGTTGTATTATGATTTCCGCTGCATAATACCTGGCAAAACTCAAACTCTGATGTAGTTTCCCCTCATGTGGATGAAAGGCTGCTGTATTCAAGATTTCATCATAACCTACTGAAGAAGTCAAAGATACTTGAGTCTCCTCAAGTCCACTCATCATGACGTTCTCAGTTCAGGATGGTAAGAATCACCTGATCACTGATTCTTTTACTCTCTTGGGTAGTGTATATGAAGACCTTGAAGACTTTCAAGGAGGGTTTGTTCCAAGGAGGTGGAACTAATGTTCTATGCGATGTTAGAACATATTGTTCAACAAGTATGCAGGTACTGGTTGAAGAGCAGATGTTTTTAGGTGTCAAACAAAGGGATACTTGTTTGGAACCTACTCCTGACCTGGAAGAGGAGACATCTGTGTGTGCTAAGTTGACAAGGGTAGGGTCAACTGTGTGTGTGCTCAAGAAGGTCACTTTTAGAAATCTGTTCTCTAGAAGTGGAGCTGGTTGAGATGTGACATTGTGCAATTGCCTGCTATTTGCCTTATTCCTATAACTTGATCAGGGTTAGACAGTTGTTCCCTGAAGTACTATGTTGTGCTGGAAGACAAGTCCCCTGGATGATAGAAGTCAATAATGGGGTAACCTGACTGCTATTCCATTTAAGAGGATTGGGACCATGAATCTTGTTATTCAAACACCTCGCTCAGAAGTGGCAGTTCCTTCAAGGAGTGAGAATATGAAGATTCAGAGGTTGGTTGAGGTAGTATGCTCTGGCAATGCATATCTACTATTGACTGGTGTTGTTTTTCACTAGTACTTATGGTCAGCTGAAGTCTGATTGGTGTGATTGGAGTATGTATAGGTATAACTCATAGAGTTAGGTGCCACTGGTAGGGATGGTGTATGTCATGTTGAGACATGTCTGTACAATGCATGGATATTGATGTGAAGTTTCCATGATTGTTAATTTGAGGGGGAGTTTTGGTTAACCTCCTCACATTTGGTCAGCCTAGGGTCTGGTTGGCTGTTGACCTGTGTCACATGGGTTCTGGTGGTTGTGTGACACATTTGCAAGGAAGAATTCATCTCTCTCATTCCTAAGGGTGACATTAATCTGAGAAGATTTTCAAAACTGTTGAAGTGCTTGCAAGCAGAAGATGTGACACTAGAAAAGTATTTTCAAAGTAGTCTTATGGTGGAATTATCTGAAAGGAATATTGGGAAAGGATTTAAGATCAATGTCAACTTGTGCCAAGTACAAGTATTTAATTGATTATCCTTGGAGCTCAAGATAACTGATGTTCTTAAAGATGTTGGAACATCTCTTCTTCAAGACCCTGTGCAGAATCACAAGAAGGATAGTACATTGGTTTATGATCTACCTTTTTGGTGGCAGCAAAAGCATATGATCTCTGAAAAGGTTTCTTGGCGAGAAACATGTTCAGCCTTGGTGTGTACAAGAAGAAGAAGACATCATAGTCTTGATGGTGGTTACTTGGATCAGTTTATCTCTGATCTAAGTAAGGAAGTGCATTGGCTAATGCACACTGTGGAGTTAAGAACAAGTGGCAGCATTCTTAACATCATGGAAACAGCTTTGCTTTAGGAAGTGGAATCCTTGGTATAGCAAAGGAGAAGGGTTAGTCTCTAACTGGTCCTTCTGAAGACTCATGCATCAGAGTGTCTGATGTCTTTGGAGAAGAAGCAGGGATTCATCAAGGTGTGAGCTTGGATGACTTAACTGCAAACCTGCAGGATGGAGGTTGTTTACTCAAACTTGGTTCCACAATCAAGTCTATGAGAACATTGAACTCTTGTTCTGTGAAGGGAGGAAGTTCTTTCAAGTGGCAGAAGAAGGAGCTGAATTCAACAGCTAGATGTCAAAACACAATGTTGTGACATTTGGTTCAACACCAGATTCCTAGTTGGTGAAGTGGCACATCAACTTGAGATAGAAGGGTCTACAGGGTTGTAGATTGGATACTTCAAAAAGGTCGTCCTCATTGCAATTCTTTGGAGTTGCTGGATAGAAAGGATGTTACATGTTCATGTCTTAGAAAATCTAAGTTTTGTTCAACATGTAGCTTGAAGTTCAAGTCTCACTTGGAAGGTCAGAATATCTTTGGGAGAGGTCTGATAGACGTGGAGAGGTCAAAGAATGGCATTTGACTTTTTCATATGAGGATTCATGAAGGAGGTAATCAACCAGTGGCATTTGGTCTATCTCAGAAGTGAGTTCGAAGAATCAAGATAATCCACATATGGCAGCTGATTATTCTTAAGGAAAGTCTGAGACAAATTACTTTTGAGCAGAAAAGTAGTAAGTTGAAGACAAAAGGAGGTGTTTTCTATTCATCTCTTGGAGCTAGTGGTAGGAGCTCTGAGCTATCTATGGAAGATTATCTCTCGTAATGGGATGAGAATGTATATGTCCCAATTTATGTCTGGGTTCTTTTGGATCAAGCTGGTGACTCAGTGATATCTGAAGATTATCAGATGGTGTTCCTTGTTATGTTGTGAAGGATGTGCTAACGAATGTTAGAACATTTTGTGAAGTGGTTTTCTGTTCTGGTTAGAAGAGAGATTGACACAGAGTGTGGATGTGTTCAGCCAAGAGGGTTGAACAGAGGGTGTGCTCTTGAAGACATGAAGATGAGTCTTATGTTTTCCATTCATCAAGTGGTCTGGGTTCTCTTTGAATCAGGAAGTATGTGAAGGTCCAACTTTGGGGTGTTGGATATGTTCATATGTGATCTCCAAGTTTCAAGAGGAGAGTTGGTTGTTCATGACAGGGGGAGTTCTGTCTTTGTGCTGCAAGTAATCATCAAGCTTCTGGTCTATGTGTTCTCAGATAACAAGGTATGACACCTGATATACCTGCTGTGAAGACAGTGTGTGACTACTTGATCAAAGTTGTGAAGCAAGATCAAGTGGGTAGTGTCTTGATCAAAGCTGTAAAGCAAGATCAAGAGGGGGTATTCTTGATTGAAACTGTGAAGTAAAATCAAGATTGTGTATCTCTCATTTGTGTGTAATTCTTTTTATGTTGGTCTATAATTTAAAGTGTTGCTTTGGCAAAAATTTTGACAAAAAGGGGGAGTAACACCTGTGATGCCCTAGGACAATGCCCCAGGACAACAAAGTGTTTTCCTAAACAAATATTGAAGATCCTCTAATCCAGAGGTAGTGCTGCAGCTGAGGTTCCACTTCTATGAGTGTGAGTATGTGTATGTGTGCTGCAATTAGAAGTTTTTATTTAACTTCTGTATGTGTGTTGTTATGTGAAGTTTTTATTTAACTTCCATCTGTGTGAGTGTGCTGCTACTCTGAGTGTATTAGCTAGGTTAATTTCCTGCTAGATGTGTGTTTTCCGCTGCTATGGACTCTGTTGTGAAGCCAAAGTGTTTTAGCCAAAAATTTGCCAAAGGGGGAGTTTGTAGATGTTTGATTGGCTGCATTGTATGGTAAAACACTAGCTGGATTCTAATGTCTTGACTGATGTCATGACATGCTATGGAGATGTTTGTTTGACTGCATTGTATGTTAGAATACCTAGTTGTACTCTGATGTCTTGGCTGATGTCATGACATTCTGAGTAGTGTACTGCAGGATTAGCTAATACAGGATTGATTGAATGTCAAACTGGATGTTATGACATTCATCCCTGTCAGCAGATACTGAGGAATAGAACAGGTGGTGTTCTACTATAACTCAGTATTTATTATCAGTCTGCTTATCAAGGAAATAACAGACCTGGCATAAGGCCTACTGTCTGAATGTCAAACTAGATGTTATGACATTCATCATTGACAGCATATACTGAACAATAAGCAGATTGGTTTTCTGCTACATTTCAGTATGCAACTCAGTCTGCTTATCAAGAGGATAACAAACCTGATGTAAGGCTCTATGTGTGAATGTCAAATTGGATGTTTTGACATTTATTAATGTACGCTGATACTGAAGTATGGACAGATTGGTTCTGTACAGTACAACAAATTGTACAGTCTGTTTTCAGGAAAAATAGAATTAGCATATGGTTAATGATTTGGAAGTCAAACTGAATGTTGTGACATTCATTCCTGACAGCATATGCTATATTGTAGGTTGTTTAGTTTTTCTGTTTCAGCATTTTTCTCAGGCTAAAATCCAGGAAACCAACAACCAAGCTACAATTAAGGAACCTAACAAATAGCCTATTTGTTAGCACACTAATATGTGGAAATTAGTTAGAATCCTATGTGGCATTATTTGTGGAGGTCTTGAGATATTTTAGGAACTAAATATGGAGATATTTTAGGAACTAAATATGGAGATATTTTAGGAACTAAATATGGAGATATTGTAGGAACTAAATATGGAGATATTTTAGGAACTAAATATGGAATATTTTAGGAACTAAAAGATTGAAGACCTTGTTTGTAGCAGAAAGTTTCTGCTGATGTTGTAACAGCAAAGGAGAAGTTTGCTGCGATTTCTGAAGGCCCAAATCCAGTTGGGTGATTAGGTTATAAATAGCTTATTGTAACCTAGTTGTTGTAAGCCTCATAGAATGAAAATTTAGAGGTGTGTGTGAGGTAAACCTCCCAACCTGTGGGATGGTTACCATGTGTTTCTCAGTGTTCAAAGCTGAGAGTATTTATAACTCAAAGCCTGTAGGCAAGAGTGATTATGTTCTTGAACGAAGCTGTGAAGCAAGTTCAAGTTGTTTAGCATTACATTGTAATTATAGTGATAGGAATGGAAACTGGAGGTTTCTATCTAGGAGTTCCTAGGTATAGATTGCATTGGGTAGGGATTAAGTGAAGAGTTGTAAACGGGGGAGTTTAACTCTGAATTAATACTGCTGATAGTGGATATTCTTCCTGGCTTGGTATGCCCCCAGACGTAGGTGATGTTGCACCGAACTGGGTTAACAATTACCTGTGTTTTTACCTTCTGTACGTTATAATTCTGTCTGTTATAAAATAAGGTAAACCTGTAATGCTGTAACAGGTGATGTTCAAATCAATGTTGAGACATCATGCTGATAACTATGCAGGCTCAATAGAAGTAAGTGCTATGTTTGATCTCTGCTGTGTCTTTGTACCAGATGGACAGAACTTGGTGTTCTTCCATTCTATGGTGATATAGTAGTAGATGTCGTGACATCTGTGAATGTGTGCATATCAGTACCAGGTTTTAATTTGTATAACTGTCTTGCTGTATTAGTGACAATGTTAGACCAAATGTCATTACTTGGAGTAGAACATCTAAACTCTGACTACACCAGAATTTCAGTAACTATCTCTTTCATTTGTGTGGGCCATAGTTTTTCTCGTTCTGGATCTCTCTACACTGTTAAGTGTTTGATTAGAAAATCAATAACAGAGCCGAAGCTCTGATACCAATTGAAGGTGAGAAAAACAAGAAAGGGGGGGGGGTTGAATTGTTTTGGAAAATAAGCGCTTTTTCAGAATCAGAACACACAAGATTTTATACTGGGTCGCTTATAACACAAAGCTACTCCAGTCCACCCGGCCAAGGTGATTTCGCCTTTAAAAAGGACTTAATCCACTAATCTTGAAAGATTATTACAACCAACGTCTAAGAGAAAGATCTCTTAGTCCTCCCAAGTATACAGACTGCGCAGAGTCACTTGAGGAATAAAAATCAATTTAGGTAAAAACAGAATTTGTAATCTAGAGTGCTTCTAGGATAAGGCAAATATTACAGCAATTTGAGTAAGTAAGAAGTTTCACGTTATGAGCAAAAGCTCTTGAAAGATTAAGAGAGAGAGTAGAGTATTTCTGTGCGTTCAGGTGTATCTCTCAAGAAGTTCGCCGTCCTTTGTATAGAGGTGAAAGGACCGTTGTAGTGATGGCAGATATTTTTTTTTATGAGAGTTTAATGCCATAACTTCTGTTGTTTCTTGCCATAGAAAGTTTGTCTCCCTGAATAACTTCTTTCCAAATATAATTTCTTTCTATTTGAAGTTGTGGTTGCAGTTACTCTTTCTAGATAAGGAAATTCTTCGTCAGAGTCTGAATTACTCTATTAATCTGAGATCTGAGAAATGACATTAGAGCTTCTGATAGTCCTGGTCTTTTAGATCATCAGTGTTGACTTCAGAGGAAGTTGAGAGCTTCTGGTATTCTGATATGCCGTTGCTCAGAGTCAGAACTTCTGGAGCGCGCTTCTTCTTCAGATGCTCCTGATATTCTGATATGTTGTTTTGCTCAGAGTCAGAGCTTCTAGGGCGCGTTTCCATTTCAGATGCTTCTGATCTTCTCGTTCTTTGTATCTGATTTTATTCTGTATCTGATAAAGCGATCAGATTCCTTTGTTCTTGTTCAGAGTCCTGCACACTTAGAAACTTTTCGTTAGAGTGCCATTTTTGGTTTCATCCTTTGTTATCATCAAAATCCTGGAATCTATTGTAGAACTATTTTTGTTCTTACACAGTTCAGATTCTGATGGGGTATTATCGTTGCATACATCTGGTGTGCATATGATGATATTCTTGAAAGGATCGTTTATCCTATGTTTCTCTTGACCTTACCCTGGCCTAGATGACACCCGTGAGTGGGGCGGGAATGAATCATTTACAGGTACTGTTGGTGACTTGATCTGTTGGTGATTGTTGGTGACCGTGTCCTGTTGGTGACTTCTGTTTGGTTCTTGTTGGTGACCTGGTTCAGAAGTACGGGTTCCAGATGACTTTGATCTGTGGGTTCCGGTTCCGAATTCATGCCGAAGCTCTGATCCTGTGCCTTGTGATACACAGCCAACCAGTCATGGTCTCATCATTTGCATCATAACATGTTTATTTTCAAACAAAATAATGCAAAAAAAGAAAATAAGAGAAAAAAGCTAACCTGCACATGCATATCATTTCTCAGGTTCATTCGGGAGTCTGTTCACATTGAGAGATGGCAGCCATTCCAGAGTTGAAGAGGAAGATTTGCACCTACAGCTTTTACCGTGAGCCGTTGACATCTTTGGAAGAATTGAGTAATCTTGTGACCGACTGTAATCAGAAGGTGTTTGATGATCAGTATGGGGATATTCTGACGTTGTTGAAGATGGTGGTAGATCCAGTACCTCTGCAGACTCTCTTGCAGTTTTATGATCCAGAGCTCCGTTGTTTCACCTTTCAGGACTACCAGTTGGCTCCTACTCTTGAAGAGTATTCCATCCTTATGAATGTCCGAGTCAAGTACCAAGTACCCTTCCTGGATGTGCCAAAGGAGGTGGATTTCAGAGTTGTTGCTAAGGCTCTTTATTTGAGTATCAAGGAAGTGAGTGACAATTGGAAACCAAGTGGTGATGTTGTGGGTTTGCCTTTGAAGTACCTGGTGAGGATGGCTAAGGAAGAAGCAAAGAAAGGAACTTGGGAAGCTTTCAACGCTCAGTTGGCCATCATGATTTATGGAGTTGTTCTGTTCCCTAGTATGCCTAACTTTGTGGACCTTGCAACAATCATTATTTTCATTGGAGGAAACCCGGTTCCTACCTTGTTAGCTGACACTTATTATGCTATACACAGCAGGCATGGTAAGGGTGGAGCTATCAGGTGTTGTCTCCCGTTGCTACTCAAGTGGTTCTTGTCTTTTCTACCAACCAGTGGACCTTTTGTGGATACTCAGAATACTCATAAATGGACTCAGAGGATTGTGTCACTCACCTCTTATGATATCAAGTGGCAAGCTTACAAGATGAATGTGCGCAATGTCATTATGAGTTGTGGAAGGTTTCGTAATGTTCCACTCATAGGAACTAAGGGTTGCAACAACTACAACCCGGTTCTTTCTCTCCGTCAGTTGGGCTTTGTCATGAATGAAAGGCCACTAGATGCTGAGATAGCCGAAAGTGTGTACTTTGAGAAGCGGAGTGATCCAGCAAGATTGGAGCTAGTGGGAAAAGCTTGGGAGACTATTGGTGTCAAGGATGGATCTGTATTGGGGAAGAAGTTTGCTATTGCTATGCCTGCCTACATTGAATGGGTCAAGGAAAGAGTTGGAACTTTGTTGTTACCCTATGATAGGATGGAACCATTGCAAGAGCAACCGCCTTTGATACATTCTGAGAATGTGCTTGCTGAGTATTACAAACGAGCCTTAATGGAGAATCGCCAGTTGAAAGAAAAGGAACAAGAAATCCAGATGGAGCTTTACAAAGCCAAAGCTGATAAGTTGAATTTGGCTCACAAACTCAAAGGAGTGCAAGGTGAAAGTGCTAGTAAGTTGAGAAACAAGAAGAGGTCTTATGAGGAGATAGAAGCAATGTTGAATGAAGAACACCATGAGCGCTTGAGGTTGCAAAAAGAGGAAGCCAATTACCAAAAGAAGATACGAGACTTGGAAAGGCAGCTTAAGGACAAAGATGCTCAGTTGAAGAAGGAAGTAGACCTAAGGCATGCTACAGAGAACCAGCTCAGAGAAGAAGTTGTGGAACTCAAAGTGCAACTGAAGGAGAAGCTTAATCCTTTACCTGAATGTTCAGAGTGTGACCGGTTGATTGATTAGTTCCAGTACCTGAAGACTCTCATTCTAGGAGGACGACGTTCTTACTTTGTCTTGTTGTTTATTTTGAGAATTACCTCCAGGATTGTTGGATGGGATTCCTTATTCTACTCTGATGATGTGAATCTTTGCTTGAACCATGTTTGTATGATTCTTATTGCTCATGATTATAGATGAGATTGTTGATGTTTCCCTTGTGCTCATCATCCTGTGTAGGTTGCTTCTTTGATGTTTATGTTGCAGGTTGCCATTTTTCAGAAGATGGACGAGACTCTTGAATGCCTGAGAAATGAACATGGCATATGCATCATACGCATCATACACATCATACACATATCATTCTTGCATTACAGGTGTTCTTGAAGAGGTTTCTCATTCTGGTTCCTGTTTTAGGCAGGATTGCTGATCGTCGTCCGCACCGCTACGCGACAAGACTGAATCAACAGAGAAGCATGGATCAAGTTCAAGCGGAATTGGCAGAGATGAGGGCTAACATGGCCCAATTCATGAATATGATGCAAGGGGTTGTACAAGGGCAAAAGGAGCTGCGAGCCATGGTCTAGAGACAGGAAGTTGTGATTCCACCTGTCAACCGTAATTCGCTGGAGGGAGTCCCTGTTAATGACAATGTTGCTGCTACCATTCCCGTCAATAACTATGATGTGGGTGATGAATTGAGGGGTATTAGAATCAACGGACAACCTATCGCTCCAGAGACTGTTAATGTTCGAGCGGCCCGTGCTCCGGCTCGCCATCCTGCTCCGTTGGTTGATAGACAAGAGGATATGTTCACTCTCCTTAGTGATGATGATGAGGTGGGAAGGACTGAAGAGAGGGATAGAAAAGTTGATGCCCTTGCTGAGAAAATCCGTGCCATGGAATGTCAGAATTCTTTGGGATTTGATGTAACCAATATGGGCTTGGTTGATGGGCTGAGAATCCCTTACAAATTCAAGGCGCCGTCCTTTGACAAATACAATGGTACTTCTTGTCCTCGCACTCATGTGCAGGCTTATTACAGAAAGATCTCCGCATACACTGATGATGAGAAGATGTGGATATACTTTTTCCAAGACAGCTTGTCTGGAGCGTCTTTGGATTGGTACATGGATTTGAAGAAAGAGTCTGTTAGAAGCTGGAAAGATTTGGGTGAAGCCTTCTTGAGGCAGTATAAGCATAATATGGATATGGCTCCGAGCAGAACTCAGCTGCAGAGTTTGTTTCAGAAGTCTGGTGAAAGCTTCAAAGAGTACGCCCAAAGGTGGCGCGAATTAGCTGCAAGGGTGCAACCTCCGATGCTGGAGAGAGAGCTGACTGACTTGTTCATCGGGACCCTGCAGGGTGTGTTTATGGACCGTATGGGAAGTTGCCCGTTTGGTAGCTTTTCTGATGTTGTTATCTGCGGAGAAAGGACTGAGAGTCTTATCAAAGCAGGGAAGATTCAAGACCCGGGTTCTTCATCTTCGAGTTCTAAGAAACCATTTTCAGATGCACCCAGAAGGAGGGAGGGTGAGACTAATGTTGTGCACCATCGGAGGAATGTAAACAGAGGACAATATTGTCAGGTTGCTGCTGTGACCATCCCAACAACTCAACTTCAGCAACAACAAAGAGGACCACCACCACAACAACAGCAGCAACGCCCATTTCAGCCAAGACAGAGAATGCCGGATCGTCGTTTCGACCCGTTGTTGATGACATATGCTGAGTTGCTTCCGGAATTGCTCAGGTTGGGGTTTGTTGAACTTCGCACCATGGCTCCGTTAACGATGATACCTGCTGGGTATGACGCCAACGTCCGTTGCGATTTTCATTCCGATGCACCGGGGCATCACATTGAGAATTGTCGGGCTTTCCATCATAAGGTCCAGGATTTGATTGATGCCAAGACAATCAACTTTGCTCCTGTTCCGAATGTTATGAATAATCCTATGCCTCAGCATGGTGGGCCTAGGGTGAACAATGTGGAAGCTGTAGATTTGGTGGTCGATGTTGATGATGTTCAAACTTCGCTGCTTGTGGTGAAAGAGCGTCTGTTGAAAGGGGGAGTGTTCCCGGGCTGTGATGGAGGCTGTTCAGATTGTGATGATCAAGAGAATGGTTGTGAGAAGTTGAGAAGAGGTATCCAGGGTTTGATGGATGATGGTTGCCTACAGTTTGGTCGTGTTGTGAAAGATCGTGGGGTGGTATCAACTGTCACTATTTACTTTAAACCGTCCGAGGGTCCTGGACATGCTCCAAGAACTGTTAATGCACCCGTAACTATTGGTACTCCGGTGACCATATCCGCACCAGTAACTGTTGGTACTCCTACCACCATTGCTGCTTCTGGTGGAAGACCTATTGAGAATAGTAGAGCAGTTCCTTGGAAGTATGATAATGCTTTTCGCAGTAACAGAAGACCAGAAAATCAGGCCAGACCAGTGAATCAGGCTCCAGTGACAATTGGTGTGCCAAACAAGACTCCTGTAACTGTTGGTCCGGCTGTGGACAATGTGGGAGGACCTGGAGGGTTTACTAGAAGTGGTCGTCTGTTTGCACCACAGACTCTGAGGGATAGCAGTGCTGAGGCTCTTGCGAAAGCAAAAGGGAAGCAAGCTGTGGTTGAGGAAGAACCAATGCAGAAGGAAGTGCCTGAGGGTTCTTTTGAGAAAGATGTAGAGGAGTTCATGAAAATCATCAAGAAAAGTGATTATAAGATTGTGGATCAACTGAACCAGACACCGTCGAAAATCTCCATTCTTTCTCTGTTGTTGTGTTCTGAGGCACACCGTAACGCCTTGCTGAAAATGTTGAATATGGCGTATGTGCCTCAAGAGATTTAAGGCAACCAGCTCGAGGGTGTTATTGCAAATGTAAGTACGAGACATGGTTTGAGGTTCACAGATCTGGATCTGACACCTGAGGGTCGCAATCATAACAGAGCCCTACATATCACCATGGAGTGCAAAGGCACAGTGTTGTCGCATATGTTGGTTGATACTGGCTCTTCTTTGAACGTGTTGCCCAAGAAGGCTCTGATTAAGCTTGATGTTGAAGGGGTTGTCCTCACCCCAAGTGATCTTGTGGTCCGTGCTTTCGATGGATCCAAGCGATCTGTGTTCGGTGAAGTCACGTTGCCCGTAAAGATCGGCCCAGAAGTGTTTGATATTATCTTCTATGTGATGGATATTCAACCAGCATATAGTTGTCTATTGGGGCGTCCATGGATACATGGGGCTGGGGCAGTTTCGTCAACTCTCCATCAAAAGCTGAAGTACGTATGCAATGGTCAGGTTGTGACTGTGTGTGGCGAGGAGGACATTCTTGTGAGTCATCTATCCTCTTTCAAGTATGTGGAGATGGATGGCGAGATTCATGAAACTCTGTACCAAGCTTTCGAGACCATTGAGATTGAGAAGGTGGCTTTTGTTGAACAGAAGAAGCCAGGTGCCTCAATTGCGTCCTACGAGCAAGCTTTGGAGGTTGTCAATTCTAGTAACGCAGAAGGCTGGGGCAAGATGATTGATATGCCCGTGAAGGAAGACAAATTTGGTATTGGTTATCAGCCTCTTCAGTCAGAGCAGGGTGTTCAGAAAGGGCCGAGTACCTTCACCAGCGTTGGGTTGATGAATCATGGTGACGTCTTTGCAGCAGGCAGTGAAGACGGAGACAGCGATTGTGATTGGGACAACTGGGTGCACCCGTGTGCTCCAGGGGAGATGGTCAACAATTGGACAGCCGAAGAAATAGTCCAAGTTACTCTTCAGACAGAGTAATTTTCTTTTGTTTTTTATTCTGCACAAAAACCCTACGCTCTGCCCGGGGCGTAGTGGTTCATTGTAGGGCCACATCATGTTTAAACTTTCAATGATTATCATTAATAAAGGACGTTTTGCAAACAAATTTGTGCTCACTGTCTTTCTGTTTTTATTTTCATTTTCAAAACAATAAAAATGGCAATGTTTTTTGTTTTTTGTGACTTTCTTGAACTCTTTTCTAAAATAAAGCATTAAACATCGTTCATGCAAAATCGATCTCGCGGACTCCATTAAAAACAGTTCTGTTATGGCTTAGTATGATTTCGATAATCCCATTTACCAAGCTGAAGAGGAGAGTGAGGAAGATTGTGAACTCCCCAAAGAATTGGCCAGATTATTGAAACAGGAGGAACGGGTCATCCAACCTCATCAGGAAGAGTTGGAAATCGTTAACCTTGGTACTGAGGACGCCAGGAAAGAGATCAAGATCGGGGTTGCTTTAAAGGAAAATGTCAAGAGAGGGCTGATTGAAATGCTGAGAGAATATGTGGAGATATTCGCATGGTCATATCAAGATATGCCTGGGTTGGATACAGATATTGTGGTGCACAGGCTACCTCTCAAAGAAGATTGTCCCTCGGTAAAGCAGAAGCTTCGCAGAACTAGTCCTGATATGGCTGTCAAAATCAAAGAAGAGGTTCAGAAGCAGTTGGATGCGGGTTTTCTGGCAGTTACCAATTATCCCCCGTGGGTGGCCAACATTGTACCCGTGCCGAAGAAGGATGGTAAAGTCAGGATGTGTGTCGATTACCGAGATTTAAACAGAGCCAGTCTGAAAGATGATTTCCTATTACATCACATTGATGTATTGGTTGATAACACTACTTAATCCTCAGTTTTCTCTTTCATGGATGGATTTTCTGGCTATAATCAGATCAAGATGGCACCAGAAGACATGGAAAAGACGACATTCATTACACCTTGGGGCACGTTCTATTACAAGGTGATGCCATTTGGGCTGAAGAATGCCGGTGCTACCTATCAGAGGGCTATGACGACTCTCTTTCATGACATGATGCACAAAGAAATTGAAGTGTACGTGGATGATATGATTGCGAAGTCTCAAACAGAAGAGGAGCACCTGGTAAACCTGCAGAAGTTGTTTGAAAGGCTGAGAAAATTTAAACTGAGGCTGAATCCAAACAAGTGTACGCTTGGAGTGAGATCTGGAAAGCTGTTAGGTTTCATTGTCAGTGAGAAAGGGATTGAGGTTGATCCAGCGAAAGTAAAAGCTATTCAAGAAATGCCTGAACCAAGAACGGAAAAGCAGGTTCGTGGGTTTTTAGGGAGATTGAACTACATTGCATGGTTCGTATCTCACCTAACTGCCACGTGTGAACCGATATTCAAATTGCTAAGAAAAGATCAAGCAATCAGGTGGAATGATGACTGTCAGAAAGCTTTTGATAAGATAAAAGAATATTTGCAGAAACCTCCAATCCTTATACCTCCAGTTCCTGGGAGGCCTCTGATAATGTACCTTTCAGTGGCTGAGAACTCGATGGGGTGTGTATTGGGACAGCATGACGAGTCTGGTCGAAAAGAGCATGCAATATACTACCTTAGAAAAAAGTTTACCGACTGTGAAACAAGATATTCACTGCTCGAGAGAACTTGCTGTGCTTTGGCATAGGCTGCTCGCCGACTGAGACAGTATATGTTGAACCATACTACCTTGTTGATTTCTAAGATGGATCCAGTGAAGTATATCTTTGAAAAGCCGGCTCTTACCAGACGAGTGGCTCATTGGCAGATGATTTTAACTGAGTATGATATCCAGTACACGTCACAAAAGGCCATCAAGGGTAGTATTCTGTCTGACTACCTTGCCGAGCAACAGATTGATGATTATCAGCCAATGATGTTTGAATTCCCTGATGAAGACATCATGTATCTAAAGATGAAAGATTGTGAAGAGCCTCTTGTCGAGGAAGGACCGGATCCTGATGACAAGTGGACACTGATGTTTGATGGGGCAGTCAATGTGAATGGAAACGGTGTTGGGGCAGTGCTCATCAATCCTAAAGGTGCACACTTACCTTTTTCTGCCAGGCTGACTTTTGAAGTGACCAACAACGAAGCTGAGTACGAGGCTTGTATCATGGGGATTGAAGAAGCCATCGATCTGAGGATCAAAACTCTGGACATCTATGGAGATTCCGCTCTGGTGATTAACCAAGTCAATGGAGACTGGAATACTCACCAGCCGCATTTGATTCCTTATAGAGATTACACCAGAAGGATCCTGACTTTCTTCAAGACAGTGAAGTTGTATCATGTCCCCCGGGATGAAAATCAGATGGCCGATGCCTTGGCCACTTGGTCCTCCATGATTAAGGTTCATTGGCATAATCATGTGCCCCACATTGTTGTGAATCGACTCGAGAGGCATGCATATGTGTTTGCAGCCGAGTCTGTTGTTGTTGAGAAGTCGTGGTACTATGATATTAAGAATTTCCTCAAAAGCCAGGAGTATCCTGAAGGAGCGTCAAAGAATGACAAGAAGACCCTGAGAAGGCTAGTTGGAAGCTTTTATTTGAATCAGGATGATGTGTTGTACAAGAGGAACTTTGACATGGTTCTGCTCAGATGCGTGGATAAACACGAAGCAGACATGTTAATGCAGGAAGTACACGAGGGATCTTTCGGTACCCATGCTGGTGGTCATGCAATGGCCAAAAAGTTGTTAAGAGCCGGTTATTACTGGATAACCATGGAATCCGATTGCTTCAAATACGCTCGGAAGTGCCACAAATGTCAGATCTATGCAGATAAAGTGCATGTACCACCAAGCCCTCTGAATGTCATGAATTCTCCTTGGCCATTCGCGATGTGGGGCATCGATATGATTGGGAAGATCGAACCTACTGCTTCTAATGGACATCGCTTCATCCTGGTTGTGATTGATTACTTCACCAAGTGGGTGGAAGCAGCTTCCTATGCCAATGTCACCAAGCAAGTGGTTGCCCGTTTCCTTAAGAAGGAGATTATCTGTAGTTATGGGGTTCCTGAGATAATCATCACTGATAATGGTTCGAACCTCAATAACAAGATGATGAAAGAACTTTGCAAAGATTTTAAGATCGAACATCACAATTCTTCTCCTTACAGACCAAAGATGAATGGTGCTGTAGAGGCGGCAAACAAGAACATCAAGAAGATTGTGCAGAAGATGGTCGTGACGTACAAGGATTGGCATGAGATGTTGCCTTTCGCTTTGCATGGGTACCGTACCTCAGTACGTACGTCGACCGGGGCAACCCCTTACTCCCTTGTGTATGGTATGGAAGCAGTCCTACATGTTGAAGTGGAGATTCCTTCTCTGAGAGTCTTGCTGGATGTCAAGCTAGACGAAGCTGAATGGATTCGGACAAGGTTCAATGAGTTGAGCCTTATAGAGGAAAAGTGATTGGCAGCCGTGTGCCATGGGCAGCTGTATCAAAGAAGGATGAAGAAGGCCTTTGATCAGAAAGTGCGTCCTCGAAGCTATCAGACAGGTGATTTGGTTTTGAAGAGGATCCTTCCTCCCGGTACAGATAACAGGGGCAAGTGGACTCCGAATTATGAAGGTCCATATGTTGTTAAAAAGGTTTTCTCTGGTGGAGCCTTGATGCTGACAACTATGGATGGTGAAGATTTCCCGTCCCCTGTGAACTCAGACGTAGTCAAAAAATACTTCGCATAAATTGACCCGTTGGACTAAAAGAATAAAAGAGTCCAGGCAAAAAAGGGCATCCTGGCGAACCAAAAGAAAAAAAAGAAAAAGGTTCGGGCAAAAGTTAGGGATAAAGATGGAAAATATGTACACCCGGTAAGTCGAAAACCTGCAAAGGCGGCTTAGGCAAAAATGGGTATCCCGGTGGATTGTAAACCTGAAAGGGCGATCCAGGCAAAAGAGGGATTAAAGCGAAGACTACAGTCTGAGTTATCTGTACTTCATCGCGCTTCAACGTCTACCATCTTGAAGGATATGACCGGTCCAATCATTCTTCTAAAAAAGCAGGGAATTTGGGGGAAATTGAGGATATACGAGTCATAACAGAATTGGAAAATAGTGGATGCCGTGTTCACATTGCCAATAGGATAGTTTATTTCTTTTTTTTGGCGCAATTACCTCATCCTAGGAATTGCTTCCTGATGTACTTTGCCTTCATAGACCATTTTCAATCAATAAAAGTCGTTATTCAATTAAATTGCTCTCTTGTTTTTATTTTACTGTTTTGTTTGCAAAAACGTCCGAATTTTTGATAAACATTGCATTTAAAAAACATGAAGGCTAGACAATAATGTGCAGAAAGATAAAGCATTTGAAAATCATTTTGAATGTTGAGTACACTTGGGGGTATTTTGTCCATACAATCCCCCGGGGCATGTATGTCTTGCTGTTTTGCAGGTTACTATCTTTGATTGCTGGCTAAAGTAGATAAGCCACGGTTTGGTCAAAGGTGTTCCAACACTGTCCAGTAGTGTGAGAAGTTGGGTTGTCCAAGTCAAGTTCAGAACTTGTCTCCACAGCGAGTTCAAGATCAGTGTTGCCTCGGCAGTCAGGCCTGAAGTTGATTGCAATCCCCAGCAGGGTGGAGGATATTTTTTTTCCTGTCAGGTTTGAAAGCTACCCTTTCCCCAGTAAGTCTGAGGATTGTTAGTTCCCCAGCGAGCCTGAAGATTGTTATTTCCCCAGCGGATGGGTCTGTGGGTAGTTTGTTCCTCAGCAGCCAGGTCTGGAGTGCTGTAATCCCCAGCAGGGTTGAGTTTGCCGTTCCCCCAGCCAGGTCTGGAGTTCGCTGTAATCCCTAGCAGGGTTGAAAATGTTTTTCCCTAGCAAGTCTGAAGTTGGCAGTTTCCCCAGCAGAGGTTTGCATTGGTTGTTTCCCCCAGTGGAGTCCCCAAGTGGATTGGGTTCAGTGGAGGCCGTCCCCAGTGAGGAATATCCTTTCCCTAGCAGCAGTGCTATCCCCCAGCATGGTTGGAAGGTTGGTGTTTTCCCAACAGGTGACTCCCCAGTTGAGTTGGTTTCTCTGTCGTTCCCAGAGTGACAGATCAGCAAGTAGTCGCAGCAGGATTGTTGTGTCTCCCCATAGAGTTGGAGGATCGAATCAGAATTGTGCGCTCAGCGGAGCGATCATTTGCTTCCCCCAGCAGGAGTTTTCCTCTATTTGCATCTTGCATATAGTAATCATTGCATCCTCAAACCGCGTAGCATTTCCATTCAATATGGAGCATTACGCGATAGAACAACTCAAACATATGCATACATGTGTTAAACCAGGTTGGATTATATCCCCAGCAGAGGCGGATCATTTTTCAACATCTGTACGGCACATTTGCTGCAAGTGCTCCTGACAGCAGTCGGGATTAGTAATCCCCAGAGAGATTTATTTCCTCACCCGTTCATGAAAGGAAAATTTGATTCTCCCCAGTGTGGTCCCCGGCAGGTGTCTGCCTTGTTGTGACACATGTGGATGTCGTCCTGGCGATACCGGTAAGTGTCGTGTCAACCCCCATAAGGTCTGTTTTTTTGGTGTCCATAAACATCATCGTTCGATATCGGTAAACATCGAGTCGTTTGTTAACCATCGGTAAATGGTTTTGTTGTTTCAAATCCCCAGCAGATTTATTATCTGTGGATATCAGTCATCGGTAAATGTCTGGTTGTGATTCTTCTTTTTCCCAGTCATCGGTAAATGTCTGGTTGTGATTCTTCTTTTTCCCAGTCATCGGTAAATGTCTGGTCATGTGTCCTTTTTCCCAGTCATCGGTAAATGTCTGGTCGTGCTTTTTTGATGTCGGTAAACATCATCTTTCGATGTCGGTAAACGTCGAGTCCCTTCCCAGTCATTGGTAAATGTTTGGTCGTCCTTTTTTGATGTCGGTAAAACATCATCTTTCGATGTCGGTAAACATCGAGTTTCTCCCCAGTCATCGGTAAATGTCTTGTCGTCCTTTTTTGATGTCGGTAAACATCATCTTTCGATGTCGGTAAACGTCGAGTTCTTTCCCAGTCATTGGTAAATGTCTGGTTGTGTACCTTTTTTCCCAGTCATCGGTAAATGTCTGGTTGTGTATCTTTTTTTCCAGTCATCGGTAAATGTCTGGTCATGTGTCTTTTTTTCCAGTCATCGGTAAATGTCTGGTCATGTATCTTTTCAAAATCCCCAGTAGAGTCGTCGATAAACGTTTTGTCTGGTTCCAGTTGTAAATATCTTCTTCTTCCCCAGTCGAAGCCGCCATCGGTAAATGGCCCCACTTTCCTTGATATCAGTGTATATCAAGTCGACTGTTTTGAAGCCGCCATTGGTAAATGGCCCCGCTTTCCTTGATATCAGTGTATATCAAGTCGACTGTTTTGAAGCCGCCATCGGTAAATGGCCCCGCTTTCCTTGATATCAGTGTATATCAAGTCGACTGTTTTGAAGCAGCCATCGGTAAATGGCCCCGCTTTCCTTGATATCAGTGTATATCAAGTCGACTATTTTGAAGCAGCCATCGGTAAATGGCCCCGCTTTCCTTGATATCAGTGTATATCAAGTCGACTATTTTGAAGCCGCCATCGGTAAATGGCCCCGCTTTCCTTGATATCAGTGTATATCAAGTCGACTGTTTTGAAGCCGCCATCGGTAAATGGCCCCGCTTTCCTTGATATCAGTGTATATCAAGTCAACTGTTTTGAAGCCGCCATCGGTAAATGGCCCCGCTTTCCTTGATATCAGTGTATATCAAGTCGACTGTTTCTTTGGTTATCCCCCGCAGAGTGCAAATTCCAGGTTCTTTTGGTATTCAATCCCTGTTTACCTTGAAGGTCTGATAGCCATTGCTCTCATCCGTTCAGGTTCTCAATTCATTGAATAGGGGCAGCTTAGCACCTCAAATTTGCACCCCCATTCATACATTCATTTTCATTTTTTAGGTCATTAACATTACATATAGCATTGCATCATATCAACAAGAACTGGCATTAAGAGAATTCATCTGTGCAAAGAGGCAAGGTTTTCCTTGATTTAAAGGCCACATGAGTATTCTAAAGAGCTTACATGAGCCAAGGTTCATTTTGAAGCAACTTGACCAAGTGTTAGAGGCTCAAAGTCATCAGTGCATTGCCAGGTCATCTAGGGTCCATAAAAGTCAACTATACAGTCAACTGAGGGCTAGGAGGTGGAGAAGTGGTTTGAGACACTTCATTCATGTCCAAAAGAGGTTTACTCATCATGTCAAACATCTACATTGAAGGTTTTGAAGCCAGATCAAAAGTTTCCAAAAATGGAAAGTGACCTGTAATTTCAAGTTTCCAAAAATGGCAAGTTTTTGGACCATATTCAACTTGACTTTCCAACATCAAAGAAGCTTCAAATGAAATTTTGGTCAACATGAAAGTTGAAGATCTTTCTCTCCCATTTCGAAAAAGTCCAAGCTCATGAGCATCTGATGAATGGTTGAGGAGTTATGAGCAAATGATCATCAAGTGTGCATGAAACTTCAAAGTGCCATAACTTTTGATCCAAAGTTCCAAATTGAGTCCCTCTTTTTGCATTATGCTCCTTATGACTCATATTTTCCAAATACATCATTGCATTGCATGAAATTATCTCATATAATCATTTGTTCATGCATGTCCATTTTGGAGGGAAAATACCAAATTCAAATTTGGTGCATCATATGAACAAAATTCCAATTCCAACATGTGCATGAGATGATTTTAAGTGATTTTGAGCATGCACATGGTACTGTTCACATTCATTCACCATGCATAGGGTGCATTTTACCATTTGTGCACTACACCTTATATCTTGCTAATTTCCATTAACCTTGGCCTAATTACCATTAGCAAAGTGATTAACATGTCATATAAAGCCTTAATCATAACAAAAAATTTCAGAAACACATTCTAGATCTAGATCACATTTTTCCCTCCAATTTTTCTCTCAATCCAAATTCAAAAATTCTTCATATAACACATGATTTTTATTGCATAATCTTGTTCCTGGATCATCATATAGTAGGAATTGAGTGCTGGATTGAAGAATTTCATCAAGAATCAAGCAAGTTGAACTCATGAAGATGAACATGGAACTTGAAGATTAAGCAAGATCCAAGCCAATTCAAGAGCCAATTCGTGTGTAAAGCTTCATATCAAGGTTGGAGGAGAAGATTTGGAGCTGGAGAAGCCTTGAATCCACAGAATCAACTCACTGTTCTTCAAGAGGTTGAAAATTCGATCATATTAATTCTTGTTTTTATTACCATAATTGTGTAGATCTTGGAACACTGATCATTCTGATATAAAATTCATTGAAAATGGTGGAATATTGAGTGAGATATGAATGTTTAAAGTTTGATGCATGATAATATTTTCATTCGATTCTCTCTATCCATGGACTTTTAGCTGAAAATAATCGTTGATTTGTGTTGTGCGTGGAACAAGCTTTCCAGTGATGTATGCTATGCGGTTTTCTGGAAAAAAATTTTGTCGTGTGCACTGTAGCGCCACCGTCTCCACGAAGAAGACGGTGGAAACCACCGCTGATGAATAGTGCAACCACCGTCTGCACTTGAACATCAGGGTTTCTGCAAATGGCTTCATGAACGTACCAGGCCTCGGTTCGAATCCAGGCGAAACACATTTTAATTCTTCTCTATTTTACTGAAACGCAGCGTTCAGGTCCTAGTGCATGCGATGTTCCAAACGCCGGTTCGATACCTGGCTTTGGATAGTTTCATAATTCCAATTAATTTGAGGAGCGCCTGTAACCTTGAGGACCAGGGTTCAATGCTCACCTGAAGCGTTTCCAGTTTTATTTTCTTTTCATTTTTCATTTCATTTTCACATGGATTGCACATTATTTCATTTAATTTTCATGCAAATTCAAAAAATCATAAAAAATTGAAAATGAATCCAATTAAATCCAAATTTTTTTCTACATGTTCGTGTGAATGTCTACTATTTGTTTATGTTAACTTCCTGATTTTATCATTGTTGGAATTTTGATTGAGATTGGTTATTTGAACATGATGTATATGTGACATGTTGTGCCAATTCTTTTGTGAAATGCTCATACATTGTCCAATTGCTTTGAAATTTGGTATGATGATTCCTAACATTTTGCATGACTTTTGAGGCTTGGTTGTGCATTTTTAGCATATTCCATTTCTGTTCTAGGCACATGGATGCTTGGTGTGACAATGTGTGTCACATAATTTGATGTCATACTTGATTATTTTCATATACATGTCAATTGAGCTTTTCTAATTCTAATTTTTGGAATGATGATTGTGTTTAACATGTGGTGTGCACATAAAAATTTTCATGATCATTGGATTCATTTCTGTTTTAATGTGGAATTTCTATGTTTGATATCCAAATGTGATCATATTGTGTGGCTTTGTCCCATCTTGTTCATTACATGGCCTTGCCTTATGACCTGACTTTGGTCCTTTTTAGGACATGTTCATGCTTGAATAAATGTGCTTCATGTTGAATATTGGTTGCTGTTTTGACTTTTTGCTTTGCCTTTGACCCTAGTCTTGGTACTAGTGGTTGTACTCATCTTTTGAGCTTTGTATTTCAGGTTCAAGCTTAGCTCTAGTGGTTGATGCAATCTTATGACTTGAGATGCAAATTTTCTTTGTCCACTAACCTTGGTTATGTTGTAGGACCCTTGGTGATGAACTCACTTGAGTTGTTGATTTGCCTTGTGTGCATATTGGTTGTAACATTGTTGATTGACTGTTTGGTTTGTCTGAATGTGAATATTGACTTGTTTGACTTTCTTACAGGTACTTTAGTAGCTTTAGCTCATTTCTTGAGTTGTGCTTTGCTTGTGGTTGGCATACCACCTAGGTAATCATCCCCTAACTCCATGTAGTCTGGAAGCCCTGTCGTTTCTTTTGGCAGGCATTTGGCTGAAGTCCTCCTTAAGAGGCAATGACTGTGTTTGTTTACTCATTGTGCCATGTTACTTAAGTCCTCCTAAGTGAAGAGGCAATTGGCAGATAGAAGGGACTAGCAGTCAGTCCCCTGCTAATCGTTTGAGTCGTTCATTATGCTCGCACTATGTGCTGAGGCTCTTGAACCTAACCCCAAGATCCTTTGTATATAGAGTCAGTCAAGTGGAGTAGGGTCCCTCATTCTGGATCCCCACGTTTTCATTGATTCAAGCTCACCCAGGCCCGGGTTAAGAGCTATGAGGTTTTATCCTCATTACCTTTCATCTGCTCACCCTGACGGTCAATGTCAGTAGTTAAGAGCCTCAGATACCCTTCCAGTTGGCTTGTTGGTCGAGGTTGATATGACCCCTTGACTAAAGCCCGTCTTGTTTGTCGAGGTTGATATGACCCCTTGACTAAAGCCTTACCCTTGATGTTTGAGCCCCCTTGTTGGTGTGTTTACTTCATGCTGTATGTGTTTGTGTGGTGTGATTGTATCCCCATAGGATTGCTAGACTTCGCATAGTCTATCGTTTGCATGTCAATTAAGGTAGCACGGTTCCTTCGTCTAGGACTTCCTTTCTTGCGTGAGCTTTCCTAAAACACAAACAAACTTTACCTCCTCTTAAGGACACGTTAACTCCTTCTACTTCAGGTGAGTAAGTCTCCAAAGGTCGAGCATCCGGTAGATTGCGTAGTGACGTTGTTCATCTAAAAAACACAAAACAAATAGAAGTGGTTTAGCCGAACTACGACAACTCTGATTCGCATGTCCAGATGAGATATGTAGGCACGAGATGCGATGTCTTGTCGAGTTTGACTGACAACTAACTTTAATCCTTGTCTCTCGCCCTCGTTGCGATTGAGACCTTCCTTTTATCTCGCCCTAGTTGCGATCGAGACCTTCCTTTTCTCTTGCCCTAGTTGCAATCGAGACCCTTCGTCTTTTCGTGTGTGTTTATTAGGAGTCTGATGTAAGCCCAGCGATTGGCCTTCGGTTTCCTGTTTTGTTTGGCGTGTGTTAGGAGATAGATGTAAGACCATTGATTGGCTATCTGTTTCCTGTTTCTTTTGTGGAGTTGGATGTAAGACCAGCGATTGGAAGTCTGTTTCCAGTTGTGTGTTTGCTCTGGCGTCTCAACGTCTTTGGTTTAGCGTTTTGTTTCGGCGTGCGTTAGCCGAGCTACGAGTGCTCTGATTCTTACTCTAGTTAGAGAAGATACGTATGCATAGGATGCGATGTCCTAGCGCGCACGGTTTCCCGTTCCCCGAACTACGTCGACTCTGATGTTTGTGTCTGACAAACTACGTAGGCCCAGGATGCGACATCCTGCCGAGTCCCTTTCCTCCGTCTTTCGCCTGTGTTTCATTCCAGTGTGTGTGCAGTTTTTGAGCAGTTATTCAAAAACCTTATTCTATTCTTTTGAGCGTGGATCCCGTCGAGTGCGATGGACGTGAGGGGGTGCTAATACCTTCCCCTTGCGTAACCGACTCCCGATCCTTGCAATCTCTGGTCGTAAGACCATTTCCTTTCCAGGTTTACTTCGAGCGTTTCCTTTCCCTCCTTTGGGATAAATAACGCACAGTGGCGGCTCTGTGTCTTTTCCCGCCGGTTGTTTTTCGCGTATGCGACACTGACATATTCACAAAACCTTTGGCACGAGAACTGTTCTACAAAATTCAAAGAGAATTGGGAATCTTGGATGAAAAAGACATATGATGAATGGTACACATATTTATCTGTTTAATTTTACATGTTTTTTTAATCTCATTTGTGACACTATGTTATAATAGGTGTTTATATGAAATTGTATGATCATATGATGCCTAAACATGTTATCTATGTTTTGTGATCCTTTATATGTGTTTATATTTGTTAAATTTCATGTGCCATAGTGTCGTACCTCGAAAAATGAGAATACGACCCCGCGGAGTGCAATCGCACGCTCGCGGGATGGGCTGAACAATGTCGCCACCGAACTTTATTTATTCCCAATTAGGGAAAGGGAAAATATCGATAAAACCCCTAAAACAAAGAATAAGATATGGTCATCGCAACCAATATCAGGGTTCGGGAGTCGGTTATACAAGGGGAAGGTATTAGCAGCCTTCACGCCCATTGTACTCAACGGGAACTGTTTAGTTAGTTTCGCTTTGAATGTTAGCTTATGTTAGTTTCCAATCTTCTACTTATTTGGAATATAAAAAGAGACAAGAGAAATGTTTTTGAATTTTATTAATGAGAGAGGACCTAAAAAGGTTTTTATTATTAGGGGGCAGAAGAAAGGAACTAAATCTATTTTTTTATTAATGGGCCTAACAAGATTTACAAATCCTGCTCCTATGTATCTCCAGGTGCAATAGAGAACTCAAGGATTACATAGTTTTGGATAGAAAAATGTTTCTTTGTTGGTCGATTTTAGCAAAAGATACATTGTATTAATCGACGAATAACATTGTCTTACCTAAAATAGGTGAGGAGCAGACGTTTGCATCACACGGAGTGGATTTACAAACAACATGGAAAAACGTCACTTATCTCAACTCAACAATTATGGATGAAGCATTTCTTTGCATAGACTTAAGACAAAATGTCTTTCATTTTTGAAAAGGTTTTAAAGATCGCACGGCGGTGGAAAAAAATAGTTTGATTGGTTGGAAGTCTTTTTGGGTTGGAAAGACGAGTATTTATGACTTGGAAGCTTTTACGATTTGGATCTAATACTCGGGGCTGTTAGACGATAGCATCGATCTAGAATGGGGGTTGAATAAATAAGTTTTTGAAATTTAGCTCTTTTTAAAAATGTTTTCAATGGTTGCGGAAGCACCCTAGATTATAATCGTCTAAACGGTCCATTAATGGAAAGATCAGATATGCGTGAAACCGAATGGAATAACTAGGATAGAGATAATCAACCAATATCTAAATCAATCAATTAACTACCATAATCCTTGATATAATTACCTCTAATAGTGCGCTAACACAATAAGATATCAAGTAAAAAATTAATAGATTTGTGTGAGATTAATTTTGTCGAACACTTGGTGAGCACTTCTCACCAAGTCTCAATTTCACTCAAATTGAATATGCAGAATTTTACTCAGTTGCAGCCAAAGTGATTACACCAATTTATCAAATAGCTACTATGCACAACAATCAAACGAGATTGATTTTACTATCAATTTCACACAAAACGTAATTAATGCAGAATTTAAAGAGATAAGAGAAAGAGAGAACAAGACCGAATTTGTTGAGGCAGTTCCCCTATCGTCCTCGCTTAGGGTACGTCTGCCCTCAATTCTAAATTTAGAATTGAAATGTTTTTATTAACAAGTTACAAAGTTAATACAAGAGAAAAAATGATCACCACCAATCAACCCCTAGTGTTGTTGTAGATCCTATTCACTTCTCTCTATTTGATTCGAGTTGAACCAAGTCCTTCAAGCGTTCTGAACAACCTCCGGTTGTGTAATACCCTAATTTTGACCCTAAGATCCCTCATGGCATCATATCATTGCTCATTGCATTTTTCCTCAAGGATCATATCATCTTAGCTCCTTACCCTTGGGTTGGGCTTTGTGTGAGTTGGTTGAGACCACCAAGCATGCTTGAATTGTATATTATTGCTTTTCTTATTTTGTCTAATAACCAAAAGCACAAAAATATGTCACTAACTTGTTTTGTTTTGAAGCTCAAGCAATCATATGTGCCCTTGCTCCTAGGAGGCCCTTATGCTCAATGAAATGACCAGATGAAGATGAAAGCAAGCATGACAATGGTTCACAAAGCTCTCAATCATCATATATGTTTCCCCAAGTATCTCAATTTTTCAATTTGATCAAGATAAGCCAAAGGGCTTGAGGATTGTTTCCTAAGGAAACCCTAATTCAGTTGTACATTGACTGTGCTTGCTCATGAAGCAACCTCAACCTATGTTCAAATTAAATCAAGGGAAGTTCTTTAATTAATCATTTTATGCATATATGAGCCTATATTAGTATCCTCAATCATTCATTCATCAAGAATTTGAAGTTTGGCTTTGAGAAGTTGATCAGTCAAATCATCTGACTATTTTGAAATCCACTGAGACATAACTTTTGATGTGTTTCTCAAATGAATATTCCCCCAAGAGAAACAATATTCTTAAGAACCATATGAACAACTTTTATGTTCATCCAGAATCCATTTGAAACTTTTAAGGTCATCATTCATTTCAAAACATTATAGGTCATTTTGACTGAAACCCTAATTTTAGGTCAACTTCCCAAGGACCTAACTCCTTCATTTTTTTATGATTTTGAGGTGAGACCAAGTTCATTGGAAAGTTTGAGATGTCTAATTCAAATGTTATGTTGGACAAAATTTCATAATCCTAAAATAAATACATGTGATAATACAAAACATTATAGGTCACTTTGGACCAAAGCTATTGAATCTTGAAAAGGTCCAACTTCAAGTGCCCATAACATTCTCATTAAAACACCAAATGATGCAAACTTTAAGTCAGACTTTATTGTCTTGAAAATATCTACAACTTTTATGTTGGAGGTTTTTCCATTTGAAGCTTGCATCATTGAAAAAGAAGGGCTTGAAGGTTGTCCTTTTTGGCAAATTTTTCAAATACATGTTTTGTACATCAAACTTCATGACCAGTTTTCACAATTTTCCAAACTCCAAATGGATTTTTGTTAAAAATAGCTTTTGTTCCTTATGTCAAGACCTTTCTAACCATTACTCACATGCCTATGTTTGAAGTTTCCAAATGGGACATTCGAAGAGGTGAATATTTGTGACCATTTATGCATTTCATGTTAAATCTTCATACACAAGCCAATGTAATGCAATCTGCACATACAAACTTACTTCAATTGAGTTCATCATGCAAAATCATTTGATCTTGGGCCTCACATGTGCCTGTACAGGCCCATGCATGGAGGACCCAATTCTCATGCACACGAATTCATCACACATTCCTTGCAGCTGTGGCTATAAATAGAATGCATTGCTTCATTGATTGGTAACTTGAAGGCGCCTGAAACCCTGCTAAAATCATTTCCTAACCTCTCACTAAAGGAATTCTGAGTTTTCATTTCATTTTCCAAGTTTGATTTTCAACAACATTAGTTGAATCTCAATACTAATTCCTAAGCCTAGCTCTCATATCATACATCAAGATCACAGTGCAAGCAAGAGATTGGTTAGATCGTGCTCATTAAAGTTGCACTTCAAAGGTTTGCAGCTCAACTGTTTTGCTTCGAATCTCACTATATATTGTGCATTGCTTGTGTTGGTTTGGTTTTCTGAAGTCCTCGTGTGAGAGGCAAGCAAATGGTGGCTTTAATTTCATGAATTGTTGAACTTCAGATCAAGCACATGGACTTTCCATCTCTGATTTCTTCTTCCATAGAGATCTAGAGCACAATCCAAGGTTACAGGGGTGATGTACATCACCCTAGCTTTAATTTGGTGTATAGATCGTTTGATTTGGTTAAGGTTGCAAAACCTACAACTGGTGGCCGGATTTTGTCTTCTAACTGGAGAAGACGGTGCTTTCCACCACCGTCCACACGTGGCTGACCTTGTGTCCCTTGGATCTGGCTCACAAGATCTAATCATAGCCACATGTTTTGTTTACTTTTTTTAATCCAATGTGTTATGGTGTTGACTCGGGAACACAATGAGCGCGCGCTTCATGGCCCTTGGATCAACCACGTCAATTAATGAATGTGATCCAACGCCTCCTGATTTTTTCTATTTTCCTAATTTCTGTTTTATTTTCTTTATTTCCTTTTATTTTCAAAAATTCATAACTTCTTTATTTGGAATCACAAAAATATGGGACCAATTGCAAAAATTTTCTCTTAACTTCTAGTTTCATAATATGATTTTTAATTATTTTTATGATTCCATTTAATATTTTTTGTGAGTTATTTCATTTCTGATTATTTTTAATTCATTTAAAATACCTTTTGATATTCAAAAATGCCAAAAATATTTTCTTAACATCTTTGGATGATGATAAGCCTATGAAAAATATTCTCATCAATTTCTTAATTGATTTGAGATTTTAGTCCAATTGTGTTATTTTTCTTCATTTTTAATTGTTTAAAATTAGTTTCTGTTTTCAAAAATTGTTCAGAAAATTTGTCATAACCTTGTTTGACCATGTTAGACTTATTATGATCCAATTGGATTTATCCAAGTTGATTTGAATTGGATTTGAAGTTTGACCTTAATTTGTTCATTTTATTTTATGTATTATTTTAATTCCAAAAAATACCAAAAATATGTTTGACCTTTCTTGACTTCTAATCTTCATTTCACTTCTGTTTACCATTGGTTGATGATGATTCCATTCACATTTGACCATTATGTTTTGATTATGTCATTTGAATTTCCATTTTGTACATTTCATTTCCATCTTCATCTTCTTCTTTTTATTTTGACCAATGAGTTAATGATTCGTGGTTAGCCTTAACATATGAGAGGCTTAACCTTCTTTGATCCAAATCAAATTCATCTTGATCAAAGATCAAGAGAGTAGCTTTGTGTCCAAGATAGGTTGCTTCTTGGTCAAGCAAAAAAACCTGAAATTCATACAAGGTCATTCTTCTTTTCTTTTGGCATGACAAGTTGTAGGATCTTGGCTTACTAATCATGGTCTCTAACTTATGTTTATTTGCCTATAGTTTTATTGACCGGCCTCAAATAGGTGAGACTACTACATTAGTCCACTTACGATTGCTTAACATAGCGCTAAATTGCCTTATGGCACACTAGCACAAATTACTAATTACTAACTTTAAATTCAAGCATTTAATTCTTGCAATTTACTTTAATGCAATTTAATTTCTTGCTCATTTATTCATATTGTCTTTTCCCTTTGCTCATTTGAGCTCATGTTTATCTTTATGCCATTTGCCTTTTGCTCACTTGAGCACATTATTGTGTAAATATACTATTGCCTTGTGCTTGTTTTTGTCTTTGCTTGTGTGAACCCAATGCAAATAAAGGAGAAAGGACTTAGAATTAGGACCTCACCTATGCTTAATGGAGTTTCAAGAGCAACTAGGCCTCATGCCTTTAGAATGCTAAAATTGATTGAAGAGAAACTAGGTCTCATGCCTTTAGAATGCTTACATCTTGAAGATAACTTGAAAGGACCCCTAATCTAAACTCTCTCTTTGTCCATTTATTTTATTGCATTGTGAACCTTTTGATTGTTTGCTCTTGTGTGATAGGGATCCCAAACTTGAGCTAATTAGAAGGACCATTGTCATAAGCATCCAAGTTAAGAAACAAGTTCAAATTGGAAGATCCTAGGAGCTTGATTGAATATTTGATTGCTTGCTTGAGTTAATTGCTAAGTCCAAAGGAAAGGAGCATCTTGGATCATCTTTATGATCTCAAGAAAGGAACTCCAAGGGTTTTATTCTCTTCTCTCATCTTTGCATGTTTAGGACTAGCCCTTCTCTTCTTCTCTCCACTCTAACCCAAGCCAAACTTATTTTGTGCAAACATTGACATTGAATATTTGATTGCTTGCTTGAGTTAATATGCCTTTGATTTTTCAAACTCTTTTCATTAATACTTATCTTGAATTGAATCTTAAGTCAACTTTGACTTCATTTCGTAAATACTTCTAATTTGTAAATACAACTCATTTAAGATTGTTTTTGTGGTTCCAATGGCCACCTTTGCCAAAGCTTTTCATAAACATTAGCTATTAGGTTTGAGTTATCATAGTGGTTGATGTAAACCTCACCTTATCCTTAGTGATTGGACTATAAGTCTTCCATACTTATTATAGGGTGGATCCCTCACTAGTATGTTGAAGCTCTCCTCACATGGTGGATTGTGGTTTAGGTTGAGTTTTCTCCCTTTGATAACAAATGACCTTAAGGCTTTTGACAAATCAATTCACCAACTCATTTTGAGATTTTTACCCCGAACTACGAGGTTTCGATCCTATCTTTGTGATGGTATGTAGGCAATGAGTTCATCCATTCAAACAACAAAATTGTAAATAATATGTATATTCTTTTCTCATCTCCCCAATCACGTTTGCACGAATATTTTCACAAATACCCACCTACCATACAACATTTGCAAAAAGGGCTCCCTTAGAGTACTAAGGATGTTTTGGGTGCTTAAAACCTTCCCATTGCATAACCAACCCCCTTACCCAGATCTCTGACATTTTTATTAGTTTTTGATTTGATAAAACTTCTCGGTTTTTGTTCGCTTTCTAACCTTTCCTTTGGATAAATAGAAGTGCGGTGGCGACTCGAATTGTATGATTTACTTTTGATTTAGTTAATAAATCTAAAGGTAACGAATACCTCGCTACAGAAAAGTGGCGACTCTGCTGGGGATATTTCTGGAGGGTTTAGCCTACTTTTTGTTTGTTATTTGTGTGTTTATATTTATTTTGTGATATATTTTTGTGCAAATTTGGGATGACTGTATTGTTTGTAATGTATGAATTGCTTGATATATATCAATTGCTTGTGTGCTTGGTGGTCTCTTGTGAGATGAGTTCTATACCCGAACTCGAGTGCACTTATGATAGGAGAATGGCATAGTCTTGTTGACTTGTGTGGGGTTATTCCTTAGCAAGTTGACTTGCAAGCCCATTCACTTGGTGGAGGTTTTGTTGGGATCAATAATGTCACACGAGTAGTCGTGGTTAGGCATTACTCTTTTCAATATAAATCTTAGAAGCCAAGGACCTTAGATTACCTAGCCCATCTTGGCCTATTTAGGACGTAGTGCGAAAGTCGTTCAAGTGTAAGATTTGATACGATTGTTACGCGATACTACACTCATAAGAGTCTCTCTTGAGAATATTTTTGGAATACGAGTAGTTGTTTATCCGATAATATCCGAAATATGAGATGATGACTATGGGAACCTCTTGTAGAACATGATTGTCAGGTTTAACCATAGTACACTCCCTTTGGGTGGTTCTTAACCGATACTCCATGCTCGTGACTTGCAACAAACCCTTGATTCACGGTTGATCCATTCTTGTATATCCTTAATATCAATGGAACTTGGGTGTTGATAAGGTGTAAACCATAATCCACCAAAATGGATGATTGATATTAAGGATAACTTGATCCATCCCGTGACCTTTGTATGGTGTGACTTGCTTGATCCTTAAGTGTGATTATTGCATTCATGCATTCATGCATTCATTTGCATCCATATAATCAACAATGAGAAAATTTTCAAGGAACTTAAGAGGTCTATTTGCAAATTTTCTGACATGTTTAAGCAAAGAAGGAATACGGAGAAGTACAGTTTCAAACAACCCGACTTGAAAGAGTTAAAGAGTTTGACATCCTATGTATTAGATCCCTTGGAGTTCAAGGCTCGTCATGGGAAGCTTCTGTCTATTCTTGCTACTCAGGTGGATGAAGGTCTGATGAGTGTGTTGGTGCAGTTCTATGATCCCTTATACCATTGCTTCACTTTCCTGGATTTCCAGCTTTTGCCTACACTTGAGGAGTATGCCTATCTTATGGGCATACCTATATTGGATCAGTTACAGTTCAGTGGCTTGGAGAGAATCCCTTCTTCTCAAGAGATTGTTGACCTGTTGCACATAGATGTATCTGATATTGGTGCTCATATGACTACCAAAGGTGGAATTTAAGGTCTCCCATCTGATTTCCTCATTGCTCAAGCTACTTTGTTTGGGAAGGCCATGAGTGAGGATGCCTTTGAGGCCATATTTGTACTTCTCATCTATGGGCTAGTGTTATTCCCCAACATCGACAATTTTGTGGATGTGAACACTATTAGGATTTTCTCTATTCTTAATCCCGTTCCTACTCTGTTGGGTGATACTTATTTCTCTTTACATATGAGGAATGCAAAGGGTGGTGGTACCATTGTGTGCTATTTGCCTCTGTTGTACAAGTGGTTTATTTCGCACTTGCCACAGACGCTCGCCTTCAAGGAGAACAAAGGATGTCTACGGTGGTCACGAGACTTATGTCTCTCACTAATGATGATATCTTTTGGAATAACCGTTTGTATGACGGTGTCCAGATTATTGACTCTTGTGGTGAATTCTCCAATGTGCCTCTTCTTGGTACATGTGGTGGAATTAACTACAATCCTATTTTGGCTCGCCGTCAGCTTGGGTTCCCCTTAAAGGATAAACCTAATAACATTTTGTTAGAAGGTGTGTTCTTTCAAGAGGGTAAAGATCCCTAGAACTTGAAGGGCAGGATGGTCCGCGCTTGGCGCAAGATTCATAGGAAGGGAAGGAAAGAGCTTGGTCCGAAGAATTATATTGCTTTGGAACCCTACACCTCGTGGGTGAGGAGGAGAGCTTCTGAGTACCACATGCCCTATGACTATCCGAGACCTACACCTATGGTTATGGTTGGGCCTTCAACCATCCCTGACCAAGGAGTAGAGGAGTTGAGAGATGAATACCGTTCGCGTGCTTGGGTTCGTGAGCGAGAGGAGCTACTTCAGCAACTCAAAGATAAGAATGTTGTGATAGAATTTCTGGAGCATCAGATTATTGATGAGCCAGATGACATGGTTACTTCTCTTCTTCCTCAGCCTTCCAAGTTTTGGAGGAGGAAGTATGATCGACTCGCCAAGGAGAAGGCAGATATGAAGGCAGCCTATGAGAGAGAGGTGAAGAGGCTTCGTGCATCTTATCTTTCGGTCTCGAGAGCTTTGGACGATTGTTTCTAGGGTTCCATAGGATGTTCATTTTCCTTCTCTCTTGTATTGTATTTGGTTGCCAAGACTGTACTTCTTTGGTGTAAAACTTTTTCCAAATATTATTTGATATGAATATTCCATTATATGTCTAAAAGATTAACATTTTTCCAAATATTCGCAAATAGATCTCTAAAGTTCCTCAAAATAAAAATCAAATCATATGCACAAACGTTGCATGCATCATATGCATAAGCAGGTTTTGTTCAAGACTTCTTGATCAGTGGTCTAACTCTGTGTTCTTCATTTATTTTGAAGACAAGCTGACGCACCGGTACAACACCAGGGCCAATTCTTCAAAGCTGATGGATCATCTTGAACAAGAGAACAGAGAAATTAAGGAGGAAGTGGTTAGGCTGACTACCCTGATGGAGTCATTCCTGGCCGCCCAAAGTCAGTCTTCTCCAACGCCTGCAACTCCTCCCCAGAGGACAGTCATCTCAGAGGTTGCTTCCTCTACTGTGTCAGCCGCCACTTCTCATTTTGCTCCATCTACTATGCCAGACGGGTTTCCCTGGGGGATGCCCGCAAATTTTGTGCCAGAGGGTCTCGCTCCAACCTTTGCTTCTATGCCGGCATCTAGCCCGGTCCTTGCTGTGCCACCTCCCGTTGTGCACACGTTACCGAGAGTCGATGACACCATTTATCACTATGAGCCATCTGAGGGCCCAGATGTTTATGAGAAAATGGATGCTATGAATGACCAATTCCTTGAGCTGCGCAAGGAACTGAAGACTCTAAGAGGGAAAGACCTCTTCGGTAAATCTGCTACTGAGTTGTGCCTCGTGCCAAATGTCAAGATCCCTATCAAGTTCAAAGTACCTGACTTTGAAAAGTACAAGGGAAACACTTGCCCTCTCAACCATCTTGTGATGTACGCACGCAAGATGTCAACTCAGACTGACAACGATCAACTCCTCATCTACTATTTCCAGGACAACCTATCTGGTGCCACACTCAGATGGTATATGGGTCTGGATAGTGTGAACATCCGCTCCTTCAACGACCTTGGCGAAGATTTCGTCAAGCAGTACAAGTACAACATTGATATGGCTCCCGATAGGGACCAACTGAGGGCTATGTCCCAGAAGGAGAAGGAAACATTTAAGGAGTACGCCCAGAGGTGGCGTGAGTTGGCCGCACAGATTGTGCCCCCACTTGAAGAGAAGGAGATTACCAAGATCTTTATGAAGACCTTGAGTTCATTTTATTACGAGAGGATGATTGCTAGTGCTCCCTCGGACTTCACCGAGATGGTGAACATGGGGATGAGGCTAGAGGAAGGAGTCGGGGAAGGACGCCTGACCAAAGATGAAGGCTCTTCTGCAAAGCGGTATGGGGCTTTTGCAAAGAAGAAAGAGGGAGAGGCACATGCCGTGTCTTCCCATACTAAACGAAGACCCTCTATAAAGAGGAAGACTGTGCGCCCTGCCAGTAACCAGCACCAGGTGGCTCATATAGCACCTACCTTCAGGGAAACTCAACATTATCAGCATCAACAACCGCAACATCAACAATATCAACAACAACAACATTGTCCGCAACAGCAGGCCTACAAGCCTCGAAAAAACAACAATACCAACACTAGCTATGATAGGAAGAGGGTTACTTTTGATCCAATTCCAATGACCTTGGCTGAGATCTATCCTTCGTTGATAGACCGAAAGCTGATTACTCCACGTGACCCACCTGCTGTACCGACCAATCCTCAGTGGTGGTATAAGCCCGAGCTTCACTGTGTTTATCATTCTGGTGCTCCCGGACATGATGTGGAGAACTGTTATCCCCTAAAGACCAAGGTTCAAGACCTTGTTAGAAGTGGGATCTTGTTTTTCGAGGACGTAGGTCCAAATGTTAAGAAGAACCCATTGCCCGAGCATGGGAAATCTGCTGTGAATATGGTCCATGGTTTCCCTGGCAAGTATAAAGTCAGGTATCTTAGTCATATCAGACAATTGTTGGTCGAGATGCATAGACTGTTATGTGGATACAGTCATTATGAGCATGACCATGACAACTGCCGTGTGTGCACTGTCAACGAGAGGGGATGTCGCCAAGTCAGGAAGGACATCAAAGAGATGTTGGATCAGGGTATGATCGAGATACTTCAGAATCGTGATGAGGATGAAGTTAATGTTATATCCCCTATTTTCATAATACCCGAACCTGTTCTTGTCAGATATGATGGCAGCAAGAAGAAGGTTTCCCCGTCTCTTATTATTAAGCCAGCAGGCCCGGTTCCATATTCTTTAGATAGAGATGTTCCCTACCGATATAACGCAGTTGCGTTGGAAGATTGGAAGGAGGTGCCGTTGCCCTCCACTTCTGTTACAAGTATATCTGATGTCAGTGGTGTGACCCGCAGTGGTCGTGTTTTCTCGGCGCCGCCGAAACCCCAAGATGACATGAGAAGAGCCGATGATGTTGATAATTCTGCCAGTCCTGTAGGAACTTCTTCTTCTTCTTCTTCTCCGAATCTGGCACTTATTGTTGGTAAACCTGCCATTGTTGCTAAAGCTCCTGTCCCTATTGGCCAGAATGGCATTCTGAAAGAGGAATGTGATGAGATGCTGAGGCTCATCAAGAGGAGTGAGTATAATGTTGTTGATCAGCTGCTTCAAACTTCGTCAAAGATATCTGTCCTATCTTTGCTGATGAATTCTGAGCCATACCGCGAAGCTTTGCAGAGGGTGTTGAACGTGGCATACGTGGATCACGATGTCACAATTGAACAATTTGATAGCATTGTTGCAAACATAACTGCTTGTAATAATTTGAGATTTTGCGATGCTGATCTTCCCGAGGAGGGAAAAGACCACAATTTGGCTCTACACATTTCCATGAACTGCAAGGATGATGCCTTGTCTAATGTGCTGGTAGACACAAGATCATCTCTTAATGTGTTGCCAAAATCCACTATGGCGAAACTTTCTTACCAGGGGCCTCCCATGAGGCAGAATGGAGTGGTAGTCAAAGCTTTTGATGGATCCAGGAAAACTCTGATTGGCGAGGTTGAGCTCCCAATCAAGATTGGACCTAGTGATTTCCAGATCACTTTCTAGGTCATGGATATTCACCCATCATATCGTTGCTTGTTTGGCAGACCATGGATTCACGAGACAGGCGCCGTGACATCCACCCTACACCAGAAGTTAAAATTCTTCAAGAATAAGAAGTTGGTGGTGATAGGGGGAGAAAATGCTCTCTTGGTAAGCCATTTGTCTTCCTTTTCATACATAGATGCTGAGGATGAGGTTGGAACTCCGTTCCAAGCCTTGTCTATTGCTGAACCTTCAAGGGAGGGAACTTCTTCATTTGCGTCCTACAATGATGCAAAATTGTCCATTGAGCATGACGCAACTACTGGTTTAGGACAAATGATCAAGCTGGAAGACAATAAATTTCGGGTTGGCATAGGGTGCTCTTCTGGCACTTTCAATGAGCGTGGCTTGTTCCAGAGTGGAGGTTTCATCCACACGGTCGAAGACTAAGAGGCTGCTGCTATAGTGGAAGATGATGCAGAGGAAGATTCTGGCAACTTTGTCATCCCTAGAGGAGTCTGCAATAATTGGGTCGCTGTTGATGTTCCAACAATTGTCCATAAGTCCACGTAATGTGTTCACTTTTGTTTAAAAACCCTTCTCCCATGCCAAAAGGAGAAGTGATGACATTGTTGGCACATTAATACAATGATATTCATTCAATAATTTCATGTTAAATGTTTGTTTTTCCAAATTATTTTTCCTTTTTACTTTTTGCATGAAATTGGTGATCACCATAAAACCCTAAAAATAGAATAAAATCAATCTTTTCATTTGCATAATGATGTGCTTTTGTTTGAATTCTAAAATCTCTTTTATCCAAAATCATTATGCAGGTTGATCAAACCCATTGAACATAATGATCCAACACCATCTCCCAACTTTGAGTTCCCTGTATTTGAGGCCGAAGAAGATGATGTTGAAAAGATTCCTGATGAGATTACCCGTCTGCTTGAGCACGAAGAGAAGATCATTCAGCCGCATCTTGAGAATCTGGAAACAGTCAACTTGGGGTCTGAAGATTGTGTTCGCGAAGTGAAGATTGGGGCACTCTTGGAAGAGTCTGTAAAGAAGGGGTTGATTGAGTTGCTACGAGAATATGTCGACGTCTTTTCCTGATCATATGAAGACATGCCTGGTCTGGATACAGATATCGTGCAACATTTCCTGCCTTTAAAGCCTGAGTGTGTGCCTGTGAAGCAGAAGCTCAGAAGAACTCATCCTGATATGGCAGTGAAGATTAAAGAGGAAGTTCAGAAGCAAATTGATGCGGGGTTTCTGGTGACTTCTACATATCCTCAATGGGTGGCCAATATTGTGCCTGTGCCTAAGAAAGATGGAAAAGTCCGAATGTGTGTGGACTATCGAGACTTGAATAAAGCTAGTCCGAAAGATGATTTTCCTCTACCACATATTGATATGTTGGTAGATAATACAACTAAATTCAATGTCTTCTCATTTATGGACGTATTTTCCGGTTATAACTAGATTAAAATGGCACCCGAGGATATGGAGAAGACAACATTCATCACACCTTGGGGAACATTCTGTTATCGAGTGATGCCCTTCGGTTTGAAGAACGCAGGAGCCACGTATCAACGAGCTATGACTACCTTGTTTCACGATATGATGCACAAGGAGATCGAGGTATATGTTAATGATATGATTGCAAAGTCGAAAATGGAAGTTGAACATGTAGAACACTTGTTCAAGCTTTTTCAGCGTTTGAGGAAGTACAAACTCCGCCTGAATCCGAACAAGTGTACATTTGGAGTCCGTTCCGGCAAGTTATTGGGCTTTATTGTCAGTGAAAGAGGTATTGAAGTTGATCCTGCCAAGGTCAAAGCAATACAAGAGATGCCTGCGCCCAAAACTGAGAAGCAAGTCCGAGGTTTTATTGGCCGCTTGAATCATATTTCCATATTTATATCCCACATGACTACCACATGTGCGCCAATATTCAAGCTCCTCCGGAAAGATCAGCGTCATGATTGGACCGAGGATTGCCAAAAAGCCTTTGACAGTATCAAAGATTATCTGTCCGAGCCTCCGATTCTGTCTCCGCCTGTGGAAGGGAGACCCTTGATTATGTACTTAACCGTTCTTGAAGACTCTATGGGTTGTGTATTGGGTCAGCAAGATGAATCAGGGAAGAAAGAGTATGCTATATACTATCTGAGTAAGAAGTTCACTGATTGTGAGTCTCGATACTCGATGCTTGAGAAGACATGTTGTGCTTTGGCTTGGGCTGCTAAGCGCTTACGCCAGTATATGTTAAATCATACGACATGGTTGATATCCAAAATGGATCCAATCAAGTATATCTTTGAGAATCTTGCTTTAACTGGGAGGATTTCCCATTGGCAAATGTTGTTATCTGAGCATGATATTGAGTATCGAGCTCAAAAAGCTATTAAAGGTAGTATCCTGGCTGACCACTTGGCACATTAACAGATTGAGGATTATCAGTCTGTTCAGTACGACTTCCCTGATGAGGAGATTCTGTATTTGAAGATGAAAGATTGCGATGAGACTACGCTCGATGAAGGGCCAGAGCCTGGTTCCCGTTGGAGCATGGTGTTTGATGGCGCTGTAAATCAATATGGAAATGGTATTGGGGCAGTGATTATTACTCCTCAGGGCACACATTTTCCTTTTACAGCAAGACTAACTTTCAAATGCACAAATAATATGGCGGAATATGAGGCTTGTATTATGGGTCTAGAAGAGTGTATTGATCTTAGGATCAAACATCTTGATGTCTTTGGTGATTTGGCCCTTGTCGTTAATCAGATTAAGGGTGAATGGGAGACGAATCAGCCTGGCCTCATCCCGTATAGAGATTATGCGAGGAGGATTTCAACGTTCTTTACTGAGGTTGACTTCCATCATATTCCTCGAGATGAGAATCGGATGGCAGATGCTCTTGCTACGCTTGCTTCGATGATTATGATGAAGTTCTGGAATGAAGTCCCCAATATCACTATGATGCGCTTGGATAGACCAGTTCATTTGGTACTCATTCCAATGGACATACCATGACAAAGAAGATGTTGAGAGTAGGCTACTATTGGCTGACAATGGAGTCTGACTGCTGCAAGTATGTGAAGAAATGCCATAAGTGTCAAATTTATACGGACAAGATTCATATTCCCCCGACACTTCTGAATGCCATTTCATCACCATGGCCTTTCTCCATGTGCGGAATTGACACGATTGGCATGATAGAGCCAAAGGCGTCGAACGATCACTGTTTTATTCTCGTAGCAATTGATTACTTCACCAAGTGGGTTGAAGCAGCATCATATGCGAATGTGACCAGGCAGGTGGTTGTGAAGTTTATCAAGAATCAACTCATATGTCGTTATGGTGTGCCAGACAAGATCATTACTGATAATGGATCTAGCTTGAACAACAAGATGATGAAAGAGTTGTGTATCGAGTTCAAGATTGCACATCATAACTCTTCTCCCTATAGGCCCAAGATGAATGGGGCTGTTGAAGATGCTAACAAGAACATCAAGAAGATTATCCAGAAGATGGTTGTTACGTACAAAGATTGGCATGAGATGCTGCCATTTGCTTTGCATGGCTATCGCACATCTGTCCGCACTTCAACAGGGGCAACCCCTTTCTCTCTTGTATATGGCATTGATGATATGCTCCCCATAGAGGTTGAGATCCCATCAATGAGAGTCTTGATGGAAGCCAAGTTGACTGAGGCTGAATGGGTTCAGAGTCGTTATGACCAACTGAATTTGATTGAAGAGAAGAGATTAACTGCCATGTGCCATGGTCAGTTGTATCAGCAAAGGATAAAGAAAGCCTTTGATAAGAAGGTCAAGCCTCGCATGTTCCGAGAAGGTGACCTCGTGCTCAAGAAATTTTTGTCTTTCGCGCCCGATTCCAGGGGCAAGTGGACTCCAAACTATGAAGGTCCATATGTTGTTAAGAGAGCCTTTTCAGGCGGTGCTTTGATACTTACAACTATGGATGGGGAAGATTTCACTCGTCCTATGAATTCAGATGCAGTCAAGAAATACTTCGCCTAAAATAAAAAAAGAATAGCTTGCTAAGTTGAAAACCTGAAAGGGTGGCTTAGGAAAAAATGAGCTTCTCGGTGGATTGAATACCCGAAAGGGCGGTCCAGGCAAAAGTTAGAGACATGAAAAAAATGAATATATATATATATATATATATATATATATATATATATATATATATATATATATATATATATATATATATATATATATATATATATATATATATATATATATATATATATATATATATATATATATATATATATCCCGCTAGATTGAGTACCTCACCTTGGGGCAATCTAGGCAAAAATTAGGGATTTGGCAAGTAACTGCATCCTGACAAGACTTTGTTCTTCAAACTGTCATTTGTCAAAGATTCTCGCTCAGTCATCGTCAACTGAAGCTTCAAATACATTGGATTCAGAGTTGGTGGATAAATGGTCATTATGTTCAATGTAGCCCTTTTTCCAATATATATCACCAATTTCAAATTTGTAAAGATCCATGGAGTCTCGCCATTGGCGGACTACCATTCCATCAAATAAATTTGAGCCTTTATCCAGTTCTTTGCACTCTTATTTGTTTCTGTTCAACAAATGTTTGCATGTTTTAATTGATAAATATCATTGTTTTAAATAAAGTTTTTATAAACTGATTTTAAACAAAGTGAACATTCACAATGACTGAAAAGATAAATGGAACGTCTTCAATGCTCTCCCAAGGATAGTACGATCTCCAAAAGGGTAAGACATTTGTTCATATTTCTGGCATATCTGTATTCTCTTTATCATCTTTCAGGGTGTCTCCTCAGTGAGCACAGAGAGAGTGATACGTCATCAGGTCCCCAGGGAGTCTGGAGTTTTTGGCCTTGATCTTTTTGAGATGTATACCTCTAACATCCTCAGATCCCCAGTGAGTCTGAGCTTAGCATCTGTGTTTTATCAATTACATGGTTGTCACCCCTTGAGTGGGCTGATCTAAAATCCCTTATAGATTGATAAAAATTGACATGCTATCTATTTTGGAGGAAGTTGGTCTTTCCCTCGGCATAAATGGAAATCTCCCGCAGTGAGCAGGAATTCCCCAACTTGAATGGAAACCCTCAGCAGGTTGGTCAGTTATCCTCAACAGCTTGGCTTGTAGCTTTTCCCTGGCATGTTCGTCTACAGCTCATCCCCAGTAGGGTTGCCCATATTAGACTTTCCCCAGTTGGATCGCCTTCAGTCTTCCCCATTGGAGTTGCCTGATCAGAGCCTGATAATTGTTTTTCCCTCCTTAATGGATAATTTCCCCTTAGCAGAGCTGGTGTTGAAGATGTTTGTTTCCTTCCCCAGTGGAGCAATGGTTCTCTTTCCTCCTAGCAGAGATGTGTCTTCAGCAGATAAGAAGAAGTGCATTGATTATCGAAATTTCTGTTTGGTGGTCGTTTCCCACAGACTTTCATTGATGAATTGCCCAGTAGAATTTTTCTACGTTGGATCTCCTGTCTGTTCAGCAGCAAATCCCTGGCGATGACTCTATAGCTTCCCCAGTGGAGTAATTTGTTCCTGCTCTCGGCGATAGATTTGTTTCTGCATGTTCTTGAGAAATGTTGGAAGATCCTTAGCATTTGGTAGTTGAAACCTTTGCTTATTCCCAGCGGCGGTCTCTGATCTCCAGTGGTAGTCTTTGTCCCCGGCAGCGGCTCTACTTGATCCCCGGTTGCAATCTATGTCTCCTGACATATGATGCTCCCCTCCAGATTGGATTTCTCCTGTGGGCCTGGCCTTCTCTTTTGAGATGTTGTACAGTGAAGTGGGGTATTCGTTACCATTAGAGATATTGACTAAATCCAAGGTAAACCATACAAGTCGAGTCGCCACCGCACTTCTATTTATCCAAAGGAATGGTTAGAAAGCGAACAAAAACCTAAAAGTTTTATCGAATCAAAAACTAGTAAAAATGTCAGAGATCGGGGTAAGGGGGTTAGTTATGCAATGGGAAGGTTTTAATCACCCAAAACATCCTAGGTACTCCTAGGGAGCCCTTTTCATACTTGTTGTAAGGTTGGTATTTTGTGAAAATTTGTTTGTGCAAACATGATTGAAGAGATGAGAAGAGAATATACATGGGTCGCAACTGCAAAAAACAACCGGCGAAAAAGAAATGACAGAAGAGTCGCCACCGTGCGTTATTTATCCCAAAGGAGGGAAAGGAAACGCTCGAATAAAACCTGAAGAGAAGAAAGGAAAAGACAAGGCCTCGCAACCAAATCTTGGGTTCGGGAGTCGATTATGCGAAGGGAAGGTATTAGCACCCCTACGCATCCGTAGTACTCTACGGGATCCACTCTTGGTGTTCTTGTCTAAAGGGTGTAGGTTTATCTAAGGTACTATTTACTAAAAGAGGGTCAAAAGAAAATGACCCGCACGGATGTCGCATCCACTACATACGTATCTCATATATATATGAGAATCAGAGTCTTCGTAGCTCGGCTACCTATGGGTGAAAGAGAAGTGTGCTCGCTAAGACATCGCGTCTTATGCCTACGTATCTCATCTGGAATGAGAATCAGAGAAAAACGTAGTTCAGCTAACTACGGGAACAAGGGTCTCGATTGCAACTAGGGCAAGAGAAAGGGAAGGTCTCGATCGCAACGAGGGCGAGAGAAAAGAATCGCAGCAAGGGCGAAAACAAACAAGGATTAGTTGTTAGTCGTCAGTCAAAACACGGCAAGACATCGCATCTCGTGCTTACGTATCTCATATGAACATGAGAATCAGAGTTGTCGTAGTTCGACTAACTAGGGGTTAGGGATTGCCATCTGAACATGGACTTACAAAGGAGGACACCGGTTGTGTCAAAGGAAAGTGGGCAATGTGTTCACGTCCTAGCAGCAGGTGTCGCAGCTTGCTGAGTCGAGTCTTAGGCAGTTACCTCTTTGCAATAGAACGGACTGACATGCCACAAGATCGGAGATGCACGGAAGGTCTAGAAAATGGGGAAGCTCTGCCCTAGAGTTGTCATGCAATGTGGACCTATGTGTTAGGATTTACAAATGGGAATATCTACCTAATGTTAGCATGCAAAGAAAAGAGGGAATTCTACCTAATGTTATCATACAAAGAAAAAGGGAATCCTACCTATGTTATCATACAAAGAATAAGGGAATGCTACCTATGTTATCATACAAAGGGCTCTACCTAATGGGTGCTACCTAAACGGAACCAGAGTTGACGAATGGAGCAAAGAGAGGAGTCACGGATAAAGGGTAGATGGCGATGCACGAAGCTATCGACTTACAGGTAGATGGCGATGCCTGAAGCAATCCACTTATAAGAGAAATGGCGATGCATGAAGCAATCGACTTACAAAAGGATGGATGAATACGTGCTGGTTCTGTTAAGTTTTGAAAATGATTACTCGACATTGGATCGAGCTTTTGATCTTGTTTTGAAATGGTTATCGTATGTTCGTTTTAATTCTTGTATTAACAGATGAATGAAGAATGAAAGAATAAACATTATACACTTCATGGGAGAGGGGTACATTTGTTATGAATGGGGATTGTTCATGGCAATCAAACAATAATAATATATGCCTCATGCATCATACAAGTAGGCAACAATTATCAAACAATAAGATATATAAACAGCTATATGATCAAATCAAATAATCAAAGAATGAAATGAAGGAGAATTAGACAATGCATGAGAAGTATAAACATGTTAAACAATCAAACAATAAAAAGTATGGATGAAAGAAACAAGTATAACAAATGACAGATGAATCAGACAGATGAAACTATGCACACAAAGGATCACTGAATAATTTAATCGGGAAATGATGCAAGGATCAAATAAAATCAAGATGAAAGGCCTCTAATACATGGCATATGAGATGAACAAGGGAGGATCAAAAGATCTCTTCAATTGCCCTAAGCAATCCCTAAGTCAAACATCAATCATAGAAAAGTCAACTGAAAAGTCAAGTCAACTTAAAAAATATGGAATAAATAGTAAATTAATCAAGAAAATTATGAAAAATTAAACTAAATGAGGTGGGGTCAGGACATCATCATACCTCAAAAAGATTTTAAAAATAATGAGAATTGGTATATAAATTAATTAAAATAAAACAGAAGTCAAATGAAAAGTCAACCAAGCAAACTATGTCAAAAATAAATCCAAAATAAATTGAAAAATGAGAAATAAAATTCCAAGAAAAGGTCAGGTTGACCATGAGACATTGGTTAACCCTCATCCCAAAAATCAGAACCTAAAAATAATTCTAAGTTATGAAAAGAAAATCAAGAAATAAATGTGTGTCAAAATGAACCACTTGAAATAAATAATTAAAATAAAATATTAACATTAAACAAATATGAAAATTAAAATTAAAATAAATTAAATAAAACATTAAGAAATGTGAAAAGTATTTTTTGGTATTTTTATGAATAAATAAAATATTTTTATTAATTAAAACAAAACAGAAAATAGAATGAATAAAAAAAAAAGAAAATGAAAAGAGAATGTGAGTGGGCCTGAAACGCAGGGTGTCAACAGCAAGAGCGCGCCAGGCCCAGTCCAACATGAAATAAAGCTCAGCGCGTGACATGAAAAGAGTGTACATTTTATTTTAAAAAAATTATGTCACTTGTGCATCAATTGGTCACGCCTATTACTTAAATCACTAAATGACAAAACAACATGGATGGTTGTGATTAGAAGCGGCGCATGGGATCAAATGGTCTACAGACTGCCGCGCATCATCTTTTACATGAAATGAAAACCCTAGAGCTATGCATAGTGAAAACACGATAATCATGCAGCGATTTCTTCCATTTTCAACAACAAAATGCAACTAACTTAGTGCACCAAATGGCATGGTATAAAAAGCAAAGTTCAAGTATGCAATGAGTAGAACAACATGGTATCTTATTTCAATAAAAATAATGGCTTAAACATAAAGAAAAGTGAACAACAAGATGGCCTCATGAACACGAATATGGATAGAAAACAACATCACAAACTCAAAGCTCAATAACAACGCCTCATGTTGAGGGCTTTATAAACAAAAATTGCATAGTATTAACATGGAACACGACATGATGCAAGCATGGCATAATGGAAAAATAACATGAAGTAAGCATGGTGAGCATGGATAACATGATGAGCAAGCATGAATATGGCCATGGAAGAGAGTGAGTAAAAGTTTACCTAGTGGTGTAGCGGGGTATTCGTTACCATTAGAGATATTGACTAAATTCAAGGTAAATCATACAAGTCGAGTCGCCACCGCACTTCTATTTATCCAAAGGAATGGTCAGGAAGCGAACAAAAACCTAAAAGTTTTATCGAATCAAAAACTAGTAAAAGAGAGTCAGAGATTTGGGTAAGGGGGTTGATTATGCAATGGGAAGGTGTTAGGCACCCAAAACATCCTAGGTACTCCTAGGGAGCCCTTTTCACACTTGTTGTAAGGTTGTTGTTTTTTGTGAAAAATTTGTTTGTGCAAACATGATTGAAGAGACGAGGAGAGAATATACAAGTTTATTTACATTTTGTGTTTGGATGGATAAACCCATTGCCTACGTACCATCTTAAAAAAGATTAGGATCAAAACCTCGTAGTTCGGGGTAAAAATCTCAAAACAAGTTGGTGAATTGATTGGTCCAAAAGCCTTAAGGTCTTTTGTTATCCAAGGGAGAAAACTCAACCTAAAACCACAAATCCACCATGTGAGGATAACTTCAACATGCTAGTGAGGGGTTAACCCTATAATAAGCATGGAAGACTCATTGTCCATCACTAAGGATATAGGTGAGTATTACATCTTCCACAAGGATAACTCAAACCTAATAGCTAAAGGTTATGGAAAATTTGATTAAAAAAGTGGCCATTGAAACCACAAAAAGACATTTGAATGAGTTTTATTTACCAATGAAAAGGTATGTACAAAAATTTGGTCAAAGTTGAGTTAGAAGTTCAATTCAAAATAAGTGTTATGAAAAGAAAGTTTGAAAATCAAAAGCATAAGGCTTAGGTTTCTAATGTTTGAAGACAATTGTTAAATGTTTGCACAAAAAGTTTTTGCTTGGGTTAGAGTGGAGGGAAGAAGAAGAATGGCTAAGATCCTAAACAAAGCAAAAGGTGAGGGATAAGAAACAAAACCACAAAAAGGAGTTCCTCTCTTGAGATCATATGGATGATCCAAGTAGCTCCCATCCTTTGGAATAAGCAATCACATAAGCATAAACTCAAGTAATCAACAATCAAATGAACTCTTGGAAGGTTCCTCAATGTATCTTGAATCTCTCTTTCTTAGGAGCTCATGATAATGGTTTATCAATTTGACTCAAGTGGGAATCCCTAGCACAAAGAAACACACACATCAAAAGGTTCTACTAACAATCAAAGAATGGACAAGAGGGAGTTTAGAATATGGTCCTTTCAATATTCATCTTCAAGTTTTAAGCATTCTAAAGGCATGAGGCCTAGTTGCTCTTTGACATTTAAGCATTCTAAAGGCAGGAGGCCTAGTTGCTCTTCAAACTCCATTAGCTTGGGTAAAGTCCTAAGATCTAAGTCCATTTTGTCCAATTTTTTTGCATTTGGTTCACAACAAACAGACAAACACAAGCACAAAAGATATATACACAATTATATGCTCAAGTGAGCAAAAGGCAAATGGCATTAGCATAAACATGTACTCAAATGAGCAAAGGGAAAAGCAAATGAATAATATGTGCAAGAATAGTAAATTGCATAAAAGTAAAGAGCAAAAAGTAAATGTTAATGGTTAATGATTAGTGTTAGTAGTTAGTGTGCCATAAGGCAAATTTAGCGCTATGTTAAGCAATCGTAATTGGACTTATGTAGAAGTCACAATTATCTGAGGCCGGTCAATAATAATGTAGGCAACAACACAAGTTAGAAGTCTTGATTAGTGAACCAAGTTCCAACAACTTGCCATGCCAAAAAGAAGAAGAGAAATGATCTTGTATTGGTTTAAGTCTTTTGCATGATTTAGGAAACAACCTATCCTTAATGCAAAGCCATTCACTTGATCAATTGATCAAGATGAATTAGATTTGAATCAAGGAAGATTAAGTCTCCCTAATCAATGCCAACTTATCAACCTTCAACTCATTGATCAAAAAAGAAAAAAGAAGAAGAAGAAGAAAGAGATAAATAATGGAAAAGGAAATAAAAAGAATAAAGTGCATAAAGTGCATAAAGTGAAATAAAATGTACCAATCCATGTGTGTTGACCAAATGACATTGAGAGTCAAAGTCAAACAATGAGAAACCAGAAATGGGATGAAGATTGGAGGTCAAACAATAAGCAAAATATTTTTGGCATTTTTAATATTAAAATAAACTTGAATTAAAAATAAAAGAAAGGTCAAACTTCAAAATCACCTCAAATCAACCTTGAAAGGTCCAAGTGATTTATCCCAAGTTCAACAAGGTCAAAAAAATTTTGACAAAAAAATTCAGCATTTTTAAAAATCAGAAACTATTTTTTATCAATTAAAAATGAATAAAAATAACCTAATTGAACTAAAATCTCAAATAAATCTCAAATAAATTAAAAAATTGATGAGAATATTTTTCATAGATCTATCATCATTCAAATAGGTTAGGAAAATATTTTTGTATTTTTTGAATATCAAAAAACTATTTAAAATGAATTAAAAATAACCAGAAAAGAGAAAATTCACAAAAAGTATCAAATGACAAAATAAAAAATATTAAAAATCATTTTTAGAAACTAGAATTTAAATGGAGAAGAATGCAATTGGTCCCATATTTTTTGAAATTAAAATGAAGAAGTTATGAATTTTTGAAAATAAAGGAAATAAAAGAAATTAAAATAGAAATTAGAAAATTCAAAAAAACAAGGAGCGTCTGATCAAGCCTCATTAATTGACATGGCTGATCAAACGCTCCAGATGCGCGCTTCTACCATTGGCAAGAGTCAAACGCGTCACACTTGGCATTATTAAAGGTCATAACATTGGACAGTGGAGATTCAATCTGGAGATCAGATCCAAGGGTTCACGATGCATCTGGCAAAGGGACGGTGACCGGAGCCACCGTCTTCTCCGGTGAGCATGAAGATTCCGGCCAAAATTGCAGGTAATGAAAACTTAACCAAATGAAGCGATCCTCATATCATTGGAAAGCTGGGATGATGTACATCATCCCTGTACCATTGGTTTCTCCTCTAGATCCTCATAGAGAGAGAAATCAGAGAGAGAAAATCATGGTGTTCATACTGAACTTTATGGATTTCAACAATTGAGCACTCAAAACAATTGCCTCTATGAAGAGGACTTCAGCCAACACAATATCCAAGCAAATAGATCAATAAATAGTGAGTTTCGAAGAAAAAACCAGTTGGAGAGAACCTTTGAATTGTGGTGATCTGAGCTTGCTTCCTTGCTTCCTTTGGCCAAACAGAAGTTCTACGGATTATGAGAGAGAGGTCTAGGAACTTTAGATCTAGAAATTCAACCAGATTTCGTTGAATTTCAGATCTGAGAAATTTGAATGAAAATGAAATAGTTCCTTTGGTGAGAGGTTGGGTTTTCAGTTCAGCAGCATTTCAGGTTGATTCATGGATGGAAAATGAATGGAATGATGCTTCTATTTATAGCCAAGCATGGTGCAAGCAATGAGAAATCCGTGTGTGCATGGCAAGTGGATACTCTTTGCATGGGCTTGCATGATCATGTAGAAGGCCCAAATTTAATGCCAAATGCAATCTGAGATATAGTTGAGTTGAAATGGACGTGTAATTGGCAATGCACAAGCTTGTGTAATGAGTTTCAACATGTTATGCACAATTATGCCTAAAACTTCTCCTCTTCGAAAATGCCATTTGCCAAATCCAAACATGGGCATGTGAGTAATGGTTGGAAAGGTCTTGATGTAAGGAACAAATGTTATGTTGGGAAAAAATCCATTTGAAGTGTGGAAATTGGTGAATTTTGAGTTTAAAGTGTAAGGTGCAAAACATGTAAAGGCAAGGTTTCCAAATTTGGCCAATGTTCAAGCCCCTCTGTTTTGATGATGAAAGCATCAAATGAAAAACCCTCCAACATAAAAGTTGTAGATATTCTCAAGAAAATCAAAATGGACTTAAATTTTGCATCATTTTGATTTTTTATGAAAGAGTTATGGGTACTTGAAGTTGGACTTTTTTGCCTTTTAATGCATTTGGTCCAAAGTGACCTATGATGTTTTGCATTATCACATGTATTTACTTTGAGATTTTGAAATTTTGTTCAACATAACATTTGAATTAGGCATCTTAAGCTTTCCAATGCATTTGATCCCACGTCAAAATCATAACAAATGAATGAGTTATGTTCTTGGGAAGTTGACCCAAAATTAGGGTTTTAGTCAAAATGACCTATAATGTATTGGAATGGGAGATGACCTTCCAAGCTTCAAATCGATTTTTGATGAACATGAAAGTTGTTCATATTGTCCTTAAGAACATTTTGTCTTTTGGGATAATCTCCATTTGACCAACACATAAAAAGTTAGGTCTCAGTACATTTCAAAATAATCAGATGAATTGACTGATCAACTTCTCAAATCCATGACTCATATCTTGATTAATTTATGATTGAGGATACTCAAATAAGTTCAAATATGCATGAAATGATGAATTAAAGAACTCCCCTTGATTGTATTTGATCATGGGCTGAGGTTGCTTCAAGAGCAAGGCATTGTGGATGATCAGATGAACTAGGGTTACCTTGGGGAGCAAACCTCAAACCCTTTGACTTGCTTTGATCAAAATGATGAATTGAGATGATAGGGAGGCATATTTGATGGATGAGAGATTTGGGAACCATTACCATGCTTGCTATCATCTTCATTTGGCCATATCTCTGCACAAAGGATCTCCTTGAAGCTCTTGACCTTGTGATTGCTCAAGCTACAAACAAGAAATGTTAGTGACATATTTTTGTGCTTTTGGTTAATAAATAAAAATGAGAAAAGCAATAATATATAATTTAAGCATGCTTGGTGATCTCAAACCACTCACAAGAGGTCTCACCTAAAGGTAAAGGGATCTTAGGGTCAAAATTGGGGTCTTACAGATGCCCCTATTTAAGGTCATTCTAGCCGGAGAAGTGAAGGTTAAAATCTTCGTCTCGACGGGGTAAAATGGGCTTAAATAATAACAAAGAGACGAATTTTGGTCCCTAAGAGACCTCATGATGTGAATGTATGTATGCAAACGGTAATCGTCCGTGGGAGGATGTGTCCACAAAGGCAAAGATCAGGAGGAATTTGACAATCCCTATGAGTAATCCACTCCATGGGGCAGAGACTCAACCGGGGAGTAAAGGGATAAAAATGCGTGAGCAGGTCACGACTTGAAACTTGCTGAGAGGCACAAAGGAAATCCAGTGAAATACATCAATGGAAAGACTCGATCTGACTCAAAGATGCATGTATTCGGGAATATGCCAATACAGCAAAAAAAAAATTATCCATAACGGATACTTCGGATAAAAATCCGGACTCAGGTGGGAAAAACAAATGAGGTATTACCGGTTACTGGGTAATAAGCTCAAAGAGACATGCGATCTGAACACCGGTATAAGGGTGAGAGAACAACAAGCTCCGGGAAGAATGCATATCTAAGACCGGTACAAGGGTGAGAGATATCAAACGTCCGAAATCATCTGAGGAAGACCTAAAAAGAAGGTACATTTCAGCTCAGGAAAATCTGACTCCGCAGGGGGACAACAAGTCAAAAATAGGGAGCAGAGGGAAGGAACACCAGGGATGCCGGTTACTGGGCATATAATAGGTGACCAAACAAAACGTGAGTTGGGGAATATTCCCAAGACACTCATCATCCGAAAGAGGGCTAAAAGCAAACTCGATTATGGGATGGACATTCGATTCCAAAAGGGAAACGAATCTTACTCAACTGGGGAAGAACAAAAGGCTTCGACCAAAGAGTGCATGAGATATATTATCTATTACCGTCAGAACGTAGATAATATACTCGCATGGAAGATTATCCGCAACCGGTTACTAGGTTAATAAAGGATAGATCGACCGACAAAGAAAGGCATCGGGATACCGAAACTAGGTATATAATGATGACCATTCAAGGGGAGCAACAACCATTACCGGCAATCGGTATATGAAAGATGTTCTGCTGGGGATAAACTGTCTAATCAGAGCAATTATCCAAGAGATATATCACCGGGGGTGAAGGACTTATCAATACCGAATATTGGATAATGATAACCGTCAAGGAGGGGATTACCTCTACCGGATACTGGGTAGAAAACCACGGAAAGGTAACCGTCATCGATTAGGATGAAAAAGAGGTTAACTCTGCAAGGGGATGAAATAGGGTTTACAACTACCGGTATAAGGGTAGAAAACCAACGACTCCGTCGGGGATAAGATGAATGATTACTGATTATTGTGCAATTAATCATTTACACCACAGGGAAGCGCAGGAAACAGTCACAAGAAGCCAATCTAGGATCGAACTAAAGAGGCAAGCTGAATCAAGACTCGTCCTAGTGAGGATATAACTCAGTAGGGAATTCCATCCCAATATATGTGTTGGGAGGAAACAGAAATAATCATCATCCACGAGGATATAACTTGGTGGGGAATATGGAAGGAAAGATAAGCACTTTCTACTTAAGGGGCTGACTCTATATGGGGAGTTCAGACACCGACATCTGCTTGGGGAAATGTTTTACCAACTAGCAGGGGATCGCAAACAAAGATATATGGCAAAGAATGCGATATGAATATCTGAATGTCTAAAAACTATATGCACACATGTCTAGTTTATGTATGATGAATGCTGACAACTAGGCATTTCTAACACCAACAAGTCTATCGAACAAGTACAAACATCCGATACTACATCTCAAGAGAGAAAGCCAGGATGACAAGGATCTCTGCAGGGGAATGAGCAAAACATTCCAGCTGGAGGCAAAGATCATCAAAAATCCGCCATGGAAGCACTCTACTAGGGAAATCATCATAGGGGATCATGGAACTCTATGGGGAACAACCACCAAATCAGAAATCTCCAAAGGTCATCGAACACTGTCCCAAATAATGAAATCACATCTTCCGAGGAGGAAGAAACACTAACATGCCAGGAATATGAACAACTGCCTTACCCTGTCAAGAATCTTACCATCCTTGGGAGAGCACTGAAGGCATTCCCAGTATCCTTATGTCATTGTGAATGTTCACTTTGTTTAAAAAACAAATTATGAAAAATTTGATTATTTAAAATAATGATATTTTTTTTTCAATTAAAACATGCGAAACATTTGTTGAATAGAAACAAATAAGAGTGCAAATAATTGGATAAAGGCTCAAATTTATTTGATGGAATGGTAGTCGGAAAATGGCAAGACTCCATAGATCTTTACAAATTTGAAATTGGTGATATATATTGGAAAAGGGCTACATTGAACATAATGACCATTTCTCCACCAATTCTGAATCCGATGTATTTGAAGCTTTGGTTGATGATGAATGGGCGAGAATCTCTGACGGATAACAATTGTAGAACAAAGTCTTGTCAGGATGCATTTACTTGCCAAATCCCTAATTTTTGCCTAGATTGCCCCAGGGTGAGGTACTCAATCTAGCGAGATACATATATTCATTTTTTATGTCTCTAACTTTTGCCTGGAACGCCCTTTCGGGTTTTCAATCCACCGAGACGCTCATTTTTGCCTAAGCCTCCCTTTCGGGTTTTCAACTTAGTGAGATATTCTGTTTTTTTTATTTTTAGGCGAAGTATTTCTTGACTGCATCTGAATTCACAGGACGAGTGAAATCCTCCCCATCCATAGTTGTAAGTATCAAAGCACCGCCTGAAAAGGCTCTCTTAACAACATATGTACCTTCATAGTTAGGAGTCCACTTGCCCCTGAAATCGGGCGCGAAAGACAAGACTTTCTTGAGCACAAGGTCACATTCTCAGAACACACGAGGCTTGACCTTCTTATCAAAGGCTTTCTTCATTCTTTGTTGATATAATTGACCATGGCACATGGCAGTCAATCTCTTTTCTTCTATCAAATTCAGTTGGTCATAACGACTCTGAACCCATTCAGCATCAGTCAACTTGGCTTCCATCAAGACTCTCATTGATGGGATCTTCACCTCTACTGGGAGCACAACCTCCATGCCATAAACTAGAGAGAAAGGGGTTGCCCTTGTTAAAGTGCGAACAGATGTACGATATCCATGTAAAGCAAACGGCAGCATCTCATGCCAATCTTTATACGTGACAACCATCATCTGGATAATCTTCTTGATATTCTTATTAGCAGCTTCAATAACCCCATTCATCATGGGTCTGTAAGGAGAAGAATTATGATGCACAATCTTGAACTCACTACACAGCTCTTTCATCATCTTGTTATTCAGGTTAGATCCATTATCAGTAATGATCTTATCTGGCATACCATAACGGCATATGAGTTGATTCTTGATAAACTTCACGACCACCTGCCTGGTCACGTTAGCATATGACGCCGCTTCAACCCACTTAGTGAAGTAATCAATTGCTACAAGAATAAATCTGTGTCCATTGGACGCTTTTAGTTCTATCATGCCAATCATGTCAATTCCCCACATGGAGAAAGGCCATGGTGACGAAATCACATTCAGAAGTGTCGGGGGAATATGAATCTTATCCGCATAAATCTGACACTTATGGCATTTCTTCACGTATTTGCAACAGTCAGACTCCATTGTCAGCCAATAGTAGCCTGCTCTCAACATTTTTCTAGCCATGGCATGTCCATTGGAATGAGTACCAAATGAACCCTCATGGACCTCAGTCATCAACAGGTCTGCTTCGTGTCTATCCACGCATCTGAGCAGCACCATATCAAAATTTCTCTTATAAAGTACATCACCATTGAGGTAGAAACTTCCTGATAATCTCCTCAGAGTCTTCCTATCTATCACGGATGCCCCAGGCGGGTAAATCTGGTTCTGAAGGAAACACTTGATATCATGATACCATGGCTTATCATCTTTCACTTCTTCAACCGCAAACACATGAGTTGGTCTGTCCAAGCGCATCACAGTGATGTTGGGAACTTCATTCCAAAGTCTGACTACAATCATTGAAGTAAGTGTAGCGAGAGCGTCCGCCATACGAATCTCATCTCGAGGAATATGATGGAAGTCAACTTCAGTAAAGAACGTTGAAATCCTCCTCTCATAATCCCTATATGGAATGAGGCCAGGCTGATTTGTTTCCCATTCACCTTTAATCTGATTAACAACGAGGGCCGAATCACCATAAACATCAAGATGCTTGATCCTAAGATCAATACATTCTTCCAATCTCATAATACAAGCCTCATACTCAGCCATATTATTCGTGCATTTGAAAGTTAGCCTTGCTGTAAAAGGAAAATGTGTGCCCTGAGGAGTAATAATCACTGCTCCAATACCATTTCCATACTGATTTACAGCGCCATCAAACACCATACTCCATCTGGAACCAGGTTCTGGCCCTTCATCGAGTGTAGGCTCATTGCAATCTTTCATTTTCAAATACAAAATCTCCTCATCTGGGAAGTCATACTGAACTGACTGATAATCCTCAATCGGTTGATGTGCCAAGTGGTCGGCCAAGATACTACCTTTAATAGCCTTCTGAGCTCGATACTCAATATCATACTCAGATAACAACATCTGCCAACAGTCAATCCTCCCTGTTAAAGCAGGCTTCTCGAAGATATACTTGATTGGATCCATTCTGGATATTAACCAAGTCGTATGATTCAACATGTACTGGCGTAAGCGCTTAGCAGCCCAAGCCAAAGCATAACATGTTTTCTCAAGCATTAAATATCGAGACTCACAATCAGTGAACTTCTTGCTCAAGTAGTAAATAGCATATTCTTTCTTTCCTGATTCGTCTTGCTGACCAAGGACACAACCCATTGAGTCTTCAAGAACAGTCAGATACATAATCAAGGGTCTTCCTTCCACGGGTGGAGACAGGATCGGAGGCTCAGATAGATATTCTTTAATACTGTCAAAAGCTTTTTGGGAATCCTCGGTCCAATCATGAGACTGATCTTTCCGGAGGAGCTTGAATATCGGTGCACATGTGGCAGTCATGTGGGATATGAATCTGGAAATGTAATTCAAGCGGCCAAGAAAACCTCGGACTTGCTTCTCAGTTCTGGGCGCAGGCATCTCTTGTATTGCTTTGACCTTTGCAGGATCAACCTCAATACCTCTTTCCCTGACAATAAAGCCCAATACCTTACCAGAACGGACCCCAAATGTACACTTGTTGGGATTCAGACGAAGCTGATACTTTCTCAAACGCAAAAAAAGCTTCAACAAGTGTTCTACATGTTCAACTTCCGTTCTTGATTTAGCGATCATATCATCAACATATACCTCAATTTCCTTGTGCATCATATCATGAAACAAGGTGGTCATAGCTCGTTGATACGTGGCTCCAGCGTTCTTCAAACCGAAGGGCATCACTCGATAACAGAATGTTCCCCAAGGTGTGATGAATGTTGTCTTCTCCATATACTCGGGGGCCATTTTAATCTGATTATATCCGGAAAATCCGTCCATAAATGAGAAGACATTGAATTTAGCCGTATTATCTACCAACATATCTATGTGTGGTAGAGGGAAATCATCTTTCGGACTAGCTTTATTCAAGTCTCTATAGTCCACACACATCCGGACTTTTCCATCTTTCTTAGGCACGGGCACAATATTGGCCACCCATTGAGGATATGTAGAAGTCACCAGAAACCCCGCATCAATCTGCTTCTGAACTTCCTCTTTGATCTTTACTGCCATATCAGGATGAGTTCTTCTGAGCTTCTGCTTCACAGGCACGCACCCAGGTTTTAAAGGTAGGAAATGTTGTACAATATCAGTATCTAGACCAGGCATGTCTTCATATGACCAGGCAAAGGCATCGACATATTCTCGTAGCAACTCAATCAACCCCTTCTTAACAGACTCTTCCAGGAGTGCTCCAATCTTCACTTCTCGCACACAATCCTCAGACCCCAAGCTGACTTTTTCCAGATTCTCCAGATGCGGATGAATGATCTTCTCTTCATGCTTAAGTAGACGGGTAATCTCGTCAGGAATCTCTTCAACATCATCTTCTTCCGCCTCAAATACAGGGAATTCAAAATTGGGAGATGGTGTTGGATCATTATGTTCAATGGGTTTGATCAACCTGCATAATGTTTTTTGGATATAAAAAGCTTTTAGAATTCAAACAAGGAAAATCATTATGCAGATGAAAAGATTGATTTTATTCTTTTTTTTTTTAGGGTTTTATGTGATCACCAATTTCATACAAAAGCGAAAAGGGAAAATAATTGGAGAAACAAACATTTAACATGAATCTATTGAATGAAAATATCATTGTATTTATGCGCCAACAATGTCATCACTTCTCCTTTTGGCATGGGAGGAGGGTTTTCAAACACAATGAACATTACTTTGACTTATGGATAACTGTTGGAATATCCACAGCGACCCAATTATTGTAGATCCCTCCAGGGATGATGAAATTTCCAGAATCCTCTTCGTCCTCTTCCAAGATGGCAGCAACCTCTTCGTCTTGACTGACGTGGATGAAACCTCCACTCTTGAACAGCCCTTGCGTATTGGAAACCCCAAAAGAATAACCTATGCCAGCCCGGGACTTATTGTCTTTTAACTCAATCATTTGCCCCAAACCAGCAGTTGTGCCATGCTCAATGGCCAACTTTGCATCCTTGTCGGAAGCAAATGAAGAAGTTTCCTTCGTAATAGGCTCGGCAATAGATAAAGCTTGGAACGAAGTTCCAACTTCATCCTCAGCATCTATATAAGAGAAGGAAGACAAATGACTAACCAGGAGAGCCTTTTCTCCCCCTACCACCACCAGCTTCTTATTCTTTACAAATTTCAATTTCTGGTGTAGGGTGGATGTCACGGCGCCCACCTCGTGAATCCATGGTCTGCCCAAAAGACAGCTATACGATGGGCGAATATCCATAACCTGGAAGGTAATCTGGAAATCACTTGGTCCGATTTTGACTGGGAGATCAACCTCACCAATCACAGTTTTGCGAGACCCATCGAAAGCCTTCACAACTACTCCACTCTGCCTCATGGGAGGCCCTTGATATGACAGCTTCGCAAGAGTGGATTTCGGTAATACGTTCAACGATGACCCAGTGTCCACCAGAACATTGGACATGGCGTCGTCTTTGCAACCCATAGATATGTGTAAAGCCAAGTTGTGGTCTCTTCCTTCTTCGGGGAGATCAGAGTCACAAAAACTCAAGTTGTTACAAGCGGTAATGTTTGCAACAATGCTATCAAATTGTTCTATCGTGACATCGTCATCCACGTACGCCACATCCAAAACCTTCTACAGAGCCTCTATGTGTAGTTCTGAATTCAAAAGCAATGACAACACAGATATTTTGGACGGCGTTTGTAGAAGCTGGTCTACAACGTTGTACTCGCTTCTCTTGATGAGCCTCAGCATCTCATCACAGTCTTCTTTCGCTTTGCCACTCGGGCCAGCAGAAGCAGGAGTTCTTAACGTAGATGAGGGCTTAACAACAAGTGTCGGATTCGGGGTGCTCACAACATTCCTAATTGGGCGCTCAACAAAATCAGCATCGACACTTCCTCGAATGTCAGCTTGAGGCTTTGACGGTGCTGTAAATACACGACCATTGCGGGTCAACCCACTGACATCAGCAATGTTAACAACAGATGAGGAGGGAAAGGACACCTTTTTCCCCTTTTCCACTGCTACAGCATTGTAGCGATAAGGAACCGCCTTCTCGGAGGAGTACGGTACGGGTCCGGCTGGCTTGATAATCAGAGCTGGAGAAACCTTCTGCTTGCTACCATCATACTTGATGACAACAGGCTCAGGTATTCGGAATACCGGATAAATTACATTGACTTCGGGCTCATCTTCATCAACATTTCTATTTTGAAGGATCTCAATGACTCCTTCGTCCAACATCTCTTCCACATCTTTGCGCACCTGGCGACATCCTCTCTGATTGACGGAACAGACTCTACATCTGTCGTGATCATGCTCATAATGGCTATAATCACACAGCAATCTATGCAACTCAACCAGCGATTGTCGGATATGGTTGACATATTTCACCTTGTACTTGCCAGGGCAGCCCTGGACCATATTGACAGACTTCTCATGCTCGGGCAATGGGTTCTTCTTTACGTTTGGACTGACATCCTCGAAAAATAGAATCCCACTTCTCACAAGGTCTTGCACCTTGGTCTTCAAGGGATAACAATTCTCTACGTCGTGTCCGGGAGCACCGGAGTGATACACGCAATGAAGTTCAGGCTTGTACCACCACTGGGGGTTAGCAGGTACAGCAGGAGGGTCTCGTGGAGTGATCAACTTTCTATCGATCAGCGACGAGTAGAGTTTAGCATAAGTCATCGGAATTGGATCAAAGGTGACCCTCTTCCTCTCATAGCTGGTGCTGGTATTATTGTTGTTATTTCGAGGCTGGTAGGCGTGCTGTTGTGGACGCTGTTGTTGTTGATATTGCTGAGTTTATGGTTACTAATAATATTGAGCTTCCCTGAAAGCAGGTGCTATATGAGGCACCTGATGCTGATTGTTGACTGGGCGAGCAATATTCCTCTTTACAGAGGGTCTTCTTTTGTCATGGGAAGACACGGCATGTGCCTCTCCCTCCTTCTTCTTCGCAAAGCTTCCATACCTCTTTGCCGAAGAGCCTTCGTCTCGAGTTAAACGTCCTTCACGGACCCCTTCTTCCATACCTCTTTACCAAAGAGGTCTTTCTCCCTCAAAGTTTTCAGTTCCTTGCGAAGCTCAAGGAATTGGTCTTTCATGTCATCCATCTTTTCATAAACGTCTGGGCCCTCAGATGGCTCAGAGTGGTAGATGGTATCTTCGACCCTTGGTAACGTGTGCACAACGGGCGGTGGTATTGAAAGGACCGGGCTAGATGCCGGCAGAGAAGCAAGAGTAGGGGCAAAACCCTCTGGTACAAAGTTGGGGGGCATTCCCCATGGGAACCCAGCTGGCATAGATGGTGCGAAGTGAGCCGTTGCAGCAGGCACAGTAGAAGTTACAATCTCGGAAATGACCGTCCTCTGGGGAGGAGTTGATGGTGTTGGAGAAGATTGGCTCTGAGCGGCCAGGAATGATTCCATCAGGGCAGTCAACTTGGCTACTTCTTCCTTCAACTCGCGGTTCTCTTGTTCTAGATGTTCCATCAGTCTCGAAGAATTGGCTCTGGTGTAGTACTGGTGAGTCAGCTTGTCTTTGAATTAAATGAAGAACACGAAGTTAGACCATAGGACAAGAAGTTGGGAACAAAACCTACTTATGCACATGATGCATGCAATGCTTGTGCATATGATTTGTTTTTATTTTAGAGGAATTTTAGAGTTCTATTTGCAAATATTTGGAAGTATTAACCATTTATCATGTATGGAAGTATCTTGTCACTAATATCTGGAAAATAGTTTTACATCAAAGAAGTACAGCATTGGTAACCATATACAAGAGAAAAGGAAAATAATCATCCTATGGATCCCTAGAAACAATCATCTAAAGCTCGGGACACAGGAAGATAAGATGCACGAAGCCTCTTCACCTCCTCCTCATAGGCTGCCTCCATATCTGCCTTCTCCTTGGCGAGTCGATCGTACTTCCTCTTCCAGAACTTGGAAGACTGAGGAAGTAGAGAAGTCCATGCATCATTAGGATCATCAATAACCTGATGCTTGAGGAACTCAATCAAAGCATCCTTTTCCTTTATCTACTGAAACAACTCTTCTTGTTCGCGGATCCAAGCACGTGAACGGTCTTCGTCTCTCAACTCCTCTACTCCTTGGTCAGGGAGGGTTGAAGGCCCAACCATAACCAAAGGTGTAGGTCTCGGATACTCGTACGACATGAGATATTCAGACGCTCTCTTCCTAACCCAAGCAGTGTAAGGCTCCAAAGCGACACAGTTCTTAGGACCCAACTCATTCCTTCCTTTTTTATGAATCTTGCGCCAAGCGCGGACCATCCTAGCTTTCAAGCCTTGGGGATCTTTACACTCCTGAAAGAACACACCCTCTAACAGAATGTTATTGGGTTTATCCTTTAGGGGGAACCCAAGCTGACGACGTGCCAAAACAAGGTTGTAGCTAATCCCACCACATGTACCAAGAAGGGGTACATTGGAGAATTCACCACAAGAGTTGATAATCTGCACACCGTCATACACACGGTTGTACCAAGAGATATCATCATTAGTGAGAGACATAAGCCTCGTGGACCATCGTAGACATCCCTTGTTCTCTTTGAAGGCGACCGTCAGCGGTAAGTGAGAAATAAACCACTTATACAACAGAGGCAAACAGCACACAATGGCACCACCACCCTTTGCATTCCTCATATGCAAAGAAAAATAAATGTCACCCAACAGAGTCGGAACGGGATTAAGAGTAGAAAAAATCCTAATAGCGTTCACATCCACAAACTTGTCGATGTTGGGGAACAATACTAACCCATAGATGAGAAGTACAAATATGGTCTCAAAGGCGTCTTCACTCATGGCCTTCCCATACATAATAGCTTGAGCAATGAGGAATTCAGAAGGGAGACCTTGAATTCCACCTTTGGTAGTCATATGAGCACCAACCAGAGATTCATCTATATGCAACATGTCAGCTATCTCTTGAGAAGTAGGAATATTCTCCAAGCCACTGAACGGCAACTGGTCTAGAATTGGTATACCCACAAGATAGGCATACTCCTCGAGCGTGGGCAAAAGCTGAAAATCTGGAAATGTGAAGCAATGGTAGAAAGGATCATAAAAATGCACCAAGACACTCATCAACCCTTCGTCCACCTGAGTAGTCAGAAGAGGAAGAAGCTTCCCAAAACGAGCCTTGAAACCCAAGGGATCTAGTACATAGGATGTCAGATTCCTTAACTCTTTCAAATCGGGTTGTCTGAAACTGTACTTCTTTGTATTCCTTCTTTGTCTTTCCATGTCTGAAAATTTGCAAATAGACCTCTTTAAATTCCTTGAAAATTTTCTTCATTATTGATGATATGGATGCAAATGGGTGCATGAATGCATGAATGCAGCAATCACACTCAAGGATCAAGCAAAGCACACCAAACAAAGGTCATGGGATGAATCATGTTATCCTTAATATCAATCATCCATTTTGGTGGATTATGGTTTACACCTTATCAACACCCAAGTTCCATTGATATTAAGGATACATGAACGGATCAACCATGAATCAAGGGTTTGTTGCGAGTCACGAGTCATGAAGTCTCGGTTAAGAACCACCCAAAGGGAGTGTACTAGAGTTTAAACCTGCCAAACATGTTCTACAAGAGGTTCCCATAGTCATCATCCCATCTTTCGGATATTATCGGAGAAACGACTACTCGTATTCCAAAAATATTCTCAAGAGAGACTCTTATGAGTGTAGTATCGCGTAACAATCGTATCAACACTTACACTTGAACGACTTTCACACTACATCCTAAGAATAGGCCAAGATGGGCTTGGTAAACTAAGGTCCTTGGCTTCTAAGCTCTATATTGGAAAGAGTAATGTCTAACCACAACTACTTGTGTGACATTATTGATCCCAACATGACCTCCACCAAGTGAATGGGCTTGCAAGTCAACTTGCTAAGGAATAACTCCACACAAGTCAACAAGACTATGCCATTCTCCTATCCTAAGTGCACTCGATTCCGGGTATAGAACTCATCTCACAAAGATCACCAAGCATACAAGGAATTAATATTCAAGCAATTCAATCATCACATACAATACAGTAATCCCAAATTGCACAAAAATATATCACAAAATAATATACACAACAATACAACAAAAATGAAAAGTAGGCAAAACCCACTAGGCAAATGATCCCCAGTGGAGTCGCCACTTTTCTGTAGCGGGGTATTCGTTACCATTAGAGATATTGACTAAATCCAAGGTAAATCATACAAGTTGAGTCACCGCCGCACTTCTATTTATCCAAAGGAATGGTCAGAAAGAGAACAAAAACCTAAAAGTTTTATCGAATCAAAAACTAGTAAAAGAGAGTCAGAGATCTGGGTAAGGGGGTTGATTATGCAATGGGAAGGTGTTAGGCACCTAAAACATCCTAGGTACTCCTAGGGAGCCTTTTTCACACTTGTTGTAAGGTTGTTGTTTTTTGTGAAAAATTTGTTTGTGCAAACATGATTGAAGAGACGAGGAGAGAATATACAAGTTTATTTACATTTTGTGTTTGGATGGATAAACCGATTGCCTACGTACCATCTTAAAAAAGATTAGGATCAAAACCTCGTAGTTCGGGGTAAAAATCTCAAAACAAGTTGGTGAATTGATTGGTCCAAAAGCCTTAACGTCTTTTGTTATCCAAGGAAGAAAACTCAACCTAAAACCACGAATCCACCATGTGAGGATAGCTTCAACATGCTAGTGAGGGGTTAACCTTATAATAAGCATGGAAGACTCATTGTCCATCACTAAGGATATAGGTGAGTATTACATCTTCCACAAGGATAACTCAAACCTAATAGCTAAAGATTATGGAAAATTTGATTAAGAAAGTGGCTATTGAAACCACAAAAAGACATTTGAATGAGTTTTATTTACCAATGAAAAGGTATGTACAAAAATTTGGTCAAAGTTGAGTTAGAATTTCAATTCAAAATAAGTGTTATGAAAAGAAAGTTTGAAAATCAAAAGCATAAGGCTTAGGTTTCTAATGTTTGAAGACAATTGTTATATGTTTGCACACAAAGTTTTGGCTTGGGTTAGAGTGGAGGGAAGAAGAAGAATGGCTAAGATCCTAAACAAAGCAAAATGTGAAGGATAAGAAACAAAACCACAAAAGGGAGTTCCTCTCTTGAGATCATATGGATGATCCAAGTAGCTCCCATCCTTTGGAATAAGCAATCACATAAGCATAAACTCAAGCAATCAACAATCAAATGAACTCTTGGAAGGTTCCTCAATGTATCTTGAATCTCTCTCTCTTAGGAGCTCATGATAATGGTTCCTCAATTTGGCTCAAGTGGGAATCCCTAGCACAAAGAAACGCACACATCAAAAGGTTCTACTAACAATCAAAGAATGGACAAGAGGGAGTTTAGAATATGGTCCTTTCAATGTTCATCTTCAAGAATTAAGCATTCTAAAGGCATGAGGCCTAGTTGCTCTTTGACATTTAAGCATTCTAAAGGCAGGAGGCCTAGTTGCTCTTCAAACTCCATTAGCTTGGGTAAAGTCCTAAGATCTAAGTCCATTTTGTCCAATTTTTTTGCATTTGGTTCACAACAAACAGACAAACACAAGCACAAAAGATATATACACAATTATATGCTCAAGTGAGCAAAAGGCAAATGGAATTAGCATAAACATGTACTCAAATGAGCAAAGGGAAAAGCAAAAGAATAATATGTGCAAGAATAGTAAATTACATAAAAGTAAAGAGCAAAAAGTAAATGTTAATGGTTAATGATTAGTGTTAGTAGTTAGTGTGCCATAAGGCAAATTTAGCGCTATGTTAAGCAATCGTAATTGGACTTATGTAGAAGTCACAACTATCTGAGGCCGGTCAATAATAATGTAGGCACCAACACAAGTTAGAAATCTTGATTAGTGAACCAAGTTCCAACAACTTGCCATGCCAAAAAGAAGAAGAGAATTGATCTTGTATTGGTTTAAGTCTTTTGCATGATTTAGGAAACAACCTATCCTTAATGCAAAGCCATTCACTTGATCAATTGATCAAGATGAATTAGATTTGAATCAAGGAAGATTAAGTCTCCCTAATCAATGCCAACTTATCAACCTTCAACTCATTGATCAAAAAAGAAAAAAGAAGAAGAAGAAGAAAGAGATGAATAATGGAAAAGGAAATAGAAAGAATAAAGTGCATAAAGTGAAATAAAATGTACCAATCCATGTGTGTTGACCAAATGACATGGAGAGTCAAAGTCAAACAATGAGAAACCAGAAATGGGATGAAGATAGGAGGTCAAATAATAAGCAAAATATTTTTGGCATTTTTAATATTAAAATAAACTTGAATTAAAAATAAAAGAAAGGTCAAACTTCAAAATCACCTCAAATCAACCTTGAAAGGTCCAAGTGATTTATCCCAAGTTCAACAAGGTCAAACAAAGTTTGACAAAAAAATTCAGCATTTTTAAAAGTCAGAAACTATCTTTTATCAATTAAAAATGAATCAAAATAACCTAATTAAACTAAAGTTTCAAATAAATCTCAAATCAATTAAAAAATTGATGAGAATATTTTTCGTAGATCTATCATCATTACAAATAGGTTAGGAAAATATTTTTGTATTTTTTGAATATCAAAAAACTATTTAAAATGAATTAAAAATGACCAGAAAAGAGAAAATTCACAAAAAATATCAAATGACAAAATAAAAAATATTAAAAATCATTTTTAGAAACTAGAATTTAAATGGAGAAGAATGCAATTGGTCCCATATTTTTTGGAATTAAAATGAAGAAGTTATGAATTTTTGAAAATAAAGGAAATAAAAGAAATTAAAACAGAAATTAGAAAATTCAAAAAAACAAGGAGCGTCTGATCAAGCCTCATTAATTGACGTGGCTGATCAAACGATCCAGATACGCGCTTCTACCATAGGCAAGAGTCAAACGTGTCACACTTGGCATTATTAAAGGTCATAACATTGGACAGTGGAGACTAAATCTGGAGATCAGATCCAAGGGCTCACGACGCATCTGGCAAAGGGACGGTGACCAGAGCCACCGTCTTCTCCGGTGAGCATGAAGATTCCGGCCAAAATTGCAGGTAATGAAAACTTAACCAAATGAAGCGATCCTCATATCATTGGAAAGCTGGAATGATGTACATCATCCCTGTACCATTGGTTTCTCCTCTAGATCCTCATTGAGAGAGAAAATCATGGTGTTCATACTGAACTTCATGGGTTTCAACAATTGAGCACTGAAAACAATTGCCTCTATGAAGAGGACTTTAGCCAACACAATATCCAAGCAAATAGATCAATAAATAGTGAGTTTCGAAGAAAAAACCAGTTGGAGAGAACCTTTGAATTGTGGTGATCTGAGCTTGCTTCCTTGCTTCCTTTGGCCAAACAGAAGTTCTATGGATTATGAGAGAGAGGTCTAGGAACTTTAGATCTAGAAATTCAACCAGATTTAGTTGAATTTCAGATCTGAGAAAATTTGAATGAAAATGAAATAGTTCCTTTGATGAGAGGTTTGGTTTTCAGTTCAGAAGCATTTCAGGTTGATTCATGGATGGAAAATGAATGGAATGATGCTTCTATTTATAGCCAAGTATGGTGCAAGCAATGAGAAATCCGTGTGTGCATGGCAAGTGGATACTCTTTGCATGGACTTGCATGATCATGTAGAAGGCCCAAATTCAATGCCAAATGCAATCTGAGATATAATTGAGCTGAAATGGACGTGTAATTGGCAATGCACAAGCTTGTGTAATGAGTTTCAACATGTTATGCACAATTATGCCTAAAACGTCTCCTCTTCGAAAATGCCATTTGCCAAATCCAAACATGGGCATGTGAGTAATGGTTGGAAAGGTCTTGATGTAAGGAACAAATGTTATGTTGGGCAAAAATCCATTTGAAGTGTGGAAATTAGTGAATTTTGAGTTTAAAGTGTAAGGTGCAAAACATGTAAAGGCAAGGTTTCCAAATTTGGCCAATGTTCAAGCCCCTCTATTTTGATGCTGCAAGCTTCAAATGAAAAAACTTCCAACATCAACGTTGTAGATCTTCTCAAGAAAATAAAAATGGACTTAAATTTTGCATCATTTGGATTTTTGATGAAAGAGGTATGGGTACTTGAAGTTGGACTTTTTTGCCTTTCAATGCATTTGGTCCAAAGTGACCTATGATGTTTTGGATTATCACATGTATTTCCTTTGAGATTTTGAAATTTTGTTCAACATAAAATTTTAAGTAAGCATCTTAATCTTTCCAATTCATTTGATCCCACCTCAAAATCATAAAAAATTATTGAGTTATGTTCTTGGGAAGTTGACCCAAAATTAGGGTTTCAATCAAAATGACCTATAATGTATTGGAATGGGAGATGACCTATAATTATCTCCATTTGACCAACACATAAAAAGTTAGGTCTCAGTACATTTCAAAATAATTAGATGAATTGACTGATCAACTTCTCAAATCCATGACTCATATCTTGATGAATTGATGATTGAGGACACTCAAATAAGTTCAAATATGCATGAAATAATGAATTAAAGAACTTCCCTTGATTGTATTTGATCATGGGCTGCGGTTGCTTCAAGAGCAAGGCATTATGGATGATCAGATGAACTAGGGTTTCCTTGGGGAGCAAACCTCAAACCCTTTGACTTGCTTTGATCAAAATGATGAATTCAGATGCTAGGGAGGCATATTTGATGGATGAGAGCTTTGGGAACCATTACCATGCTTGCTATCATCTTCATTTGGCCATATCTCTGCACAAAGGATCTCCTTGAAGCTCTTGACCTTGTGATTGCTCAAGCTACAAACAAGAAATGTTAGTGACATGTTTTTATGCTTTTGGTTAATAAATAAAAATGAGAAAAGCAATAATATATAATTTAAGCATGCTTGGTGATCTCAAACCACTCACAAGAGGTCCCACCTAAAGGTAAAGGGAACCAAGATGCTTATGATCCTTGCGGCAATGCAAATGCAATGTTATGATTCCATGAGGGATCTTAGGGTCAAAATTGGGGTCTTATAAGTGGATGCAAGGTCCACTGCCTCTTGGTATTGGAGAATATGGAAGGAGAATAAGGTGCTGTTTTGATGCTTGTGCTTGAGAAACTTGTGAAATGAAATGGAAACCAACCTTGTCAACTTGCCTTTGCTTGCCTTGCTCTGAAGTTTTGCAGCCACCACCCTTCAAGTTAGGGTTTTAGTGCTTATATATGTTGGATCTATCATTCTTAATGGGCTGAAATGTTTGTTTTGGTTCATGAGCAAAATGCAATGCAAAAAGTGAGGTGTATTAGAAAATCTCTTGTTTTGGCAAAGTTTAAGTGAGTGAAACAAAAGTACATGGCCAAATGAGGTAAAGAAAGAGGGTTGGTCGATTTTGCAGCTTTATTGGTTGTCTTGGTCTAGCAAGGAAATAATCCAACAGGGTGACTTTGAGACTTTGTATCTTGATGAGCACATGACCAAATGGCAAGGCAATGCAAACAGTAGGAAGAGTTCATGGAGCTTAACATCTTTCATGTTGGGAACAAGTTGAAATGATGAGTGGAAAGAGGTGAAAAATAGCCATAAAGTTTAGGTTTCATCATGCCAACAGGTTGGGCCAGTTTGGCCTAAATGCTGCCTAGAAATTCAGTTCGTGATGCCAACTTTAGATGAGTGCATCTCCCAAACCAATGATCCAAATGGGATGATTCAAAAAGGATGTGAAAGAGGACATGGCAAGGTGTAATTATTGTGAAGAAAGTATTTTCAAAAGATTCCTTGAAGTGCAAGAAATCTGGCCAAGAAGTCTTGACAACTTTTGCATATTTTGGACTTAGAAAGATTTCTAAGTGTCCTAAAATAATATCTCACTTTGACCAAGCATAACTTTCTCAATTTTGATCCAAATGGAACAAACTTTATATCTCTAGAAATCTTGGAACAAGAGGAACAACTTTCATGTTGGAGAAATTTTCAAATGGAGCTTGCATCTTGATGGAAAATGTGCTTAAAGTGAGTGCAATAATCATGAAAACTTGCCCTAAATGGAAAGTCAACCATTTCCAAATTTAGTAACTTTTCCAACTTCTGATTAAATGATGAACCCAAGATCCAACCTTGATCAAATTTCACATGTAGGCTCCCTTAGGCATGGGTTTTGAGATTCCACTCTCAAAATGTCAGGAGTTGACTTTTCTGGCCCCACAGTTGACTTTTCCCAAACTGTCTGTTTCCCGATTCCATTGATCAATTGAAGCACCTCTGGCTCAAATAAAGAGCTGATTTTTTGTATGTAGACCCTTGTGAACATATGGAGGGTCATGGAAAAGAGTTTCACCCAAGGAATCAGAAATAAATTGATTTTATACCAAACCATAGTTTTAGGGCAAAATGGTCAAGAACTGATTGCACTGATTGCCAATGGATCTTTCTGAGGTAATTGTGAATCTTCCTAGGCCAAGATGCCTCTCCAATCATGATATGGATGAGCCCCTTTACTTCCAACCAAACATTGCCTGTTGCAGGTAGCCATGAAACCCTAATTTCTGATTAAATCCAGATGCACACTCTGAGAGCTCTGAATCCTCCACTGATGAACTGAGGACCATAATAAGATGCTTGGCCCCCTTGAGACCCTTGAGACTTGCATATTTAGAGGATGAAGTCCAATTCCCAATCTTGCTTTGTGTGGGCTCCTTCTGTTAAGGAGTGATCAACCAAACCCTGATTTCCATGTCACTAATGCAGTATGCAATGAGTATGACCTAGTATGATGCTAATGCAGTGTGAAACATAATCCCATGCTTCCATGAAAAATGAAGGGTAAATTTTGGGGTATTACAGCTGCCCCTATTCAATCAACTAGGGACCCGAAATGAAGATAACAACGACTTTCGCAGTTTCGAGGTATCAAGGGATTGAATATAATAAAAACCCAAAAATTTACACTGAAGTGAAAAATGAAGTTATAATGCCTATCAGAATCGGCAAAAAGACGGTTTTGATCTGAATATCAACAAAGAATCCGTCTGGTACGGTGAAAGTCGATCTGAGCACCGAAAAAGAGAAAGTCAGCCTGGATACCAAAATAAATGGTAACACAGAAATAACCATGGCCTGAATGCCGCTCATCAATCTGAACACTGGAAATGACTTCGATCTGAGCATCAGGAGATACTAGATTATCAAACATTGGTGTGAACACCGGGAAACTGGCCTGAGCGCCACTTCGGTCTGAGTACCGGAAAACTGACCTGAATGCCATAAGTTGCGTCGACCTGAACGTCAGAAACTTCTTCGATCTGAACATCGGAAAACTGGCTTGAATGCCACTTCGGTCTGAATACCGGAAAATTGGCCTGAATGCCACAAGTTGCGTCGACCTGAACATCGGAAACTTTTTCGATCTGAACATCGGAAAACTGGCCTGAATGCCACTTCGGTCTGAATACCGGAAAATTGGCATGAATTCCACAAGTTGCGTCGACCTGAACGTCGGAAACTTCTTCGATTTGAACATCGGAAAATTGACCTGAATGCCACTTCGGTCTGAATACCGGAAAAACTGGCCTGAATGCCACAAGTTGCGTCGACCTGAACGTCGGAAACTTCTTCGATCTGAACATCAAAAAATTGGCCTGAATGCCACTAGTTGCATCGACCTGAACGTCAGAAACTTCTTCGATCTGAACATCGGAAAATTGGCCTGAATGCCACTTCGGTCTGAATACCGGAAAAACTGGCCTGAATGCCACAAGTTGTGTCGACCTGAACGTCGGAAACTTCTTCGATCTGAACATCGGAAAACTGGCCTGAATGCCACTTCGGTATGAATACCGGAAAATTGGCCTGAATGCCACAAGTTGCGTCGACCTGAACGTCGGAAACTTCTTCGATCTGAACATCAGAAAATTGGCCTGAATGCCACTTTGGTCTGAATACCGGAAAAATTGGCCTGAATGCCACAAGTTGCGTCAACCTGAATGTCGAAAACTTCTTCGATCTGAACATCAGAAAATTGGCCTGAATGCCACTAGTTGCATCGACCTGAATGTCGGAAACTTCTTTGATCTGAACATCGGAAAACTGGCCTGAATGCCACTTCGGTCTGAATACCGGAAAAACTTCCATGCCTGTCAGTATCGGCAGAAATAGGGAAAATGATAATTGAGACGACACGTGGGCCAACGACCCCTGTTGGGAATAATAAGGGATAAGTCATGAACAAACTCCAGTCTGAGTACTGGAAACAAACTTCTGGTTTATCACTTGGGATACTGAGAATGTTTTATGCTTTATATGCGTATGTTTGAATTTTTCGATGGCGTAATGCTCCATGAAAATGGAAATGCTACGCGATTTGGAAGGATGCAATGCAATATGATTCTACATGCAGGGATGCGAAATACCGGGGAGAATGCCAAGCCGAGGCAAGGAATTCTGCTGGGGAAATGATCACAATCTTCTGAACCCTGGCAATGCTGTTGGAGATACACAACACAATGAACTCTGTGGGGAAATGACCGGCCATGCGGTGGAGACTCTAACTGGGGAGAGAATGACACTGAGAGCTTGCTGTTGAGGAAAGCGACAGTGGTTATGGAAACCATAATCCGCGAGAGAGACGTCTCAGCATGGGAAGCAAACACCGATACGGTACCAAGATTCTGCTTCAAGGAAAGAATCCAAGGATCTAGCGTCGAGATCATCGATCTGGCATCGAACTCTAAGGAGCAACCGCTTCTGCTGGGAAGATACAGTCTGGCACTGTCAACTCCGTTGGGGATATACAATATGGCACTGTCAACTCTACTGGGGATTGTATAGTCTGGAACAAAAGCTCAGGGAGTGCAGTAGTGAGAAACTGTTGGGGATTGAAGAATCCAATGCTTGGACCAACTCTGCAGGGATAACATACCAAACTCCAAGTATTGAAGCAAAACATCCGCGATCATCTGCTGGGTGCCTTAAGGAAATGCCCCGAGTGTACCTGTTCTGAATAGACGATCCAAAGCATTTAAAATTTACAACAATTTTAAATGTTTATTAAGCATGTACCTATAAAGCTCTTATGTTTTATGATCAATGTTTATCAAAATTTCGGACGTCATTTTTGCAAAAAAAACAGTAAAATAAAAATGAACATAGAGATATACTGAATAACATGGTTTTATTGATTGAATGGCCTCTAAATAGGCGTTTACATCAGGAAGCAATCCCTGGAAAGAGGTAATCGCACAAAAGATAAAAATAGAAATTAATCTAATGGCAATGTGAAATGGATTTCTATCGGGTTCCAATTCTGCTATGACTCGCTCGTCTTCAAGATCTTCCAAATGATCAGCTTTCTGAAAAAGGTGATTGGACTGTTTTCTATCCTTCGAAAGTTTCCAGTTATCCACATGAGATGAGATTCAGAACTACTCAGAACGCAGTCATTCGCTTAATCCCTAACTTTTGCCTGGATCGCCCTTTCGGGTTTTCAATCCACCGGGATACCCATTTTTGCCTAAGTTGCCTTTTCAGGTTTTCAACTTACCGGGTGTACAATCTTTTCATTTTTTAAGCCCTAACTTTTGCCCGAACCATTTTTCGTTTTCTTGGTTCGCCAGGATGCCCATTTTTTGCCTGGACTATTCTTTTTATTGTCCAACGGGTCTGTTTTATGCGAAGTATTTTTTAACTGCGTCTGAGTTCACAGGGGAAGTGAAGTCTCCACCATCCATAGTTGCAAGCATTAAGGCTCCACCATCAAAAACCTTAGTGACCATATATGATCCATCATAGTTAGGAGTCCACTTGCCCCTGTGATCTGTTTAAGGAGGAAGGATCCTTTTCAACACCAAATCTCTGACTTGGAAACATCGTGGACGCACTTTCCGATCAAAGGCTCTCTTCATCTGACTCTGATACAACTGCCCATGACAAATGGCTGCCATTCGCTTCTCTTTGATAAGACTCAACTCATTGAACCTTGTCCGAATCCATTCAACTTCGTCTAACTTGACATCCAACATGACTCTTAGAGAAGGAATCTCCACTTCAACAGGTAGGACTGCTTCCATATCATACACAAGGGAGCAAGGGGTTGCCCCGGTCGATGTACGTACTGAAGTACGGTACCCATGCAAGGCGAAGGGTAGCATCTCATGCCAATCTCTGTACGTAACGACCATCTTCTGCACAATCTTCTTTATGTTCTTATTTGCTGCCTCAACAACACCGTTCATCTTAGGACGATAAGGGGAAGAGTTGTGATGTTGAATGTTGAAGTTCTTACACAACTCCTTCATCATTTTTTTATTGAGATTAGAACCATTATCAGTAATGATTCTTTCGGGAATCCCATAACGACAAATGATTTCTTTCTTAATGAATCGGGCAACCACATGTCTGGTGACCTTCGCAAATGACGCTGCTTCGACCCACTTGGTGAAATAGTCGATGGCAACAAGGATGAAACGATGCCCATTGGAGGCAGTCGGCTCAATCTTTCCAATCATATCAATGCCCCACATAGCAAACGGCCACGGCGAAGACATCACATTCAGAGGATTTGGCGGCACATGCACCTTATCAGCATAAATCTGGCATTTATGACACTTTCGAGCATATTTGAAACAATCAAATTCCATGGTCATCTAGTAATAACCCGCTCTCAACAATTTCTTAGCCATTGCATGTCCGCCGGCATGAGTACCGAAGGAGCCTTCATGAACTTCCTGCATTAACATGTCCGCTTCGTGTCTATCCACGCATCTGAGCAAAACCATGTCGAAGTTCCTCTTATGCAGCACATCGTCTTTGTTCAAGAAGAAACTGCCTGCAAATCTTCTCAAAGTATTTCTATCATTGTTGGATGCCCCTGCAGGGTACTCTTGATTCTTCAGAAAGCACTTGATGTTGTGATACCATGGCTTGTCATCAACTACCAGTTCAGTAGCAAACACATACGCGGCCCTATCAAGGCGCATAACATCGATCCTGGGGACCTGGTTCCACTGAATCATCTTGATCATGGAGGATAGAGTAGCAAGAGCATCCGCCATCTGGTTCTCATCACGAGGTATATGATATAGCTTTACTTTGGTGAAGAAATTCAACAGTCTTCTCGTGTAATCTCTGTAGGGGAGCAAATTAGGCTGGAGAGTATTCCAATCACCATTCACTTGATTGATCACTAGAGCTGAATCTCCGAAGATGTCCAGAGTCTTGATTCTCAAATCAATGGCTTGCTCAATACCCAAGATACAAGCTTCATACTCAGCTTCATTATTGGTGCACTCGAAAGTCAGACGAGCGGTGAAAGGCATATGGGCACCTTTCGGAGTAGTAATTACAACACCAATTCCACTTCCTTTGGCATTGATGGTCCCATCAAACATCAAAGTCCACTTTTCATCTAGATCAGGTCCCTCCTCAACAACTGGCTCTTCACAGTCTTTCATCTTGAGGAACATGATGTCTTCATCTGGAAAATCAAACTTCATCGGCTCATAATCATCAATCGGCTGTTGAGCAAGATAGTCTGATAGAATACTCCCCTTGATGGCTTTCTGGGATGTATACTGGATGTCGTACTCTGTCAGTACCATTTGCCAACGAGCAACCCTTCCGGTGAGAGCTGGCTTCTCAAATATGTACTTGACTGGATCCATCTTGGAGATTAGTAAGGCTGTGTGAGTCAGCATGTATCGTCTCAATCGCTTAGCAGCCCATGCAAGTGCACAACATGTCTTTTCAAGCATTGCGTATCTCGACTCGCAATCTGTGAATTTCTTACTCAGGTAGTAGATGGCATGCTCTTTCCTACCTGTCTCGTCGTGTTGACCGAGAACACAACCCATAGAATTATCCAGTACTGTCAAGTACATAATCAGTGGTCTTCCTGGGACTGGAGGCATAAGGATTGGAGGATTCTACAAATACTCTTCTATCTTTTCGAAAGCCCTTTGACAATCATCATTCCACCTGATAGCCTGATCTTTTCTTAACAATATGAATATTGGCTCACACGTGGCTGTTAGGTGAGAGATGAACCTTGCAATGTAATTCAACCTCCCTAAGAAACCACAGACTTGTTTCTCTGTTCTTGGCTCAGGCATTTCTTGTATCGCTTTCACTTTGTCAGGATCCACCTCAATCCCTTTTTCGCTAACAATAAAACCTAGCAGCTTTCCAGATCTTACCCAGAAAGTACACTTGTTCGGATTAAGCCTCAGCTTGAATTTCCTCAACCGTTTAAACAATTTCCCCAAATTCACCAAATGTTCTTCTTCTGTCTGAGACTTGGCAATCATATCGTCAATATAAACCTCGATTTCATGATGAATCATATCATGGAAAAGAGTTACCATAGCTCGTTGATATGTTGCCCCAGCATTCTTCAGACCAAACGGCATCACCTTGTAGCAGAAGGTGCCCCATGGGGTTATGAAAGTTGTCTTCTCCATGTCTTCTGGTGCCATCTTAATTTGATTATATCCAGAAAAACCATCCATGAAGGAGAATACCGAGAACTGAGCCGTGTTATCCACCAAAACATCGATGTGAGGTAATGGGAAATCATCTTTAGGACTAACTCTGTTCAGATCCCGGTAGTCAACACACATCCGTACCTTTCCATCCTTCTTAGGTACTAGAACGATATTTGCAACCCATGGCGGATAATTGGTAACCGCTAGAAACCCTGCATCCAACTGTTTCTGCACTTCTTCCTTTATCTTGACAGCCATCTCTGGTCTTATTCTTCTAAGCTTCTGCTTGACCGGAGGACAATCCTCTTTGAGAGGCAAACGGTGTACCACAATGTTTGTGTCAAGCCCTGGCATATCCTGATAAGACCAAGCGAAGATGTCAACATACTCTTGCAGCAATTCAATCAACCTCTTCTTCACATCATCTTCCAAAGCAGCCCCTATCTTGATTTCTCTCTTGGCGTCCTCGGTGCCGAGATTAATCACTTCAACAGACTCTTGATGCGGTTGAATGACCCTTTCCTCCTGTTTTAACAACCTGGCGAGTTCTTCAGGGAGTTCACAGTCTTCATCACCCTCTTCTTCAGCTTGAAAGATTGGATTTTCGAAGTCGAAGCGAGCCATAGCAGAACTGTTATCAATAGGATCCGGTGATGTGCATCTGCATGAATGATGGTATGTGCTTATGAGTGTGAAAAAAGTGAAAACTAAACAAAACATTACCAAATATTTTTTTGATTTTTGATTTTTGAAAAACTGCAAAAATAGAAAGGCAGTGAACAAAATATTTGAATGCAAAAAGGCGTCCTTTATTTATGATAAAAATGCAGGTATCCACATAGATGAGCCCTACAATCAGTCATTACGCCCTAGGCGGAACGTAAGACTTGGACATGCATGAACAAACAAAGAAAATTACTCTTCAAGAAGAGTGACTTGGATAATCTCCTCAGAAGACCAATTGTTGATGACTTCACCCGGGACCCTTGGGCGCACCCAGTTGTCGATGTCGCAATCACTATCCCCATCTTCTTCGTTGATTGCAGAGATCTGGCCATACTGATTAATCGGCCCCTGACGAGTCTGAGGCGCTGAAGTTGTAGAAGTCGGAGCTGGCTGATACCCAATCCCAAACTTGTCTTCCTTCATAGGTAACTCCAACAGTCGTCCCCAACCGGGGGCAACACCTGAATCTACCAAGGCCTGCGCCTGTTTGAAGGATGAAATAGAAGTACCTGCTCTAACCTCCTCCACCAGAGCTGCGTCCTTGACTTGAACTGCCTCAAAGGCCTGGCACAGGGTCTCATGAATTTCACCTTCTACCTCTACATACTCGAATGTAGACAGGTTACTGACCAGAATGTCCTCCTCACCACAGACAGTGATAATTCTTCCGTTGACCGGGAACTTAATCTTCTGATGCAAGGTTGAAGAGACTGCCCCAGCCTTGTGAATCCATGGACGACCCAGCAAACAGCTATACGAAGGACTGATATCCATCACATAGAAGACGGTGTTGAAAGTTTGTGATCCAATCTGAATTGGCAATTCTACCTCTCCAAACACCGACCTCTTAGAACCATCAAAAGCTCTCACAATAAGATCGAAAGGCTTCAAGACCAAACCTTCTACTTCTAACCTTGACAGGGCTCTCTTAGGTAGCACGTTGAGAGAGGAACCTGTATCCACCAGAACATGTGATAACACAGTGTCTTTGCATTCCATCGAGATGTGCAAAGCCTTGTTATGATTGCGTCCGGCTGGTGTTAGGTCAGAATCAGTAAAACCCAACCCGTTGCTTGCATGAACATTTGCAACGATCCCTTCTAGTTGATTTACTGAGATCTCCTGAGGCACATATGCAGCATTAAGAACCTTCAGAAATGCTTCCCTGTATGCCTCCGAACACAGCAGGAGTGAGAGAATAAATATCTTGGACGGCGTCTGAATCAGTTGATCAACTACCTTGTAGTCGCTTTTCTTTATGATTCTCAGGAGCTCGTCCACGTCCTTCGTAAAAGAAGGCTCAGAGCCGGCAAGTGGTGCAGATGTACTCTCATTCACAGCTTGCTTGCCCTTGGCCTTAGCCGCAACGTCAGCATTATCAGCTTAGGTAAATGGGTGGTAAGAACAGTCTTCTACTCCTGGTGAATCGCCCAATTCCACCAACATTGTCCACTGCGGGATCTTTTATTTCCACTCCAGATTCAGGCTTCTGATCCTGCACCTCCTTTATTTTCAATGGATGTTCCACTCCATGGTCATGTGCGTACACACTCCCCCCATAATTCCAAGGAATGGCCCTTTCGCTGGTGAAAGGTAAAGGACCAGGGGTCGTGATGGTCATAGTGGATGGTCGCACTGGTGATACTGGTTGCGCTTCTGGCACACTGATCTGAGCAGTTGGGTAGAAAATTGTGATAGTGGCAACATCACAGTCATACTCAGAAATCTCATTCATTGAAACATAAACATCCGAAAAATCAGAATCAAGTTCAACAGATACATCAGAATTAAACACATTGTTTGGGATATCAGCAACAACATTGGAAAAATTAAATACATCATTATGAATTAAAGAATTTGCAGGAACAACATCTGTGAATTCTTCAACAGCATCTTCAAACACCTCTTCAGCAAACCCTTCAACAGACTCTTGGGCAGACAAGTCTTTAGCTTGGAGAATACTACTGTCAAGCAAGGCCTGGATACCCTACTGCAGCTTCAAACAACCCTTGCTCTATGTAGTACAACCCAAACAACTGTTCCCATAACCAGGGAAAACATCGACCTTCAGTAAGTATTCTTTAATCCCCAACAGCGGAGTCTTCAACTTCAACACATCTTTGACGGATCTGGCTTCTCCTTCCACCATATTAACATTTGCACCACCATGCTGCAGCATGGGATTGTTGACGACATTAGGAGCCGGTGCAAAGTTGATGGCCTTTGAGTCTATGAGGTCCTGAACTACGTGCTTAAAAGCTTTGCAGTTCTCAATATTGTGGCCAGGTGCCCCAGAGTGGAAGTTACACCTAGCGTTGGCATCATAACCCACTGGAAGCCTGCCAATAGGAGGAGCCAAAGTGCGTAACTGCACAAGTTGTAGCTGTTAAAGGCTAGGGAGAAACTGAGCGTACGACATCGGAAGAGTGTCGAAACGCCTGTCCATCATCTTTTTCCTCTATTGATAGGCGAGTCTGTTACCCTGTTGCTGTTGTTGGTATTGATTATGTTGACGTTGTGGTTGTTGTTGTTGCACTGGTGCTGCAGCCGGAATAGTCACAGCCGCAACATAAGGCTGCTGATTGTAGTTCTGAAAATTGTTCCTTCTGACACCCCTGCTCTGATATGAAGACAAAGAGTTTGCATCCCCCTCTCTCCGCTTCTGTCCTCCAATAAACGACTTCTTCACCCCTGACAATGATCCACCTCCATTATGGATCTTGCATGTCTTCAGGTAGTTCTCCATTCTCTCACCGGTAGAGACTACATCAACAAAGTTGGAGGCGTTGCAACCCACCAGACGCTCCAAGTAAGACCCAGGTAGAGTGTTCATGAACATGTTGGCCATTTCCTTCTCCAACATCGGAGGCTAAACACGGGAAGCTGTCTCTCTCCAGCGTTGAGCATATTCCCTGAAGCATTCATTGCTTTTGAGAGACAGATTCTGAAGTTGGGTTCTGTCAGGCGCCATGTTTGCGTTGTACTATAGCCTCAGCCAAGTCCCTCCAGCAGCGGATGTGGGCTCTGTCCAGCCTCATATATCATTCCAGGGATGCCCCAGCTAGACTATCCTGGAAGAAATACATGAGCAACTTCTCATCGTCGGAGTATCCAACCATCTTGCGGAAGTAGGCTTGCACATGAGTCTTCAGGTAAGAGTTGCCATTGTACTTGTCAAACACTGGGACTCTGAATTTTGGCGGAACCCTCACACCTGGGACCAGCCCCAAATCAGCAACGTCTACCCCCAGAGTATTCTGTCCTTCTACAGCCTTCATCCTCTCTTCCAATATTCTAAACATGGGGTCCATGCCATGGCCCATGCCAAAGTCCTCCTGCATCAAGGTGAACTGATCCTCCTGATCATCATGGATGGGTTGTTGATCAGGGTTGACACGTGGGATCGGGACAGGCCCCGGTCCACTGGGTCCGTTAACCTCTCCAACTGGAGGATCAGTTACCGTCTCTGGTTGAGTAGTGGCGGGATTCCTTTATATCATCTGTCTGAGCTCTTGATGTCCTTGAGCCACCCCCTGAACCACATCCATAAACTGAGTCATGCGGATCCTCATCTCGGTGAGTTCTGCTTGTAGGCCCTCCATAGCTCTCTGTTGATTTCTACGGGTACCATACCAGTGAATGCCTGAATCAGCTATCCTACTAGTGGAACACCAAACAAAATGAGAACCACTGCGGCGGTACCTGTTATGCAAGACATGCAAATGAATATGTAAATGCAATGACATGTTTATCAATTCCAAAGGGTATTTTAACCTTTTGATTCCAGTCTCACATCAGGTAAATAGTGCAAGAAGATCGAGTCGTGGATAAGCTTCTGAGATCAAGATGCAATAGAGAGAAAACCTTCTTACATATAAGTTCAAAGAGAAGGGCCTTAGCCGACAGTACACAAGAAGAGGATCTCCACAACAAGCCTGTGGATCATCACTACAAAGCAACAACGCAATAAGCAAAGAGAGGAACAAAAACCAGGAATCAGCCTCTTGTATACAACCCATAAGGATTGCTCCTAACTTCAGCCAGTAGTGCCACTGTGTCAAGATGATCTGGAGATTCTGTCAAACGCCGGATAAGCAGATTTCTCTTGTGAATAATCCCATCCAGCTCGTTGATGTGCTCTATGTAGTAATTCCCATCGTCCTCCCCGAACACCTCTTCAAGTTTAGACCTCTTCAAACCTGCTAGCACCTTGAGTTCTTCAATCTGTTCTTGAGCCTTGTCGAGTTGATCTGTCATGTAAACATTGGTTGAACGGGCACGCAGAAGCTCATTGTTCTTCTCCTTCAGCAAAGTCTTCAATTTCTCCATTTGATCAATCAATTCGGCCACCATCTCCTCCTCCTTTACCTTCCGAGAAGCTGAAAATGCATCCCACTGTTCTTGCCACCCAACTAACTTACCACAGGAATTTGTCAACTACTGCTTGACTCGCCTTAACTCAGAACTGGATGATCCTAAAGCTTTGTCTGTCTTCCTGAAGAAGTTCACCTCCACAGCCAATTTCTTCTCTGCTTCCTCTTGCAATTTGATAGCTTCCCCCTTCTGATATTCCGCCTCATGGTATAGATGCATACAGTCTTGCAATTTCACACTCAACTCCGAGTTTTCAGTTTGAAGCTCCTCCATGGCATTCTTCAATTTGTCATACTCCTCTCAGCTCACCATTGCTGACTGCTCAGGAGTTGGTGGATACAAAGGTTCTTCAATAGGAAACGGCAGACCAAAATCTTCAACTCTTCCCTGAAGCCAATCTTCATACAAGCACAGTCCTTCCTCTCTTGATCACTTTGAGCCAAGCCTCAGTTGCCTTACGGAATACAGTCAGATCAGATGAAGAATGGAAAAATAGAGATTCTTCCACATCTTTTTCCAAAGGCGGAGTTCTTAAAGCATATCTAAACTGTCTGACTGCTAGAGAAGGATTATAAATGATACCTCCCCTTCTTCCTACCAACGGTACATTCGGGAAGTTCCCACAACTATGAACAATATCCGCCCGAAGCAAGTTCTGGTATGACCACCAAGAAATATCTTTAGCTCTTATCCCCATCAGTCTCTTCGACCAACTCAACGAGTCCTTGAGATCAAAGAACGCTCCTGACTTGGGTAGGTGAGAACTGAACCACTTATAAAACAAGGGCGCACAACAATTCACCAATCCTCCTTTTCTATTCTCATTCCTGTGATGCACTGAATGAAAGAAATCTCCCAACAAAATCGGCACTGGATTTCCCAACACGAAGAGGCGTATAGCGTCTACGTCCACAAATTTCGCAACATTAGGGAACAGGACAATCCCGTATACGCAAAGAGCCAACACAGTATTGAAACCTCTCTGATCACCTTCTTCAAGCTTCTTCTTGGCTTCTCCCACTAAGAAACTCAAATGAAAACCACTGACTCCTCCCTTCTGACACATATTAGACTTCAAGACTGATTTCCCCAAATATGTGGCTGAAGCAACCATGCTGAGATCGGACAGAAACTCAGAACTGTAGAATAGCAACTGCGACTTGATAGGAACTCTGAGAAAACTGGAAACCTCCTCCAAAGTAGGGACCAAAACATAATTTGGGAATGTGAAAAACCTCAATGGAGGGTCATAGAATTGCAGCAGTGTAAAGAGACCATCATGTTGATCTTTGGAGAGAACCGTGACGAAACTTAGAATCAACCCATAATCCTTCCGGAATCCTTCTAGAGAATCATGGTCCATTAACTTCATCAGCTGTTGAATGGGCTCCAAATAAACCACATGAAACTTGTAGGCTACGTGTCGCTTTCTGCCAATATCCATCTTAGGAGAACCAGAGAACCCCGACCGGAATCAAGAAGGAGATATAAACCCCTAGAAATGGATAAACATGTGTTAAATGATATGAATGCAAAATGATGTGATGCAATGCAGTGACATGGAAATCAGGACTGTTGTATCCGCTTGAACATCTGTCAAGTTGCACTGAAAAGAAACCCACTAAGGAATATAATACGAGATCAAAGCTCTGCTCCAGAAAACCGGGTTGGTTGAAAGTTAAGGTTTCCTGAATTTAGCCCGCCCCTCACTGGTAGGTTCTAAGAACAGAAGTTCGTCAGCTTCAGCCCTTCAGCCAAATAATACGTTTACCATTGAAGGTTTGGCATTATTACGAGACAAAAGACCTCCACTGACTCCCCTCAACAGGACATCCTAAAGCAAGTTCTCAGCCTCGGGGTCCTCAGATTGAGCAGCGAGAATGCGCCCACCAGAGCTAACATAACCGCGTCTCGGAGGAGAGGCCTCGACTGAGTTCTCGGGAAATGGTCACCAGAGTCAACAATTTCTAAAGGAACATCTGTCGTTATGGAACACCCATAGGACAATATATATCCAAGAGAAACCTCGTCTGGATGTGGGTCTTCATGAACAACTTAACGTAGCAACATGCCACGCAAGCCTCATGACTATCCACTCTAAAACCTGTGTGTACGCTCAAGCCTGGGTAGTAGGCTTATCTCTCATAAAACATCCCACCCCAACAAACAACCAACCCACAGAACCCACAGATACAGCAAACATATGTACATGAATGCAATAAGGTAAAGCAGGTAAATGCTGAAAAATAAATAACTGTACAAAAGAATAAACACCTAACAAACAAGAAACCTACAAAAGCTAGGAGGGACTCGCTTAGGGAAACCGGGTCCCCAGCAGAGTCGCCAGCTGTCGCAACTGCGAAAAACAACCGGCGAAAAAGAAATGACAGAAGAGTCGCCACCGTGCGTTATTTATCCCAAAGGAGGGAAAGGAAATGCTCGAAGAAAACCTAAAGAGAAGAAAGGAAAAGACAAGGTCTCGCAACCAAATCTTGGGTTCGGGAGTCGATTATGCGAAGGGAAGGTATTAGCACCCCTACGCATCTGTAGTACTCTACGGGATCCACTCTTGTTGTTCTTGTCTAAAGGGTTTAGGTTTATCTAAGGTATTATTTACTAAAAGAGGGTCAAAAGAAAATGACTCGCACGGATGTCGCATCCACTGCATACGTATCTCATCTGAATATGAGAATCAGAGTCTTCGTAGCTCGACTACCTATGGGTGAAAGAGAAGTGTGCTCGCTAAGACATCGCGTCTTATGCCTACGTATCTCATCTGGAATGAGAATCAGAGCAAAACGTAGTTTAGCTAAATACGGGAACAAGGGTCTCGATTGCAACTAGGGCAAGAGAAAGGGAGGGTCTCGATCGCAACGAGGGCGAGAGAAAAGAATTGCAGCAAGGGCGAAAACAAACAAGGATTAGTTGTTAGTCGTCAGTCAAAACTCGGCAAGACATCGCATCTCATGCCTACGTATCTCATCTGAACATGAGAATCAGAGTTGTCGTAGTTCGACTAACTAGGGGTTAGGGATTGCCATTTGAACATGGACTTACAAAGGAGGACACCAGTTGTGTCAAAGGAAAGTGGGCAATGTGTTCACGTCCTAGCAGCAGGTGTCGCAGCTCGCAGAATCGAGTCTTAGGCAGTTACCTCTTTGCATTAGAACGGACTGACATGCCACAAGGTCGGAGACGCACGGAAGGTCTAGAAAAAGGGGAAGCTATGCCCTAGAGTTGTCATGCAATATGGACCTATGTGTTAGGATTTACAAATGGGAATATTTACCTAATGTTAGCATGCAAAGAAAAGAGGGAATTCTACCTAATGTTATCATACAGAGAAAAAGGGAATCTGTTACGACGAAATATTCCTAAGGCAGGTTGAAAGAACAAGTAATGAAATAGTCCTGTGAATGTGAGGGTCATACCCTACCAAAAGGTAAAAAGATGTTGAAAGCAAGCAAGAAAGAAAAACAAACCAAAGGACGAAGCCGACAGGGAAAGCTGGCTCCGTCGACAGGCCATTATGTCGACCAACGCGAGGTTTGGGACTTAAAGAATTCTAATCAAATTTGCAGAAGACAGCTTTGCCCTAACGTCTGGGCGGGAGAAATTTGAAATTTAAAACAAAATAGCAGTTCCAAAAGAAATAAGAGTGCCATAATGTGGAGCAGTTAGCAAGACATGGGTGCGGCGGTTATGCAGATCGTGTATCATAACATCTGCTAGTTTCTAGGAAGTTAGCTTAGGAGTAATTTCCTCTAGTTTAGTATAAATAGGAGTATCCCACAAGGGGCTCGAGGTATTCACTTTGTACTACGAAATCACTTGTAAGAAAACTTCCCATTCCCAGCGCGAGGAAGCAAGAGTTTTTTCAGAGAGTGCTATGTACGTGAATCACCATATTTATTTCAATGCAACTTCCCTACTTTTCAATTGTTCCCGTTGAACATTTTATCTTAATTTCTTTTGCTTTTGAGTTACCATTTTACGTTATCGACACTGACTCTATCACGATCATAGAGTTCACCAAAAGCGTGTTCGTAGTATACATCTTTTGAATGTTATAGCATTGTTAGTCACGAGTCACCTATGGGCGATAACATTGTCTAAAACCGTTCGTGTGGAAAAACCCTACGCTTGTTCGACACTTTGTTAGGAGTCATTCCTCACAAAGTCATTTCGTCGAAGTTTGGACAAGTTTTACTTGCACTAGCACATGTCCTAGGATCAACTGGTCCATCCTGCAAGTAACCCTTCGTTTTAAGCCTAGGGAGGACCAGCGGTTGTTTACCAATTTCCACAGTAAACAAAATGGCACGCCCAATGGGACCGTGCTAGAGCAGTTACAAAATTGCTTGAAACTTAGAAGTGGCAAGCTATATAGTAAGCCACGAAGTAATGTGAAGATGTCAGAAACTAACACTGATGAAGTTCCACGAGGGACTTTATCCAATATAGAAACAGTAGTTTCACAGGTTGTCACTTTGCCGCCGATGACAAGTGCAGCCCTAACCATGTCGACTACGGGCGCGGTTGGAACATCAATTCCTCAGCCTTCACCGGGGGGTTCAGGATCAACGATAACGAAGTTCAGACCTTATGTACCTCGCTTTGGCACCACATATCCGCTTTATGGAATGCCGTATTCCTTAATGCCCGGATATCAGTCGACATCCAGTGCAACACTATTTTCAGATACAAATCCTCCCTTGCAAGGATCAGCACAAGGGGGCAACATAAGGAACACTACTCAGAACAAAACCATGTCGCTTTCGAACACTTTTATAGCGGTGTTGAGACAGCAAATGGACGATAGTAACCATGAATTGGTTAACATGTTGACCAACCAGATGGGCACAGTCTTCAATCCACTAATACAAGAATCTGCTGAAACAAACAGACAGGTGGCGAACCAATTGACGCGTTTATGCAATTTTCTAGGGGCACCGGCCCGACAGATAACGCCAACGATTAGACTGATTGTTCCTGTGCAGATAGAGATAGGGGAAGCAGAGGAGGAGACAATCCACGAAGGACAAATCATTAGACCCCTACAACATCAAGGCGTCGAATCAGGAGTTGCGGGACGTAACCAGATGGTAATGGTCAACCGACAGCAGGATGCTGATCAAATCGTCGACCAACACCGACAAGAAGACTTGGCGGTGGAAAATAATTTGACAACTATTGTCGAAAGGATTATGGCTAGAAATGGCATGGGTGCTACATTACAAAGGCCATTATACATTTCCCCGTTAGCTGAATTTATTCTCCAAGCCGAGGCGCCCAGGGGGATGAAAGTGCCTAAGTACACTAAATTTGGGGGAGAGTCTGGTGAATCGACAATAGAGCACGTCGCAAGATACTTAACAGAGTCAGGGGATATAACTCATAATGAATGTTTAAGAGTAAAAAACTTCCCTTCCTCTCTGACCAAGGCTGCCTTCACATGGTTTACTTCGTTGGCCCCAAGTTCCATCGACTCATGGGCCAAATTAGAAAAGAAGTTCCATGAACAGTTTTACGAAGGACACTCCAAAATTAGTTTGGCAGAATTTTCTAGTATTAAGAGAAGGTTCGCTGAGAGTATAGATGATTATCTGAATCCTTTTAGGTCTTTAAAAGCTAGGTGCTTCACACAAGTGCCAGAACATGAACTAGTTCAAATGGCCGCAGGAGGTTTAGATTATTCCATTAGGAAGAAGATAGATCCAACTTATGTGAAAACTATGTCACAACTGGCTGACAGAGTCCGACATCTAGAATGATTGAGGCTAGAAAAAGTTAGGCACAATAAGTCTAAGAAATAAAAGGTAGTGTTTGTCGAATACGACGCGACAGACCCAATACGTGAGGCCGATTATGCTTCATCAACCTAATTAGAAATCGACGTGGCTGAACTAAAGCCAGGGTCCGCCTATGAGTGTCGCTCATTGCTGCCTGTGCAAGGAAAGAATCCTGTCAAAAACAACCCAAAATTCCCTTCAAAAACTTATACTTTCGACGTGTCGAAGTGTGAGGAAATTATTGACTTATTGGTCAAAGATGGGCAGATGGTGGTACCGCCTGGTACTAAAATACCACCGTTGGAACATAGACAGAAAAGAGGGTTTTGTAAATATCACAACTATCTTGGTCATAACACCTCTAATTTTTACCTTTTCAGGGATTTGGTTCAGAAAGCGATTCAAGAAGGCAGGCTGAAATTTGCTGGCCGTAGGATGAAGATCGACGCTGATCCTCTTCACCAGGAGGAAGCCCTGTTCGTAGAGCCAGTCGAGATCAACATGGTCGAGATCAGCGAATATGATGAGGCCAACATGCTGGAGAAAACTGGGGAAAGCCCAGATGTCGATATAATTGAAGTTTACCCAAGGGCTGATGAAGACTTGGTGGATTTTCTGTATCGCTGCAAAACAAGGGTTCACAGGTGTGCCTGTGCCCAAGGTGTGGTGCTGTCACCGACAAAGTAGCAGCAGAGAATTTCCAGAAGCTGCAGCTGGGTAGGAGCAAAAGGAATGTGCCAACCAGGGGTTACCAGAATGAAAGAGGCTAAAAAAGGGCTGTGGGAAATAACCCAACAAGGCCTAAAAGCTATGTGTTGTCGGCTAGTGCTCCTAGAGGTACTTGGATCAAGCCTCAGGAAAGACAAGACACCCCACAAGGGGTTGTTGATGATACTAGAGGAGGTCTAGCAGTAAACTACAGGCGTGAATTCAAGTCTGAAAAGAGGACTCATATCTCTGAAAACTATTTGGGAAAGAACCCCATGACAAGGACTCAATGGAGACGATTTCAGGGGAATAAACAGGCCGAAAGAGATGCTGCAAGAAGCATGACCAGCGAGGCGAATACTGGGAAGAAAATTATTGTGAAGGTCGACACAGCGGCGAAAGAACGGATAAGAAAGTACGTTCGTCGACCAGCTGAAAAATGTTCTAATGAAGTGACTGTTGACTTCAATTTAGAATCTGAAGCAAGCCTCGACATCCTGGTCAACATGGTATCAATCCTACCACAAGAATACAAGTGTGTGACTGAAGTCGAAGGGTCGGTGGACAATGTTGATGCTGAAGAAATGGCTTTGCACCAACCAAGATGCTATTTTATGTTGAACGATGGTGTTGTTGAAAGCCAAGAGGCAGTGTTCGAAAGACCAACGATGAACATGAAAAACCATTTGAAACCACTGCTGATCAGGGCAAAAGTGGGAGGCGTAACCGTCAATAAAATTTTGGTCGATTGTGGTGCCACGGTCAACATTATGCCACACCATATTCTGAGGAAGATTGGCAAGTATAATACCGACATCATGTCTAATAACGTGGTCTTGTCGGACTATGGAGGAAAGACAAAAAGCACCATGAGAGTAATTATGGTGAATGTTACAGTAGGTTCCGTGACCAGGACGACACTATTCATGGTGATAGACGCAAGGCCAAGTTACAACTTGCTACTTGGCAGAGAGTGGCTACATGGCGCCGGAGCTGTACCATCTTCAGCACACCAAAGACTGGTGATTTGGAGAGAGGATGGGGTGGCCGAAAATATCGAGGCCGACCAAGGATATTTAATGCCCAATGTGAATAATGTCGGCAAGAAGGAGTTTGAAAGAAAGCTAGCCAACATCTCTCCTTGCTTCCCAGCTGAGGATGTATATGCCAATCTAGGTGAAGCTTTCGTCTCTCTAACTCTACATGAGACTCACGGCTTCATTTGGGATATGGAACGCTTAGATGTTCCACCATACACAGGTATCCGGCCGACAGGCTGGAGGGATGCCAGTGATGATGTCTGAGTTAGAAACTTTAAGAAACATTTCGGCATACGTTGCCGAGAACAAAATAAAGTCGGCCATAGAGGCTGAAGAAACATGGCTGTTGAGGCCTATGCGTTGAATAAAGAAGGGCATATGGCTATTGGGCCAAAAGCCCCAGACAAACCAACTTTGGCCAAAGGGGACTTCGAAATGCAGCGTCTGGATTGCATTTACGATAGTGAACCTTTAGGGTTCGAAAAAGACCCAAAGGCACCAGAGAGAATACGACCAAAAGACCCCTTGGAAGAAGTCGACCTTGGCGAGAATGGCGAGAGAAGGCCAACATATATAAGCGCCAACATCGACAACAAACTAAAGTCTGAGGTAATATCCATACTTAAAGAATTTAGAGATTGCTTTGCTTGGGATTATAATGAAATGCCTGGTTTAAGTAGAGACTTGGTCGAGTTAAATCTGCCCATAAAAGCTGGAAGAAAGCCAGTGAAACAAACTCCCAGGCGTTTCGCCCCAGAGATCATGGAAAAGATAAAAACAGAAGTAGAAAGACTCCTGAAAAGCAAGTTTATCCAAACTGCAAGGTATGTCGAATGGTTGGCCAATATTGTGCCAGTCATAAAGAAAAATGGGTCTTTAAGAGTGTGCATTGATTTTAGAGATCTAAATGCTACCACCCCAAAAGATGAATATGCCATGCCCGTGCCTGAGATGCTGGTCAATTCGGCCACTGGTTTTGAATATTTAAGCATGTTAGATGGTTATGCTAGATATAACCACATTTTTATTGCAGAAGAAGACGTGCCGAAGACGGCGTTTCGATGTCCAGGAGACTTAGGGACATATGAGTGGGTGGTCATGCCATTCGGCCTGAAAAATGCCGGAGCAACATACCAGAGGGTAATGAACTCAATGTTCCATGACATCATTGAAGATTTCATGCAAGTCTATATTGATGACATTGTGATGAAATCAAATGGACAACATACTCACGTCGACCATCTCCGAAAAGCCTTCTTGAGGATGAGGAAATGTGGATTAAAAATGAATCCATTAAAATGCGCTTTTTGTGTGCAAGCAGGCGACTTCCTTGGTTTTGTGGTTCACAAAAAGGGAATTGAAGTAAACCAAAGCAAAACAAAAGCCATTATGGACGTCAAGCCTCCGTCGACCAAAAAGGAGCTGCAATCCTTTTTGGGAAAAATAAATTTTCTTAGAAGATTCATATCAAATCTAAGTGGAAAAACAAAAGCGTTCTCCCCACTACTTCGACTGAAGAACGAAGAGTTCAAATGGCAGGATGCACACCAAGAGGATTTCGACAAAATCAAAGAGTATTTGACTAAGCCTCCAGTATTGGCCCCTCATGTTAGGCATAAGCCAATGAGATTGTATATCGCAGCCTCAGAATCGACTATAGGAAGTATGTTAGTCCAAGAGGATGAAAATTGTGTCGAAAGACCGGTGTATTACCTTAGTCGAATGCTTAATGATCTTGAAACTAGGTATAGTGATATAGAAAAACTATGTCTATGCCTGTATTTCTCTTGTACGAAATTAAAGCAATATATCAAGCCTGTTGATGTTTACGTATCTTCTCACTTTGATATTATTAAACATATGCTATCTAAACCAATTTTGCATAGTCGAATTGGGAAATGGGCTTTAGCGTTAACAGAATACTCCCTGACATACGTACCCTTGAAAGCGATGAAAGGGCAGGTAGTAGCAGACTTTCTGGTCGACCATTCAATGGTCGAAATGGCGCAGAATTACGTAGATTTAGCACCATGGAGGCTATACTTCGATGGATCAAGACATAAGCATGGAGCTGGGATAGGAGGAGTCATAATTTCTCCAGATGGAATTACAGCAGAGTTCAAATACAAAATCGAAGGGATATGCACCAATAATGAAGCAGAATACGAGTCATTGATCACCAGACTTGAACTACTGTTGGAATTGGGGGCAAGGAATGTCAAAATTATGGGAGATTCGGAGTTAGTGATTAAACAAGCATCGAAAGAATATAGGTGTGTTAAAGAAAATCTGATAATGTACTTCGTGGTCACCATGAGACTACTCAAAAGGTTTGAGCAAGTCAATCTCCAACACATACCACGGCTAGAAAACCAAAGAGCAAACAATTTAGCGTAGGAGGCTTCAGGATATAAAACGTCGAAAGACCAGGACGAAGAGATCCAAGTGAGAGAGAAAGTACGGGCGACAGTGTTGTCACCGTCAGATCTGGCGATCGTGAAGTTGGGGGCAGTAGATAAAAATCATTTTGAAATTCTGGTTGTCGACGACGAGAGAAGAAGTGATTGGCGTAAACCGCTAGTTGATTACTTGCGTAATCCCATGGGGTCGACAGATCGAAAAATAAAGTATATGGACCTTAACTACGTCTTGATAAATGATGAATTATTCAAAATGATAGTCGAAGGAGTGTTATTAAAATGTCTGGGAGAAAGTGAGGCATAAGTGGCTGTGTCGAGCATACATAGCGGGGCGTGTGGGGCACATCAAGCAGGTCTGAAGATGAAGTGGCTCTTAATGCGGTCAGGAGTTTATTGGCCTTTAATGCTGAAAGATTGCATTGAATTTGCTAAAGGTTATCAAGAATGCCAATTGCATGGGGGCATACAGCATGTGCCTGCAAGTGAGCTACACACAATTGTGAAACCTTGGCCATTTCGAAGATGGGCTTTGGACGTTATAGGAGAAATAAAGCCAGCCTCGTCGAAACAACAAAGGTATGTGTTAGTTGGTATTGACTATTTCACAAAATGGGTCGAAGCCGTAGCATTACCAAATGTGAACCAAGAAGCGGTGATAGACTTTGTCCAGAGTTACATCATTTGCAGATTTGGCATCCCAGAAACTATCACAACCGACCAGGGATCAGTTTTCACTGGTCAAAAAGTGCAAGAATTTGCAAGAGAAATGGGAGTCAAGTTACTGACATCCACCCCCTATTACGCACAGGCGAACGGCCAAGTCGAAGTTGCTAATAAGGTGATCATTAGCCTAATAAAGAAACACATAGGAAAGAAGCCAAGAAATTGGCATAAGACATTGGACCAAGCTTTGTGGGCATGTCGAACGTTACCAAAAGAAGCAACTGGAACAACCCCATTTCGAATGGCGTATGGGCATGACGCAGTATTGCCTGTAAAAATTCAGGTCCAACCAGTCAGAATCCAAAGGCAGTATGAAATACCTTCTGAAGATTACTGGAGTGTGATGACAGACGAATTAGTCGACATAGATGAAGAAAGAATGCTAGAATTAGACTCTCTACAAAGACAGAAAGAGAAAGTCGCCCGAGCCTACAATAAAAGGGTGAAAGGGAAAGTATTCGCCGTCGGCGATCTGGTTTGGAGGGTAATCCTGCCTATGGACAGAAATGATAGAGTTTTAGGTAAGTGGTCCCCAAATTGGGAGGGACCGTTTAAGGTGTTACAAGCCTTTTATAATAACGCCTACAAGGTCGAAGAGTTGGCACCAGACAGGCAAATTTTAAGAGTAAATGGAAAATACTTGAAAAAATACAGGCCTCTCCTTCAAGAGGTCAAAATTTTGGCAGACTAAAATAAATTTTGCCATACTAAAGTTGGAGATAATTATGTTAGATACCAGCTGCAAAGGCATAGAAAATAAGTAGACAGTGCTAAAGGCAAGAAAGATAACATTAAATGTGGCAAGAAGCCATTGTTCAAACATTACAAAAAACAAAATCTTAGTACAATCAGTAAAGTCAGTCAAATCTTGCCGAACTTTGATTGGAAGGATTTGAGTTCGAAATTGTAGTGCAAAGACGTAGGCTCCAGGGTGTCGGCATAGGCTTTAAGCTCCTCAAGCTTCCCTTCGACGGCCATAGTTTTCGTCGCCTCAGGGCCCATTTTTCCAGAAAAGAATTGCTCAAAGTCTGAAGAAACATCACGCGATTTCACCAGATTGCGGAGTCTGGCAATTGCTTCTAAAGCAGAAGGCTTGATCGCCAGCACCGGGAAGGTTGAAGGAGAAGCTGCTGACGGAGACGTGACCTGAGGAGAAGCAGTCGACAACGGAGTAGCCTGAGAGGATTGTTGTTTATTGGTGTCGACACCGACTGGCTCCCGTGGATCTTGCAAGGAAGCTGAAGAGAGACTCGAGACAGAACTAGTCGAACTGGAGTCCAGATACGTCGCAGGACTAGTGACCGAATCAGAGTCACTGTCACCGATCTGGAGAGGAAATTCAATGGACTCACCAGCGGTGTCGACAGATTGAAAGGGGTGAGCTAGAGAAGAAACCGGCGACGCGGGAGTATAGTCAGCAATAGGCTGAGTCGGCTCAGTAGAAGCATCAACCTGGAGAAAGAAAATTGTGTAAGAGAAGCGCAACAAAAAAAATCCAAAGGAATAAATAGGAATACGAGTAAATACCTGTGTCGATGCAGGGGAGACTGCATCCTGATTTGTGTTCCCCAAGGCAGTAGCGGGGGAGGGACCAATCGACGGTGAAGCTCCCACGACTGGAGCAGGGACCGCACCAAGGGTGGAAGCGTCGACTACAGGAGTGTCGGCATCTTCGACAGGAACCTATGAAGGAGGCGTTGTATGATGCCTCTTCTTTTTATTGTCACCACTCTTGGAAGGAGAGTCATGTTTCTTCCTTTTGTGGCCATGATGGCTTTTGAATTTATGGTGGGAGGTGTGCTGGAGACACGAAGAGAGGTTATAAATAAATAGTCTAGCCAAAAGTGCAGACGAGCCGACAAGAAATACCTCAGTGCCCGCGGGAGCAGAGCGTTTGTGTTTTTTGGAGGCGGAAGAGACAGTAGGTTCTGTCGAACGTGGTTGACCCTGCACATAAGTGAAACATTAGCAACCACATAATGTTCCCCTTTAGAAAACAAAAGCGAATGGAGATGCTTCAGAGAGGAGCATACAGAAGAGCTGGGTTTCTTTAAGACTTGAGATATGGGGCGCCCATCATCGTCAGAAGATTGCTCAGGAGCAGCCTGCAAGAAAGGAAAGGATGACTAAGAATAAAAGTAAAAGTCAAAGGAGATAGTGAGGCAGCCAGAGTCGAACCTGAGCCTTTTGTGTCAAGGGAGCAGGTTGGTCAGCAGATATAGAACCTGCATGATTTAGTGGGAGCGCTGCAAATAAATAAAGGAAACGCAAGTAAGTGACAAGATTCAGCTAAATGGGAGTGTTAAAATTTCCAGAGAAATGTTACCAAGTTGCGTGGTTTCAAACACGCTAACATATTGAGGATCAATATGAAGCGGTCCTGAGTACTCAGGCAGATAATACTTCATTGGGACCACTCTGTCGGGTTTTCTCTTTTTAGAGGCGTTCTGTATGTACGAAATGGGACAATAGAACCACATTGGAACCAAATGACCAAAGGCCAAAGCCAGTGGACTAGATGGCAGAGGAGGGAATTTGAGTTTTCCAGAGTGAAGGGCGTAAAGATATTTGTCTTTCACGTAAGCAGTGATTTTGAGTTTTGAAATTTGGTCGGTTACTTTCGCTTTTAGTTCGACCGCAGCTTCCCAGATGGTCCCACGAAGATTATCTGGTCGATACACAACTTGGAAATAATTCTGGAAAGCGCGAATTTGTTTGACATGAAGAGCCTTACATTTAATCGACTTCGCCTGCAAACAAACAAAAGCCTCAGTTAATTCAAAAAGTTTGGCATCAGGATCTCCAACATAAAGGGTAAAATAGGACTGCTACCAATCCTGGAATTCCTTGGTACAGTAGTGGGCTGGTCGAAAAGGGAGAGAGGGAAGACGCGATCGGTTTTTCCAAATGTTTTCGAGTTCCTCTTCGACCTCGCTCCAAGGTTGGCCGCAAAGGATATTGGCAAGCAACTCTTGAGAGGAAAACAGAGGTTTGGGGATGAATTGACAAAGGCCAAATTGCCTGGCCACAAGGTTAGGCTGGTAAGCCACTAGACCAAGATTGCTGCTGGCAGTCTCCGCCGACAAGAAGCGAGGGACCAAAAACTGCCTCCAAATGAGGAAGGATTCAGTCCTATGTTCCCTGTCAGCCGGAGGGAATGGTCTGGTAAGCCACTCAGGACCCTCAGTTCGACGGCTAAAAGAGGCCATAGAGGGTAGGAAATCGAGATGAGTCAACATGATGTCGAAGATAAGGCGAAACACTCGAAGGTCTGGAAAGTTCTTGTCGATGGGTGTCAAGGGGATCAACCGTTTCCAGATAACATGTCGTTCCTCTGGGGGACACGCAACCCTCCTCATCCCATAGGGGGCTACATCTTTGGAGAAGGTGGCATTGAGCCACAATTGCAGAAACCAGAAAGGGCCATGAACCAATACATTATTCTTCTTGGAGTTCTTAGGGTTGAAGAGTCTAATCTGGCAGACAACCTCAGATAGAGACTCATAGAGAGAGGCTAGTATTAGTTGGCCCAAGGCAACGTCACGCTCTTGATGCAATTGGGTTGCCAGGAGAGCAAAGTGTTTGGCTACCTGCATAGACCTTAAGCAGAAAACAAAGCGGGACAGCCAAAGGGTCAAGAACGTCACATCTTCCTCGTCGGTCACGGGGCCTGCAGAAGTGGTGTGATGATCAATAAAGTTGTTGTATGTTGGTTTGCGAGAGTCACCAACGTCGAACCTCAAGGAGACTGGTGATACGACCTCGCAGTCGAAAACTTCGCCAGTCGGTCTCAAGCCAGTGATCGCAGCAATGTCTAGAAGTGTCGGCGTGATCATGCCACACCTAGTATGGAAAGAGTTGGTCGAACTCTCCCAGAATTGAAGGGCGGCTAATAGCATGCCACATGACTGGGGAGGGCCACAACGGGCAATCTGTAAGAGGGTATAGATGCCTGTCCTTTTCCAGTGGTCGATTTTCTCCGTTTCCAACTGGTCCATCCAAGCACAAAACTTAGGAAAATTCCTGGGAGGAGCGGTCCTGAAGTTCCTATCGACGTATCGAAGGGAGAAGGGTTGTTGAGCAGATATCACAGGTTCAGAAATGTGACTGGCGGGAAAAAGGGAAGAGTCATTTTTGGTAATCTCTGGGTGTCGGTTTTCTAGGAGAGGACCTAGAAACGCTAAGGGTTCATTAGCCAGAGAGAAAGGAATCAATACCTGAGAACGCCAGATTTTCTCCTTTTCTTCTACCAATGAAGGCTCAGGGACATACTCCCTGCCATCAATGTTGATGGGGCGCGTGAGTTCAGCAGCTGAAGGTTTATTAGAGTTGGCCATGGAAAGAACAAAAGGTTTCTTTGTTGTGGAGTGGATGATTTTTCACAAAAAAGGCAGAAGACAAGTGAATGCTGAATCAAGAAAGCCAAAAAAGAGAAGAAGAAGGAAGAATGAGAGTTTTATAGCCCTTAAACCCTGAGCAAAGAAGAGGGAGAGGTTACACTTCCATGGCCGACACGTATACTCACGTTCCCATGCCTACAGACACGTGGAGGAGAGAAGGCAAGCGAAAATACAAACATGTTCAGTTTTGGAGACAAGAAGTGACGTAGACGTGATTTTGTGCGTCTCGAGGGGAAGAAGAAATGCTCGCCATGATTGTCTGACGTCACCCACGTGGGGTACACAGAGGTCCCACTAAGTAGAAGCGGGAACAGTAAAGGGTAATTCGATAGTTTCAGAGATGCCATCATCTCATCAACATCGACAGTCAAAATTGGCATCTCTGGGGGGCATTTTGTTACCACGAAATATTCCTAAGGCAGGTTGAAAGCACAAGTAATGAAATAGTCCTGTGAATGTGAGGGTCATACCCTACCAAAAGGTAAAAAGATGTTGAAAGCAAGCAAGAAAGAAAAGCAAACCAAAGGACGGAGCCGACAGGGAAAGCTGGCTCCGTCGACAGGCCATTATGTCGACCAACGCGAGGTTTGGGCTTAAAGAATTCTAATCAAATGTGCAGAAGACAGCTTCGCCCTAACGTCTGGGCGGGAGTATATTGAAATTTAAAACAAAATAGCAGTTCCAAAAGAAATAAGAGCGCCATAATGTGGAGCAGTTAGCAAGACATGGGTGCGGCGGTTATGCAGATCGTGTATCATAACATCTGCTAGTTTCTAGGAAGTTAGCTTAGGAGTAGTTTCCTCTAGTTTAGTATAAATAGGAGTATCCCACAAGGGGCTCGAGGTGTTCACTTTCTACTACGAAATAACTTTTAAGAAAACTTCCCATTCCCAGCGCGAGGAAGCAAGAGTTTTTTCTAAGAGTGCTATGTACGTGAATCACCACATTTATTTCAATGCAACTTCCCTACTTTTCAATTGTTCCCGTTGAACATTTTATCTTAATTTCTTTTGCTTTTGAGTTATCATTTTACGTTGTCGTTTACGCTGTCGACACTGACTCTATCACGATCGTAGAGTTCACCAAAAGTGTGTTCGTAGTATACATCTTTTGAATGTTATAGCGCTGTTGGTCACGAGTCACCTATAGGCGATAACATTGTCTAAAACCGTTCGTGTGGAAAAACCCTACGCTTGTTCGACACTTTGTTAGGAGTCGTTCCTCACAAAGTCATTTCGTCGAAGTTTGGACAAGTCTCACTTGCACTAGCACATGTCCTAGGATCAACTGGTCGATCCTGCAAGTAACCCTTCGTTTTAAGCCTAGGGAGGACCAACGGTTGTTTACCAATTTCCACAGTAAACAGAATCCTACCTATGTTATCATACAAAGAATAAGGTAATGCTACCTATGTTATCATACAAAGGGCTCTACCTAATGGGTGCTACCTAAACGGAACCAGAGTTGACGGATGGAGCAAAGAGAGGAGTCACAGATAAAGGGTAGATGGCGATGCACGAAGCTTTCGACTTACAGGTAGACGACGATGCCTGAAGCAATCGACTTATAAGAGAAATGGTGATGCATGAAGCAATCGACTTACAAAAGGATGGATGAATACGTGCTGGTTCTGTTAAGTTTTGAAAATGATTACTCGACGTTGGATCGAGCTTTTGATCTTGTTTTGAAATGGTTATCGTATGTTCGTTTTAATTCTTGTATTAACAGATGAATGAAGAATGAAAGAATAAACATTATACACTTCATGGGAGAGGGGTACATTTGTTATGAATGGGGATTGTTCATGGCAATCAAACAATAATAATATATGCCTCATGCATCATACAAGTAGGCAACAATTATCAAACAATAAGATATATAAACAGGTATATGAAAAAATCAAATAATCAAAGAATGAAATGAAGGAGCAGTAGACAATGCATGAGAAGTATAAACATGTTAAACAATCAAACAATAAAAAGTATGGATGAAAGAAACAAGTATAACAAATGACAGATGAATCAGACAAATGAAACTATGCACACAAAGGATCACTGAATAATTTAATCGGGAAATGATGCAAGGATCAAATAAAATCAAGATGAAAGGCCTCTAATACATGGCATATGAGATGAACAAGGGAGGATCAAAAGATCTCTTCAATTGCCATAAGCAATCCCTAAGACAAACATCAATCATAGAAAAGTCAACTGAAAAGTCAAGTCAACTTAAAAAATATGGAATAAATAGTAACTTAATCAAGAAAATTATGAAAAATTAAATTAAATGAGGTGGGGTCATAACATCATCATCCCCTAAAAAGATTTTAAAAATAATGAGAATTGGTATATAAATTAATTAAACTGAAACAGAAGTCAAATGAAAAGTCAACCAAGCAAACTAGGTCAAAAATAAATCCAAAAAAAATTGAAAAATGAGAAATAAAATTCCAAAAAAGGTCAGGTTGACCATGAGACATTGGTCAACCCTTATCCCAAAAATCAGAACCTAAAAATAATTCTAAGTTATGAAAATAAAATCAAGAAATAAATGTGTGTCGAAATGAACCACTTGAAATAAATAATTAAAATAAAATATTAACATTAAACAAATATGAAAATAAAAATTAAAATAAATTAAATTAAACATTAAGAAATGTGAAAAGTATTTTTTGGTATTTTTATGAATAAATAAAATATTTTTATTAATTAAAACAAAACAGAAAATAGAATGAATAAAAAAAAAGAAAATGAAAAGAGAATGTGAGTGGGCCTGAAACGCAGGGTGTCAACAGCAAGAGCGCGCCAGGCCCAGTCCAACATGAAATAAAGCTCAACGCGTTACATGAAAAGAGTGTACATTTTATTTTTAAAAAATTATGTCACTTGTGCATCAATTGGTCACGACTGTTACTTAAATCACTAAATGACAAAACAACGTGGATGGTTGTGATTAGAAGCAAGATGGCCTCATGAACACGGATATGGATAGAAAACAACATCACAAACTCAAAGCTCAATAAGAATGCCTCATGTTGAGGGCTTTATAAACAAAAGTTGCATAGTAATAACATGGAACACGACATGATGCAAGCATGGCATAATGGAAAAATAACATGAAGTAAGCATGGTGAGCATGGATAACATGATGAGCAAGCATGAATATGGCCATGGAAGAGAGTGAGTAAAGGTTTACCTAATGGATGCAAGGTCCACTGCCTCTTGGTATTGGAGAAGATGGAAGGAGAATAAGGTGTTGTTTTGATGCTTGTGCTTGAGAAGCTTGTGAAATGAAATGAAAACCAACCTTGCCAACTTACCTTTGCTTGCCTTGCTCTGAAGTTTTGCAGCCACCACCCTTAAAGTTAGGGTTTTAGTGCTTATATATGTTGGATCTATCATTCTTAATGGGCTAAAATGTTTGTTTTGGTTCATGAGCAAAATGCAATGCAAAAAGTGAGGTGTATTAGAAAATCTCTTGTTTTGGCAAAGGTTTAGTGAGTGAAACAAAAGTACATGGCCAAATGAGGTAAAGAAAGAGGGTTGGTCGATTTTGCAGCTTTATTGGTTGTCTTGGTCTGGCAAGGAAATAATCCAACAGGGTGACTTTGAGACTTTGTATCTTGATGAGCACATGACCAAATGGCAAGGCAATGCAAACAGTAGGAAGAGTTCATGGAGCTTAACATCTTTCATGTTGGGCACAATTTGAAATGATGAGTGGAAAGAGGTGAAAAATAGCCATAAAGTCCAGGTTTCATCATGCCAACAGGTTGGGCCAGTTTGGCCTAAATGCTGCCTAGAAATTCAGTTCATGATGTCAACTTTAGATGAGTACATCTCCCAAACCAATGATCCAAATGGGATGATTCCAAAAGGATGTGAAAGAGGACACAACAAGGTGTAATTGTTGTGAAGAAAGTATTTTCAAAAGATGCCTTGAAGTGCAAGAAATCTGGCCAAGAAGTCTTGACGAATTTTGCAGATTTTGGACTTAGAAAATTTTCTAAGTGTCCTAAAATAATGTCTTACTTTGACCAAGCATAACTTTCTCAATTTTGATCCAAATGGAACAAACTTTATATCTATAGAAAGCTTGAAACAAGAGGAACAACGTTCATGTTGGAGAAATTTTCAAATGGAGCTTGAATCTTGATGGAAAATGTGCTTAAAGTGAGTGCAATAATCATGAAAACTTGCCCTAAATGGAAAGTCAACCATTTCCAAATTTAGTAACTTTTCCAACTCCTGATTAAATGATTAACCCAAGATCCAACCTTGATAAAATTTCACATGTAGGCTCCCTTAGGCATGGGTTTTGAGATTCCACTCTCAAAATGTCAGGAGTTGACTTTTTTGGCCCCACAGTTGACTTTTCCCAAAATGTCTGATTCCCGATTCCATTGATCAATTGAAGCACCTCTGGCTCAAATAAAGAGCTGATTTTTTGTATGTAGACCCTTATGGACATATGGAGGGTCATGGAAAAGAGTTTCACCCAAGGAATCAGAAATAAACAGATTTTATACCAAACCATAGTTTTAGGGCAAAATGGTCAAGAACTGATTGCACTGATTGCCAATGGATCTTTCTGAGATAATTGTGAATCTTCCTAGGCCAAGATGCCTCTCCAATCATGACATGGATGAGCCCCTTTACTTCCAACCAAACATTTTCTGTTGCAGGTAGCCATGAAACCCTAATTTCTGATTAAATCCAGATGCACACTCTGAGAGCTCTGAATCCTCCACTGATGAACTGAGGACCACAATAAGATGCCTGCCCCCCCTTGAGACCCTTGAGACTTGCATATTTAGAGGATTAAGTCTAATTCCCGATCTTGCTTTGTGTGGGCTCCTTCTGTTAAGGAGTGATCAATCAAACCCTGATTTCCATGTCACTAATGCAGTATGCAATGAGTATGACCTAGTATGATGCTAATGCAGTGTGAAATATAATCCCATGCTTCCATGAAAAATGAAGGGTAAATTTTGGGGTATTACAATAAGTTATTAACATTTTGTGTTTGGATGGATAAACCCATTGCCTACGTACCATCTTAAAAAGATTAGGATCAAAACCTCGTAGTTCGGGGTAAAAATCTCAAAAGGAGTTGGTGAATTGATTGGTCCAAAAGCCTTAAGGTCTTTTGTTATCGAAGGGAGAAAACTCAACCTAAAACCACAAATACACCATGTGAGGATAGCTTCAACATGCTAGTGAGGGTTTAACCCTATAATAAGCATGGAAGACTCATTGTCCATCACTAAGGATATAGGTGAGTATTACATCTACCTCAAGGATAACTCAAACCTAATAGCCAAAGGTTATGAAAAAGTTTTGATTAAGAGAGTGGCTATTGAAACCACAAAAAGTATTTGAATGAGTTATGTTTACCAATGAAAAGTATGTACAAAATATGGTCAAAGTTGATTCAAAGGTTCCATTCAAAATAAGTGTTATGAAAGGAAAGTTTGAAAATCAAAAGCATAAGGCTTAGGTTTCTAATGTTTGAAAACAAGTGTTAAATGTTTGCACAAAATTTTTGGCTTGGGTTAGAATGGAGAGAAGAAGAAGAATGGCTAAAGTCCTAATCATACAAGAGATAAGGGATAAGAAACAAGACCACAAATGAAGTTCCTCTCTTGAGATCTTAGGGATGATCCAAGTAGCTCCAATCCTTTGGAATATTCAAGCAAAATAATAGTAAGCTCAAGCAATCTACATAATCAAAGATCCTTAGAAGATCCCCAATGTATCTTGTATCTTTCACTTTGGATGAACATGGCAATGGTTCTTCAATTTGAGCTCTCATAGAATTCCCTAACACAAAAGCACACACATCAAAATTTCCATGAAGTAAATCAAGAATGGACAAGAATGAGTTTAGAGGTTTGGTCCTTCTAGTCCATCTTCAACATTAAGGTCCTTTTACTCTGTAAGACCCCAATTTTGGCCCTAAGATCCCTCATGGCATCATAACATTGCATTTGCAAAGCCTCAAGGATCATGAGTATCTTGGTTCCCTTTGCCTTTGGGTGGGACCTCTTGTGAGTGGTTTGAGATCACCAAGCATGCTTGAATTGTATATTATTGCTTTTCTCATTTTTATTTACTAACCAAAAGCACAAAAATATGTCACTAACATTTCTTGTTTGTAGCTTGAGCAATCACAATGTCTAAAAGCTTCTAAGAGATCCTTTGTGCAATGATAAGGTCAAGAGGAGATGAAAGCAAGCATGGTAATGGTTCCCAAAGCTCTCATCCATCAAATATGCCTCCCAAGTATTTCAATTCATCATTTTTTATCAAAGCAAGTCAAGGGGTTTGAGGTTTGTTTCCCAAGGAAACCCTAATTCATCAGATCATCAACTGTGCCTTGCTCTTGAAGCAACCTCAACCCATGATCAAATACAATCAAGGAAAGTTCTTTAATTCATTATTCCATGCATATTTGAACTTATTTGAGTGTCCTCAATCATCAATTCATCAAGATATGAGTTGTGGACTTGAAAAGTTGATCAATTAATTCATCTGGCTATCTTGAAATACACTGAGACATAACTTTTTATGTGTAAGTCAAATGGAGATGATCCCAAGAGAAATAATGTTCCTAAGGACAATATAAACAACTTTCATGTTCATCAAAATTTTATTTGAAGCTTGGAAGATCATCATCCATTCCAAGACATTATAGGTCATTTTGACTAAAACCCTAATTATGAGTCAACTTCCCAAGAACATAACTCATTCATTTTTCATGATTTTGAGGTGAAACCAAAGGAATTGGAAAGCTTATTGTGTCTAATTCAAATGTTATGTTGAGCAAAATTGCAAAATCTCAACAAAAATACATGTGATAATGCAAAACATTATAGGTCACTTTGGGCCAAATGCATTGAAATGTGAAAAATTCCAACTTCAAGTGCCCATAACTTATTCATTAAAAATCCAAATGATACAAAATTCCAACTTCAAGTGCCCATAACTTTCATGTTGAAGATTTTATCATTTGGAGCTTGCATCATTGAGACAGAAGGGCTTGAACATTGCCTAAATTTGGAAACTTCACATATACATGTTTTGCACCTCACACTTCAAGCTCAAATTTCACTAATTTCCAAGTCCCAATTGGAATTTTGATCAACATATCATTTCTTCCTTATGCAACAAGCTTTATAACCATTACTCATAAGGTTGCATTTGGAGTTTGTAAGTATCATTTTCGAAGGCATGAAGGATTAGGTGCATTTTGTGAAATCCAATTCAATTGCCATGCATGAGCTGATTACACTTAATGTACACGTCCATTTGTATTTCACATGAACTCAGCAGGTTATTTCAGCCTTCAATGGGCCTTCCACATGATCACATAAGCCCATGCAATGCAAAATCCATTTGCCATGCACACGAGTTAGCTCATGCATTCAGCTCTCTCCATCTATAAATACCTTGCCATAACTCTTCAATTCTCCAACCTGAAGGCGCCTGAAATGCTGCAAGATTGAATCCCTAGCCATACTTAAAGGAACAAGTTCATTTTTCTCCAAAAATTGAGATTTGAAATTCAATTGCATTTGGTTGAATTTTCAGATCTAAAGTTCTTAGACCTTCATCATTTGATCCATTGAAGTTTCTGTTTGCAAAAGGAATCAAGGAGAGTGACTCAATTCTTCACAATCCAAAGGTTTTGGTCAACTGATTTTTGCTTCGAATCTCATTATTCTTTGCTCCATTTCCCTTGATATTGTGTTGTCTGAAGTCCTCTCTATAGAGGCATCATTATTGTGTGCTTAATTGTTGGAATCGAGCAAGTTCAGTTGAACACCACCAAACTTCCATCTCTGATTTCTCTCTTAATAGGAATCTAGAGTGGAAGTGAGTGGCATAGGAGTGATGTACATCACTTCACCTTTCGAATGGTGCCTGGATCGTTCATTTTAGTTAGCATTTGAATCTCTGCATTTTTTGACCTTCGTCGGAGCTCACCGGAGAAGACGGTGGCGCTGGCCATCGTCTCATTACCAGATCAATTGTGAGCCACACGATGCATTTGCCAGATCTAATCTTCACCCTCCACTATTATGACTTTTACTTAATATCCGTGTGGTTGCATTGACTGAGGACTACACTAGGCGCGCGCTTGTGGATCCTTGGATCTGCCAGCTCAATTAATGAGCTTAGATCTAAGGGCTCGTGTTTTTTTTCCTGTTTTTAATTCTAATTTTATTTTCTATTTCATTTTTTTATTACATTTCATTTTCTAAAATTCATATCTCTTTTATTATTGGTCCAAAAAATATGGAACCAATTGCATTATTTCTCTTTTAAATTCTAGTTTCTAAAAATGATTTTTAATATTTTTTATTTTATCATTTGCTATTTTTTAATAATTTTCTCTTTTCTGGTTATTTTTAATTCATTTTAAATAGTTTTTGATATTCAAAAAATACAAAAATATTTTCTCAACCTATTTGAATGATGATGGATCTATGAAAAATATTCTCATCAATTTATTAATTGATTTGAGATTTATTTGAGATTTTAGTTCAATTAGGTTATTTTTCTTCATTTTTAATTGATTAAAAATAGTTTATGACTTTTAAAAAAGCTGAAATTTTTTGTCAAACTTTGTTTGACCTTGTTGAACTTGGGATAATTCACTTGAACTTTTCAAAGTTGATTTGAAGTGATTTTGAAGTTTGACCTCTCTTTAATATTTTAATTCATGTTTATTTTCAAATATTAAAAAATACCAAAAATATTTTGTTTATTTCTTGACTTCCAATCTTCATCTCATTTCTGACTTTTATGGTTTGACCTTGATCTTACCTATCTTTGGTCAACATTTGTGGATTGGTACATTCCTTTTCATTTGATGCACTTTATTTTCTTCATTTCTATTATCCATCTTCTTCTTCTTCTTCTTCTTCTTTTCTTTTTGATCAATGAGTTAAAGGTTGATAAGTTAGCATTGATGGAGGTTTAATCTTCCTTGAATTAAATCTAATTCATCTTGATCAAGTGATCAAGTGAATGGCTTTGCATTAAGGATAGATTGCTTCTTAAATCATGCAAAGGACTTAAACCCATACAAGATCATTTCTCTTCTTCTTTTTTGGCATGGCAAGTTGTTGGAACTTGGTTCACTAATCAAGACTTCTAACTTGTGTTGTTGCCTATATTATTATTGACCGGCCTCAGATAGTTGTTACTTCTACATAAGTCCAATTACGATTGCTTAACATAGTGCTAAATTTGCCTTGTGGCACACTAACTACTAACACTAACCATTAACCATTAACATTTACTACTTGCTCTTTACATTTATGCAATTTACTATTCTTGTACATATTATTCATTTGCTTTTCCCCCTTTGCTCACTTGAGCACATGTTTATGTTAATGCAATTTGCCTTTTGCTCACTTGAGCACATAATTGTGTATATATTGTTGTGCTTGTGTTTTGTTGTGATTGTTGTGGCCCGAATGAAAAGAAATGGACAAATGGACTTAGTTTCTAGGACTCTCCCTATGCAAATTTGGAGTAAAAGGACCTTAATGTGAAGATGGATTAGAAGGAACAAACCTCTAAACTCACTCTTGTCCATTCTTGATTTACTTCATGGAACTATTGATGTGTGTGCTCTTTGTGCTAGGGAATTCTATGAGAGCTCAAATTGAAGAACCATTGCCATGTTCACCCAAAGTGAAAGATACAAGATGCATTGAGGATCTCTTAAGAGACTTGTTTGATTGTTGCTTGAGCTTATTATTATCTTGCTTGCATATTCCAAAGGATGGGAGCTACTTGGATCATCAATATGATCTCAAGAGAGGAACTCCATTTTGTGGTCTTGTTTCTTATCCCTTATCTCTTGTATGATTAGGACTTTAGCCATTCTTCTTCTTCCCTCCACTCTAACCCAAGTCAAAACTTTTTGTGCAAACATTTAACACTTGTTTTCAAACATTAGAAACCTAAGCCTTATGCTTTTGATTTTCAAACTTTCTTTTCATAACACTTATTTTGAATTGAACTTCTAAGTCAACTTTGACCATATTTTGTACATACTTTTCATTGGTAAATATAACCCATTCAAATGCCTTTTTGTGGTTTCAATGGCCACTTTCTTAAATCAAAACTTTTTCATAACCTTTAGCTATTAGGTTTGAGTTATCCTTGTGGTAGATGTAATACTCACATACATCCTTAGTGATGGACAATGAGTCTTCCATGCTTATTATAGGGTTAACCCCTCACTAGCATGTTGAAGCTATCCTCACATGGTGGATTTGTGGTTTTATGTTGAGTTTTCTCCCTTGGATAACAAAAGACCTTACGGCTTTTGGACCAAATCCATTCACCAACTCATTTTTGAGGTTTTTACCCCGAACTACGAGGTTTTGATCCTAATCTTTTTAAGATGGTACATAGGCAATGGGTTTATCCATCCAAACACATAATGTAATAATTTGTATATTCTCTTCTCATCTCTTCAATCATGTTTGCACAAATAAATTTTTCACAAAAATACCAACCTTACAACCAATGTGAGAAGGGCTCTCTAGGAGTACCTAGGATGTTTTGGGTGCTTAAAACCTTCCCATTGCATAACCAACCCCCTTACCCAGATCTCTGACATTTTTACTAGTTTTTGATTCGATAAAACTTTTAGGTTTTTGTTCGCTTTCTAACCATTCCTTTGGATAAATAGAAGTGCGGTGGCTACTCGGCTTGTATGGTTTACCTTAGATTTAGTCAATATCTCTAATGGTAACGAATACTCCGCTATAGAAAAATGGCGACTCTGCTGAGGAAAAGATTTACCTAGTGGGTTTTGCCTACTTTTCATATTGTATTGTATTGTATTGTATATTATTGTGACATATTTTTGTGCAATTTGGGATTACTGTATTGTATGTAATGATTGAATTGCTTGAATATTAATTCCTTGTATGCTTGGTGATCTTTGTGAGATGAGTTCTATACCCGAACTCGAGTGCACTTAAGATAGGAGAATGGCATAGTCTTGTTGACTTGTGTGGAGTTATTCCTTAGCAAGTTGACTTGAAAGTCCATTCGCTTGGTGGAGGTCATGTTGGGATCAATAATGTCACACAAGTAGTTGTGGTTAGACATTACTCTTTCCAATATAGACCATAGAAGCCAAGGACCTTAGTTTACCAAACCCATATTGGCCTATTTTTAGGATGTAGTGCGAAAGTCGTTCAAGTGTAAGATTTGATACGATTGTTACGCGATACTACACTCATAAGAGTCTCTCTTGAGAATATTTTTGGAATACGAGTAGTCGTTTATCCGATAATATCCGAAAGATGGGATGATGAATATGGGAACCTCTTGTAGAACATGTTTGGCAGGTTTAAACCCTAGTACACTCCCTTTGGGTGGTTCTTAACCGAGACTCCATGCTCGTGACTTGCAACAAACCCTCGATTCATGGTTGATCCGTTCATATATCCTTAATATCAATTGAACTTGGGTGTCGATAGGGTGTAAATTGTAATCAACCAAAATGGATGATTGATATTAAGGATGATATGATCCATCCCATGACCTTTGTTTGGTGTGCTTTTCCTGATCCTTGAGTGTGTTTGTTGCATTCATGCATTCATGCACCCATTTGCATCCATATCATCAACAATAAGAAAATTTTCAGGGAACTTAAGAGGTCTATTTGCAAATTTTCATACATGGAAAGACAAAGAAGGAATACAAAGAAGTATAGCTTCAGACAACCCGATTTGAAAGAGCTAAGGAATTTGGCATCCTATGTATTAGATTCTTTGGGTTTTAAAGCTCGTTTTGGGAAGCTTCTTTCTCTTCTGACTACTCAAGTGGACGAAGGATTGATGAGTGTATTGGTGCAATTCTACGACCCTCTGTATAGGTGCTTCACTTTTCTGGATTTCCAACTTTTGCCTACGCTTGAGGAGTATGCCTACGTTGTGGGTATACCTATCCTGGATCAGTTGCCGTTCAGTGGCTTAGAGAGTGTTCCTACTTCGCAAGAGATAGCTGACATGCTGCATATAGATGAATCTCTGGTTGGTGCTCATATGACTACCAAAGGTGGAATTCAAGGTCTCCCTTCCAAGTTCCTCATTGCTCAAGCTACTATGTATGGGAAGGCCATGAGTGAGGACGCCTTTGAGGCCATATTTGTACTTCTCATCTATGGGCTATTATTGTTCCCCAACATCGACAAGTTTGTGGATATGAACGCTATTAGGATTTTTCTCTACTCTTAATCCCATTCCGACTCTATTGGGTGACACTTACTTCTCTTTGCATATGAGGAATGCAAAGGGTGGTGGTACCATTGTGTGCTGTTTGCCTCTGTTGTACAAGTGGTTTATTTCGCACTTGCCACAGACGGTCGCCTTCAAGGAGAACAAAGGATGTTTACGGTGGTCCACGAGACTTATGTCTCTCACCAATGATGATATCTTTTGGTACAATGGTGTATATGATGGTGTGCAGATTATCGACTCTTGTGGTGAATTCTCCAATGTGCCTCTTCTTGGTACATGTGGTGGGATTAACTACAACCCTGTTTTAGCACGTCGTCAGCTTGGTTTCCCCTTAAAGGATAAACCTAATAACATTCTATTAGAGGGTGTGTTCTTTCAGGAGGGTAAAGATCCCCAAGGCTTGAAGGGCAGGATGGTCCGCGCTTGGCGCAAGATTCATAGGAAAGGAAGGAAGGAACTGGGACAGAAGAACTGTATCGCCTTGGAGCCTTATACTTCTTGGGTTAGGAGGAGAGCTTCCGAGTATCTCATGCCTTACGAGTACCCGAGACCTACACCTTTGGTTATGGTTGGGCCTTCAACCCTCCCTGACCAAGGAGTAGAGGAGTTGAGAGACGAAGACCGTTCACGTGCTTGGATCCATGAACGAGAGGTGTTGCTTCAGCAGATCAAGGAGAAGGATGCTTTGATAGAGTTCCTCGAACATCAGGTTATTAATGATCCTAATGATGCATGGACTTCTCTGCTTCCTCGGTCTTCCAGGTTTTGTAAGAGGAAGTATGATCAACTTGCCAAGGAGAAGGCAGATATGGAGGCAGCCTATGAGGAGGAGGTGAAGAGGCTTCGTGCATTTTATCTTCCAGTCTCTCGAGCTTTAGATGATTGTTTCTAGGGATCCATAGGATGATCATTTTCCTTCTCTCTTGTATTATATTTGGTTACCAATGTTGTACTTCTTTGGTGTAAAAATATTTCCAAATATTACTAATATTGTATTTCCGTATGCGATAAATGTTTGATATTTCCAATATTTGCAAATAGAACTCTAAAAGTTCCTCTGATACGCATAAGCATAAGCAGGTTTTGCTTCAGGCTTCTTGTCCTATGGTCTAACTCTGTGTTCTTCATTTATTTTGAAGACAAGCTGACTCACCGGTACTACACCAGAGCCAACTCATCCAAACTGATGGATCATTTGGAACAAGAGAACCGCAAGCTTAAAGAAGAAGTAGCCAGATTGACTACCCTGATGGAGTCGTTCATGGCTTCCCAAAGCCAGTCTTCCCCAACACCCTTAACTCCTCCCCAGAGGACGGTCATTTCTGAGATCATAACTTCTACTGTGCCTACTGCAACAACCCACTTTGCGCCATCTATGCCGGCCGGGTTCTCGTGGGGAATGCCCGCCAACTTTATGCCAGAAGGTTTTACTCATACTCTTGCTTCTTTGCCGGCATCTAGCCCGGTCCTTTCAGTGCCACCTCCCGTTGTTCACACATTACCCAGAGTTGAAGATACCATCTACCATTCTGGACCATCTGAAGGTCTAGATGTGTATGAGAAGATGGATGACATGAAAGACCAATTCCTTGAGCTTCGCAAGGAACTGAAGACTTTGAGGGGGAAAGACCTTTTTGGTAAAAGTGCTGCTGAGTTGTGCCTTGTGCCCAACGTGAAGATCCCTATTAAGTTCAAAGTACCTGACTTTGAGAAGTATAAGGGAAACACATGCCCTCTCAGTCATCTTGTGATGTATGCTCGTAAGATGTCAACGCAAACTGATAATGACCAATTTCTCATCCACTATTTCCAGGACAGTCTGTCCGGTGCCGCTCTCCGGTGGTACATGGGTCTGGAAAGTTCGAACATTCTCTCTTTCAACGATCTTGGCGAGGCATTCGTCAAGCAATATAAATATAATGTGGATATGGCTCCTGATAGGGACGAGTTAAGGGCAATGTCCCAGAAAGAGAAAGAGACCTTCAAAGAATACGCCCAGAGGTGGCGCGAGTTGGAAGCTCAGATAGTGCCACCCCTTGAGGAGAAGGAGATGACCAAGATCTTTTTGATGACCTTGAGTTCATTCTACTATGAGAAAATGATAGCCAGTGCTCCCTCAAACTTCACTGAGATGGTGAATATGGGAATGAGACTGGAAGAAGGGGTCCGTGAAGGACGTTTGACTCGAGATGAAGGCTCTTCAGCAAAGAGATATGGAAGCTTTGCAAAGAAGAAGGAGGGAGAGGCACATGTCGTGTCTTCCCATGTCAAGAGAAGACCCTCCGTGAAGAGGAAGATTGCCCGCCCCATTAACAACCAGCATCAGGTGGCTCATATAGCACCTGTTTTTAGAGAAGCCCAACATTATCAACAACAACAATCTCAGCAATATCAGCAACAACAGCATCGTCCATAACAACAGGCCTACCAGCCTCGAAACAACAACAACAATACCAGCACCAACTACGAGAGGAAGAGGGTCACCTTTGATCCATTTCCGATGACTTATGCTGAACTCTATCCATCTTTGATCGATAGAAAGTTAATTACTCCACGAGACCCTCCCGATGTACCTACCAACCCCCAGTGGTGGTACAAGCCTGAGCTTCACTGCCTATATCATTCCGGTGCTCCCGGACATGACGTTGAGAATTGTTATCCCTTGAAGACCAAGGTGCAAGACCTTGTGAGAAGCGGGATTTTGTTTTTCGAGGACGTAGGTCCGAATGTGAAGAAGAACCCATTTCCCGAGCATGGGAAATCTGTCAATATGGTCCAGGGCTGTTCTGGCAAGTACAAGGTTAAATACGTCAGTCATATTCGACAATCGCTAGTTGTGATGCATCGTTTGTTGTGTGATTATAGCCATTATGAACATGACCATGATAGATGTCGAGTCTGTTATGTTAATCAGAGGGGTTGTCGCCAGGTGCGCAAGGATGTTCAAGAAATGCTTGATGAGGGAGTCATTGAGATCCTTCAAAACAGAAATGTTGACGAAGATGTTGTTGAAGTCAATGTAATTTCTCCAGTATTCCGGATACCTGAGCCTGTTGTCATCAAGTATGATGGTAGCAAGCAGAAGGTTTCTCCTGCTCTGACTATTAAGCAAGCCGACCCTATACCGTACTCTTCTGAGAAGGCGGTCCCCTATCGCTACAATGTTGTAGCATTGGAGAATGGGAAAGAGGTGCCTTTGCCCTCTTCATCTGTTGTTAATATTGCCGACGTCAGCGGCCTGACCCGCAACGGTCGTGTTTTCTCGGCTCCGCCAAAGCCGCAAGCTGACGCTCGAAGGAATGATAATGCTGATTATGCCGAAAGCTCGATTGGGAATGCTGTGAACGCTCCGAATCCGGCACTTGTTGCTAAACTTGCCTCTACATTGAGAACTCCTGCTTCTGCTGGCCCGAGTGGCAATGCGAAAGAAGACTGTGATGAGATGCTGAGGCTCATCAAGAGAAGTGAGTACAACATGGTAGATCAGCTTCTACAAACGCCATCCAAGATCTCTGTATTATCATTATTGATGAATTCAGAACCACACCGACAAGCTCTGCAGAAGGTATTGGATGTGGCATATGTAGACCATGACGTCACGATAGAGCAATTTGACAGTATTGTTGCAAACATCACCGCTTGTAACAATTTAAGTTTTTGTGATGCTGATCTCCCCGAGGAGGGAAGAGACCACAACCTGGCATTACACATATCCATGAGCTGCAAAGATGACGCCATGTCCAATGTGCTGGTGGACATTGGGTCATCATTGAATGTATCGCCAAAGAACACTCTTGCCAAGTTATCATATCAGGGGCCTCCCATGAGGCAGAGTGGAGTAGTTGTGAAGGCTTTCGATGGGTCTCGCAAAACTGTGATTGGAGAGGTTGATCTCCCAGTCAAAATCGGACCAAGTGATTTCCAGATTACCTTCCAAGTTATGGACATTCACCCATCGTATAGCTGTCTCTTAGGCAGACCATGGATTCACGAGACAGGCGCCGTGACATCCACCCTACACCAAAAATTGAAGTTTGTGAAGAATAAGAAGCTCTTGGTGGTAGGGGAGAAAAGGCTCTCCTGGTTAGCCATTTGTCTTCCTTCTCTTATATGGATGTTGAGGATGAAGTTGGAACTCCCTTCCAAGCTTTATCTATTGCTGAACCTGTTAAGAGGAGAACTCCTACATTTGCTTCCTAAAAAGATGCAAAGTTGGCCATTGAGCATGGTGCAACTGCTGGTTTGGGGCAAATGATTGAGCTGGAAGACAACAAATCCCGGGCTGGCATAGGCTATTCATCTGGGGTCTTTAACAAGCAAGGACTATTCAAGAGTGGAGGTTTCATCCACGCCGATCAAGACGAAGAGGCTGTTGCCATTCTGGAAGAAGATGAAGAGGATTCTGGCAATTTCATCATCCCTGGAGGGATCTGCAATAATTGGGTCGCTGTTGATATTCCGACAGTTATCCATAAGTCAAAGTAATGTTCATTGTGTTTGAAAACCCTTCTCCCATGCCAAAAGGAGAAGTGATGACATTGTTGGCGCATAAATACAATGATATTTTCATTCAATAAATTCATGATAAATGTTTGTTTTTCCAGTTATTTTCCCTTTTCGCTTTTGCATGAAATTGGTGATCACATAAAACCCTAAATATAATAATAAAATCAATTTCTTTCATCTGCATAATGATTTGCCTTGTTTGAATTCTAAAATCTTTTATATCCAAAATCATTATGCAGGCTGATCAAACCCATTGAACATAATGATCCAACACCATCTCCCAACTTTGAATTCCCTGTATTTGAGGAAGAAGAAGATGATGTTGAAGAGATTCCTGACGAGATTACCCGTCTACTTGAGCATGAAGAGAAGATCATTCAGCCGCATCTTGAGAATCTGGAAACAGTCAACTTGGGGTCTGAAAATTGTGTGTGAGAAGTGAAGATTGGGGCACTCTTGGAAGAATCTGTTAAGAAGGGGTTGCTTGAGTTGCTACGAGAATATGTCGACGTCTTTGCCTGGTCATATGAAGACATGCCTGGCCTGGATACAAATATTGTGCAACATTTCCTTCCTTTAAAGCCTGAGTGCGTGCCTGTGAAGCAGAAGCTCAGGAGAACTCATCCTGATATGGCAGTAAAGATCAAGGAAGAAGTTCAGAAGCAAATTGATGTGGGGTTTCTGGTGACTTCTACATATCCTCAATGGGTGGCCAATATTGTGCCCGTGCCTAAGAAAGACGGAAAAGTCCGAATGTGTGTGGACTATAGAGACTTGAATAAAGCTAGTCCGAAAGATGATTTCCCTCTACCACATATTGATATGTTGGTAGACAATACAACTAAATTCAAGGTCTTCTCATTTATGGACGGATTTTCCGGATATAATCAGATCAAAATGGCACTCGAGGATATGGAGAAGACAACATTCATCACACCTTGGGGAACATTCTGTTATCGAGTGATGCCCTTCGGTTTGAAGAACGCCGGAGCCACGTATCGATGAGCTATGACTACCTTGTTTCACGACATGATGCACAAAGAGATCGAGGTATATGTTGATGATATGATTGCTAAGTCAAGAACGGAAGTTGAACATGTATAGCACTTGTTGAAGTTTTTTCAGCGTTTGAGGAAGTATAAGCTTCGTCTGAATCCTAACAAGTGTATATTTGGAGTTCGTTCCGGCAAGTTATTGGGCTTTATTGTTAGTGAAAGAGGTATTGAAATTGATCACGCAAAGGTCAAAGCAATATAAGAGATGCCTGCGCCCAAAACTGAGAAGCAAGTCCGAGGTTTTCTTGGCCGCTTGAATTATATTTCTAGATTTATATCCCACATGACTGCCACATGTGCACCAATATTCAAGCTCTTCCGGAAAGATCAGTCTCATGATTGGACCGAGGATTGCCCGAAAGCTTTTGATAACAGTAAAGAGTATTTGTCTGAACCTCCGATTCTGTCTCCGCTTGTGGAAGGGAGACCATTGATTATGTATCTGACAGTTCTTGAAGACTAAATGGGTTGTGTCCTTGGTCAGCAAGACGAATCAGGAAAGAAAGAATATGCTATTTACTACCTGAGTAAGAAGTTCACCGATTGTGAGTCTCGATACTCAATGCTGGAGAAGACATGTTGTGCTTTGGCTTGGGCTGCTAAGCGCTTACGCCAGTACATGTTGAATCATACGACTTGGTTAATATCCAGAATGGATCCAATCAAGTATATCTTCGAGAAGCCTGCTTTAACAGGGAGGATTGACCGTTGGCAGATGTTGTTATCTGAGTATGATATTGAGTATCGAGCTCAGAAGGCTATTAAAGGTAGTATCTTGGCCGACCACTTGGCACATCAACCGATTGAGGATTATCAGTCAGTTCAGTATGACTTCCCAGATGAGGAGATTTTGTATTTGAAAATGAAAGATTGCAATGAGCCTACGCTCGATGAAGGGCCAGAGCCTGGTTCCAAATGGAGTATGGTGTTTGATGGTGCTGTAAATCAATATGGAAATGGTATTGGGGCAGTGATTATTACTCCTCAGGGCACACATTTTCCATTTACAGCAAGGCTAACTTTCAAATGCACGAATAATATGGCTGAGTATGAGGCTTGTATCATGGGATTGGAAGAGTGCATTGATCTAAGGATCAAGCATCTTGATGTTTATGGTGATTCGGCCCTTATTGTCAATCAGATTAAGGGTGAGTGGGAAACGAATCAGCCTGGCCTCATCCCATATAGAGATTATGCGAGGAGGATTTCAACGTTCTTTACTGAGGTTGACTTCCATCATATTCCTCGAGACAAGAATCGAATGGCAAATGCTCTTGCTACACTTGTTCAATGATTGTGGTCAGACTTTGGAATGAAGTTCCCAATATCACTGTGATGCGCTTGGACAGACCAGCTCATGTATTTGCAGTAGAGGAGGTGCAAGATGATAAGCCATGGTACTATGATATTAAGTGCTTTCTTCAGAGCCAGATTTACCCGCCTGAGGCATCTGTGAAAGATAGGAAGACCTTGAGGAGATTGTCATGCAGTTTCTACCTCAATGGCGATGTGCTTTATAAAAGAAATTTTGACATGGTTCTGCTCAGATGCGTGGATAGACACGAAGCAGACCTATTAATGACTGAAGTCCATGAGGGTTCATTTGGTACTCATTCCAATGGACATGCCATGGCTAGAAAGATGTTGAGAGCAGGCTACTATTGGCTGACAATGGAGTCTGACTGCTGCAAATATGTGAAGAAATGCCACAAATGTCAGATTTATGCGGATAAGATTCATATTCCTCCGACACTTCTGAATGTGATTTCATCACCATGGCCTTTCTCTATGTGGGGAATCGATATGATTGGCATCATAGAGCCGAAAGCGTCCAACGGTCACAGATTTATTCTCATAGCAATTGATTACTTCACCAAATGGGTTGAAGCGACATCATATGCGAATGTGACCAGGCAGGTGGTCGTGAAGTTTTTCAAGAATCAACTCATATGTCGGTATGGTGTGTTAGTTAAGATCATTACTGACAATGGATCTAACTTGAACAACAAGATGATGAAAGAGCTGTGTAGTGAGTTCAAGATAGCACATCATAACTCTTCTCCTTATAGACCCAAGATGAATGGGGCTGTTGAAGCTGCTAATAAGAATATCAAGAAGATTATCCAGAAAATGGTTGTTACGTACAAAGATTGGCATGAGATGTTGCCATTTGCTTTGCATGGATATCGTACGTCTGTCCGCACTTCAACAGGGGCAACCCCTTTTTCTCTTGTTTACGGTATGGAGGTTGTGCTCCCAGTAGAGGTGGAGATCCCATCAATGAGAGTCTTTATGGAAGCCAAGTTGACTGATGCTCAATGGGTTTAGAGTCGTTATGACCAGTTGAATTTGATAGAAGAAAAGAGATTGACTGCCATGTGCCATGGCCAGTTATATCAACAAAGGATGAAGAAAGCCTTTGATAAGAAGGTCAGGCCTCGTGTGTTCCGAGAAGGTGACCTTGTGCTCAAGAAAGACTTGTCTTTCGCGCCCGATTCCAGGGGCAAGTGGACTCCAAACTATGAAGGTCCATATGTTGTCAAGAGAGCCTTTTCAGGCGGTGCGTTGATTCTTACAACTATGGATGGGGAGGATTTCACTCGTCCTGTGAACTCAGATGCAGTCAAGAAATACTTCGCATAAAAAATAAAAACAGAAAAGCTCGCTAAGTTGAAAACCCGAAAGGGCGACTTAGGCAAAAATGAGCGTCTCGGTGGATTGAAAACCCGAAAGGGCGATCCATGCAAAAGTTAGAGACATAAAAAATGAATATGTATCCCGCTAGATTGAGCACCTCATCCTGGGGCAATCTAGGAAAAAATTAGGGATTTTGGCAAGTAATTGCATCCTGACAAGACTGTGTTCTACAAACTGTCATCCGTCAGAGATTCTCGCTCAGTCATCATCAACTGAAGCTTCAAATACATTGGATTCAGAGTTGGTGGAGAAATGGTCATTATGTTCAATGTAGCCCTTTTCCAATATACATCACCAATTTCAAAATTGTAAAGATCTATGGAGTCTTGCCATTTGCAGACTACCATTCCATCAAATAAATTTGAGCCTTTATCCAATTATTTACACTCTTATTTGTTCCTATTTCAACAAATGTTTTGCATGTTTTAATTGAGAAATATCATTCTTTTAAAAAATTTATAACTTGTTTTAAAAAACGTGAACATTCACAATGACAAAAAGGATACTGGGGATGTCTTCAGTGCTCTCCCAAAGATGGTATGATTCTCAACAGGGTAAGACATTTGTTCGTATTCCTGGCATGTTTGCATCCTCTTCCTACAGAGCCTAACATTCATCATACATAAACCATACATATGCATAACTCATGTTGCATTCTTTGCCATATATCTTTGTTTGTTATCTCCTGCTATTTGGTAATATGTTTCCCCAAGCAGATGTCTGTGTCTGATCTCCCCATGTAGGGTCAGCCCCATAAGTAGAAAGTGTTTACCTTCTTTTCCATATTCCCCATTGAGTTATGTCCTCGTGGATGATGGTTGTTTCGGTTTCCTCCCAACACATATATTGGATGGAATTCCCCCTGAGTTATATCCTCATAGGGATGAGTCTTATTTCATCGTGCCTCTCTAGTTTGTTCCTAGATTGGGCTTCTTGAGAATTCCCCTGCACTTCCCCATAGTTTAGATGAATGATTACTCAGTAACTAGTAATCGTCCATCTTTTCCCTGGCGGAGTCTTTGGTCTTCTACCCTTATACCGGTAGTTGTAAACCCTATTTTTATCCCCTTGGCAGAATTAACCTCTTTGTTCATCCTAACCGATGACGGTTACTTTTCCGTTGGTTTTCTACCCAGTATCTTGTAGATGTAATCCCTCCTTGACGGTTATCATTATCCAATATTCGGTATTGATAGTCTTTCACCCTTTTTGAGTATATCTCCCTGATCATTGCCTTTGTAAATGTATCCCCATCGAGTCATCTTTCATTTTACCCTCGGTTGGTAATGTTTGTTTCTCCCCTTGATTGGTCATCATTTTATACCTGGATTTTGGTATCCCCGATGTCCTTTCTTTTCGGTTGATTTATCCTTTTTTAACCCAGTAACCGGTTGTGGATAATCTTCCATGCGAGTATGGTATCTACGTTCTGACGGTAATAGATAATATATCTCATGCACTCTTCAGTCGAAGCCTTTATTCTTTCCCCAGTTGAGTAAGATTTGTATGTCCTTATGGAATCGAATGTCCATCCTGTAATCGAGTTCGCTTGTTCAGCCCTCCTTCCGGATGATGAGTGTCTTGGGAATATTCCCCAATTCGCGCTTGGTCGGTCACCTATTATATGCCCAGTAACTGGTATCCCTGGTGTTCCTTCCCTTCTGCTCCCTATTATGACCTTTTGTCCCTATGGAGTCAGATTTTCCTGAGTCGAAATACACCTTTTAGGTTTTCCTCAGATGATTTTGGATGTTTGATATCTCTCACCCTTATACCGGTCTTAGATATTCATTCTCCTCGAGCATGTTATTCTTTCACCCTTATACCGGTGTTCAAATCACATGTCTCATTGAGCTTATTACCCAGTAACCGGTAATACCTCGCCTTGGTGTTTCCCCGGAGGAGTCCCGTTTGGACGTTCCCCAGCAAGGTCCCTTAGCGGATTCTCCTCATCCGAATCCGGATTTTCATCCGAAGTATCCTTTATGGATAGTTCCGCTGTATTGGCATATTCCCTAATACATGCGCCTTTGAGTCAGCTCGGGTCTTTCCATTGATTTATTCCTTTGGAATTCCGCTCCCCAAGTTTTGAGTCGTGCCCTGCTCACACAATTTATCCCCTTTTCTATTCTCATTAGAGTCCCAGAGTCTCTGTCCCATTGAGTTTGTTACTTATATGGATTGTCAGTTTCTCCTGATTTCTTTTCTCTTTGTGGACACATATCCCCACGAAGTGTTACCCTTTTTGCATACATACATCTGCATCGTGAGGTCTCTTAGGGACTAAAATTCGTCTTTTTGTTATTATTTAAGCCCATTCTACCTCGTCGAGACAAAGATTTTAACCTTCATATCTCCAGCTAGAATGACCTTAAATAGGGGCATCTATAAGACCCCAATTTTGGCCCTAAGATCCCTCATGGCATCATAACATTGCATTTGCAAAGCCTCAAGGATCATGAGTATCTTGGTTCCCTTTGCCTTTGGGTGGGACCTCTTGTGAGTGGTTTGAGATCACCAAGCATGCTTGAATTGTATATTATTGCTTTTCTCATTTTTATTTACTAACCAAAAGCACAAAAATATGTCACTAACATTTCTTGTTTGTAGCTTGAGCAATCACAAGGTCTAAAAGCTTCTAAGAGATCCTTTGTGCAATGATAAGGTCAAGAGGAGATGAAAGCAAGCATGGTAATGGTTGCCAAAGCTCTCATCTATAAAATATGCCTCCCAAGTATCTCAATTCATCATTTTTGATAAAATCAAGTCAAGGGGTTTGAGGTTTGTTTCCCAAGGAAACCCTAATTCATCTGATCATCAATTGTGCCTTGCTCTTGAAGCAACCTCAACCCATGGTCAAATAAAATCAAGGGAAGTTCTTTAATTCATTATTCCATGCATATTTGAACTTATTTGAGTGTCCTCAATCATCAATTCATCAAGATATGAGTTGTGGACTTGAAAAGTTGATCAGTCAATTCATCTGGCTATCTTGAAATACACTGAGACCTAACTTTTTATGTGTTGGTCAAATGGAGATGATCCCAAGAGAAAAACTGTTCCTAAGGCCAATATAAACAACTTTCATGTTCATCAAAATTTGATTTGAAGCTTGTAAGATCATCATCCGTTCCAAGACATTATAGGTCATTTTGACTGAAACCCTAATTGTGTGTCAACTTCCCAAGAACATAACTCATTCATTTTGCATGATTTTGAGGTGATACCAAAGGCATTGGAAATCTTATTGTGTCTAATTCAAATGTTATGTTGATATAAATTGTAAAATCTCAAAATAAATACATGTGATAATGCAAAACATTATAGGTCACTTTGGGCCAAATGCATTGAAATGTGAAAAAGTCCAAATTCAAGTGCCCATAACTTCTTAATTAAAAATCCAAATGATGCAAAAGTTAAGTCCAAATTTATTTTCTTAAAAATATCTACAACGTTTATGTTGAAGATTTTATCATTTGGAGCTTGCATCATTGAGACAGAAGGGCTTGAACATTGGCCAAATTTGGAAACTTCACATATGCATGTTTTGCACCTCACACTTCAAGCTCAAATTTCACTAATTCCCAAGGCCCAATTGGAATTTTGATCAACATATCATTTCTTCCTTATGCAACAAGCTTTCTAACCATTACTCATAAGGTTGCATTTGGAGTTTGGAAGTGTCATTTTCGAAGGCACGAAGGATTAGGTGCATTTTGTGAAATCCAATTCAATTGCCATGCATGAGCTGATTACACTTAATGTACACGTCCATTTGTATTTCACATGAACTCAGCAGGTTATTTCAGCCTTCAATGGGCCTTCCACATGATCACATAAGCCCATGCAATGCAAAATCCATTTGCCATGCACACGAGTTAGCTCATGCATTCAGCTCTCTCCATCTATAAATACCTTGCCATAGCCATACTTAAAGGAATAAGTTCATTTTTCTCCAAAAAATCAGATCTGAAATTCAATTGCATTTGGTTGAATTTTCAGATCTAAAGTTCCTAGACCTTCATCATTTGATCCATTGAAGTTTCTGTTTGCAAAAGGAATCAAGGAGAGTGACTCAATTCTTCACAATCCAAAGGTTTTGGTCAACTGATTTTTGCTTCGAATCTCATTATTCTTTGCTCCATTTGCCTTGATATTGTGTTGTCTGAAGTCCTCTCTATAGAGGCATCATTATTGTGTGCTTAAATGTTGGAATCGAGCAAGTTCAGTTGAACACCATCAAACTTCCATATCTGATTTATCTCTTAATAGGAATCTAGAGTGGAAGTGAGTGGCATTGGAGTGATGTACATCACTTCACCTTTCGAATGGTGCCTGGATCGTTCATTTTAGTTAGCATTTGAATCTCTGCATTTTTTGACCTTCGTCGGAGCTCACCGGAGAAGACGGTGGCGCTAGCCACCGTCTCATTGCCAGATCAATTGTGAGCCACACGATGCATTTGCCAGATCTAATCTCCACGCTCCATTGTTATGACTTTTACTTAATATCTGTGTGGTTGCATTGACTGAGGAATACACTAGGCGCGCGCTTGTGGATCCTTGGATCTGCCAGCTCAATTAATGAGCTCAGATCTAAGGGCTCGTGTTTTTTCCAGTTTTTAATTCTGATTTTATTTTCTATTTCATTTTTTTATTACATTTCATTTTCTAAATTTCATATCTCTTTTATTATTGGTCCAAAAAATATGGGACCAATTGCATTATTTCTCTTTTAAATTCTAGTTTTCTAAAAATGATTTTTAATATTTTTTATTTTATCGTTTGCTATTTTTTAATAATTTTCTCTTTTGTGGTTATTTTTAATTCATTTTAAAAAGTTTTTGATATTCAAAAAATACAAAAATATTTTCTCAACCTATTTGAATGATGATGGATCTATGAAAAATATTCTCATCAATTTATTAATTGATTTGAGATTTATTTGAGATTTTAGTTCAATTAGGTTATTTTTCTTCATTTTTAATTGATTAAAAATAGTTTCTGACTTTTAAAAAAGCTGAAATTTTTTGTCAAACTTTGTTTGACCTTGTTGAACTTGGGATAATTCACTTGAACTTTTCAAAGTTGATTTGAAGTGATTTTGAAGTTTGACCTCTCTTTAATATTTTAATTCATGTTTATTTTCAAATATTAAAAAATACCAAAAATATTTTGTTTATTTCTTGACTTCCAATCTTCATCTCATTTCTGACTTTTATGGTTTGACCTTGATCTTCCCTATCTTTGGTCAACGTTTGTGGATTGGTACATTCCTTTTCATTTGATGCACTTTATTTTCTTCATTTCCATTATCCATCTTCTTCTTCTTCTTCTTCTTCTTCTTCTTCTTTTCTTTTTGATCAATGAGTTAAAGGTCGATAAGTTAGCATTGATTAGGGAGGTTTAATCTTCCTTGATTCAAATCTAATTCATCTTGATCATGTGATCAAGTGAATGGCTTTGCATTAAGGATAGATTGCTTCTTAAATCATGCAAAGGACTTAAACCCATACAAGATCATTTCTCTTCTTCTTTTTTGGCATGGCAAGTTGTTGGAACTTGGTTCACTAATCAAGACTTCTAACTTATGTTGTTGCCTACATTATTATTGACCGGCCTCAGATATTTGTGACTTCTACATAAGTCCAATTACGATTTCTTAACATATCGCTAAATTTGTCTTGTGGCACACTAACTACTAACACTAACCATTAACCATTAACATTTACTTCTTGATCTTTACATTTATGCAATTTACTATTCTTGTACATATTATTCATTTGCTTTTCCCACTTTGCTCACTTGAGCACATGTTTATGTTAATACAATTTGCCTTTTGCTCACTTGAGCACATAATTGTGTATATATTATTGTGCTTGTGTTTTGTTGTGATTGTTGTGGCCCAAATGCAAAGAAATGGACAAATGGACTTAGTTTCTAGGACTCTCCCTATGCAAATTTGGAGTAAAAGGACCTTAATGTGAAGATGGATTAGAAGGACCAAACCTCTAAACTCACTCTTGTCCATTCTTGATTTACTTCATGGAACTGTTGATGTGTGTGCTCTTTGTGTTAGGGAATTCTATGAGAGCTCAAATTGAAGAACCATTGCCATGTTCACCCAAAGTGAAAGATACAAGATGCATTGAGGATCTCTTAAGAGACTTGTTTGATTGTTGCTTGAGCTTATTATTATCTTGCTTGCATATTCCAAAGGATGGGAGCTACTTGGATCATCAATATGATCTCAAGAGAGGAACTCCATTTTGTGGTCTTGTTTCTTATCCCTTATCTCTTGTATGATTAGGACTTTAGCCATTCTTCTTCTTCCCTCCACTCTAACCCAAGCCAAAACTTTTTGTGCAAACATTTAACACTTGTGTTCAAACATTAGAAACCTAAGCCTTATGCTTTTGATTTTCAAACTTTCTTTTCATAACACTTATTTTGAATTGAACTTATAAGTCAACTTTGACCATATTTTGTACATACTTTTCATTGGTAAATATAACCTATTCAAATGCCTTTTTGTGGTTTCAATGGCCACTTTCTTAAATCAAAACTTTTTCATAACCTTTAGCTATTAGGTTTGAGTTATCCTTGTGGTAGATGTAATACTCACCTATATCCTTAGTGATGGACAATGAGTCTTCCATGCTTATTATAGGGTTAACCCCTCACTAGCATGTTGAAGCTATCCTCACATGGTGGATTTGTGGTTTTAGGTTGAGTTTTCTCCCTTGGATAACAAAAGACCTTACGGCTTTTGGACCAAATCCATTCACCAACTCATTTTTGAGATTTTTACCCCGAACTACGAGGTTTTGATCCTAATCTTTTTAAGATGGTACGTAGGCAACGGGTTTATCCATCCAAACACAAAATGTAATAATTGATATATTCTCTTCTCATCTCTTCAATCATGTTTGCACAAATAAATTTTTCACAAAAATACCAACCTTACAACCAATGTGAAAAGGGCTCCCTAGGAGTACCTAGGATGTTTTGGGTGCTTAAAACCTTCCCATTGCATAACCAACCCCCTTACCCAGATCTCTGACATTTTTACTAGTTTTTGATTCGATAAAACTTTTAGGTTTTTATTCGCTTTCTAACCATTCCTTTGGATAAATAGAAGTGCGGTGACGACTCGACTTGTATGGTTTACCTTAGATTTAGTCAATATCTCTAATGGTAATAAATACCCCGCTACATACTCCAATTTGCATAGGGAATGTCCTAGAAACTAAGTCCATTTATCCATTTCTTTGCATTTGGTCCACAACAATCAAAACAAAACACAAGCACAATAATATATACACAATTATATGCTCAAGTGAGCAAAAGGAAAATTGCATTAACATAAACATGTGCTCAAGTGAGCAAAGAGCAAAAGCAAATGAATAATATGTACAAGAATAGTAAATTGCATAAATGTAAAGAGCAAGAATTAAATGTTAATGGTTAATGGTTAGTGTTAGTAGTTAGTGTGCCATAAGGAAAATTTAGCGCTATGTTAAGCAATCGTAATTGGACTTATGTAGAAGTCACAACTATCTGAGACCGGTCAATAATAATGTAGGCAACAACCCAAGTTAGAGGTCTTGATTAGTGAATCAAACTCCAACAACTTGTCATGCCAAAAAGAAGATGAGAAATGATCTTGTATTGATTTAGGTCCTTTGCATGATTTAGAAAGCAATCTATCCTTAATGCAAAGCCATTCACTTGATCATTGATCAAGATGAATTAGATTTGAATCAAGGAAGATTAAACCTCCCTAATCAATGCTAACCATCAACCTTTAACTCATTGATCAAAAAAAAAAAAAAAAAAAAAAAGAAGAAGAAGAAGATGAAGAATAGAAATGAAGAATTAAAGTGCATTAAATGAAATGGAATGAGATAATCAACAAGCTATGACCAAAGAAAGAGAAGATCAAAGTCAAACAATAGAAAACCGAAGCAAAATGAAGATTAGAAGTCAAGAAATAAACAAAATATTTTTGGCATTTTTAATATTTAAAATAAAACTTGCGTTAAAATATTAAAGAAAGGTCAAACTTCAAACTCACTTTAAATCAACTTTGAAAAGTCCAAGTGAATTATCCCAAGTTCAACAAGGTCAAACAAAGTTTGACAAAAAATTTCAGCATTCTTAAAAGTCAGAAACTATTTTTAATCAATTAAAATGCATAAAAATAACCTAATTGAACTAAAATCTCAAATAAATCTCAAATCAATTAATAAATTGATGAGAATATTTTTCATAGATCTATCATCATTCAAAGAGGTTGAGAAAATATTTTTGTATTTTTTGGATCTCAAAAACTATTTAAAATGAATTAAAAATGACCAAAATAGAGAAAATTACTAAGAAAATAGCAAATGATAAAATAAAAAATATAAAAAATCATTTTTAGAAACTAGAAATTAAAAGAGAAATAATGCAATTGGTCCCATAATTTTTTGACCAATAATGAAAGAGATATGAATTTTAGAAATAAAATGGAATTAAAAGAAAATAGAAATCAGAAATTAAAAATTAGAAAAAAGGAGAGGCGTTGGATGATGGCTAATTAATTGAGCTGGCATATCACATGGCTCCCAGGCGCGCATCCACCATACATCCAAGTCAATGCAAAACACGCTGTTTATTAAAATGTCATAACAATGAGAGGCCTAGATCAAATCTGGAAATGAGAATGGATGGCCACGATTTGATCTGGAGACCAGAGGGTGGCCAGCGCCACCGTCTTCTCCGGCCAGCTCCGCCGAAGGCCAAAATTTACAGATGAAAAAATGTCAACCAAAATGCACGATCTAGGCACCGTTCGAAAGGTGGAGTGATGTACATCACTCCTATGCCACTCAATTCCACTCTAGATCACTATTGAGAAAGAAATCAGAGATGGAACTTTGGTGGTGTTCAACTGAACTTGCTTGATTTCAAAAATTCAAAGCTCAATAATGATGCCTCTATGCAGTGGACTTCAGACAACACAAAATCAAGGCAAATGGAACAATATATGAGCTGTTTTGAAGCAAAAAGAAGTTGAGCAAAACCTTTGGATTGTAAAGAATTGAGTCAAGATCTTTTAGTCCTTTTGCAAACAGAAGCTTCTATGGATCAAGGTGAAGAGGTTTAGGAACTATGGATCTTGAAAATCAATCGATGCAATTGAATTTCAGATCTGAAATTTTTGAAAGAAAGAGAAAAGTTCCTTTGGTGAGGGTGTGGATTCAATTCAGCAGAGGTTCAGGCGCCTTCAGGTTGAGAAATGAGAGCTCATATGCCATGTATTTATAGCCAAAGCCATCTGATATGCATGAACAAAGTGTGCATGGGAGAAGAGGGCCTTCATGCATGGGCCTGTACAGGTGCATGGAAGGCCCAATTCTGATTGGAATTGCAGGCTTGTATCATAAATGAATGAAATGGACGTGCAAATTAGATTGTGTGAGCTCATGCATAGCAATTGAATCAAGTTTCCAAAAAATGCACTAAAAAGTTCTCCTCTTCGAAAATGATATTTCCAAAATTGAAACATAGGCTTATGGGTAATGGTTGGAAAGCTTGGTGCACAAGGAACAAATGTCATGTTGATCAAAAATCCAATTGGGCTTTGGAAATTAATGAAAATTGAGCTTGAAGTGTAGGGTGCAAAACATGCCTATGTGAAATTTCCAAAATTGGCCAATGTTCAAGCCCCTCTGTCTTAATGATTCAAGCTCCAAATGATAAAATCTTCAACATGAACGTTGTATATATTTTCAAGGCAATCAATTTGGACTTAAATTTTACATCATTTGGATTTTTGATGAAGAATTTATGGGCACTTGAAGTTGGACTTTTTCACATTTCAATGCATTTGGTCCAAAGTGACCTATAATGTTTTGCATTATCACATGTATTTCTTTTGAGATTTTGTAATTTTTCTAAACATAACATTTGAATTAGACACATTAAGATTTCCAATGAATTTTATCCCACCTCTAAATCATGAAAAATGAATGAGTTATGTTCTTGGGAATTGACCCAAAATTAGGGTTTCAGTTAAAATGACCTATAATGTCTTAGAATGGATGATGACCTTCCAAGCTTCAAATCAATTTTTAATGAACATGAAAGTTGTTAATATTTTTCTTAAGAACATTTTTTATCTTGGGGTTATCTCCATTTGACCAACACATAAAAAGTTAGGTCTCGGTGCATTTCAAAATAGTCAAATGAATTGACTGATCAACTTCTCAAGTCCACACCTCATATCTAGATGAATTGATGATTTAGGACACTAAAATAAGTTCAAATATGCATGAAATGATGAATTAAAGGACTTACCTTGATTGTATTTGACCATGGGTTAAGGTTGCTTCATGAGCAAGGCACAGTTGATAGACAGATGAATTAGGGTTTCCTTGGGAAACAAGCCTCAAGCCCTTTGATTTGCTTTGATCAAAATGATGAATTGAGATACTTGGGAGGCATATTTGATGGATGAGAGATTTAGGAACCATTACCATGCTTGCTTTCATCTTCTCTTGACCATATCAATGCCCATAGGGTCTCCTTAGAAGCTTTAGCTCTTATGGCTGCTGAAGCTATAAAAAAGAGATGTTAGTGACATATTTTTGTGCTTTTGAGTTAATAAAAATGAGAAAAGCAATGATATACAATTCAAGCATGCTTGGTGATCTCAAACCACTCACAAGAGGTCCCAACCCAAAGGCAAAGGGAACCAAGATGCTTATGATCCTTGAGGCTATGCAAATGCAATGTTATGATGCCATGAGGGATCCTAGGGTCAAAATTAGGGTCTTACATACAGGATGTCCGTCCATCGAGTCTTGGACCTGTTTGTGTTAGATATGTCTGTTTGTCAGCATTAATCATACATAAACCACGCATATACATGCATAATTACATCATAGATATTCATGTTGCATCTTTTGCCATATATCTTTGCTTGTTATTTCCTGCTATTGGTGAAATGTTCTTCCCCAAGCAGATGTTTGTGCCTGATCTCTCCATATAGAGTCAGCCCTATAGGCAGAAAGTGTCTATCTTTCCTCCATTATTCCCCACTGAGTTATGTCCTCGTGGATGATTATTGTTTCAGTTTCCTCCCTAAACATGTATTGGGATGGAATTACTCCCCCGATTTATATCCTCATCGGGTGAGTCTTGTTTGATTGTGTCTTTCTGGTTTGTTCCTGGATGGACTCTTGTCTTGTCATTTCCCCTGCCATTCTCAGTGGTTCAGGTGATCAGTTACTCAGTAAACGGTAATTGTTCATTCTCTCCCCAACAGATGTTTTGGCTTTCTATTCAGTAACCGGTAGTTGTAAGTCCTTTTTTCTGTGGTTTTCTACCCAGTAACCGGTAGATGTAATCCCCTCTTGGTTGGTTATCTTTATCCAATATTCGGTATTGATATTCCTTCATTTTTGAGTATATCACCCAGTAACCGGTGATATATCTTTGTGATCATTACTTTGTCAATGTATCCCCAGCGAGTCATCTTTCATTTACCCTTGTTTGGTAATGATTGTTTCTCCCCTTTGATTGGTCATCATTTTATACCCAGCAATCGGTATCCCGATGTCCTTTCTTTTCGATCGATTTATCCTTTATTGACCCAGTAACCGGTTGTGGATAATCTTCCATGCAAGTATGTTATCTACGTTCTGACGGTAATAGATAATATATCTCATTCGCTCTTCATTCAAAGTCTTTTTCTTCCCCAGTTGAGTAAGATTCGTATTTCCTTATGGAATCGAATGTCCATCCTGTAAATCGAGTTTTCTTTTTCAGCCCTCCTTTTTAGATGATGAGTATCTTGGAAATATTCCCCAATTCACGCCTGGTTGGTCACCTATTATACGCCCAGTAATCGGTATCCATGGTGTTCCTTCCTTCAGCTCCCTATTATGACTTTTTATCCCCTGTGGAGTCAGATTTTCCTGAGTTGAGATATACCTTTTAGGTCCTCCTCAGATATTTTGGATGATTGATATCTCTCACCCTTATACCGATCTTAGATATTCTTTTTCCCTGAGCATTTTGTTCTCTCACCCTTATACCGGTGTTTGATCACATGTGTCTTTTTTAGTTTATTACCCAGTAGCCGGTAGTACCTCATTTATTTCTTCCTCAACTGAGTCCTTTGTGGACGTCCCCGGCTGAGTCCGGATTTTTATCCGAAGTATCCTTTGTGGATAGTTTTACTGTATTGGCATATTCCCTAATACATGCATCTTTGCGTCAGCTCGAGTCTTTCAGTCGATTTATTTTCATGGAACCTCTTCGTGTCTCCCAGCAAGTTTTAAGTCGTGACCTGCTCACGCATTTTTACCCTTATTTCTCCCCCAGAGTCTCTGTCACCCTAGTGAGTGTATTACTCCTTTGGACTTTCAGTTTCTCCTGATTTTCTTTTTCTTTGTGGCTATATATCCCCACAGAGTATTAACTTTTGCATGCATACATCTGCATCATGAGGTCTCTTAGGGACCAAAATTTGTCTCTTTGTTATTATTTAAGCCCATTCTACCTCGTCGAGACGAAGATTTTAACCTTCATATCTCTGGCTAGAATGACCTTAAATAGGTGCATCTGTAAGACCCTAATTTTGACCCTAAGATCCCTCATGGCATCATATCATTGCTCATTGCATTTTGCATCAAGGATCATAACATCTTAGCTCCTTACCCTTGGGTTGGGCTTTGTGTGAGTTGGTTGAGACCACCAAGCATGCTTGAATTATATATTATTGCTTTTCTTATTTTTTCTAATAACCAAAAGCACAAAAATATGTCACTAACTTGTTTTGTTTTGAAGCTCAAGCAATCATATATGCCCTTGCTCTTAGGAGGCCCCTATGCTCAATGAAATGACCAGATGAAGATGAAAGCAAGCATGAGAATGGTTCACAAAGCTCTCAATCATCATATATATTTCCCCAAGTATCTCAATTTGTCAGTTTATTCAAGATAAGCCAAAGGGCTTGAGGATTGTTTCCCAAGGAAACCCTAATTCAGTTGTGCATTGACTGTGCCTTGCTCATGAAGCAACCTCAACCTATGATAAAATTCAATCAAGGGAAGTTCTTTCATTAATCATTTTATGCATATATGAGCCTATATGAGTATCCTGAATCATTCATTCATCAAGAATTTGAAGTTTGGCTTTGAGAAGTTGATCAGTCAAATCATCTGACTATCTTGAAATCCACTGAGACCTAACTTTTGATGTGTTTCTCAAATGAAGATGACCCAAAGAGAACAAATATTCTTAATAACCATATGAACAACTTTCATGTTCATCAAAAATCCATTTGAAACTTTTATAGTCATCATTCATTTCAAAACATTATAGGTCATTTTGACTGAAACCCTAATTTTGGGTCAACTTCCCAAGGACCTAACTCCTTCATTTTTTATGATTTTGAGGTGAGACCAAGTGCATTGGAAATTTTGAGATTTATAATTCAAATTTTATGTTGGACAAAATTTCATAATCCTAAAATAAATACATGTGATAATACAAAACATTATAGGTCACTTTGGACCAAAGTTATTGAATCTTGAAAAAGTCCAACTTCAAGTGCCCATAACCTTCTCATTAAAAATTCAAAAATTTCAAAGTTTAAGTCAAATTTGATTGCCATGAAAATATCTACAACTTTTATGTTGGAGGTTTTTCCATTTGAGGCTTGCATCATTGAAAAAGAAGGGCTTGAAGTTGGTCCTTTTTGGCAAATTTTTCAAATACATGTTTTGTACATCAAACTTCATGACCAGTTTTCACAATTTTCCAAACTCCAAATGGATTTTTGTTCAACATAGCTTTTGTTCCTTATGTCAAGACCTTTCCAACCATTACTCACATGCCTATGTTTGAAGTTTCCAAATGGGACTTTCGAAGAGGTGAATATTTGTGACCATTTATGCATTTCATGTTAAATCTTCATACACGAGCCAATGTAATGCAATCTGCACATCCAAACTTACTTCAATTGAGTTCAGTATGCAAAATCATTTGATCTTGGGCCTCACATGCGCCTGTACAGGCCCATGCATGAAGGACCCAATTCTCATGCACACGAATTCATCACACATTCCTTGCAGCTATGGCTATAAATAGAATGCATTGCTTCATTGATTGGTAACCTGAAGGCGCCTGAAACCCTGCTGAAATCATTTCCTAACCTCTCACTAAAGGAATTCTGAGTTTTCATTTCATTTTCCAAGTTTGATTTTCAACAACATCAGTTGAATCTCAATACTTATTCCTAAGCCTAGCTCTCATATCATACATCAAGATCACACTGCAAGTAAGAGATTGGTTAGATCATGCTCATTAAAGCTGCACTTCAAAGGTTTGCAGCTCAACTGTTTTGCTTCGAATCTCACTATATATTGTGCATTGCTTGTGTTGGTTTGGTTTTCTGAAGTCCTCGTGTGAGAGGCAAGCCAATGGTGGCTTTAATTTCATGAATTGTTGAACTTCAGATCAAGCACCTGGATTTTCCATCCCTGGTTTCTCCTTCCATAGAGATCTAGAGCACAATCCAAGGTTACAGGGGTGATGTACATCACCCTAGCTTTAATTTGGTGTATAAATCGTTTGATTTGGTTGAGGTTGCAAAACCTACAACTGGTGGCCGAATTTTGTCTTCTCATCGGAGAAGACGGTGGTTTCCACCACCGTCCACACGTGGCTGGCCTTGTGTCCCTTGGATCTGGCTCACATGATCTAATCATAGCCACGCGTTTTGTTTACTATTTTTAATCCAACGTGTTATGTTGTTGACTGGGGAACATAATGAGCGCGTGCTTCATGGCCCTTGGATCAGCCACGTCAATTAATGAATATGATCCAACGCCTCCTGATTTTTTCTATTTTCTTAATTTCTGTTTTATTTTCTTTATTTCCTTTTATTTTAAAAAATTCATAACTTCTTTATTTGGAATCACAAAAATATGGGACCAATTGCAAAAAATTTCTCTTAACTTCTAGTTTCATAATATGATTTTTAATTATTTTTGTGATTCCATTTAATATTTTTTGTGAATTATTTCATTTCTGATTGTTTTTAATTCATTTAAAATACCTTTTGATATTCAAAAATGCCAAAAATATTTTCTTAACATCTTTGGATGATGATAAGCCTAAGAAAAATATTCTCATCAATTTCTTAATTGATTTGAGATTTATTTGAGATTTTACTCCAATTATGTTATTTTTCTTCATTTTTAATTGTTTAAAATTAGTTTCTGTTTTCAAAAAATGTTCAGAAAATTTGTCAAAACCTTGTTTGACCATGTTAGACTTATGATGGTCAAATTGGATTTATCCAAGTTGATTTGAATTGGATTTGAAGTTTGACCTTAATTTGTTCATTTTATTTTATGTATTATTTTAATTCCAAAAAATACCAAAAATATGTTTGACCTTTCTTGACTTCTAATCTTCATTTCACTTCTGTTTACCATTGGTTCATGATGATTCCATTCACATTTGACCATTATGTTTTGATTATGTCATTTGAATTTCCATTTTGTACATTTCATTTCCATCTTCATCTTTTTTCTTTTTCTTTTGACTAATGAGTTAATGATTCGTGGTTAGCCTTGACATATGAGAGGCTTAACCTTCTTTGATCCAAATCAAAATCATCTTGATCAAAGATTAAGTGAGTAGCTTTGTGTCCAAGATAGGTTGCTTCTTGGTCAAGCAAAAAAACCTGAAATCCATACAAGGTCATTCTTCTTTTCTTTTGGCATGACAAGTTGTAGGAGCTTGGCTTACTAGTCATGGTCTCTAACTTATGTTTATTTGCCTATAGTTTTATTTACCGGCCTCAGATAGGTGTGACTACTACATTAGTCTGCTTACGATTGCTTAACATAACGCTAAATTTCCTTATGGCACATTAACACTAACTACTAATTACTAACTTTAAATTCAAGCATTTAATTCTTGCAATTTACGTTAATGCAATTTAATTTCTTGCTCATTTATTCATATTGTCTTTTCCCTTTGCTCATTTGAGCTCATGTTTATGTTTATGCCATTTGCCTTTTGCTCACTTGAGCACATTATTGTGTAAATATATTGTTGCCTTGTGCTTGTTTTTATCTTTGCTTATGTGAACCCAATGCAAAAAAAGGAGAAAGGACTTAGAATTAGGACCTCACCTATTCTTAATGGAGTTTCAAGAGCAACTAGGCCTCATGCCTTTAGAATGCTAAAATTGATTGAAGAGCAACTAGGCCTCATGCCTTTAGAATGCTTATATCTTGAAGATAACTTGAAAGGACCCCTAATCTAAACTCTCTCTTTGTCCATTTCTTTTATTGCATTGTGAACCTTTTGATCGTTTGTTCTTGTGTGATAGGGATCCCAAACATGAGCTAATTAGAAGGACCATTGTCATAAGCATCCAAGTTAAGAAACAAGTTCAAATTGGAAGATCCTAGGAGCTTGATTGAATATTTGATTGCTTGCTTGAGTTAATTGCTAATTCCAAAGGAAAGGAGCATCTTGGATCATCTTTATGATCTCAAGAAAGGAACTCCAAGGGTTTTATTCTCTTCTCTCATCTTTGCATGTTTAGGACTAGCCCTTCTCTTCTTCTCTCCACTCTAACCCAAGGGTGACTAGAAAGGTTTGACATCATTAAAATAAGAACTAGGCATATTTGCCCTCACATACTCCCCCTTTTTTATGATGGCAAACTGTGGCACAATCGCGTACTTTGATAGACATCCTCCCTCTGATTTTATGCATGCCTTCAAACATTTTGTTATTATGAATCTGCTAAATCGGCTATTGTGTTTCCATTGCTTCTCCCCCTTTGATAACATCAAAAAGAAACAATGAAACAATCAACATGAAATAAAGATATTCATAAGCACTTAGTCAACGACTTTGCAACATATAGACATCAATAACCATGCACATAACATGAAGTCAATGGAAGAAGTATAAGCATAAATATTACACGGAGCAAAAGAAAATAAGTAAATGAGATTTCCATAATTGTTCAACATAAACTTTAAGACAAATAAGTAAGTATAAATACATGCAAACATATGGAAATGGAAATGCATTGAATTAAACAATCATCTAAGGTCGTCTCCCTCGTGACGGGTCATTTCTGCCTCTATAGCCGTAAGGTGGACGTGAAGGTCTCTCTTCTTCATAGAGGTTGGTTAAGTCAATGACATTCCGGTTAAGCGTATTGACGGATCCTCCAAGAGTGAGATGAGTGCTATCAATCCTTTGCATGATGGTGGAGATAAATGAATTAAAGTTGTCACTGTGGGTTTGGATTTGACTTCTTAGTTATGAATATCGTTCCTCTTGGAGGGAAGCAAAAGATGCAAAGTTGTCACCTTGAATCTGAAGTTGGTCCTGCAAGTCTGTGAATCTCTCCTCTTGAAGTGTAGCAAAATTTTACTGATGTATTTGCATGTTTCTCAACATTTTCATCACTTTAGAATTTTCAGGTTGAGAAGAGGGTGTAGGCATATAGGATGAACGATTACTGGTACAGCTGGTGTGTTACCATTCTCCCCAGCCTTGGTTATCGAATGAATGTTGTCCAGGAGTAGTACTTAGCCAATCACCATGGTCAGTGACTTGTTGATCGTGCTCTATAGGTTGAGAGTTGTCATGATTATTTTCTTCCTCATCTTTATCATCTTCATCCTCCTCCTCCTCCTCCTCATCATCATCATCATCATCATTGTCATCATAATCATCGTCTTCCAAATGCCGAGTATTAGAACCTAGAACTGGTTTATGGGTCTTGCATAGTCGCGCTTTACGATCCCAAGTGTAGCCCATCAAACTTAATGTTTTCTGACAAAACTCTTGATTTGTAGTCACGGATTTATATGGAATTCCTTGAACTAGAACTTTAGCTTTGTTTAGGATACTTTGAATAAATGAAGGGTATCAGAGAGTAGTGCCTCAACCTGACTCCTTTAGAGCAAAGATCTGACTTGCAATGTAGTGCGACCAATTTACTTTCAGATTGTGTTTCAGCATATAAACCAGGTGTAATTCGGCCTAGTCCACTCTGGAGTAACCTCCTTGTTTAGGACTCAGAATATGCGTCACGACCTAGTGTAAAATCCTGTCAAGAGGCTTCAAAGACCCGTTGTCACATTGGTGGGGAATAAATTGCTCGTAACAATATTTGCAGAAAATGGTATCTTCAGCATTGAGTTTAAGGCATTCCTAAACTCATAGTCTGGAGCAAACATAATGTCGGTAATCTTGAGATCATTAGGAGACGAAAGTGGAGAAATCTCAAATAGAGACTTCCAAACATCATCATTCACTTCAATAACCTTATTATCAATATTGCATGCAAACTTAAAACCCTCGAATTTTCCATCAACACCATCATAAAACAGTTTGACTAAATCCTCATTATACTCAGTGGTACAGTTTAAGAACAAATCATTTCCTTGAAAATTTACCCGTTCAACAATTTCTGGAATGTGCATGCGTCCAACCACTAACGGTGAGTATACGTACTACTTTATAATTGTTCTGTTTTTGAACTTCGTTTCAAAGGTTTCAACAAGATCATCAAAGAGTAGGGATAAAGCAGTTACTAAAATTTTCGATCGAGATGGTGCAGTCCTAGTGTGAGAGGAGGATCCTCTTGCAGTTCTTTTTCCAGATGCTCTTGAAACCATTTAAGTGTTGTCTGTAAGGAGATTTTAGGGTTTTTATGTGGAAGAGAGTGAGAGAGAGAGGGATAAGACCGAATGACTAAATGAATTGATTATGCAGAAAAATTTCTTGAAAAATGAGTCGACCTAATTAAGACTCAGATGAGCAGTTTCTGGCATCTAAGATTCGACGCATGGGTCGACCTAGTGGGACCCAAATTTAATGCAACCTCTGCTATGGGAAGCGAAGAGTCGACTCACACGTGTAATGAGTCGACACATTCATGTTTGAAATCCCAAAAGAATAGACTCTAGGTAGTGGTGAGTCAACGCATGGGTCGACCTGTTGGGACCCGAAGGAAATACAAGGATTAAGTTCTCATTGATGAGTCGACTCATGGGTCGACCAGTTGGGACCCGAAGGAAATACTAGGATTGAGTTCTCAGTGATGAGTCGACTCATAGGTCAACCAGTTGGGACCCGTGTTAGTTGTTAGAAGACATGAGATTCAAAAATGCTCCTAATGATGAGTGCATGTTAAATATGATACCTAAGTAAGTTCGAGCATAATTCAAGCATAGAAATGGATCACATTTATATCAAACCAGAAAATGAACATCAAGAATTACATAGAATAAGTATATACATACATAGTTAATCAATATAGGTCAAATGGATAGGAACGATATTACCTCCAATGGTGATAGACGACGAGTGCCCTCACATAGCTCGGACTTATAAATCAAGGAATAGACATGCATAATATATATACTTAAACGCGATCCAAGATATCGAGAACACCAAGTTCCCTACGAACATGGAAGAAAGGCTCTGTCGCAAGTGGTTTTATGAAAATATCAGCAATTTGATTTTTTCTATCAACATGCTCGAAGATAACATCACTTTTCTCAACATGATCCCTAAGGAAGTGATGTTGAATTTCAATATGTTTAGTGCGTGAATGTAGTATAGGATTTTTGTTTAAATTGATGGCGCTTGTGTTGTCACAAAAAATGGGAATACGTTCAAGTTGAACATTGAAGTCGAGTAATTGTTGTTTGAGCCACAAAATTTGAGCACAACAATTACCCGTAGCAACGTATTCCTCCTCGACTATTGAGAAAGCAACTAAAACTTGCTTTTTGCTGTGCCAACTCACTAAGGAATTTTAATAAAAATGACAAGTGCCACTAATTCTTTACCTATCCGATTTTCAACCGGCAAAGTCAGAATCGGAGTAGCCAACCAAAGAGCAATCACTTCCCTTAGAAAACCAAAGCCCATACTTTGAAGTACCACAAAGGTATCTAAGTATGCGCTTGACGACCTATAAATGTGATTCTTTGGGACATGATTGATACCTAGCACACATACATACATTAAACATAATGTCTGGTCGAGATACGGTAAGATAGAGGAGAGATCCGATCATACCTCTATACCTTTTTATATCTACGGCCTTACCATTTTCATCCCGATCCATATTAACAGCAGTATGCATTGGAGTGTCGATTACTTTGGAGTTTGCCATATCGAAGCCCTTAAGTAGCTCATTACAATACTTCGTTTGGCTCACAAAAGTTCCTTCTTCAAGTTGCTTGATTTGAAGTCCGAGGAAGTATTTATCTCCCCCATCATGCTCATTTCAAATTCTCCCTGCATCAACTTAGAGAATTCCTTAACCAAATTTATGTTAGTAGATAAAAAAATAATGTCATCTAGATAGACTTGAACTAAAATAGAGTGTTTTCCTTGACGCCTAATAAAAAGGGTAGTATCAACCTTCCCTCTTAAGAATCTTTGCTCTAGTAGAAATTTGCTAAGACGCCCATACCATGCCCTAGGGGCTTGTTTGAGACCGTACAAAGCACACTTGAGCTTATAAACATAGTTAGGATGCTCATAGTTTTCAAATCCTGGAGGTTGAGATACATAGACCTCTTTATTAATGTAATCGTTCAGGAAAGGGCTCTTAACATCCTGTAGCGGTAAATTCATGATCATCAAGCTATGGATAAGCTAGACGTCAATAAAATCAGAGTCGCCACCGCACTTTTATTGTTTCCAAGGGAAAAGGGAAAAGTAAGAACAAAACCCAAAGATAAGATGTTTTCAAATCAAAACTAATAAAATGCCAAAGATTACAGGTAAGGGGGTTGGTTACATAGAGGGAAGGTGTTAGCACCCAAAGTGTTCTAGGTACTCCTAGGGAGCCCTTTTTTATGTGCATATGTGTTTTTGTACAAAATGATGTTTGTAATAAAATAGAGTGGAGGGATGAGAAAAGAATTCATTAATTATATTTTTGTGTTTGACAAGACCTTCGGACTTGTGCCTACGTACCAACATAAAATGAGGGATCAAAACCTCGTAGTTCGTGGTATCAATTTCAAAGTGAATAAGTTGCTTTTAACAAAAATTTAAGTTTAACAAAGGCACAAAAGGGCCTAAAATGATTTGAATGAGTGTTCTTTCTTTTTGGCTTTTTAAATTTTAAGTCAAGTATAGTTAAATTTATTTACAAGTTTGATTAAGAAAAGGAGTTTAAAATGCAATCGCATAAGGCCAAAGTTTCTAATTTTCAATATGGTCAAAGTTTAGAAAAAGACACAAGCAAAGAAGATTTTGAAAGGAGGGAGAGATTTTGAAATTAGAGAAGTGGGGAAGAGATGAAGAGACTAATCCTAAGCACAAATTTAAAAGTTAAGAGTTGAAAAGATCTGACCAATGGGATGCAATCCAACAGACAAGAATGTCATATAGAAACCCAAATTTCCCTTGGAACTTAGAATCAAGCAACATCAATACACAAATAGCAAGGTGAAAAGCAAGGCATCAAATAAAGATAGTCACGTCCAAGCTTAGCAACTCCATGATCTTTCTTCAAAATTCCATGTATCAGATGACTTCAAAGATAGCATTAGACATAGGTTCAAAGTAACAGCTTCACTATGATCATGTAGAAGATGAACTCAAATGGATCTTCATTATTGTATCAGATAAAAGTTCACTTCACAAGCACTTGGTTTCATGAAAGTTGGCATTGGCCAAGTCCTTTGCATAGGGAGTGTTGCCTAAATTCTAAGTCCAATAGTCTCATATCAAACCAACAGTCCACACAAGATGTTTTTTAGGGTTTTTGTTCTTATTATGTACATTAAGGTCAAAAGACCACACAAGCAAACAAATATATACAAACACAATATATCACAAATTATGGTCCAAGTGGGCAAAGTGAAAATGACATTAAGTAAACAAATTGAATGGTATGAATAATGGAAAATGAATTAAAAGCTCAAAATTAAAGTGCATAAAAGTAAATGGCTTGAAATTAAATGTTAATTGTTAGTTGATTAGAAGTTAGTATTGCTTTTGTTTTGTTTTTATTTAAGTCATTCTTTGGAGAACACTCAACCCACTTATCACAAACATGGATCCTTGAACAAAGACATCTTCCAAATAAAGGAAAAAAGGCCAAGTTTCCACAGAATACCATGAAAGAGGGGAGACTGACAATCTCACTTACTAGAATGCTATGCCTTTTATGTCACAAATTTAGCGTTATGTTAAGCAATCGTAATTGGACTTATGTAGAAGTCACAACTATCTAAGGCCAGGCAATAGAATTTTGGTGTTAATGCATGTTAGAGACATACTATAATGGACTATGCTCATGAAACATACCACACACAAAAAGAATATGCAAAGTGTGGACCTAATCTCATCCATACTCATGTTGATTTTGCAAACAACTAGCCTTACGATATGGAGATATCATAGGTCCATGACATGAATGAATAAAGAAGGGAATGAGATGAAGAGGGAGGGGGAATGGATCAATCACAAATTGGTCAAAGGAGGACTTTTACCAAATTAAGATCATTCATTCATTTTTGGAGATGGGATGTACATTCCATCAATCCCCTAAATCCAATGATCTTAACCAAACAAAGTCAAGTCAACCTTGACCAAGGCCCAACAACACAAGTCAAACTCAACAAGTCAATTAAAATGGCTATACACAATTAATTTGGCATTTAAACAATTAAAAACAATAAAAAAATGCATTAAATTAAATAATGGTTGGTCAATTTTTTAAAACCTCATCAAAACACCAAAGAAATGGCCATGAGATTTATCATAGGTCAAACATGGCCAATGGACCTTGGAGAAAAAAAATCATAATTTTTGGAGACTTAAAAGTATTTTTAAACAAGTAAAAATATTCACAAAATCAATTAAATCATGAAAAATATTATTAATGATCCAAAAATTATTTTTATTCAGAAAATGAAAGAGGATTTTATTTGAAATTTTTTTAGTGAAACTCTTATATTTTTTGGATCAATATTTAAATTAATATGAATTAATGAAAATAACACAAATAAAATGAAAATTGGAAAATCAGAAAAAACGTAGACCACTTGATCTCCATCATTAATTGAGGTGGCAGATCAAGTGGATCCAAAAGCGCGTTCCACCATGGAGTTGAGTCAGCGTGCCACACAAGTGGTATTCAAAACCAACGCTTAAGATTAAAACAAATTGAAGAGATCCTGTGGCTCTGTACCATGTCATCTTCATAGGCGACCCTTGTCGGACTGGTCCACTCATCACCATCACTAAAATAAAAAAGAAGGACATGATTTTAAAGTAAAAATGGCACTGATCATGAATCTGACCTCAACTCATCCTAACTCCAAGTATATTGAGAGATACATGGAGTTGAAATTTGAGGTACATGATATGAGTTGCTTCGATTTGACCTCAAAGAAACTCAATCTTCTTGCCTACATTGGTAGGACTTCAGACAACCAATGAACCAAGAGAATTATGGAGAATTGAGTGGGAATTGAAGAGATGAAAAAATATGGAAAATACCTTCAATGCAGTGCAAAATTCGATTTCCCTTGCTTTGATTCTTGCTTGATCTCACTCAGGAAGCTTGCAGAAGTAGATTAGAAACAATCAAAGGCTTTGGATCCCTGGAGTTTTGAATCTCCAAACAGTGAGATTCAAACTCAATTTTTAAAGAAAATTCTCAGGTTTCTCCTTTCAAATGGAAGGGTTTTGGGTATTGGAACAAAGCTAGCGCTAGGGGATCCTTTATTCTGAGCATAGTGACCTCTATTTATAGTTGTAACTCATGTTATTTACACCTTTAAATTAAGCTTCCAAATTTGGCAATGGATGATGCATGCTTGCATGGGTGTGTACAGGCCTATGAAGTCACTCTCTTTGGTCCATAATCAAGTGTGAATGAGTCTAAAAGCAACTTGGAATGCAAGGCAAATGTGCCTGGCTGTTTGAAGTTTTGATTTTGCCAAATGATGATGCCATGTTCAAGCCATACGCAACCTATTCAAATATTGTCCAAAATGGATGAAATTGGACTTTTTGGAAAGTTTAGATCAAGACGAACAACTCTTATGTTGAACACTTTTCCATTTGAAACTTGTATCATAATGAATTTTGAGGTGGAAGTTTGGAAATTTTAACATATCAAAAAAAAATTCTAAGTGTCAAACCATATGTTCACTTATTCCACCTTGGCTAACTTTTTGTGTGAGCTTCAAATGAGAAAAGTGTATCCATTAAAGTTGTAGCTATTTCAAAGTAATTTAAAATGGTCACAAATTTTACCTCATTTGGATTTTATATGAAGGAGTTATGCATTTTTTGAAGTTGAGGAAAATCATTTGTTCAATGGTATTGCTCCAAAATGACCTATAATGTATCCTCATATCACATGCTCATAAAACTTGAATTAGCTCTTCCTACAAACATAAAAGTTTAATTAGAAACCTTGAATTTGATTGTTCAACTTGGAAATCTTTCATCGCATAAAAATTGAGCAAGTTATGGCCTTGGGAAGTTGACCTCGAAATTAGGGTTTAGACAAAATGACCTATAATCTTTCATCATAAACAAGACTTTTCAAGAAAAACTAGCTCTAGACTTCAACATGAAAGTTGTTTGGAATGTCATTTAAAGTAACTTTTATCTTGGAATAATTTTCATATGATAAATATTGTAGGAGATAGGGTCTAGGGGACCCCAGTTTTGATTAGATGAATTCCTCTGGTCAACCATCACCAACCAACTTGCTAGATTGAAATTCTTTTGACTTTTGGGACTCATGGGAGATCACATATGGATAAGATGATGGAATTTGAGATGTCCCTTGAAATATTTGATCAAATGTTGAAGGAGCTTGGTGAAGAAGTTACACAAGATACCCAGATGAATTGGGGTTTCCCAAGCAAACCAATTCCAAACTTTTGATGATTTGATGATCAAAATAACATATGAAGCTCATGGGGATCCATATATGATGTTTAAAGCTATTTTAGACTATTCCTTGATTTTGCTCTTGGCAATGAGGGTCTTAAACCCTAGATGTGAGCTTAATGGATCAAAGGTGATCATGTGCCCTACCTACAAAAGAGTTAGACAAATGAAAAGACATATTTTTGGTATTTTGGTTAGTAAAGATGAAAAAATACAAAGTATGATACAGTCACATGGTGCTTGGTGATCTCTCCCAAGGTATGATCCCAATGCTAATGCATATGATGAGATAGCATGAGAGATCTTAGGGTCAAAATTGGGGTCTTACACATCCATTTGAAATAATTTGAAATCTTGAGAACAAGCATAGGCAAGCAGAAAGCGTATAGCCTCGAGTCGGGCAACCGAAGCATAAGTTTCCTCATAGTCGATGCCTTCCTCTTGGTTATACCCTTGAGCAACAAGGTGAGCCTTGTAGAGAGTTATAACTCCATTTTCGTCTAAATTATTCCTAAACACCCATTTAGTGTCGATTACTCGATGGTCTCGCGGAGGGGGAACAATATCCCATACCTCATTTCTTTTGAACTGATTAAGTTCCTCTTGCATTGCTAAAAACCAATGTTCATCGAGTAATGCGTCTTTGGAGTTTTTAGGCTCAATTTGAGAGACGAAAGGGAAATGATAACAAAAGTTACTTATCTTTGACCATGTGGTAACTCCCTTTGAGATATCTCCTAGAATATTATCGATGGGATGATCCTTAGAAGATTTCTATTCCAAAGGAAGATCATTGTAATTAATGAATGATCCTCTTCTTTCTTTTCAGATATTTGATCCGGCTCCTCCTTAGATTTTTTCCGGATGGGGTTCAACACGCTTTTATTCTTGATCTTTTATTATGTCTTCCGAAGGAACACCTGCACCATCAACAATAATACCTTCTCCGACAGTTTTTGGATAAGATTCATCAAAGGAAACATGCACGTATTCTTCAACAATAAGTAACCTTTTGTTGTATACTCTATAGGCTTTACTAGATTGAGAGTATCCGAGAAAGATACCTTCATCGGCTTTTGAGTCAAATTTACCAAGGTTTTCTTTGCCATTATTTAATACAAAGCATTTACATCCGAAGACATGAAGATGTGAAACATTTGGCTTCCTTACCTTTATCAGTTCATAAGGAGTTTTGTTTAGAATATTACGAATGAGTATCCTATTCAAAATATAACAAGCCGTATTTATGGCATCGGCCCAAAATATTTAGGAAGGTTGTTTTCATTGATCATAGTCTTTCCAAGCTCTTCTAAAACTTGGTTTTTAGGTTCCACTACTCCATTTTGTTGTGGATTTCTTAGAGCAGAAAAATTATGATCAATGCCGTTTGTTTCACAAAATTCTTCAAAGAGGTAGTTTTCAAATTCACCTCCGTGATCACTTTGAATAATAACTATGCTAGTGTTCAATTTGTTTTGAGAAAGCTTGGCAAACTTTTCAAAAGCAGAAAAAGTGTCACTTTTACTTGCTAAGAAGATGGTCCAAAAAAATCTAGAATAGTCATTTACTATAACAAAACCATAGTAGTTTCCACCTAAACTTTTAATTCTAGATGACCCAAAAAGGTCCATATGGAGTGTAAGACCCTAATTTTGACCCTAAGATCCCTCATGGCCTCATATCATTGCTCATTGCATTTGCCTCAAGGATCATAGCATCTTGGCTCCTCTACCCTTGGGTTGGGACTTGGGTGAGTTGGTTTGAGATCACCAATCATGCTTGAATTGTATATCATTTCTTTTATTATTTTGTTTACTAACCAAAAGCACAAAAATATGTCACTAACTTTGTTTATTTTGAAGCTTGAGCAATTATGTGATACAAGGCTCCTAGGAGGCCCCCATACTCATTGAAGTGGCCAGATGAAGATGAAACCAAGCATGACAATGGTTCCAAAAGCTCTCAATCATCATATATGCCTCCCAAGTATCTCAATTTGTCAATTTGATCAAGATAAACCAAAGGGCTTGAGGATTGTTTCCCAAGGAAACCCTAATTCAACTATGCATTGACTGTGCCTTGCTCATGAAGCACCCTCAACCCATGATCAAATACACTCAAGGGAAGTTCTTTGATTCATAATTTTATGCATATATTAGCTTATGTAGGTGTCCTCAATCATTAATTCATCAAGATTTGAAATTTGGACTTGAGAAGTTGATGAGTCAATTCATCTGACTATTTTGAAATCCACTGAGACCTAACTTTTGATGTGTTTGTCAAATAAAGATGACCCAAAGATAAAAAGTGTTCTTAAGAACCATATGAACAACTTTCAGGTTCATCAAAAATGAATTTGAAACTTGGAAGGTCATCATTCATTTCAAAACATTATAGGTCATTTTGACTGAAACCCTAATTTTGGGTCAACTTAACTCCTTCATTTTTTATGATTTTGAGGTGGAACCAAATGCATTGGAAAGTTTGAGATGTCTAATTCAATTTTTATGTTGGAAAAAATTTAATAATCCTAAAATAAATACATGTGATAATGCAAAAAATATAGGTCACTTTGGACCAAAGTCATTGAAATGTGAAAAAGTCCAACTTCAAGTGCCCATAACTTTCTCATTAAATCTCCAAATGATGCAAACTTTAAGTCCAAATTGATCGTCTTAAAAAGATCTACAACTTTGATGTTGGAGGTTTTATAATTTGAGGCTTGCATCATTGAAACAGAAGGGCTTGAAGTTGGTCCATTTTGGCAAAATTTCCATATACATGTTTTGTACCTTGAACTTCATGGTCTATTTTCAATATTTTACCAACTTCAAATGGATTTTTGTTCAACATAACATTTATTCCTTATGTCAAGACCTTTCCAACCATTACCCACATTCCTATTTTTCAATTTTGCAAGTGGCATTTTCAAAGAGGAGAAGTTTTGGTTCCAATTATGCATAACATGTGAAAACTTCTTGCATACCACATTGCCTTGCCAATTGCACGTCCAAATTCATTTGTTTCATCATCAGCATGCAAAACCAATTGAGTTTGGGCCTCACATGCTTCTGTAGAGGCCCATTCATGGAGGGCCCAAACTCATACACACACGGATTCTTCATGCAATGCATCACCTTTGGCTATAAATAGGAGGTTGCATTCACTTCAAAATCCAACCTAAAGGCGCCTAAAATTCTGCAGAAGTGAAATCCAAACCCTCGCTCAAAGGAATTTTGTTTTCTCCTCAATTTTCAAGTTCAATTTTCAACTTCATTGGTTAATCTTTGAACTTCAATTCCTAAACCTTGCTTCCTTGCTACCTCAAGAACAAGCTGCATCTAAGAGTTGGAGTGGATCAAGCATTGAAAAGCTGCACTTCAAAGGTTGTTGTTCAAACTGTTTTCATTCGAAACTCCTTGGATATTGATCATTTCTTGCATTGCTTGGTACCTCTGAAGTCCTCATGTGATAGGCAATTGATTTGTGCATTTAATTTTGTAATTGAGTAAGTTCAGTTTGAACACCATAATTTTTCATCTCAGATTTCTCTCTCTATAGAGATCTTGAGTTGAAACCAAGGGTACAGGGGTGATGTACATCACCCCAACTTTCTAATGATGTATGGATCGTGCATTTTGGTGAGGTTTTGAAAACCTGCAACTTTGGCCGGAACGGTGAGTCTCACCGGAGAAGACGGTAGTTTCCACCACCGTCCCCACATGGACGAGTTAATGGACATTGGATCCTTTGCTTCTAATCTAATCCTGGCGCTTGGTTTGTTTGACCTCATTTGTTTCGTTGCTGACTAATCCACACCATGAGCGCGCGCCTATCAGCCTTATGATCAGCCACATCATTTAATGAACCTTGATCAGACGCTCCATGATTTTTCTAATTTCTAATTTTTCATTTTAATTTCTTTATTCCCATTTTATTTTAAAAATTCATAACTTCTTCATTGTTAATCATAAAAATATGGGACCAATTGCATAATTTTTCTCTTAATTTCTAGTTTCTAAAAATGATTTTTAATATTTTTTATGATCCCATTTAATATTTTTTGTGAATTATTTACTTTTTGATTATTTTTTAATTCATTTAAAATGCTTTCTAATATTCAAAAATGCCAAAAATATTTTCTTAACATCTTTGAATGATGATGAATCTAAGAAAAATTTTCTCATCAATTTCTTAATTGATTTAAGATTTATTTGAGATTTTGTTTCAATTATGTTATTTTTCTTCATTTTTAATTGTTTAAAATTAGTTTCTATTTTCAAAAGATGATGAAATTTTTTGTCAAACCTTGTTTGACCATGTTAAACTTATGATGATCCAATTGGACTTTTCCAAGTTGATTTGAATTGGATTTGAAGTTTGACCTTTATTTGTTTATTTTAATTCAAGTATTATTTTAATTTCAAAAATTACCAAAAATATTTTTATTGTTTCTTGACTTCTAAGCTTCATCTCACTTCTGTTTACCATTGATTGATGTTGATTCCATTCATTTTTGGTCAATGTGTTTTGCTTATGTCTTTTGAATTTCAATTATGTACATTCAATTTCTTCTTCTTCTTCTTCTTCTTCTTTTTCTTTTTGATCAATGAGTTAATGATTGGTGGTTAGCCTTGACATATGAGGGGCTTAACCTTCTTTGATCCAAATCAAATTCATCTTGATCAAAGATCAAGTGAATCGCTTTGCATTAGAGATAGGTTGCTTCTTGGTCAAGCAAAAAACCTAAATCCATACAAGATCATTCTTCTTTTCTTTTGGCATGGCAAGTTGTAAGAGCTTGGCTTACTAGTCATGGTCTCTAACTTGTGTTTGTTTGCCTATAGTTTTATTGACCGGCCTTAGATAGGTGTGACTACTACATTAGTCCACTTACGATTGCTTAACATAGCGCTAAATTGCCTTATGGCACACTAACATTTACTACTAATTACTAACTTTTAATTCAAGCATTTAATTCTTGAAATTTATTTTAATGCAATTTAATTTCTTGCTCATTAATTCATCTGCATTTGCCCTTTGCTCACTTGAGCTCATGTTTATGTTAATGCAATTTTCCTTTTGCTCACTTGAGCACATTATTGTGTATATACTATTGCCTTGTGTTTGAATTTTGTTTGTCTGAACCCAATGCAAAAATGGAGAAAGGACTTAGATTTAGGACCTTACCTATGCTAATGGAGTTTCAAGAGCAACTAGGCCTCATGCCTTTAGAATGCTATATATGTTGAAGAGCAACTAGGCCTCATGCCTTTAGAATGCTTAATCTTGAAGAAGAATTGAAAGGATCCTAATTCTAAACTCACTCTTGTCCATTCTTTTATTTGCAATGTGGAACTTTTTCATTTGTGTGTTCTTGTGTGATAGGGATCCTAAACTTGAGCCAATTAGAAGAACCATTGTCATGGACATCCAAGATAAGAGATACAAAAGTGAATTGGAAGATTCCTAAGAGCTTTATTGATTATTTGCTTGATTGCTTGAGTTATTTGCTTATTGCTTGCTAAATCCAAAGGAAATGAGCAACTTGGATCATCTTTATGATCTCAAGAAGGGAACTCCAAGTGGTTTTATTTCTCTTCCCTCATCTTTGCATGTTTAGGATCTAGCCATTCTCTTCTTCTCTCCACTCTAACCCAAGCCAAACTTTTTGTGCAAATATTAACATTGTTTTCAAAATTAGAAACCTAGGCATTATGCCTTTGATTTTTCAAACTCTTTTCACAATACTTATTTTGAATTGAATCTTAAGTCAACTTTGATCTTATTTTGTGAATATTTTTTTATTTGTAAATACAACTCATTCAATTGTTTTTGTGGTTCCAATGACCACTTTTGCCAAAGCTTTTCATAAACATTAGCTATTAGGTTTGAGTTATCCTAGAGGTTGATATAATACTCACCTGTATCCTTAGTGATGGACTATAAGTCTTCCATGTTTATTATAGGGTTAACCCCTCACTAGCATGTTGAAGCTCTCCTCACATGGTGGATTTGTGGTTTTAGGTTGAGTTTCCTCTCTTTGATAACAAAAAACCTTAAGGCTTTTGACCAATCAATTCACCAACTTCTTTTGAGATTTTTACCCCAAACTACGAGGTTTTGATCATACCTTTTTAAGATGGTACGTAGGCAATGGGTTTATCCATTCAAACACAAAATTGTAAATAACTTCTATATTCTTTTCTCATCTCCCCAATCATGTTTGCACAAATATATTTTCACAAATACCAACCTACCTTACAACATTTGTAAAAAGGGCTCCCTTAGAGTACTAAGGATGTTTTGGGTGCTTAAAACCTTCCCATTGCATAACCAACCCCCTTACCCAGATCTCTGACATTTTTATTAGTTTTTTATTTGATAAAACTTCTCGGTTTATGTTCGCTTTCTAACCTTTCCTTTGGATAAATAGAACTGCGGTGGCGACTCGAATTGTATGATGTACTTTTGATTTAGTCAATAAATCTAAAGGTAACGAATACCCCGCTACAGAAAAGTGCCGACTCTGCTGGGGACAAACATTTGCCTAGTGGGTTTTGCCTACTTTTTACCTTTGTTGTATTGTATGTTTATATTTATTTTGTGACATAATTTTGTGCAAATTTGGGATGACTGTATTGATTGTAATGTATGAATTGCTTGATATATCAATTGCTTGTGTGCTTGGTGGTCTCTTGTGAGATGAGTTCTATACCCGAACTCGAGTGCACTTATGATAGGAGAATGGCATAGTCTTGTTGACTTGTGTGGAGTTATTCCTTAGCAAGTTGACTTGTAAGCCCATTCACTTGGTGGAGGTTATGTTGGGATCAATAATGTCACACGAGTAGTCGTGGTTAGGCATTACTCTTTCCAATATATGCCTTAGAAGCCAAGGACCTTAGATTACCTAGCCCATCTTGGCCTATTTTTAGGACGTAGTGCGAAGGTCGTTCAAGTGTAAGATTTGATACGATTGTTACGCGATACTACACTCATAAGAGTCTCTCTTGAGAATATTTTTGGAATACGAGTAGTCGTTCATCCGATAATATCCGAAAGATGGAATGATGACTATGGGAACCTCTTGTAGAACATGATTGTCAGGTTTGACCATAGTACACTCCCTTTGGGTGGTTCTTAACCGAGACTCCATGCTCGTGACTTGCAACAAACCCTTGATTCGCGGTTGATCCGTTCTCATATATCCTTAATATCAATGGAACTTAGGTGTTGATAAGGTGTAAACTATAATCCACCAAAATGGATGATTGATATTAAGGATGACTTGATCCATCCCATGACCTTTGTGTGGTGTGATTTGCTTGATCCTTGAGTGTAATTGTTGCATCCATGCATTCATGCATCTATTTGCATCCATATCATCAACAATGAGAAAATTTTCAAGGAACTTAAGAGGTCTATTTGCAAATTTTCAGACATGGATAAGCAAAGAAGGAATACGAAGAAGTACAGTTTCAGACAACCCGATTTGAAAGAGTTAAGGAGTTTGAAATCCTATGTATTAGACTCCTTGGAGTTCAAGGCCCATCATGGGAAGCTTCTGTATATTCTTGCTACTCAAATGGATGAAGGTCTGATGAGTGTGTTGGTACAGTTCTATGATCCCTTGTACCGTTGTTTCACTTTTCCGGATTTCCAGCTTTTGCCTACGCTTGAGGAGTATGCCTATCTTGTGGGTATACCTATCTTAGATCAGTTGCCGTTCAATGGCTTGGAGAGAGTTCCTTCTTCCCAATAAATTGCTGATTTGTTGCATATAGATGAATCTGTTATTGGTGCTCATATGACTACCAAAGGTGGAATTCAAGGTCTCCCATCTGATTTCCTCATTGCTCAAGCTACTTTATTTGGGAAGGCCATGAGTGAGGACGCCTTTGAGGTCATATTTGTACTTCTCATCTATGGGCTAGTGTTATTCCCCAACATCGACAATTTTGTGGATATGAACGCCATTAGGATTTTCTCTACTCTTAATCACGTTCCTACTCTGTTGGGTGACACTTATTTCTCTTTGTATATGAGGAATGCAAAGGGTGGTGGTACCATTATGTGTTGTTTGCCTCTATTATACAAGTGGTTTATTTCGCACTTGCCACAGACGCTCGCCTTCAAGGAGAACAAAGGATGTCTGCGGTTGTCCACGAGACTTATATCTCTCACTAATGATGATATCTTTTGGTATAACCATGTATATGATGGTGTGCAGATTATTGACTCTTGTGGTGAATTCTCCAATGTGCCTCTTCTTAGTACATGTGGTGGGATTAACTACAACCCTGTTCTGGCACGTCGTCAGCTTGGGTTCCCCTTAAAGGATAAACATAATAACATTTTGTTAGAGGGTGTGTTCTTTCAAGAGGGTAAAGATCCCTAAAACTTAAAGGGCAGGATGGTCCATGCTTGGCGTAAGATTCATAGGAAGGGAAGGAAAGAGCTAGGTCCGAAGAATTGTATAGCTTTGGAACCCTATACCTCATGGGTGAGGAAGAGAGCTTCTGAGTACCGCATGCCCTATGACTACCCGAGACCTACACCTATGGTTATGGTTGGGCCTTCAACCCCCCCTAACCAAGGAGTAGATGAGTTAAGAGATGAAGACCGTTCGCGTGCTTGGGTCCGTGAGCGAGAGGAGCTACTTCAACAACTTAGAGATAAGGATGCTTCGATAGAGTTTTTGGAGCATCAGGTTACCGACGAGCCTGATGATGTGGTAACTTCTCTTCTTCCTCAGTCTTCCAGGTTTTGGAAGAGGAAGTATGACCGGATCGCCAAGGAGAAGGCAGATATGGAGGCAGCCTATGAGAGAGAGGTGAAGAGGCTTCGTGCAGCTTATCTTCCGGTCTCGAGAGCTTTGGACGACTGTTTCTAGGGTTCCATAGGATGTTCATTTTCCTTCTCTCTTGTATTGTATTTTGGTTACCAAGACTGTACTTCTTTGGTGTAAAATTATTTTCCAGATATTTCTAATATGATTATTCCATATATGTCTAAATGATTAATATTTTCCAAATATTTTCAAATAGAACTCTAAAGTTTCTCTGATTAAAAAATAAATCATATGCACCAGCATTGCATGCATCATATGCATAAGCAGGTTTTTTTCCAGGGCTTCTTGTTCAGTGGTCTAACTCTGTGTTCTTCATTTATTTTGAAGACAAGCTGACGCACCGGTACTACACCAGAGCTAACTCATCAAAGCTAATGGATCACCTCGAGCAAGAGAACAGAGAACTCAAGGAGGAAGTGGTAAGATTGACTGCCCTGATGGAGTCATTCTTAGCCGCCTAAAGCCAGTCTTCTCCAACGCCTTCAACCCCTCCCCAGAGGACGGTTACTTCAGAGATTGCTTCCTCTACCGTGCCTGCTACCAGTGCCCACTTTGCTCCGTCTGCTATGCCAGCCGGGTTTCCCTGGGGGATGCCCGCTAATTTTGTGCCAGAGGGTCTCGCCCCAACATTTGCTTCTCTGTCGGCATCTAGCCCGGTCCTTGTTGTGCCACCTCCAGTCGTGCATACTTTGCCGAGAGTTGATGACACCATTTATCACTCTGAGCCATCTGAGAGCCCAGATGTCTACGAGAAAATGGACGCTATGAATGATCAATTCCTTGAGCTGCACAAGGAACTTAAAACTCTCAGAGGGAAGGACCTCTTCGGCAAATCTGCTGCTGAGCTATGCCTAGTGCCTAATGTCAATATTCATGTCAAATTCAAAGTGTCTGACTTTGAAAAGTACAAAGGAAACACTTGCCCGCTCAGCCATCTTGTGATGTACGTACGCAAGATGTCGACTCAGACCGACAACGATCAACTCCTGATCCACTACTTCCAGGACAGCCTGTCCGATGCCGCTTTGAGATGGTACATGGGTATGGACAACACGAACATCCGCTCCTTCAACGACCTTGGCGAAGCCTTCGTCAAGCAGTACAAGTACAATGTTGATATGGCTCCCGATAAGGACAAACTGAGGGCCATGTCCCAGAAGGAGAAAGAAACGTTTAAGGAGTACGCCCAGAGGTGGCGAGAATTGGCTGTACAAATTGTGCCCCCGCTCGAAGAGAAGGAAATGACGAAGATCTTTCTCAAGACTTTAAGCTCTTTCTACTACGAGCGGATGATTGCTAGCGCTCCCTCTGACTTCACTGAGATGGTGAACATGGGGATGCGTCTAGAAGAAGGAGTCAGGGAAGGGCGCTTGACCAGAGAAGAATGCTCTTCTGCCAAACGTTATGGGGCATTTGCCAAGAAGAAAGATGAAGAGGCACATGCTGTGTCCTCCCATGTCAAACAATGAAGACCCTCTGTGAAGAGGAAGACTGTGCGTCCCGCCAGTAACCAGCACCAGGTGGCTCATATAGCACCTGCTTTCAGAGAGAACCAACGTTATCAGCATCAGAACCAGCAACAGCAACATCAACAGTATCAGCAACAACAACATCGTCCGCAACAGCAAGCTTACCAGCCTCGAAACAACAATCAAACCAGCACTAGCTATGATAGGAAGAGGGTCAGTTTTGATCCTATTCCAATGACCTACGCTGAATTGTATCCTTCATTGATTGAAAGGAAGTTGATTACTCCATGTAACCCACCTGCTATACCAACCAACCCTCAGTGGTGGTATAAGCCCGAGCTTCATTGTGTTTATCCTTTCGGTGCTCCCGAACATGATGTGGAGAACTATTACCCTCTCAAGACCAAGGTTCAAGACCTTGTTAGAAGTGGTATTCTATTTTTCGAGGACGTAGGTCCTAATGTGAAGAAGAACCCATTGCCCGAGCATGGGAAATCTACTGTTAATATGGTCCAGGGTTGCCCTTGCAAGTACAAGGTCAGATACGTCAGCCATATCAGAGAATCATTGGTCGAGATGCACAGACTGTTATGTGGATATAGTCATTATGAGCATGACCATGACAGTTGTCGTGTTTGCACTATCAATGAGAGGGGATGTCGTCAAGTCAGAAAAGATATCCAAGAAATGTTGGATCAGGGTGTGATCGAGATACTTCAGAATCGTGATAAGGATGAAGTTAATGTTATATCCCCCGTGTTCAGAATACCTGAGCCTGTTGTTGTCAGATATGATGGCAGCAAGCAGAAGGCTTCTCCCTCTCTTATTATTAAGCCAGCTAGCCTTGTACCCTACTCTTTCGACAAGGCTGTTCCCTATCGATATAATGCAATTGCATTAGAAGATGGGAAGGAGGTGCCCCTACCCTCCACTTCTGTTGTGAATATTGCTGATGTCAGTGGTTTGACCCGCAGTGGTCGTGTTTTTTCGGCGCCGCCGAAACCCCAGACTGACATCAGAAGAGCTGATGCTGCTGATAGTGTCGCCCGTCCTGTGGGAAATTCTTCTTCTTCTCCGAATCCGGCACTTGCTGTTGATAGACCTACCGTGGCTGCTAGAGCTCCTGTCCCTATTGGCCAGAATGGCACATTGAGAGAGGACTGTGATGAGATGTTGAGGCTCATCAAGAGGAGTGAGTATAATGTTGTAGATCAGCTGCTACAAATTCCATCAAAGATATTTGTGATGTCTTTGTTGATGAACTCCGAGCCACACCGTGAAGCTTTGCAGAAGGTGTTGGACGTGGTGTACGTGGATCACGAAGTCACCATATAACAGTTTGATATCATTGTTGCAAACATTACTACTTGTAACAACCTGAGCTTTTGTGATGCTGATCTTCCCGAGGAGGGAAAGGACCACAATTTGGCATTCCATATTTCAATGAACTGTAAGGATGATGCCTTGTCTAATGTGCAGGTAGACACAGGATCATCGCTGAATGTGTTGCCAAAATCCACTCTGGCGAAACTTTCATACCAGGGGCCTCCCATGAGGCAGAGTGGAGTGGTTGTCAAAGCATTTGATGGATCCCGAAAGACAGTGATTGGCGAGGTTGAGCTCCCAATCAAGATAGGACCTAGTGATTTCCAGATCACTTTTCAGGTCATGGATATCCACCCATCATATAGTTGTTTGTTAGGAAGACCATGAATTCACGAGGCAGGCGCCGTGACATCCACCCTACACCAAAAGTTAAAGTTCGTGAAGAATAAGAAGTTGGTGGTGGTAGGGGGAGAGAAAGCTCTCTTGGTAAGCCATTTGTCTTCCTTTTCTTATATTGATGCTCAGGGTGAGGTTGGGACGCAGTACCAAGCCTTGTCTATTGCTGAGCCTTCTAAGAAATGAACTTCTTCATTTGCGTCCTACAATGATGCGAAGTTGGCCATTGAGCATGGCGCAACTACTGGTTTAGGACAAATGATTAAGCTGGAAGACAATAAATCCCGGGCTGGCATAGGGTATTCTTCAGGCACTTTTAACAAGCACGGTTTGTTTCAGAGTGGTGGTTTCATCCACACGGTCGAAGACCAAGAAGCAGCTGCTATAGTGGAAGAGGATGCAGAGGAAGATTCTGGCAACTTTGTCATCCTTGGAGGAGTCTGCAATAATTGGGTCGTTGTTGATGTTCCAACAGTTGTCCATAAGTCCACGTAATGTTCATTTTTGTTTAAAAACCCTTCTCCCATGCCAAAAGGAGAAGTATGACATTGTTGGCACATAAATACAATGATATTCATTCAAAAATTACATGTTAAATGTTTGTTTTTCCAAATTATTTTCACTTTTTGCTTTCTGCATGAAATTGGTGATCACATAAAACCCTAAAAAAGAGAATAAAATCAATCTTTTCATCTACTTAATGATTTGCCTTGTTTGAATTCTAAAATCTCTTTTATATCCAAAATCATTATGCAGGTTGATCAAACCCATTAAACATAATGATCCAACACCATCTCCCAACTTTGAGTTCCCTGTATTTAAGGCCGAAGAAGATGATGTTGAAGAGATTCCTGATGAGATTACCCGTTTGCTTGAGCACGAAGAGAAGATCATTCAGCCGTATCTTGAGAATCTAGAAACAGTCAACTTGGGGTCTGAAGATTGTGTTCGTGAGGTGAAAATTGGGGCACTCCTGGAAGAGTATGTCAAGAAGGGGTTGATTGAGTTGCTATGAGAATATGTCGACGTCTTTGCCTGATCATATGAAGACATGCTTGGTTTGGATACTGATATCGTGCAACATTTCTTGTCGTTGAAGCCTGAATGTGTGCCTGTGAAGTAGAAGCTCAGAAGAACTCATCCTGATATGGTAGTGAAGATTAAAGAAGAAGTTCAGAAGCAAATTGATGCAGAGTTTCTGGTGACTTCTACATATCCTCAATGGGTGGCCAATATTGTGCCCGTGCCTAATAAAGACGGAAAAGTCTGAATGTGTGTGGACTATAGAGACTTGAATAAAGCTAGTCCGAAAGATGATTTTCCTCTACCACATATTGATATGTTGGTAGATAATACAGCTAAATTCAATGTTTACTCATTTATGGACGGATTTTCCGGTTATAATCAGATCAAAATGACACCCGAGGATATGGAGAAGACAACATTCATCACACCTTGGGGAACATTCTGTTATCGAGTGATGCCCTTCGGTTTGAAGAACGTCGGAGCCACGTATCAACGCACTATGACTACTTTGTTTCATGATATGATGCACAAGGAGATCGAGGTATATGTTGATGATATGATTGCAAAGTCGAGAGCGGAAGTTGAACATGTAGAGCACTTGTTGAAGCTTTCTCAGCGTTTGAGGAAGTACAAACTCCGTCTGAATCTGAACAAGTGTACATTTGGAGTCCGTTCCAGCAAGTTATTGGGCTTTATTGTCAGCGAGAGAGGTATTGAAGTTGATCTTGCCAAGGTCAAAGCAATACAAGAAATGTCTGCGCCCAAAACTGAGAAGCATGTCCGAGGTTTTCTTGGCCGCTTGAATTATATTTCCAGATTTATATCCCACATGACTGCCATATGTGTGCCAATATTCATGCTCCTCTAGAAAGATCAGCGTCATGATTGGACCGAGGATTGCCAGAAGGCCTTTGACTGTATCAAAGAGTATCTGTCCGAGCCTCTGATTCTGTCTCCGCCTGTGGAAGGGAGACCCTTGATTATGTATTTGACAGTTCTTGAAGACTCTATGGGTTGTGTATTGGGCCAGCAAGATGAATCAGGGAAGAAAGAGTATGCAATATACTATCTGAGTAAGAAGTTCACTGATTGTGAGTCTCGATACTCAGTGCTTGAGAAAACATGTAGTGCTTTGGCTTGGGTTGCTAAGCGTTTACGCCAGTATATGTTGAATCATACAACTTGGTTGATATCCAAAATGGATCCAATCAAGTATATCTTTGAGAAGCCTGCTTTAACTGGGAGGATTGCCCGTTGGCAGATGCTGCTGTCTGAGTATGATATTGAGTATCGAGCTCAGAAGGCTATTAAAGGTAGTATCTTGGCTGACCACTTGGCACATCAACTAATTGAGGATTATCAGTCTGTTCATTACGACTTCCCAGATGAGGAGATTCTATATTTGAAAATGAAAGATTATGATGAGCCTACACTCAATGAAGGGCCAGAGCCTGGTGCCCGATAGAGCATGGTGTTTAATGGCGCTGCAAATCAATATGGAAATGGTATTGGGGCAGTGATTATTACTCCTCGGGGCACACATTTTCCTTTTACAGCAAGGCTAACTTTCAAATGCACGAATAATATGGCGGAGTATGAGGCCTGTATCATGGGTTTAGAAGAGTATATTGATCTTAGGATCAAGCATCTTGATGTTTATGGTGATTCGGCCCTTGTTGTTAATCAGATTAAGGGAGAATGGGAGACGAATCAGCCTGGCCTCATCCCATATAGAGATTATGCGAGGAGGATTTCAACGTTCTTTACTGAGGTTGACTTCCATCATATTCCTCAAGATGAGAATCGGATGGCAGATGCTCTTGCTACACTTGCTTCGATGATTATGGTGAAATTTTGGAATGAAGTTCCCAATATCACTGTGATGCGCTTGGATAGACCAACTCATGTATTTGCAGTTGAAGAAGTGAAAGATGATAAGCCATGGTATTATGACATCAAGTGTTTTCTTCAGAGTCAGATTTACCCGTTTGTGGCATCTATTAAAGATAAGAAGACTTTGAGGAGACTGTCTTGCAGTTTCTACCTCAATGGTGATGTGCTTTATAAGAGGAATTTTGACATGGTTCTGCTCAGATGCGTGGATAGACACGAAGCAGACCTGTTGATGACTGAGGTCCATGAGGGTTCATTTGGTACTCATTTCAATGGACATGCCATGGCAAAGAAGATATTGAGAGCAGGCTACTATTGGCTGACAATGGAGTCTGACTCCTGCAAATATGTGAAGAAATGCCACAAGTGTCAGATTTATGCGGATAAGATTCATATTCCCTCGACACTTCTGAATGTGATTTCATCACCATGGCCTTTCTCTATGTGGTGAATTGATATGATTGGCATGATAGAGCCAAAGGCATCGAACGATCACAGATTTATTCTCATAGCAATTGATTACTTCACCAAGTGGGTTGAAGTGGCATCATATGCGAATGTGACCAGGAAGGTGGTCGTGAAGTTTATCCAGAATCAACTCATATGCCGTTATGGTGTTCCTGACAAGATCATTACTGATAATGGATCTAACTTGAATAAATAGATGATGAAAGAGCTGTGTAGCGAGTTCAAGATTGCACATCATAATTCTTCTCCTTATAGACCCAAGATGAATGGGGTTGTTGAAGCTGCTAATAAGAATATCAAGAAGATTATCCAGAAGATGGTTGTTACGTACAAAGATTGGCATGAGATACTGCCATTTGCTTTGCATTGTTATCGTACATCTGTCCGTACTTCAACAGGGGCAACCCCTTTCTCCCTCGTATATGGCATGGAGCTTGTGCTCCCCGTGGAGGTTGAGATCCCATCGATGTGAGTCTTGATGGAAGCCAAGTTGACTGAGGCTTAATGGGTTCAGAGTCGTTATGACCAACAAAATTTAATTGAAGAGAAGAGATTGACTGCCATGTGCCATGGTCAGTTATATCATCAAAGGATGAAGAAAGCCTTTGATAAGAAGGTCAAGCCTCGTGTGTCCCGAGAAGGTGACCTTGTGCTCAAGAAATTTTTGTCTTTCGCGCCCGATTCCAGGGGCAAGTGGACTCCAAACTATGAAGGTCCATATGTTGTTAAGAGAGCTTTTTCAGGCGGTGCTTTGATACTTACGACTATGGATGGGGAGGATTTCACTCGTCCTGTGAATTCAGATGCAATCAAGAAATACTTCGCCTAAAAAAAATAGAATAGCTCGCTAAGTTGAAGAGGCGAAAGGGTGGCTTAGGCAAAAATGAGCGCTCGGTGGATTGAAAACCCGAAAGGGCAATCCAGGAAAAAGTTAGAGACATAAAAAATGAATACATATATATATATATATATATATATATATCCCGCTATATTGAGTACCTTACCCTGTGGCAATCTAGGCAAAAATTAGGGATTTGGCAAGTAACTGCATCCTGACAAGACTTTGTTTTTCAACTGTCATCTGTCAAAGATTCTCCCTCAGTCATCGTCAACTGAAGCTTCAAATACATTGGATTCAGAGTTGGTGGAGAAATGGTCATTGTAGCGGGGTATTCGTTACCATTAGAGATATTGACTAAATCCAAGGTAAATCATACAAGTCGAGTCGCCACCGCACTTCTATTTATCCAAAGGAATGGTTAGAAAGCGAACAAAAACCTAATAGTTTTAACAAAAACTAGTAAAAGAAATAGAGATCTGGGTAAGGGGTTGGTTATGCAATGGGAAGGTGTTAGGCACCCAAAACATCCTAGGTACTCCTAAGGAGCCCTTTTCATACTTGTTATAAGGTTGTTGTCTTTGTGAAAGTTTTGTTTGTGCAAACATGATTGGAGAGATGAGGAAAAGAATATACAAGTTTATTTACATTTTGTGTTTGGATGGATGAACCCATTGCCTACGTACCATCTTATAAAAAGATTAGGATCAAAACCTCGTAGTTCGGGGTAAAACTCTCAAAACAAGTTGGTGAATTGATTGGTCCAAAAGCCTTAAGGTTTTTTGTTATCAAAGGGAGAAAACTCAACCAAACCACAAATCCACCATGTGAGGATAGCTTCAACGTGCTAGTGAGGGGTTAACCCTATAATAAGCATGGAAGACTCATTGTCCATCACTAAGGATATAGGTGAGTATTATATCTACCACAAGGATAGCTCAAACCTAGTAGCTGAAGGTTATGAAAAATTTGATTAAAGGAAGTGGCCATTGGAACCACAAAAGAAATTTAAATGGGTTATATTTACCAATTAGAAGTATATACAAAAGTGGTCAAAGTTGACTTAAAGGTTCAATTCAAAATAAGTGTTATGAAAGGAAAGTTTGAAAATCAAAAGCATAAGGCTTAGGTTTCTAATGTTTGAAAACAATGGTTAAATGTTTGCACAAAGAGTTTTGGCTTGGGTTAGAGTGGAGAGAAGAAGAAGAATGGCTAAGTCCTAGGTAAAGCAAAAAGGTGAGGGATAAAGAAATAAAACCACAATGGAGTTCCTCTCTTGAGATCATATTGATGATCCAAGTAGCTCCCATCCTTTGGAATAAGCAATCACAAAGCATAAGCAATCAAACAAGTCTCTTAAGAGATCCTTTATGTATCTTGTATCTTTCACTTTGGATGAACATGGCAATGGTCCTTCAATTGAGCTCATAGAATCCCTAGCACAAAAGCACACACATCAAAAGTTCCATGAAGTAAAACAAGAATGGACAAGAGTGAGTTTAGAGATTTGGTCCTTCTAACCCATCTTCATCATTAAGATCCTTTTACTCCAACTTTCCACAAGGAAAGTCCTAGAATCTAAGTCCAAATCTCCATTTCTTTGCATAGGGAAAGTCCTAGAAACTAAGTCCATTTCTTTGCATTTGGTTCACAACAATCAAAACAAAGCACAAGCATAATAATATATACACAATTATGTGCTCAAGTGAGCAAAAGGCAAATGGCATTAACATAAACATGTGCTCAAGTGAGCAAAGAGAAAAGCAAATGGATAATATGCAAGAATAGTAAATTGCAATAAAAGTAAAGTGCATAAAGTAAATGTTAATTGTCAATAGTTAGTGTTAGTAGTTAGTGTGCCATAAGGCAAATTTAGCGCTATGTTAAGCAATCGTAATTGGACTTATGAAAAAGTCACAACTATCTGAGGTCGGTCAATAATAATGTAGGCAACAACACAAGTTAGGAGACAACCTATCCTTAATGCAAAGCCATTCATTTGATCAATTGATCAAGATGAATTAGATTTGAATCAAGGAAGATTAAGTCTCCCTAATCAATGCCAACTTATCAACCTTCAACTCATTGATCAAAAGGAAAGAAGAAGAAGAAGATGAAGAAAGGATAAGGAAATGGAAAGATCAAAATGCATAAGGTGAAATAATATGTACCAATCCATATGTATTGACCAAAATGACATTGAAAGTCAAAGTCAAATAATGATATATCAGAAATGAGATGAAGATTGGAGATCAAACAATAAGCATAATATTTTTGGCATTTTCAATATTAAAATAAACTTGAATTAAAAATAATGGAAAGGTCAAACTTCAAAATCACCTCAAATCAACCTTGAAAGGTCCAAGTAATTTATCCTAAAATGAGTAAAAATAACCTAATTGAACTAAAATCTCAAATAAATCTCAAATCAATTTAGAAATTGATGAGAATATTTTTCATAGATCCATCATCATTCAAATAGGTTAGGAAAATATTTTTGTATTTTTTGAATATCAAAAACTAGTTAAAATGAATTAAAAATAACCAGAAAAGAGAAAATTCACAAAAAATATCAAATGACAAAATAAAAAATATTAAAAATCAGAAATAGAAACTAGAAATTATTTGGAGACTAATGCAATTGGTCCCATAATTTTTGGATTAAAAATGAAAGAGATATTGATTTTTGAAATAAAATGGAATTAAAGAAAATAAAATGGAAATAAAAATAGAAAATAGAAATTGGAAAAAGCGTGGACCGTTTGATCTGAGCTCATTATTTGAGCTGGTAGATCATGAGGTCATGAAGCGCGCGCCTACCATGAGCCTTGGTCAACTGAAGCGCACCGTGCCACAAAACGAGTCATAACATTGGACGCACGGGATTGAATTTGGAAACGCGAATGAACGATCCAGATTAGATCTGGAGTTGGGACGGCCACCGGAGCCACCGTCTTCTCCGGTGAGACCTCCAGTTCCGGTGAGAATTGCAGACATGGCAATCTCAACCAAATGGAGCAATCTATATACCAATCGAAAGAGGAAGTGATGTACATCACTCCTATACCATGCACTTCCACTCTAGATCCCCATAAATGGAGAAATCAGAGCTGAAGTATGATGGTGTTCATCATGAACTTCATGTTTTTGCAAAATTGAAAGCACAAATCAAATGTCTCTATTGAGAGGACTTCAGCCAGACCAAGAAACACAAGAAATAAGCAAGGATCAAAGAGTTTCGAAGAGGAAAAGTTCTGTTATCCACCTTTGAAATGCAGGTCTTGAGAGCACGATTCTTCACAACCAATGCTTACAATGAGATCTAGTGATGAAGAGGAAGCAAGGCTGAGGAATTATAGGTCTGAAAATCAACCGAGGAAGTTGAAATTCAGATCTGAATTTTTTAGAGAAAAGTGAAAATTCCTTTAGTGATGGTTATGGAGAGAATTCTGCGGCATTTCAGGTTGAACCAGGGTCCCTTTTTGAATGACATAGGGTCTCTATTTATAGAGAGAGTGGCAAGGAATTGATGAACAAAGTCGTGTGCATGAGATTGGATAATCCTTGCATGGGCTTGCATGATCATGCACAAGGCCCAAAAACAATGCCAATTGCAAGCTGAATTCAAATGCCAAAGGTTTGGACGTGTAGTTTGCTTTGAATTTGCTTGTGCATCAAGATTTCAACATGAATTCCACAATTGAAACTAAACCTTCACCTCTTCGAAAATACTATTTAGAAAAACCAAACATAAGCATGTGGGTAATGGTTGGAAAGGTTTTTGTATAAGGAACAAATGTTATGTTGGACAAAAGCTCATTTGAAGTGTGGAAATTAGTGAATTTTGAGTTTAAAGTGTGATGTGCAAAAAATGTCAATGCAAGGTTTCCAAATTTGGCCAATGTTCAAGCCCTTCTGTTTTGATGATGCAAGCCTCAAATGAAAACACCTCCAACATCAAAGTTGTAGATCTTTTCAAGAAAATCAAAATGGACTTAAATTTGGCATCATTTGGATTTTTTATGAAGAAGTTATGGGCACTTGAAGTTGGACTTTTTAGCCTTTTAATGCTTTTGGTCCAAAATGACCTATAATGTCTTGCATTATCACATGTATTTCATTTGAGATTTGGGAATTTTTCTCAACATAAATTTTGAAGTAGACATCTTAAGCTTTCCAATGAATTTTATCCCACCTCAAAATCATAAAAAATGAAGGAGTTATGTCCTTGGGAAGCTGACCCAAAATTAGGGTTTCAGTCAAAATGACCTATAATGTATTGGAATGACAGATGCCATTCCAAGCTTCAAATAAATTTTTGATGAACATGAAAGTTGTTCATATTGCCCTTAAGAACATTTTTTCTTTTGGAACCATCTCCATTTGACTAACACATAAAAAGTTAGGTCTCAATGCATTTCAAAATAGTCAGATGAATTGACTGCTCAACTTCTCAAGTCCATGACCCATATCTTGATGAATTGATGATTGAGGATAATCAAATAAGTCTAGATATGCATGAAATGATGAATTAAAGAACTTAACTTGATTGTATTTGATCATGGGCTGAGGTTGCTTCAAGAGCAAGGCATTGTGGTGCACAGATGAATTAGGGTTTCCTTGGGGAACAAACCTCAAACCCCTTGACTTGCTATGACCAAAATGATGAATTGAGGTGCTAGGGAGGCATATTTGATGGATGAGATCTTTGGGAACCATTACCATGCTTGCTATCATCTCCTCTTGGCCATGTCTTTGTACCAATGATCTCCTTGAAGCTTTGGACCTTGTGATTGCTCAAGCTACAAACAAAAGATGTTAGTGACATATTTTTTGTGCTTTTGGTTAGTAAACAAAATAGGAAAAGCAATGATATACAATTCAAACATGCTTGGTGATCTCAAACCACTCACAGAAGGTCCAACCCAAAGGCAAAGGGGACCAAGATGCTAATGATCCTTAAGGCAATGCAAGTGCAATGTTAGGATGCCATGAGGGATCTTAGGGACAAAATTGGGGTCTTACAGATGCCCCTATTTAAGGTCATTCTAGCCGGAGAGGTGAAGGTTAAAATCTTCGTCTCGATGGGGTAGAATGGGCTTAAATAATAACAAAGAGACGAATTTTGGTCCCTAAGAGACCTCATGATGCAGATGTATGCATGCAAATGGTAAAACTCTGTGGGGATATGTGTGTCCACAAAGACAAAGATTAGGAGAAGAATTAACAATTCCCATGAATAATTCATTCTATGGGGCAGAGACTCTAACGGGGAGTAAAGGGATGAAAACGCGTGAGCAGGTCACGACTCAAAGCTTGGGGAATAGAATTCCAAAGGGAATAAATCCAATGGAAAGACTCGAGTTGACTCGAAGACGTCCGTATTGGGGAATATGCCAATACAACCAAAATTATCCACAATGGATACTTCGGATAAAAATCCGGACTCAGGTGAGGATGTCCACTAAAGACTCAGCTGAGGAAGATCCCAACAGCACTCTCCTGGGGAAGCAAGGGGATGAGGTATTACCGGTTACTGGGTAATAAGCTCAAAGAGATGTGTGGTCTGAACACCGGTATAAGGGTGAGAGAACAACACGCTCGGGAAGAATGAACGTCTAAGACCGGTATAAGGGTGATATATATCAATCGACCAAATCATCTGAGGAAGACCTAAAAGGTATATCTCAACTCAGGAAAATCTGACTCCATAGGGGACAAAAAGTCATAATAGGGAGCAGAAGGAAGGAACACCAGGGATGTCGGTTACTGGGCATATAATAGGTGACCAACCAAAGCGTGAACTGGGGAATATTCCCAAAACACTCATCATTCGAAAAGAGGGCAAAAAGCAAACTCGATTATGGGATGGACATTTGATTCCAAAACAGGGATACGAATCTTACTCAACTGGGGAAGAACAAAAAGCTTCGACCAAAGAGTGCATGAGATATATTATCTATTACCGTCAGAACGTAGATAATATACTCGCATGGAAGATTATCCACAACCGGTTACTGGGTTAATAAAGGATAGATCGACCTAGAGAAAAAGGCATCGGGATACCAAAACTAGGTATATGATGATGACCATTCAAGGGAAGCAACAAACATTACCGGCAACCGGTATGAAAGATGATTTGCTGGGGATAAATTGTCTAATCAGAGCAATTATCCAAGAGAAAAAGGGAATATCAACACCGAATATTGGATAATGATAACCGTCCAGGAGGGGATTACTTCTACCGGATACTGGGTAGAAAACCACGGAAGAGTAACCGTCATCAATTAGGATGAACAAAAAGGTTAACTCTACAAGGGGGGAAAAAGGTTTACAACTACCGGTATAAGGGTAGAAAATCACAGACTCCGCCGGGGATAAGATGAGTGACTACAGATTGCTGAGCAATTATTCATTCATACCACTGGGAAATACAGGAAACAGTCACAAGAGGCCAATTTAGGGTCAAGCCAAAGAGGCAAACTGAATCAAGACTCGTCCTAGTGAGGATATAACTCAATAAGGAAACCCATCCCAATATATGTGTTGGGAGGAAGCAAAAACAACCGTCGTCCATGAGGATATAACTCAGTGGGGAATGCGGAAGGAAAAATAAACACTTTCTGCTTAAGGGGTTGACTCTATATTGAGGGATCAGACACCGACATCTGCTTGGGGAATGTATTACCAACTAGCAGAGGATAACAAACACAAATATATGACAAAGAATGCAATATGAATATCCGAATGTTTGAAAATTATATGCACACATGCGTGTTTTATGTATGATGGATGCTGACAAACAGACATTTCTAACACAATCAGGCTTCACAGGAATAAGCACACAAACATCCGGTACTACATCTCAAGAGAGAAAGCCAAAATCACCAGAGAGTATCCAATCTGCCAGGGATCAGAGATACCAGGAAGCAAAGACCTCTGTAGGGGATGAATCATCAGTCATTCCAACTGGGGAAAGGAGTTCATTGCACAGATAAAATCTGCCATATAAGCAACTCCACTGGGGAAACTATCCACGTGATAAAGGGATCAACCACCAAGTGTAGTACCCACCAAGGAGATCACATCTGCTGAGGAGGAAAGGTTGCTACCCCGCTGAAGGGGAGAGTGGTGAATATCTCAACAAGCATACCACTCAGGGCTCCGGAGGAAGAAAATACAGTCATGCCCGGAATATGAACAAATGTCTTACCCTGTTGGAGATCATACCATCCTTAGGAGAGCACTAAGGATCTCCTAAGTATCCTTTTATCCTGGTGAATGTTCACTTTGTTTAAAAACAAGTTATGAAAAATTCGTTTATTCAAAACAATGATATTTTCTCAATTAAAACATGCAAAACATTTGTTGAATAGAAACAAATAAGAGGGCAAATAATTGGATAAAAGGCTCGAATTTATTTGATGGAATGGTAGTCTGCAAATGGCAGCACTCCATAGATCTTTACAAGTTTGAAATTGGTGATATATATTGGAAAAGGGCTACATTGAACATAATGACCATTTCTCTACCAATTCTAAATTCGATGTATTCGAAGCTTCGGTTGATGACGAATGAGCAAGAATCTCCGACGGATGACAGTTGTAGAACAAAGTCTTGTCAGGATGCAGTTACTTGCCAAATCCCTAATTTTTGCCTAGATTGCCCCAGGATGAGGTACTCAATCTAGCGGGATACAAATATTCATTTTCTTTCATGTCTCTAACTTTTGCCTAGACCGCCCTTTCGGGTTTTCAATCCACCGAGACGCTCATTTTTGCCTAAGCCGCCCTTTCGGGTTTTCAACTTAGCGAGCTATTCTGTTTTTATTTTTAGGCTAAGTATTTCTTGACTGCATCTCAATTCACAAGACGAGTGAAATCCTCCCCATCCATAGTTGTAAGCATCAAAGCACCGCCTGAAAAGGCTCTCTTAACAATATATAGACCTTCATAGTTTGGAGTCCACTTGCCCTTGGAATCGGGCGTGAAAGACAAGACTTTCTTGAGCACAAGGTCACCTTCTCGAAACACACGAGGCTTGACCTTCTTATCAAAAGCTTTCTTTATTCTTTGTTGATATAACTGACCGTGGCACATGGCGGTCAATCTCTTCTCTTCTATCAAATTCAGTTGGTCATAATGACTCTGAACCCATTCAGCATCAGTCAACTTGGCTTCCATCAAGACTCTCATTGATGGGATCTCCACCTCTACTGGGAGTACAACCTCCATGCCATAAACAAGAGAGAAAGGGGTTGCCCCTGTTGAAGTGCGGACAGACGTACGGTATCCATGTAAAGAAAATGGCAACATCTCATGCCAATCCTTATGTGTGACAACCATCTTCTGGATAATCCTCTTGATATTCTTATTAGCAGCTTCAACAGCCCCATTCATCTTGGGTCTATAAGGAGAAGAATTATGATGCGCAATCTTGAACTCACTACACAGCTCTTCCATCATTTTGTTGTTCAAGTTGGATCCATTATCAGTAATGATCTTATCTGGCACACCATAGCAGCATATGAGTTGATTCTTGATAAACTTCACGACCACCTGCCTGGTCACATTTGCATACGATGTCGCTTCAACCCACTTGGTGAAGTAATCAATTGCTACGAGAATAAATTTGTGCCCATTAGACGCCTTTGGCTCTATCATGCCAATCATGTCAATTCCCCACATGGAGAAAGGCCATGGTGACGAAATCACATTCAAAAGTGTCGGGGGAATATGAATTTTATCCGCATAGATCTGACACTTATGGCATTTCTTCACATATTTGCAGCAGTCCGACTCCATTGTCAACCAATAGTAGCCTGCTCTCAACATCTTTCTAGCCATGGCATGTCCATTGGAATGAGTACCAAATGAACCTTCATGAACTTCCGTCATCAACAGGTCTGCTTCGTGTCTATCCATGCATCTGAGCAAAACCATGTCAAAATTTCTCTTATAAAGCACGTCGCCATTGAGGTAGAAACTTCCTGATAATCTCCTCAAAGTCTTTCTATCTTTCACAGATGCCCCAGGCGGGTAAACCTGATTCTGAAGGAAACACTTGATGTCATAATACCATGGCTTATCATCTTTCACTTCTTCTAGTGCGAACACATGAGTTGGTCTGTCCAAGCGCATTACAGTGATATTGGGGACTTCATTCCAAAGTTTAACCACGATCATCGAAGCAAGTGTAGCAAGAGCATCTGCCATCCGATTCTCATCTCGAGGAATATGATGGATGTCAACCTCAGTAAAGAACGTTGAAATCCTCCTCGCATAATCCCTATATGGAATGAGACCAGGCTGATTCGTTTCCCATTCACCCTTAATCTGATTGACGACGAGGGCCGAATCACCATATACATCAAGATGCTTGATCCTTAGATCAATGCATTCCTCCAATCCCATAATACAGGCCTCATACTCAGCCATATTATTCGTGCATTTGAAAGTTAGCCTTGCTGTAAAAGGAATATGTGTGCCCTGAGGAGTAATAATCACCGCCTCAATGCCATTTCCATACTGATTTACAGCGCCATCAAACACCATACTCCATTTGGAACCAGGCTCTGGCCCTTCATCGAGTGTAGGCCCATCGCAATCTTTCACTTTCAAATACAAAATCTCCTCATCTGGGAAGTCATCATGAACTGGCTGATAATCCTCGATCGGCTAGTGTGCCAAGTGGTCAGCCAAGATACTACCTTTAATAGCCTTCTCAGCTCGATACTCAATATCATACTCAGATAACAGCATCTGCCAACAGGCAATCCTCCCTGTTATGGCAGGCTTCTCGAAGATATACTTGATTGGATCCATTTTGGATATCAACCAGGTCGTATGATTTATCATATACTGGCGTAAGCGCTTAGCAGCCCAAGCCAAAGCACAACATGTCTTCTCAAGCATTGAGTATCGAGACTCGCAATCATTGAACTTCTTACTTAAATAGTAGATGGCGTACGCTTTCTTCCCTGACTCGTCTTGCTGACCCAGGACACAACCCATTGAGTCTTCAAGAACAGTCAGATACATGATCAACGGTCTTCCTTCCATGGGCGGAGACAGGATTGGAGGTTCGGATAGATACTCTTTAATACTGTCAAAAGCTTTCTGGCAATCCTCGGTCCAATCATGGGACTGATCTTTCCGGATGAGCTTGAATATCGGCGCACATGTGGCAGTCATGTGGGATATGAATCTAGAAATATAATTCAAGCGGCCAAGAAAACCTCGGACTTGCTTCTCAGTTTTGGGCGCAGGCATCTCTTGTATTGCTTTGACCTTTGCAGGATCAACCTCAATACCTCTTTCACTGACAATAAAGCCCAATAACTTGCCAGAACGGACTCCAAATGTACACTTGTTGGGATTCAGACGGAGCTTGTACTTTCTCAAACGTTGAAAAAGCTTCAACAAGTGCTCTACATGTTCAACTTCCGTTCTTGACTTAGCAATCATATTATCAACATATACCTCAATCTCCTTGTGCATCATATCATGAAACAAGGTGGTCATAGCTCGTTGATACGTGGCTCTGGCGTTCTTCAAACCGAAGGGCATCACTCGATAACAGAATGTTCCCCAAAGTGTTATGAATGTTGTCTTCTCCGTATCCTTGGGTGCCATTTTGATCTGGTTATATCCGGAAAATCCATCCATAAATGAGAAGACATTGAATTTAGCTGTATTATCTACCAACATATCAATGTGTGGTAGAGGAAAATCATCTTTTGGACTAGCTTTATTCAAGTCTCTATAGTCCACACACATCCGGACTTTTCCGTCTTTCTTAGGCACGGGCACAATATTGGCCACCCATTGAGGATATGTAGAAGTCACCAGAAACCCTGCATCAATTTGCTTCTGAACCTCCTCTTTGATCTTCACTGTCATATCAGGATGAGTTCTTCTGAGCTTCTGCTTTACAGGCACGCACTCAGGCTTTAAAGGTAGAAAATGTTGCACAATATCAGTATCTAGACCAGGCATGTCTTCACATGACCATGCAAAGACATCAACATATTCTCGTAGCAATTCAATCAACCCCTTCTTAACAGATTCTTCCAGGAGTGCACCAATCTTCACTTCTCGCACACAATCCTCAGACCCCAAGTTGATTGTTTCCAGATTCTCGAGATGCGGCTGAATGATCTTCTCTTCATGCTCAAGTAGACGGGTAATCTCGTCAGGAATCTCTTCAACATGATCTTCTTCTGCCTCAAATACAGGGAACTCAAAATTGGGAGATGGTGTTGGATCATTATGTTCAATGGGTTTGATCAACCTGCATAATGATTTTGGATATGAAAGAACTTTAGAATTCAAACAAGGCAATCATTATGCAGATGAGAAGATTGATTTTATTATGTTTTTTAGGGTTTTATGTGATCACCAATTTCATGCAAAAAGCGAAAAGGGAAAATAATTGGAAAAGCAAACATTTAACATGAATTTATTGAATGAAAATATCATTGTATTTATGCGCCAACAATGTCATCACTCCTCCTTTTGGCATGGGAGAAGGGTTTTTAAACAAAGTGATCATTATGTTGACTTATGGATAACCGTAGGAATATCCACAGCGACCCAATTATTGCAGATTCCCCCAGGGATGACGAAGTTGCCAAAATCCTCTTCGTCCTCTTCCAAGATGGCAGCAACTTCCTCGCTCTGACTGGTGTGGATGAACCCTCCACTCTTGAACAGCCATTTAGTGTTGAAAACCCCAGAAGAAAAGCCTATGCCAGCCCGAGACTTATTGTCTTCTAGCTCAATCATTTTTCCTAAACCAGCAGTTGCACCACACTCAATGGCCAACTTTGCATCCTTATAGGAAGAAAATGAAGGAGTTCTCTTCTTAATAGGCTCAGCAATAGATAAAGCTTGGAAAGGAGTTCCAACTTAATCCTCAGCATCTATATATGAGAAGGAAGACAAATGGCTGACCAGGAGAGCCTTTTCTCCCCCTACCACCACCAGCTTCTTATTCTTCACAAATTTCAGTTTTTGGTGTAGGGTGGATGTCACGGTGCCTGCCTCGTGAATCCATGGTCTGCCTAAGAGACAGTTGTACGATGGGTGGATGTCCATAACCTGGAAGGTAATCTGGAAATCACTCGGTTCGATTTTGACTGGGAGATCAACTTCCCCAATCACAGTTTTACACGACCCATCGAAAGCCTTCACAACAATCCCACTCTGCCTCATGGGAGGCCCTTGATATGACAGTTTCGAAAGAGTGGTTTTTGGCAATACGTTCAATGATGACCCAGTGTCCACCAGCACATTGGACATGGCGTCGTCTTTGCAGTTCACAGATATATGTAATGCCAAGTTGTGGTCTCTTCCCTCCTCAGGGAGATCAGAGTCACAGAAGCCCAAGTTGTTACAAGCGGTAATGTTTGCAACAATGCTATTGAATTGTTCTATCGTGACATCATGATCTACATATGCCACATCCAAAACTTTCTGCAGAGCCTCTCGGCGTGTTCTGAATTTAATAGCAATGATAACACCGATATTTTGGATGGCGTTTGCAGAAGCTGGTCTACAACATTGTACTCACTTCTCTTGATGAGCCTCAGCATCTCATCACAGTCTTCTTTCACATTTCCACTTGGGCCAACAGAAGCGGGAGTTATCAATGTAGAGGAGGGCTTAACAATAGGTGTCGGATTCGGAGTGCTCACAACATTCCCAATCGGGCGTTCAATAAAATCAGCATTAGCCTGGGGCTTGGGAGGTGCTGAAAACACACGACCGCTGCGGGTCAAACCACTAACATCCGCAATGTTGACAACAGAGGAAGATGGCAAGGACACCTCTTTCCCACTTTCCACCGCAACAGCATTGTAGCGATAGGGAATTGCTTTCTCGGAAGAGTACGGTACTTGACCGGCAGGCTTAATGATCAGAGCAGGAGAAGCCTTCTGCTTGCTACCATCATACTTGATGATAACAGGCTCGGGCATCCGGAATACTGGGGAAATTACGTTGACCTCAGGCTCATCTTCGTCAACATTCCTATTCTGAAGGATCTCAATAACTCCTTCATCCAGCATTTCTTGCACATCTTTGCGCACCTGTCGACAACCTCTCTGGTTGACAGAACAGACTCGGCATCTATCGTGGTCATGCTCATAATGACTATACTCACATAGAAAACGATGCATTTCGACCAGCGATTGTCGAATATGACTGACATACTTGACTTTGTACTTGCCAGGGCAGCCCTGGACCATATTGACATATTTCCCATGCTCGGGCAATGGGTTCTTCTTCACATTAGGACCCACGTCCTCAAAACACAGAATGCCACATCTCACAAGGTCTTGAACCTTGGTCTTCAAAGGGTAAAAATTCTCCACGTCGTAACCGGGAGCACCGGAGTGGTAAACACAGTGTAACTCGGGCTTATACCACCACTGGGGGTTAGCAGGTATAGCCGGTGGGTCTCTCGGAGTAATCAACTTCCTTTCTATCAAAGAGGGATATAATTCTGCATACGTCATTGGAATAGGATCAAAGGTGACCCTTTTCCTCTCGTAACTCGTGCTGGTTTGATTACTATTTCGAGGCTGGTAGGCCTGCTGCTGCGGTCGGTGTTGCTGTTGTTGATATTGCGGATGTGGTTGCTGATTGTTGTTATGTTGTTGATACTGTTGATTATCTCTAAAGACAGGTGCTATGTGAGCCACCCGGTGCTGGTTACCGGCGAAACGCACGGTCTTCCTCCTCATAGAGGGTCTTCTTGGTTTCATATGGGAGGTCACAGCATGTGCCTCTCCATCTTTCTTCTTTGCAAACGCCCCATAACGTTTGGCAGAAGAGCCTTCTTCTCTGGTTAGACGTCCTTCTCTAACCCCTTCTTCTAGACGCATCCCCATATTCACCATCTCGGTGAAGTCAGAAGGAGCGCTAGCGATCATCCGCTCATAACAAAAAGAACTCAAGGTCTTCAAAAAGATCTTAGTCATCTCTTTCTCTTCCAGCGGGGGCACAATCTGTGCTGCCAACTCTCGCCACCTCTGGGCGTATTCTTTGAATGTTTCCTTGTCCTTCTGGGACATGGCCCTCAATTGATCCCTATCGGGAGCCATATCCACATTGTACTTGTACTGCTTGACGAAGGCCTTGCCAAGGTCGTTGAAGGATCGGATGTTCGCGCTGTCTAAACCCATATACCAAGCAGAGCGGCACCTGACAGACTGTCCTGAAAGTAGTGGATGAGCAATTGGTCATTGTCGGTCTGAGTCGACATTTTCCTAACATACATGACCAGGTGGCTGAGAGGACAAGTATTTCCTTTGTATTTTTCAAAGTCAGGGACCTTGAATTTCACAGGGATCTTCACATTGGGGACCAAGCACAGTTCGGCAGCAGACTTGCTGAAAAAATCCTTTCCTCTGAGAGTTTTCAACTCCTTGCGAATCTCAAGAAATTAATCGTTCATAGCGTCCATCTTCTCATAGACATCTGGGCCTTCAAATGGCTCTGAATGATAAATGGTGTCGTCTACTCTGGGCAGAGTATGCACGATAGGAGGAGGAACAGCAAGGACCGGGCTAGATGTCGGCATAGAAGCAAAGGTGGGAGCAGGACCCTCAGGCATGAAATTAGGAGGCACCCCCCACGGGAATCCGGCTGGCATGGCCGTTGGAGCAAAGTGTGCATTGGCTGCAGGCACAGTTAAGGAGACAATCTCAGAGATGACTGTCCTTTGGGGAGGAGTTGAAGGCGTCGGAGAAGACTGGCTCTGGGCAGCCAAGAATGATTCCATCAAGGCACTCAATCTGGCCACTTCCTCTTTCAGCTCGCGGTTCTCTTGTTCCAGATGATCCATCAGTCTTAAAATGTTGGCTCTGGTGTAGTACCGGTGAGTCAGCTTGTCTTTGAAATAAATGAAGGACACAGAGTTAGACCACAGGACAAGAAGCCGGGAACAAAACCTGCTTATGCACATGATGCATGCAATGCTTGTGCATATGATTTGTTTTTTATTTCAAAGGAACTATAGGGTTTTATTCGCAAATTTTGGGAATATTAAACATTTATCACGTATGGAAATATCTCATCAAATAATATCAGGGAAAAGAAGTACAGCATTGTCAATCATATACAAGAGAACAGGAAAACAACCATCCTATGGATCCCTAGAAACAATCATCTAAAGCTCGGGACACAGGAAGATAGGATGCGCGAAGCCTTTTCACCTCTCTCTCGTAGGTTGCCTCCATATTTGCTTTCTCCTTGGCGAGTTGATCGTACTTCCTTTTCCAAAACATGGAAGACTGAGGAAGTAGAGAAGTCCATGCATCATTAGGATCATTAATAACTTGATGTTCGAGGAACTCTATCAAAGCATCCTTCTCCTTGATCTGCTGAAGCAACTCTTCCCTTTCACGGATCCAGGCACGTGATTGGTCTTCGTCTCTCGACTCCTCTACTCCTTGGTTAGGGAGGGTTGAAGGCCCAACCATAACCAAAGGTGTAGGTCTCGGATACTCGTAAGGCATGAGATACTCAGACGCTCTCCTCCTAACCCAAGCAGTGTATGGCTCCATAGCAACACAATTCTTAGGAACCAACTCCTTCCTTCCTTTCCTATGAATCTTGCGCCAAGCGCGGACCATTATGCCCTTCAAGCCTTGGGGATCTTTACCCTCCTGAAAGAATACACCCTCTAACAGAATGTTATTGGGTTTATCCTTTAGGGGGAACCCAAGATGACGACGTGCTAAAACAGGGTTGTAGTTAATCCCACCACATGTACCAAGAAGAGGTACATTGGAGAATTCACCACAAGAGTCGATAATCTGCACACCATCATACACATGATTGTACCAAGAGATATCATCATTAGTGAGAGACATGAGTCTCGTGGACCACCGTAGACATCCTTTGTTCTCCTTGAAGGCGACCGTCTGCGGTAAGTGAGAAATAAACCACTTATACAACAGAGGCAAACAACGCACAATGGCACCACCACCCTTTGCATTCCTCATATGCAAAGAGAAATAAGTATCACCCAACAGAGTCGGAACGGGATTAAGAGTAGAGAAAATCCTAATAGCGTTCACATCCACAAACTTGTCGATGTTGGGGAACAATACCAATCCATAGATGAGAAGTACAAATATGGCTTCAAAGGCATCCTCACTCATGGCCTTCCCATATACAGTAGCTTGAGCAATGCGGAACTCATAAGGGAGACCTTGAATTCCACCTTTGGTAGTCATATGAGCACCAACCAGAGATTCATCTATGTGCAACATGTCAACTATCTCTTGAGAAGTAGGAATACTCTCGAAGCCACTGAACGGCAACTGGTCTAGAATAGGTATACCCACAAGGTAGGCATACTCCTCAAGTGTAGGCAAAAGCTGAAAATCCGGAAACGTGAAGCAACGGTACAAGGGATCATAAAACTGCACCAATACACTCATCAACCCTTCATCCACCTGAGTAGTCAGAAGAGGAAGAAGCTTCCCAAAACGAGCCTTGAAACCCAAAGGATCTAATACATAGGATGTCAGATTCCTTAACTCTTTCAAATCTGGTTGGCTGAAGCTGTACTTCTTTGTATTCCTTCTTTGGTGGATTATTGATGATATGGATGCAAATGAGTGCATGAATGCATGAATGCAACAATCACACTCAAGGATCAAGCAAAGCACACCAAACAAAGGTCATGGGATGGATCATGTTATCCTTAATATCAATTATCCATTTTGGTGGATTATGGCTTACACCTTATCTACACCCAAGTTCCATTGATATTAAGGATACATGAACGGATCAACCATGAATCAAGGGTTTGTTGCAAGTCACGAGCATGGAGTTTAGGTTAAGAACCACCCCAAAGGGAATGTACTAGGGTTTAAACCTGCCAGACATGTTCTACAAGAGGTTCCCATAGTCATCATCCCATCTTTCGGATATTATCGGATAAACGACTACTCGTATTCCAAAAATATTCTCAAGAGAGACTCTTATGAGTGTAGTATCACGTAACAATCGTATCAAATATTACACTTGAACGACTTTCGGACTACATCCTAAAAATAGGCCAAGATGGGCTTGGTAAACTAAGGTCCTTGGCTTCTAAGGTCCATATTGGAAGGAGTAATGTCTAACCACAACTTACTTGTGTGACATTATTGATCCCAACATGACCTCCACTAAGTGAATGGACTTGCAAGTCAACTTGCTAAGGAATAACTCCACACAAGTCAACAAGACTACACCATTCTCCTATCCTAAGTGCACTCGAGTCCGGGTATAGAACTCATCTCACAAAGATCACCAAGCATACAAGGAATTAATATCAAGCAATTCAATCATTACATACAATACAGTAATCCCAAATTGCACAAAAATATGTCACAAGACAAAACAATACAACAAGCATGAAAAGTTGGCAAAACCCACTAGGCAAATGAGTCCCCAGCAGAGTCGCCACTTTTCTGTAGTAGGGTATTCGTTACCATTAGAGATATTGACTAAATCCAAGGTAAATCATACAAGTCGAGTTGCCACCGCACTTCTATTTATCCAAAGGAATGGTTAGAAAGCGAACAAAAACCTAATAGTTTTAACAAAAACTAGTAAAAGAAACAGAGATCTGGGTAAAGGGGTTGGTTATGCAATGGGAAGGTGTTAGGCACCCAAAACATCCTAGGTACTCCTAGGGAGCCCTTTTCATACTTGTTATAAGGTTGTTGTCTTTGTGAAAATTTTGTTTGTGCAAACATGATTGAAGAGATGAGGAAAAGAATATACAAGTTTATTTACATTTTGTGTTTGGATGGATGAACCCATTGCCTACGTACCATCTTATAAAAAGATTAGGATCAAAACCTCGTAGTTTGGGGTAAAAATCTCAAAATAAGTTGGTGAATTGATTGGTCCAAAAGCCTTAAGGTTTTTTGTTATCAAAGGGAGAAAACTCAACCAAACCACAAATCCACCATGTGAGGATAGCTTCAACATGCTAGTGAGGGGTTAACCCTATAATAAGCATGGAAGACTCGTTGTCCATCACTAAGGATATAGGTGAGTATTATATCTACCACAAGGATAGCTCAAACCTAGTAGCTGAAGGTTATGAAAAATTTGATTAAAGGAAGTGGCCATTGGAACCACAAAAGAAATTTAAATGGGTTATATTTACCAATTAGAAGTATATACAAAAGTGGTCAAAGTTGACTTAAAGGTTCAATTCAAAATAAGTGTTATGAAAGGAAAGTTTGAAAATCAAAAGCATGAGGCTTAGGTTTCTAATGTTTGAAAATAATGGTTAAATGTTTGCACAAAGAGTTTTGGCTTGGGTTAGAGTGGAGAGAAGAAGAAGAAGGTCTAAGTCCTAGGTAAAGCAAAAAGGTGAGGGATAAAGAAATAAAACCACAATGGAGTTCCTCTCTTGAGATCATATTGATTATCCAAGTAGCTCCCATCCTTTGGAATAAGCAATCACAAAGCATAAGCAATCAAAAAAGTCTCTTAAGATATCCTCAATGTATCTTGTATCTTTCACTTTGGATGAACATGGCAATGGTCCTTCAATTGAGCTCATAGAATCCCTAGCACAAAAGCACACACATCAAAAGTTCCATGAAGTAAAACAAGAATGGACAAGAGTGAGTTTATAGATTTGGTCCTTCTAACCCATCTTCATCATTAAGATCCTTTTACTCCAACTTTGCACAAGGAAAGTCCTAGAATCTAAGTCCATTTCTTCGCATTTGGTTCACAACAATCAAAACAAAGCACAAGCATAATAATATATACACAATTATGTGCCCAAGTGAGCAAAAGGCAAATGGCATTAACATAAACGTGTGCTCAAGCGAGCAAAGAGAAAAGCAAATGGATAATATGCAAGAATAGTAAATTGCAATAAAAGTAAAGTGCATAAAGTAAATGTTAATTGTCAATAGTTAGTGTTAGTAGTTAGTGTGCCATAAGGCAAATTTAGCGCTATGTTAAGCAATCGTAATTGGACTTATGTAGAAGTCACAACTATCTGAGATCGGTCAATAATAATGTAGGCAACAACACAAGTTAGAAGTCTTGATTAGTGAACCAAGTCCCAACAACTTTCCATGCCAAAAAGGAAAAAGAGAATTGATCTTGTATTGGTTTAAGCCCTTTGCATGATTTAGGAGACAACCTATCCTTAATGCAAAGCCATTCATTTGATCAATTGATCAAGATGAATTAGATTTGAATCAAGGAAGATTAAGTCTCCCTAATCAATGCCAACTTATCAACCTTCAACTCATTGATCAAAAGGAAAGAAGAAGAAGAAGATGAAGAAAGGATAAGGAAATTGAAAGATCAAAATGCATAAGATGAAATAATATGTACCAATCCATATGCATTGACCTAAATGACATTGAAAGTCAAAGTCAAACAATGATATATCAGAAATGAGATGAAGATTGGAGATCAAACAATAAGCATAATATTTTTGGCATTTTCAATATTAAAATAAACTTGAATTAAAAATAATGGAAAGGTCAAACTTCAAAATCACCTCAAATCAACCTTGAAAGGTCCAAGTAATTTATCCTAAGTTCAACAAGGTCAAACAAAGTTTGACAAAAAATTTCAGCATTTTTAAAAGTCAGAAACTATTTTTAATCAATTTAAAATGAGTAAAAATAACCTAATTGAACTAAAATCTCAAAAAATCTCAAATCAATTTAGAAATTGATGAGAATATTTTTCATAGATCCATCATCATTCAAATAGTTTAGGAAAATATTTTTGTATTTTTTGAATATCAAAAACTAATTAAAATGAATTAAAAATAACCAAAAAAGAGAAAATTCACAAAAAATATCAAATGACAAAATAAAAAATATTAAAAATCAGAAATAGAAACTAGAAATTATTTGGAGACTAATGCAATTGGTCCCATAATTTTTGGATTAAAAATGAAAGAGATATTGATTTTTTAAATAAAATGGAATTAAAGAAAATAAAATGGAAATAAAAACAGAAAATAGAAATTGGAAAAAGCGTGGACCGTTTGATCTGAGCTCATTAATTGAGCTGGCAGATCATGAGGTCATGAAGCGCGCACCTACCATGAGCCTTGGTCAACTGAGGCGCACCGTGCCACAAAACGAGTCATAACATTGGACGCACGGGATTGAATTTGGAAACGCGAATGAACGATCCAGATTAGATCTGGAGTTGGGACGGCCATCGGAGCCACCGTCTTCTCCGGTGAGACCTCCAGTTCCGGTGAGAATTGCAGACATGGCAATCTCAACCAAATGGAGCGATCTATATACGAATCGAAAGAGGAAGTGATGTACATCACTCCTATACCATGCACTTCCACTCTAGATCCCTATAAATGGAGAAATTAGAGCTGGAAGTATGATGGTCTTCATCATGAACTTCATGTTTTTGCAAAATTGAAAGCACAAATCAAATGCCTCTATTGAGAGGACTTCAGCGAGACCAAGAAACACAAGAAATAAGCAAGGATCAAAGAGTTTCGAAGAGGAAAAGTTCTGTTATCCACCTTTGAAATGCAGGTCTTGAGAGCACGATTCTTCACAACCAATGCTTGCAATGAGATCTAGTGATGAAGAGGAAGCAAGGCTGAGGAATTATAGGTCTGAAAATCAACCGAGGAAGTTGAAATTCAGATCTGAATTTTTTAGAGAAAAGTGAAAATTCCTTTAGTGATGGTTATGGAGAGAATTCTGCGGCATTTCAGGTTGAACCAGGGTCCCTTTTTGAATGACATAGGGTCTCTATTTATAGAGAGAGTGGCAAGGAATTGATGAACAAAGTCGTGTGCATGAGATTGGATAATCCTTGCATGGGCTTGCATGATCATGCACAAGGCCCAAAAACAATGCCAATTGCAAGCTGAATTCAAATGCCAAAGGTTTGGATGTGTAGTTTGCTTTGAATTTGCTTGTACATCAAGATTTCAACATGAATTCCACAATTGAAACTAAACCTTCACCTCTTCGAAAATACTATTTAGAAAAACCAAACATAAGCATGTGGGTAATGGTTGGAAAGGTTTTTGTATAAGGAACAAATGTTATGTTGGACAAAAGCTCATTTGAAGTGTGGAAATTAGTGAATTTTGAGTTTAAAGTGTGATGTGCAAAAAATGTCAATGCAAAGTTTCCAAATTTGGCCAATGTTCAAGCCCTTCTATTTTGATGATGCAAGCCTCAAATGAAAACACCTCCAACATCAGAGCTGTATATATTTTCAAGACAATAAAAATGGACTTAAATTTTGCATCATTTGGATTTTTGATGAAGAAGTTATGGGCACTTGAACTTGGACTTTTTTGCCTTTTAATGCTTTTGGTCCAAAATGACCTATAATGTCTTGCATTATCACATGTATTTCCTTTGAGATTTTGAATATTTGCTAAACATAACATTTGAAGTATACATCTTAATATTTCCAATGTATTTGATCCCACCTCAAAATCATAAAAAATGAAGGAGTTATGTCCTTGGGAAGCTGACCCAAAATTAGGGTTTCAGTCAAAATGACCTATAATGTATTGGAATGACAGATGGCCTTCCAAGCTTCAAATCAATTTTTGATGAACATGAAAGTTGTTCATATTTCCCTTAAGAACAGTTTTTATTTTTGAACCATCTCCATTTGACCAACACATAAAAAGTTAGGTCTCAGTGCATTTCAAAATAGTCAGATGAATTGACTGCTCAACTTCTCAAGTCCATGACCCATATTTTGATGAATTGATGATTGAGGATACTCAAATAAGTTCAAATATGCATTAAATGATGAATTAAAGAACTTCCCTTGATTGTATTTGATCATGGGCTGAGGTTGCTTCAAGAGCAAGGCATTGTGGTGCACAGATGAATTAGGGTTTCCTTGGGGAACAAACCTCAAACCCCATGACTTGCTATGACCAAAATGATGAATTGAGATGCAAGGGAGGCATATTTTATGGATGAGAGCTTTGGGAACCATTACCATGCTTGTTATCATCTCCTCTTGGCCATGTCTTTGTACCAATGATCTCCTTGAAGCTTTGGACCTTGTGATTGCTCAAGCTACAAACAAAAGATGTTAGTGACATATTTTTTATGCTTTTGGTTAGTAAACAAAATAGGAAAAGCAATGATATACAATTCAAACATGCTTGGTGATCTCAAACCACTCACAGAAGGTCCAACCCAAAGGCAAAGGGGACCAAGATGCTAATGATCCTTGAGGCAATGCAAGTGCAATGTTAGGATGCCATGAGGGATCTTAGGGACAAAATTGGGGTCTTACAGTCATTATGTTCAATGTAGCCCTTTTTCCAATACATATCACCAATTTCAAATTTGTAAAGATCCATGGAGTCTTGCCATTTGCAGATTACCATCCCATCAAATAAATTTGAGCCTTTATCCAATTCTTTGCACTCTTATTTGTTTCTGTTCAACAAATGTTTGCATGTTTTAATTGATGAATATAATTGTTTTAAATAAATAAAGTATTTTTTTATAAACTGTTTTTAAACAAAGTGAACATTCACAAAAGACTGAAAAGGATAATTGGGACATCTTCAGTGCTCTCCCAAGGATAGTATGATTTCCAAAAGGGTAAGACATTTGTTAATATTCCTAGCATATTCTTGCATCCTCTTCATCATCTTTCAGGTTTGTATCCTCAGTGAGCACAAGAGGTAATGCACCACCATATCCCCTGAGAGTCTGGAGTTTGGTCTCAGTCTTCTAGCTCCTCAGTGAGTCTGGATCTAGCATCTGTGTTATCAATTATATTGTTGTCATCCCTTTTGCGGATTGACCTAAAATCCCTTATAGATTGATAAATTAATATGCTATCTTTTTCGAGGAAGTTGGTCTTCCCTCATTTCAGATTGGAAATCTCCCGCAGAGTGAGCAGGAAATCCCAACATGAGAGGAATTTTCGACAAGTGGGTTTGTAGCTTATCCCAGTGGATTCGCCTACATTGATCTCCAACAGGTTTTCCTTCCTGTTTATCCTCAGCAGGGTTGTTCACAATAGACTTCCCCAGCTTAGTCACCAGCAGGTTATCTCTAGCTGATCGCCTACAGGTTATCGCCGATTCAGTCATCAACGTTTATTTTCCAGTGGAGCTTCCTGATCGGAGCCTGATTTTCGTTACTTCCTCCTTCTCGGATAGTTTTCCCTCCTAGCAGAGCGGGTGAGGAAAATGTTTATTTTTCTATCCTCAGCGGAGCGTTGTTTCTCTTCTCCTCGGCAGAGATTGTTTCTCCAGCAGTATGAGGAAATGTGATGGTTATTGGAACTTTTGTTTGGTGGTTGTTCCCCACAGAGTTTCATATCTTGTCCCGATAAATTCCCCAGTAGAGTTTCTTCTACGATGGAATCTTATCCGTGTAATTCCCCCAGCTAAGGCTCTGTCTGATCCTAGTTTGGCTTTGGAACTTCGAGGAGGACGTGTTGTCTTCTTCCCCAGCGGAGCGTTTGGTGTTGTCGCCGCAACAGAGATATTCCTTCCGTGGTTAGAAGTGAATGTTGTTTGATGTGCTTCTGTTTGGTGGTTATTTCCCCCACAGAATTCGACATCACCCCCTGATAAGATCCCAGTAGAGTTCTTCTCTGACCGATCTTATCCTTGTCTCTGCGTACTGCTGGAAGATCCCCGGTTTTAGTGGTTGTGATCCCTTGCTTATTCCCAACAGCGGTCTCTGATCCCCGGTTATCCTGCTTGTTCCCCTAGCAGTTGTCTTTGCCTCTGGCAGTGTCTCTGCTCGATCCGCAGTGATGATTGGTTTCCTGGTATTTGTTGCCCCCGCCAGATTGGATTTCTCCTGTGGGCTTAGCTTTCTCTTTTGAGATATAGTACCGGATGTCTGTCCATTGATTCTTGGACCTGTTTGTGTTAGATATGTCTGTTTGTCAGCATTAATCATACATAAACCACGCATATACATGCATAGTTATAACATCCAGATTTTTATGTTGCATTCCTTTGCCATATATCTTTGTTTGTTATCTCCTGTTATTTGGTGATACATATTTCCCCAAGCAAATGATTGTGTCTGATCTCTCCATATAGAGTCACCCCATAGGCAGAAAGTGTCTAACCTTTCTTCCGCATTCCCCACTGAGTTATGTCCTCGTGGATGATTATTATTTCAGTTTCCTCCCAAAACATGTATTGGGATGGACTTACTCCCCTGAGTTATATCCTCATTGGGTTGAGTCTTGTTTCATTGTGTCTCTCTAGTTTGTTCCTAGATTGACTACTCTTGTTATTTCCCCTTCCGTTCCCTGTGGTTCAGGTGACCAATTGCTCAGTAAACAGTAGTTGCTCATTCTTTCCCCAGCGCATGTTGTGACCTTCTACCCAGTAACCGGTAGTTGTAAGTCCTACTTCTGTGGTTTTATACCCAGTAATTGGTAGTTGTAAACTCATTTTGTCCCCTTGCAGAGTTAACCCTTGATTTTTGTTCATCCTAACCGATGATGGTTATTCTCTTCTTTGGTTTTCTACCCAGTAACTGGTAGATGCAATCCCATCTTGGTTGATTATCTTTATCCAATATTCGGTATTGATATTCCTTCACCTTTTGAGTATACCACCCAGTAATCGGTGATATATCTCCCGGGTCATTGCTTTTGTCAATGTATCCCCAGCGAGTCATCTTTCATTTACCCTTGTTTGGTAATGATTGTTTCTCCCCTAGATTGGTCATCATTATATACCTAGTAGCTGGTATCTCGATGTCCTTTCTTTTCGGTCGATTTATCCTTTATTAACCCAGTAACCGGTTGCGGGTAATCTTCCATGCGAGTATGTTATCTACGTTCTGACGGTAATAGATAATATATCTCATGCGCTCTTCAGTCGAAGTCTTTTTCTTCCCCAGTTGAGTAAGATTCGTATTTCCTTATGGAATCGAATGTCCATCCTGTAATCGAGTTTGCTTTTTTTCAGCCCTCCTTTTGGATGATGAGTGTCTTGGAAATATTCCCCAATTCACGCCTGGTTGGTCACCTATTATATGTCCAGTAACCGTTATCTCTGGTGTTCCTTCCTTCTGCTCCCTATTATGACTTCTTGTCCCCTGTGGAGTCATATTTTCCTGAGTTGAAATATACCTTTTAGGTTTTCCTCAGATGTCTTGGATGATTGATATCTCTCACCCTCATACCGGTCTTAGATATTCTTTCTCCCCGAGCGTGTTATTCCCTCACCCTTATACCGGTGTTTCGATCACATGTCTCTTTGAGCTTATTACCCAATAATCGGTAATACCTCATTTGTTGTTTCCTCAGCTGAGTCCCTTTGTGGACATCCCCATCTGGGCCGGATTTTTATCCAAAGCATCCTTTGTGGATAGTTTTGCTGTATTGGCATATTCCCCAATACGTGCATCTTTGCGTCAGCTCGAGTCTTTCCATTGATTTATTTTCATGGAATCCCTTCGTGTCTCCAGCAAGTTTTAAGTCGTGACCTGCTCATGCATTTTATCCCCTTTATCCCCCAGTAAATTCCCCAGAGTCTCTATCCCATTTATGAGTGCATTACTCATATGGATTCTCAGTTTCTCCTAATTTCTTTTTCTTTGTGGACATATATCCCCCACAGAGTATTAGCTTTTTCATACATACATCTGCATCATGAGGTCTCTTAGGGACCAAAATTCGTCTCTTTGTTATTACTTAAGCCCATTCTACCTCGTCGAGACGAAGATTTTAACCTTCATATCTCCGGCTAGAATGACCTTAAATAGGGGCATCTGTAAGACCCTAATTTTTACCCTGAGATCCCTCATGGCATCATATCATTGCTCATTGCATTTGCCTCAAGGATCATAGCATCTTGGCTCCTCTACCCTTGGGTTAGGACTTGTGTGAGTTGGTTTGAGATCACCAAGCATGCTTGAAATGTATATTATTGCTTTTCTTATTTTGTTTACTAACCAAAAGCACAAAAATATGTCACTAACTTTGTTTGTTTTGAAGCTTGAGCAATCATGTGATCCAAGGCTCCTAGGAGGCCCCCATACTCATTGAAGTGGACAGATGAAGATGAAAGCAAGCATGACAATGGTTCCCAAAGCTCTAAATCATCATATATGCCTCCCAAGTATCTCAATTTGTCAATTTGATCAAGATAAACCAAAGGGCTTGAGGATTGTTTCCCAAGGAAACCCTAATTCAACTGTGCATTGACTGTGCCTTGCTCATGAAGCAACCTCAACCCATGATCAAATACAATCAATGGAAGTTATTTAATTCCTCATTTTATGCATATATGATCTTGTTTAGGTGTCCTCAATCATTAATTCATCAAGATTTGAAGTTTGGAATTGAGAAGTTGATCAGTCAATTCATCTGACTATTTTGAAATCCACTAACACCTAACTTTTGATGTGTTTGTCAAATAACGATGACCCCAAGAGAAAATATGTTCTTAATAACCATATGAACAACTTTCAGTTTCATAAAAAAATAATTTGAAACTTGTAAGGTCATCATTCATTTCAAAACATTATAGGTCATTTTGACTGAAACCCTAATTTTGGGTCAATTTCCCAAGGACCTAACTCCTTCATTTTTTATGATTTTGAGGTGGGACCAAATGCATTGGAAAGTTTGATATGTCTACTTAAATGGTTATGTTGGACAAAATTTAATAATCCTAAAATAAATACATGTGATAATGCAAAACATTATAGGTCACTTTGGACCAAAGTCATTGAAATGTGAAAAAGTCCAACTTCAAGTGGCCATAACTTTCTCATCCAAAATCCAAATGATGCAAACTTTAAGTCCAAATTGATTGTCTTGAAAATACCTACAACTTTAATATTGGAGGTTTTGTAATTTGAGGCTTGCATCATTGAAACAGAAGGGCTTGAAGTTGGTCCATTTTGGCAAAATTTCCATATACATGTTTTGTACCTTGAACTTCATGGCCTGCTTTCAATATTTTACCAACTTCAAATGGATTTTTGTTCAACATAACATTTGTTCCTTATGTAAATACCTTTCCAAGCATAACCCACATGCCTATATTTCAATTTTGCAAGTGGCATTTTCAAAGAGGAGAAGTTTTGGTTCCAATTATGCATAACATGTGAAAACTTCTTGCATACCACATTGCCTTGCCAATTGCACGTCCAAATTCATTTGTTTCATCATCAGTATGTAAAACCAATTGAGTTTGGGTCTCACATGCGCCTGTACAAGCCCATGCATGGAGGACCCAAACTCATGCACACACGGATTCTTCATGCAATGCATCACCTTTGGTTATAAATAGGAGGGCGCATTCACTTCAAAATCCAACCTAAAGGCGCCTGAAATTCTGCAGAAGTGAAATCCAAACCCTCGCTCAAAGGAATTTTGTTTTCTCTTTCAATTTTCAAGTTCAATTTTCAACTTCATTGGTTGATCTTTGAACTTCAATTCCTGAACCTTGCTTCCTTGCTACCTCAAGAACAAGCTGCATCAAAGAGTTGGAGTGGATCAAGCATTGAAAAGCTGCACTTCAAAGGTTGTTGTTCAAACTGTTTTCATTCGAAACTCCTTGGATATTGATCATTTCTTGCATTGCTTGGTACCTCTGAAGTCCTCATGTGAGAGGCAATTGATTTGTGCATTTAATTTTGTGAATTGAGTAAGTTCAGTTTGAACACCACAATTTTCCATCTCAGATTTCTCTCTCTATAGAGATCTTGAATGGAAACCAAGGATACAGGGGTGATGTATGAATCGTGCATTTTGGTGAGGTTTTGAAAACCTGCAACTTTGGCCGAAACGGTGAGTCTCACCGGAGAAGACGGTGGTTTCTACCACCGTCCCCACGTGGACGAGTTCATGGCCATTGGATCCTTTGCTTCTAATCAAATCCTGACGCTTGGTTTGTTTGACCTCATTTAATCATGTGTGTTTCGCTGCTGACTAATCCACACCATGAGGGCGCGCCTATCAGCCGTTTGATCAGCCATGTCATTTAATGAACCTTGATCAGACGCTCCATGATTTTTCTAATTTCTGATTTTTCATTTTAATTTCTTTATTCCCATTTTATTTTAAAAATTCATAACTTCTTCATTGTTAATCATAAAAATATGGGACCAATTACATAATTTTCCTCTTAATTTCTAGTTTCTAAAAATGATTTCTAATATTTTTTATGATCCCATTTAATATTTTTTGTGAATTATTTACTTTTTGATTGTTTTTTAATTCATTTAAAATGTTTTCCAATATTCAAAAATGCCAAAAATATTTTCTTAACATCTTTGAATGATGATGAATCTATGAAAAATATTCTCATCAATTTCTTAATTGATTTGAGATTTATTTGAGATTTTAGTTCAATTATGTTATTTTTCTTCATTTTTAATTGTTTAAAATTAGTTTCTGTTTTCAAAAAATGATGAAATTTTTTGTCAAACCTTGTTTGACCATGTTGAACTTATGATGATCCAATTGGACTTTTCCAAGTTGATTTGAATTGGATTTGAAGTTTGACCTTTATTTGTTTATTTTAATTCAAGTATTATTTTAATTCCAAAAATTACCAAAAATATTTTTATTGTTTCTTGACTTCTAAGCTTCATCTCACTTCTGTTTACCATTGATTGATGTTGATTCCATTCATTTTTGGTCAATGTATTTTGCTTGTGTCTTTTGAATTTCAATTATGTACATTCCATTTCTTCTTCTTCTTCTTCTTCTTCTTCTTCTTCTTCTTTTTCTTTTTGATCAATGAGTTAATGATTGGTGGTTAGCCTTGACATATGAGGGGCTTAACCTTCTTTGATCCAAATCAAATTCATCTTGAGAAAAGATCAAGTGAATTGCTTTGCATTAGAGATAGGTTGCTTCTTGGTCAAGCAAAAAACCTAAATCCATACAAGATCATTCTTTTTTTCTTTTGGCATGGCAAGTTGTAGGAGCTTGGCTTACTAGTCATGGTCTCTAACTTGTGTTTGTTTGCCTATAGTTTTATTGACCGGCCTCAGATAGGTGTGACTACTACATTAGTCCACTTACGATTGCTTAATATAGCGCTAAATTGCCTTATGGCACACTAACATTAACTACTAATTACTAACTTTTAATTCAAGCATTTAATTCTTGCAATTTATTTTAATGCAATTTAATTTCTTGCTCATTAATTCATTTGCCTTTGCCCTTTGCTCACTTGAGCTCATGTTTATGTTAATGCAATTTGCCTTTTGCTCACTTGAGCACATTATTGTGTATATACTATTGCCTTGTGTTTGTTTTTTGTTTGTGTGAATCCAATGCAAAAATGGAGAAAGGACTTAGATTTAGGACCTTACTTATGCTAATGGAGTTTCAAGAGCAACTAGGCCTCATGCCTTTAGAATGCTATATATGTTGAAGAGCAACTAGGCCTCATGCCTTTAGAATGCTTAATCTTGAAGATGAATTGAAAGGATCCTAATTCTAAACTCACTCTTGTCCATTCTTTTATTTACAATGTGGAACTTTTTGATTTGTGTGTTCTTGTGTGATAGGGATCCTAAACTTGAGCCAATTAGAAGAACCATTGTCATGGACATCCAAGATAAGAGATACAAAAGCCAATTGGAAGATTCCTAAGAGCTTGATTGATTATTTGCTTGATTGCTTGATTTATTTGCTTATTGCTTGCTAAATCCAAAGGAAAGGAGAAACTTGGATCATCTTTATGATCTCAAGAAGGGAACTCCAAGTGGTTTTATTTCTCTTCCCTCATCTTTGCATGTTTAGGATCTAGCCCTTCTCTTCTTCTCTCCACTCTAACCCAAGCCAAACTTTTTGTGCAAATATTAACATTGTTTTCAAAATTAGAAACCTGGGCATTATGCCTTTGATTTTTCAAACTCTTTTCACAATACTTATTTTGAATTGAATCTTAAGTCAACTTTGACCTTATTTTGTGAATATTTTTTTATTTGTAAATACAACTCATTAAATTGTTTTTTTGGTTCCAATGACCACTTTTTCCAAAGCTTTTCATAAACATTAGCTATTAGGTTTGAGTTATCCTAGAGGTTGATATAATACTCACCTGTATCCTTAGTGATGGACTATAAGTCTTCCATACTTATTATAGGGTTAACCCCTCACTAGCATGTTGAAGCTCTCCTCACATGGTGGATTTGTGGTTTTAGGTTGAGTTTCCTCCCTTTGATAACAAAAAACCTTAAGGCTTTTGACCAATCAATTCACCAACTTCTTTTGAGATTTTTACCCCGAACTACGAGGTTTTGATCCTACCTTTTTAAGATGGTACGTAGGCAATGGGTTTATCCATTCAAACACAAAATTGTAAATAACTTGTATATTCTTTTCTCATCTCCCCAATCATGTTTGCACAAATATATTTTCACAAATACCAACCTACCTTACAACATTTGTAAAAAGGGCTCCCTTAGAGTACTATGGATGTTTTGGATGCTTAAAACCTTCCCATTGCATAACCAACCCCCTTACCCGGATCTCTGACATTTTTATTAGTTTTTGATTTGATAAAACTTCTCGGTTTTTGTTCGCTTTCTAACCTTTCCTTTGGATAAATAGAAGTGCGGTGGCGCCTCGAATTGTATGATGTACTTTTGATTTAGTCAATAAATCTAAAGGTAACGAATACCCCGCTACATGGAGAAGTTCAAGGGGTCTCGTTGTGGAAACAATATTTTAGATTTAAAAGAGATCTTTGTTTGCTTTCCCATTTGGCATGCATCACATAAGTGATCTTTTAAAATTTTGATTTTGGGAAGACCAACTACTAGATCTTTTGCAATTACTTTATTTAGCAAGTCAAAGTTGACATGCTCTAATCGCCTATGCCAAAGTCAAGAGTCTTCACTCATGGAGACAAGACATTTAGCGCTAGTCAGAGATACTTCATTCAAGTCAAGCATGTATACATTATTTAGCCTCCAGCCCTTAAGCACATCATTCTTTTTATTATTATGTTCAATCATGCAAAAATCTTTTAAAAATGATACTTTATATCCTTTGTCACATAATTGGCTAATACTAATGAGATTATGCTTAAGGCCTTTAACTAAAAGGACATCTGAGATGCTAGTAGATGAGGGATTACCTACACTACCTTTTTTGAGTATAGCTCCCTTGTCATTATCACCGTAGGTTACAAACCCTTTCTTCTTAGCCACAAAGTCAAAGAACAAGGAAATGTTACCCGTCATGTGTCTTGAACAACCACTATCGAGAACCCATGTTCTCTCCGTATCCTTAAGACATTCCACCTACAAATTTAAACAAGGGAAGGAGGTACCCAATTTTCATTGGGTCCTAATGTGTGAGTGAAACTTTGGTTACATTTGGACAACCATTGAAAAATGCCTTTAGGAACCAAAAATCTCCTAAATTGGAATTTAGGAATAGTATGTCCCCATTTGCAACAATATAGATAATTTAAGTTCAGATGAGAGTTGCTTTTGCTAACTTGATCCTTTACCACATAAGTGTACTTTTGATAAGGATTATTCATGTTACTTTTGAAATGTGATTGATCAATAGCAAAGGTAACTTTAGGTTGTAAGTCCTTGTCTAACTTAGCTTGAAGACTTCTAGCCTCTCTTTGCCAAATGTGACAATTTTCACATCTAGACTATCTAAACCAAAATCCCTTATCGCCTTCAGTTTTGCCTTTAGTAGCCTCTATCATAGATTTCTTAAGAGTTTCTAATTCCTTTTCGGAATCAAAAATCTTCTTTTCTAAATAACAAAAAAAATCTTATTTGAGGCTAAGCGTTTAAAATCTTCCTTGGCCTTATTGTGTAGAGTACTAAAGGCATTTTGCAAATCAAAATAAGACATTTTATCAACATGATCATATTTAGAATGACTTACATTCTTTTTCTTCTTTTGATGAGCCGTAAGACAAAGATTGACAATTTCTTCTCCATCACTTGAGTTATCATCGCTTGAGGACTCACTATCGCTCTTCCATGCAATGTATGCTCTTCTAACTTTGATAGATTTGTTGTGGAGTTTGTATTTTCCTTTGTTTTTCTTAAATAAGGGACAATCCGGCTTATAGTGACCAGCCTTTCCGCAATTAAAGCATGATCCTTTTGACTTTGTTGTTATAACTTCCTCTCGATTCGGGAATTTTGATTGTCTTCTATAGTTGACAAGATTTTCATCCGACTGTTGAACTTCATTCTTTCTAAGGTATCGGTTATACCTCCTTACGAACAGCCTCATGTCTTCTTTCAAATCTTTATCATCATCACTTGATTCACTCTCACACGTACCATTGGTGGATGACTTAGATCTTGAAGCCTTTAAAGCGATAGACTTCCTTTTAGTGTCTTTAGCTTTCTCCTTCTTTTCCTTCTTTTGACTTTTCTCATGTTTCTCAAGGTTCATGAGCTCTTTCTCATGCTCTTGAAGCTTACCAAACAATGTTGTCATGTCCAATATTCTTAGATCATTGGCTTACTTAATCATGGTGACCTTTGGTAGCCAATCCTTGTTAAGATATCTTAAGATTTTATTAGTAGCAAAATCATTAGGGGTAGTTCTATCAAGAGCATTTATCCGATTGATTAGATGAGAAAATCGCTTTTGCATATCAGCAATGGTTTCACCATCCTCCATATGAAAAAGATCAAATTCTTGAGTTAAAGTGTTGATTCTAGCTAGTTTGACATCATTGATTCCTTCATGGGTAATTTGCAATGAGTCCCACATAGCTTTAGCACTAGTAAAATAGGAAACCCTATAATACTCATCAACACCTAAGGCGGTGATGAGCATATTTCTGGCTTTCCAATCATAGTTATACTTTTTCTCATCTTCTTCATTTCATTGTGCTTCAAGTTTAGGTATAACAACACCATCCGCATTGGTCATGGTTATTTCCATAGAACCATCTTGGATGACTTTCCATACATTCCTATCAATAGAGTTGATATGGATACGCATACAATCTTTCCAATACTGTAGTTTTCACCGGTAAAAATAGGCGCCCTATTATACGCCCCTTTAGGATCGCTACTCATTTTCTAAAAAGTTTTATGTGAAGCACTAGATGAACTGGCGCTCGTGATACCACTTGTTAGACGATAGTACCGATTTAGAAGGGAGGTTGAATATCAGTTTTTGAAATTTAGCGCTTTTTAAAAATGTTTTCAACGGTTGTTGAAGCATCCTAGATTATAATCGTCTGAATGATATGTTAATGGAAAGATCAAATATGCGTGAAACCGAATGGTATAACTACGATAGATATAATCAACCACTATCTAAATCAATCAATTAACTACCATAATCCTTGATATCGTTCCCTCTAATAATGCGTTAACACAATAAGAGATCAAGTAAAAACTTAATAGGTTTGTGTGAGATTAAATTTGTCGAACACTTGGTGAGCACTTCTCACCAAGTCTCAATTTCACTCAAATCGAATGTGCAAAATATTACTCAGTTGCAGTCAAAGTGATTGCACCAATTTATCAAACAGCTACTATACACAACAATCAAGCGAGATTGATTTTACTATTAATTTCACACAAAACGTAATTAATGCCGAATTTAAAGAGACAAGAGAAAGAGAGAACAAAACCAGATTTGTTGAGGTAGTTCCCCTGTCGTCCTCGCTTAGGGCACGTCTTCCCTTAATTCTAAATATAGAATTGAGATGTTTTCATTAACAAGTTGCAAAGTTAATACAAGAGAACAAATGATCACCACCAATCAACCCCTAGTGTTGTTGCAGATCCTATTCACTTCCCTCCCCTTGATTCGAGTTGAACCAAGTCCTTCAAGCGTTTCGAACAACCTCCGGTTATAGCTACCTTATTGCAAGAACTCCACGTTCTCCAAAATTTTAGCTCAGTTGGTTTCAATCGGATCTGCGTGAAACCTCCGGTTGTAGCTACTTTATTGCAACAACTCCATGTTCTCCAAAATTCTAGCTCGGCTGACTTCAATCGCAAGACGCTTAAACCCTAAAAAAATTTCACAATCCTCCGGTTATTGCTACTTGTTTGAATGAACCCATCATTCTTCAAACCTTTCACAAAGCTGAATTTGTGAAGCAAAGGTTAGTGCAAAAAACCCCAATTCTTGGAGGATAAAACCCCAATTGTTTTATTCAAGAAAAACCCACACAAAGCCTCAACCCAAACTAAGATTACACAATCCTATTTGGACGTTATCACCACACCAATGCACAATGATCAACAAAAATTGTCATGTGTAATTGTTGAGAAATGCAATGGAGAATGAAGATGAAGAGCACTCTGATGTATATCTTTTACTTTTCTTGTTGGATTTTGAAAAGGAGACTCTAGAATATTTATATGATGCATGGACCAAATAACAAACATAACAAAATTATTTTGCAAAATTACACAGCAAAAAATTGAGTCCAAGCAGCGACCACTCGACCTGTTCATACAGGTCACTCGACCTGTATGGACCCGAGGAAAAATTATTCTAGTAAAACAGGAGATGAGTCGACTCAAATAGGGGATGAGTCGACTCAAATGGAGTTTTTCCAGGGTTGAGTCGACCTATGACTTGACTTGTTCAGACCAGTGGCTACATGGTTCAAATGGAAATAGGCAATGAGTCGATGCAACATATGGATGAGTCGACTCATTCAGTTTCCCCAAGTTATATTTACAATACACTAAAAAATAAATCGAAAGAAGTAAAATCGGGATGTGCATGGATTAAAATTGGGATGTGAGGATGTGAATCAAAGTCACATAACGCAAAGAAGTGCAAGGCAAATGGAAATTGAGAAGTAAACAAAAATCCTAGGTTATGTGCTCAAAAGTTGGTTTGTGCATATTGACAATAATCGAAATTTCATATGTGATGAACCAAAATGCGGCGAAATGAAATCAATATATCGACAAAATAATCATGGAATAACAAGTGTTGTATCCATAGACCAAAGCTTGATGCTTAATTATGAACAGAACTCAGAGAAAAAGTCAAAATTTAATCAAGTATTAAAAAAAATTAGAGCAAAACATAAAAAAGGGTGAAAAGTAGGAAAAAATGGTAATAATAATAAAAACATGCAGAAAGTGGGGTGTTCAAGGGTCAAAACTATGAGCTTGTGGGAAGCACCAAATGCCTCTACCTCTTGACCATGGGTGGGTATTCATAAACTTAATGAACCCATGGATATCTAATATAAATTAAAAAGTATAAAATGCTAGTGCTAAGGATCAAACCCATGGTCATGTGGGAAGCACCAAATGCCTCTACCACTAAGCCATGGGTGGTCAGTTATTAATGCAACACGCCCATGCATATATAATATAAATTCACAAGAAAAATGGAAAGTGTAAAAAAATGAATTAAATTTTTTGAAATGCTGGCACCTAAGGTTGAACTCATGGCCTTGTGGGAAAAACCAAATACCTCTACCACTCATCCATGGATGGTCAACTATAAGTGTAACGCGTCAATAAATATATATATTAAAACATGACGCTGAGATAAAAAAAACAAAGAATAAAAACACAACTCAGTAGCAACTTATGGTTAATATATACATATTGTTCATCTTCTTCTCCCCCTTAATACCAAGAGTGTGAAATGAAAAATAAAGACAGTAATAATAAAAAGGAAAGCTACAATATCCCCATAAAAAAACGATTTAAGAAAATGCAAATGAAGTGAAGATTATTTCCCAACTCACGGTCATAACGTGTTTTTTTTCAAGAACACTACTCGTTATCCTCACAACCAAATGCAAATGTAAAAAAACTCAAACACTTAACATCAATATAAATGGAAGCAATACAAAGTTGGCATGATAAATAGTAACAATCACCATAAACATGGTTGAAACATCAAGGCCAACGATAAAGACAAATGGATTGAAACCGAACAAGCAAATCCAACATTACGATAGCACAAAACAACATGTAACCGAAAACTCGTTCACGAAATTACCGTTATGACGAATCAAAGACACCGACTAAAGTAACTGATAACAATTCAGCCGCGACATTGACAAAAGATGGTAGATCAAGTTCTACGCTTCTTTCCGTGCAAACAAGATATTTCACTCAACAACTTGGTATTCTATGCTTCGGTGTGTGGGGGATGAAGTTGTGGTATAATGTGTTTTGTATTTAGTATGAAGATTGGGGTGATATTATAGTATGTAGCATGGAGTATTATTTGATATGAGAAAACAAAGATGATGAAAAGTGAGAAGGTGTAAAGTGTGGTAGGTGACTAGGGTCACATGAAAAAGTTTGTCTTTGTTGAAGAAGAAAAGGTGAGGAAGATAATACTTAAAAAATGAATCTTCTCGTGAGTAGTAATGGTGGAAAGATGAGGTGAGTATTATACTGTGGTGGATGCCATGTTTTCTTGAGGTTTTTTCTTACTATTTTCATTTTGAAATTTTAGAGAGATAGGCTCAGATGGACGTCGCTTGTAGGCTTTTGTTTGTTTTGGTCATCCCCCTCTCTCATGTAATGCATATATTGAGGTTTAATTTTACCACAACACCCTTGTAAATATCTTATATAAATTAAAAAGAAATAAACAAATAAAAATTCTAAAATATAAACATTATAGAAACTTAACATAAAATATAAAATAAAAACATATTTAGATTTATTTATTTATTTATTTATTTATTTATTTTTTGGAATATTTTGATAAAACAATAAAAATAAAAATAAAGACTCAAGATGAAAGAAAATAGGGTATAAAATTACTTGAAAAATTAAAATGAATGCATCACCATGATTATCGCGAAATAAACGACTCAAACACATATAGATTTTTGTCAAATTTTGAAATGGAAAACACCTTGTTAAAACACTCAGACGGATCAAAATGTGATCAAAAAGTGGCCAAAAAAATAAATCAAGCATACCAGGTTAAACAACGTGAAACATAGATTAATAAAACTGATGTTTGCAAGCTTGATTTTAAAAGTTATTTGCCCGCTGTTTTGGCACACATTTGACAATTGATTCAACCAGTTTTCCTGTAGATCCGAAAATTTATTTCTACTAATATTGTAGGAACTATGAGTTATGGAATGGATGTCATGTTATGCATATATGCAACGACTATGATGAATGTTTTGAATCGCATATTCAAGGTCAAAATCAGGGTGTGACACATACTTATTATTTTTTGTATTTGGCAAAAAATTCCATCATAAATCGATTACCCATATCCCAGAAATCGATTTCCTGAAAGAAATTTCAACTTCCCAGGCCTCTGGAATTTCTGATTCATAGGCTAGAAATCAATTCCCCTTCCTGGAAAAATCGATTTCCCGCTCTCTTTTTTTGGTCTTTAGCTTCTCTTATTAAGTTTCTTAAATTATTTTTAGTATTACAATCAACATTTTTCATCTCTCTCATCTTCAACTCTTCCACCTACTCTCCTTGGAAATCCACCTCCTTCAAACCTATCCTTTATTATCCACTCAAATATATTCACTTACCAACATAATCCTCTTGAAAATCTCATTATCATAAAACCCACTATATTAATATTCTCACACCTAACCTAAATAAGATTTTTTCAGAATCACTTTTCCTCACTCCAAAAGCATTTTGAAAATCTTCTTACAAACGCTAACCTGCTCCTAGCTCCATTCGTGGCTCCTCCTAAGAACTCCAAAGGAAAAGGCAAGATGGGTGAAGGTTCAAATGCTCCTGACGTTGACCCAAAACAATTTCAATCCTCCTTGAAGAAGAGAAGAATGATGACAAGCTTCAGACAACGCAATATGCTCCTTCCAAAATTTGGTAAACTTGAAATTTTTCCTTATTCTAGTTTCCATTTCCCGGCTATGCTAGAATATCAAGGGGTTATTGATTTCGTATCGGATTCAGGGTTGTTTTATAAAGATTTTGTTAGAGACTTTTATGCTCATTATTCTATACTTCTGGTTTGTGCCTTTAGTTATAGTGTTAGAGGAATTGATATTGCAATGTCTCTGGAAGATGTTGGTGCATGTTTAGGTGTTCCATCTGAAGGCAAAAGAGTTTCGCATGGTTTTACTCTTGACACTAAGGGTTGGGAAAAATTCAACAATTTGAGATTTTACTTCAGTATGAGCAAGATTTCCGAACAAGAGTTTCATGCTCATCATGCTCGCTCCAACTCAATAAAGATGTTCCCTCAAGCAAGAACCTATCCGCCAATGACCGAATGCTTCACTACTTCCTCGCATATGTGCTTGTTCCAAAAGGTAATAATTACGTAAAAATTACGAATATGTTATACTTCGTCATATGGAATATTCAAGAGGGTTGATAAGTGGTTTTCCTTATGTGAGAGCCATTACTAAAATCTTGGTATCTTGTGGGATCGAGTTGTGTAGGGAACCATCTAAGAATATAGGAAGGACAAGTATGATCTCTAGCAAGACTTGCCTAAAGAATATGGGAATTTTCAAAGATGTTGATGGAATCTACAAGCATACGGATGTGGAAAACGTATATGCACCTCCTCCCACTCCTGAAGGTGGATACACACTTGAGCTTCTCTATAACAAGATTCATGAGATGGACATATGTCACTCTTCCGAGCTTCGAGCCATACGCTCCGACATAAACTTTCTCAAGCAACAAAATCGACATCATAATGAGGGAGTAGAAGAGGAAGAGGACGAAAGGGATGAAGAAAATGAAGAGATGGAATAAAGGGACTAATTTTTATTTTATTTTATTGTTTTCACATGATATTCTATTTCATTTATGCTCTATTTTCGTGTATGTTTTTGTTATGTTGTAATTCTTTTAAAAACAATATATGTCTTAATATAGTTCCTTGGCTGGTTATGATTTGCTATGTTTATGATAAAATGCTTATCTTTTAACCATTTCTCATCCTTTTTGTTAATGACAAAGGGGGATAAGATATTATGGTTTTTTGTGTGTCTTTCTCTAACAAATTTTGCAGCAAGCCCTAAATTGTAAAACTCTCATGGATGCACGGATCAAGGGGGAGTTATCATTATTAGATGGAGCATTGTACACAAAGCTTCAATAGTTTATCATCATCAAAAAGGGGGAGAATGTGAAATCAAGACTGTAGTGGTAAATTCATGACCACTGAGCTATTGATTAGCTTAACATCAATAAAACAAGAGTCGTCACCACGCTTTTATTGTTTCCAAAGGGAAAGGGAAAAAGTACGAACAAAACCCAAAGATAAGAAGTTTCCAAATCAAAAATAATAAAATGTCACAGATTACAAGTAACGGGGTTGGTTACACAGAGGGAAGGTATTGGCACCCAAAGTGTCCTAGGTACTCCTAGGGAGCCCTTTTTTGGGTGCAAGTGTTTTGGATGAAAAATATGTTTTCTAAAAGAATAGAATGAGGGGATGAGAAAATAATTCATTATTTACAATTTTGTGTTTGACAAGACCTTCGATCTTATGCCTACGTACCAACATAAAAATGAGGGATCAAAACCTCGTAAATTCGTGGTAAAAATTTCAAAGATGGATGAATTGATTTTAACAAAAGCTTAAAGATCTTTTGTTATTAATGGGAGAATACTTAACCAAACATCCATCAATAATGAGGGCATTACAACATTTAAGAGGGCTGGCTCCAACTTGGATTCAATCAACAAGTATGCCACTAACTCCTAATAAATGGAAAGTCTTACAATCAATATATCATAGAATGATTAGATGAGGTTGTTAATTCTTTTTTTTGTATTTTTTTAAAATAAGGTTAATATGATTAAGTTTATTTACAAGTTTGATTAAGAAATTAATTTGAAAATCAATGGCATAAGGCCAAGGTTTGTACTCATTAAAACAAGTCTAAGTTGGAAAACACAAGCAAAGAAGTTTTTGAAATGAGAGAGAGATTTTGAAATTAAAGAAGGAAGAGGAGATGAAGGGACTGTCCTAGATAAGATTTAAATGTTTAGAGTTGAAAAGATCTAACCAATGGGAGGCATTCACAAGACAATAGTGTTAGATAGAAACCCATTTCCTTTGGATTGTTAAGCAAACAACAAAGCATAACCATCCAAGCAATTAATAAGAAGACCAATGGTATTGTCATACCCTGATTTTGGTCCTGAAATTTTTCCCAATCAATCATTCATTTGCATTTCTCCTCATGACCATTTCATCGGGTCATGAATCTATCCATTGGCTTATTTTGTTTAGACTTGTCATCATTTGCTATTCCGTAAACCTTTGGGCCTTGCCATTTGTTTTGGTATAAGGTAATTAATTCCCTTACTCAAGAAGGACTTGGAGCCCATTATCATTTGATAGGAATTAGGTGGAATCTCATGACTTTTATTCTCATGTCTAAATTCAATCCATGTTTTGTCTCCCTCATAAGACATCATTCACCCCTCGTTCAAGTTTGTCAATTATGTGGTCATTCACATTCCATTGTCGTGTTCCTAATCCTCACTCACTTATAATGAATTTCTATGCCAAGTACATACATTACATTCATTCAATCATTCATATTCATATTTCATTTATTCGAGATTCAAAAATTCCATACATATCTCTCTATCCATATTCATACTCCCCATTTCGTGTTCAAATTCTTCACTTTAATTGGATGATTTTCTATTCATTCCTGTTTAAAGACTTCCACATAATCATTCATATTCCAATATTTTCATTCATTAACCAAGGACCTTCTCATATTCATTCAATCATAGTCATTCATTTGCATGGCATGTGATTAGTCCATAACATTTAAGTATCATCACATTAGTGCATGAGGTTTCTAAGACATGAAGAGAGATTTTTGTTTTTTCTACAAGAGAAAAGAACCATTCTTCATTCACATCAAGTGTCACATTCATTATGAATCGTAAAATTATACAAAATATACATAATTGGCGATTTGGAATTTTCATTTGCAAAGTTTATATAGAAATGAGGGGATCATTTATCAACTACTACATGTATCATGGTGGAATAAATTTTGGAAGAACTGCTAGTAGTCCCTTTATCGCCACAAGCTTTGATTATGATGCACCTCTTGATGAATGCGGGCTTCTCAAACAACCAAAGTGGGGTCAGTTGAGGGATTCACACCGAGCAATAAAACTCTACGAACCTGCTTTAGTTTCTACAGACCCTACTGTACTTCGTCTTGGAAACTATGAAGAGGCTCATGCTTTTAGATCAAATCTGGAGCTTGTGTTGCATTCCTTGTGAACTACAATCCATGGTCTTATGCAACAGTGGCGTTCGGCAATCAACATTACAACTTACCTCCTTGGTCTATTAGCATTCTTCCTAACTGCAAGCACACTGTTTATAACACTGCAAGGGAATGGAAAGGATCATGTTCTTACAGTATTATCTGATGGCCATGCTCTGCATGTTTTCATCGATGGTCAGCTGTCAGGAAATGTATATGGAAGCTTGGAGTTTCCCAAAATAACTTTTAGTGAGGGTGTGAAGCTTAGAGTTGGTGTTAACAAAATTTCCCTTCTAAGTGTTACAGTTGGACATCCGAATGTTGGTCCACATTTTGAAACATGGAATGCTGGTTGTAGCAAGAAATTCATGATCATTAAGTTATTAACAAGATAGAGATCAAATAACAAGAGTTGCCACCGCGCTTTTATTGTTTCCAAGGGAAAAGGGAAAAAGTACGAACAAAACCCAAAAAGTAAGAAGTTTTCATATAAAAACTAATAAAAGTCAGAGATCACAGGTAAGGGGGTTGGTTACACAAAGGGAAGGTGTTAGCACCCAAAGTGTCCTAGGTACTCCTAGGGAGCCCTTTTTGTGTGCATATGTATTTTGTACAAAGTGATGTTTACAAACAAATAGAATAGGGGGATGAGAAAAGAATTTATTAATTATTTTTTTGTGTTTGACAAGACCTTTGGTCTTGTGCCTACGTACCAACATAAAAATGAGGGATCAAAACCTCGTAGTTCGTGATACAAATTTTAAAATGGATGCATTGATTTTAACAAAATTTAAGTTTGAAAGGCACAAAGGCCTAAAAATGGTTTGAATGAGTTATTTCTTTTTGGCTTTTTGAAAGTTTAAGTCAAGTATAGTTAAGTTTTTTGGCATAAGGCCAAAGTTTCTATCTTTTTGCAAAAGCGGTCAAAGTTTAGAACAAAAGTAGTTCAAACAAAAAAGATTTTGAAAAAATGGAGGGAGAGATTTTGAAATTAAAGAAATGGGGAGAAGATGAAGAGATTATCCTATGCACAAAATTAAAAGTTTAGAGTTGAAAAGATCTGACCAAATGGGTAGCAATCCAATAGACAAGAATGTCAATAGAAACCAAGAATTCCCTCGGAATTTTAGAATCAAGCAATACACAAATGCATAATTATATTATCTTGAAGAGCAAGACATCAAATAAAGATGGTCACATCCAATCTTATCCGTTCCATGATCTTTTTCCAAAATATCCCATGTAACAGATGAATTCCACAAGTCACAGGTTCAAAGTAACAGCTTCATAATGATCATGTTGCAGATGAACTTAGAGAGATCTTGAATGATGTATCAGATGGAGTTCAAATTGCAAGCACGTGGTTCTTCAACAAGTTGGCATTTGCCAAGTCCATTAGCATAGGAAGGTTGCCTAGATTCTAAGTCCATTTGTCCAAGATCAAGCCAACAATCCACTCAAAAGTTTTTTAGGGTTTTTGTTATTATTATGTACATTAATGGTCAAAGACCACACAAACAACCAAAGTATACACAAACAAAATATATCTCACAATATGGTCCAAATGGACAAAGTGAAAATTGCATTAACATAAACAATTAGAATGATATGAACAATGGCAAATGAAATAAAGTGCTAAAAGTAAATTGCATTAAAGTAAAGGCTTGAGATTAAAAGTTAGTAGTTAGTAGGTTAAGAGTTAGTATTGTTTTGCTTTTGCTTTTTTATTTCAAGACATTCTTTGGAGAACACTCAACCCACTTATCACAAGCATGGATCCTTGAACCAAAACTTCTTCCAAAGGAAGGAAAGAAGGCCAAGTTTCCACACAATACCATGAAAGATGGGAGACTTACAATCTCACTGACTAGAATGCTTATGCCTTTTATGTCACAAATTTAGCGCTATGTTAAGCAATCGTAATTGGACTTATGTAGAAGTCATAACTATTTGAGGCCGGACTATAGAATTTTGGTGTTAATGCATGTTAGAGACATAGTATAATGGACTATGCTCATGAAACATACCACACACAAAAATAATATGCAAAAGGTGTGGCCTAATCTCATCCATACTCATGTCAATTTTTCAATCAACTAGCATTAGGACTTTGAGATGTCATAGTCCAAAGGGAATGAATGAATGAAGAAGAGGAATAAGATGAAGTGGGAGGGGGATGAATGAAATCACAAATTGGTCAAAGAAGGACTTTTACCAAATTAATATCATTCATTCATTTTGGGAGATGGAATGTATATTCCATCAATCCCCTAACAATAAGAATCAACCATGAACAAAGTCATCACAATTGGTCAACAAATTTATTTGGCATTTATTCAACTAAAAATAATAAAATAGTGCATTTAAATTGAATATGGTTTGTCCAATTCCTAAAATCTCATCAAAACACCAAAGAAATGGCCATGAGATTTATCATAGGTCAAACAAGGTCAAAGGACCTTGGAGAAAAAAATTCATAATTTTTGGACATTTAAAAATATTTTTAAACAATTAAAAACAAATGCAAAATCAATTAATTCATGAAAAATATTAATAATGATCCAAAAAAATAATTTTAATTCAGAATATGAAAGAGAAAAATATTTGAAAATTTTTGGTGAAAGTCCCATATTTTTTGGATCAATATTGAATTTAATATGAATTATTGAAAAAAATGCAATTAAAATGAAAATTCAGAAAATCAAAAATATGTGGACCACTTGATCTCCCTCATTAATTGAGGTGGCAGATCAAGTGGCTAGGAGCGCGCTATCTACCATAGTCCTTAGTCAGCATGTGGCAACTTTGGTAATCAATACCAATGCCCAGGATTAAAGCAAAATGAATGGATCATGTGGTTCAGAGACTTGCCAATGCATCGCCGGAGCCAGAGCTCCGGTCATCTTCTCTGGTGGACCTCACCGGACTGGTCCATCATCAACCATCACCAAAATTAATAACAAGGACATGATCTTAAAGAAAAAATGGCACTGAGCTCGAATCTGACCTCAATTCACTCTAACTCCAAGTATATTGAGAGATACATGGAGTTGAAATTTGAGGTACATGAATTGAGTTGCTTCAATTTGGCCTCAAAGCAACTCAATCTTCTTGCCTACATTGGTAGGACTTCAGACAACCAAAGAATCAATAAAATTGAGCAAGAATTTGAGAGAATCGAAGAGTTCAAAATTTCTGGAAAATACCTTCAATGGAGGTCTGGATTCAACTGATCTTGATCTTGCTTGTGCTTGGTCTCACTCCACTTGTTTGCAGAAGAAGGATTAGACGCTTGAAAGGCTATAGATTCCTGGAGATTTGAATTTCAAAACATGGAAATTCAACCTCAAATTCAAAAGAATTTCTCAGGCTTATCCTTTGCAAAGTGAGGGTTTGAGATGGGGGATCAAAGCTGGCACGAATGTCTGTTCATTTCTGAGCAATTGAAGCTCTATTTATAGCCAAAACAGTTGATAATTGCACACTTCAAATCACTTTCCAATTTTGGAAAATGGTGATGTTAGGGTGCATGGGCGCGCAGAGGCCCATGAAATCATTGCTTGTGGTCCACAAATGAATGTTGGATGGTCTGAATTAAGCTTGGATTGCAAGGCAAGTGTGCATTGAGGTTTGAAGTTTGATCCTTGCCAAGTGATATCACCATGTTCATGCCATGTGCAGCCTATGCATTCCTTGTCCAAAATGTATGAATTTGAGCTCTTTGGAAAGGTTAGATCAAGAGGAACAACTTTCATGTTCAACACGTTTTCATTTGGAGCTTGGAACTTGGAGAAATTTGAGGTGGAAGTTTGAAAATGTTTGACATATCAAAATTTTCTAAGTGTCAAGCCATATGTCTCAATATTCCACCTTGCTTAACTTTTTATATGAGATTCAAATGAGAAACGTGTCTTCATCAAACTTGTATCTCTCTCAAAGACCTTTAAGATGGTCACCAATTTCATGTCATTTGGATTTGAAATGATAGAGTTATGCATTTTTGAAGTTTGGAAAAATCACTTGATCAATGGTATAGGTCAAAAGTGACCTATAATGTAACCTCATATCACATGCTCAAAAAAGTTGAATTATCTCCCAATCCAAACATAAAAGTTTAAGTAGACACATTTAATTTGATTGTGCAACTTGGAAATCTTTCATCTCATAAAAATTGAGCAAGTTATGGTCTTGGGAAGTTGACTTTTAAATTAGGGTTTAGACAAAACGACCTATAATTTTTCAACATAGAAAATGATTTTCCAAGAAAAACTAGCTCTAGGTCTCCACCTAAAAATTGTTTGAAATGTCATTTAGAGTAAGTTTTCTCTTGGAATCATTTTCATATGGTGAAAATTGTAGGAGATATGGTCTAGGGAGACCCAGTTTTGATCAAATGAATCCATCTGGCCAACCACGATCAACCAACTTGCTAACTTCCAATTGTCTTGACTTTCTTGGCTCATGGTAGATAATATATGCATAAGATGATGAATTTTGAAGTGTCCCTTGAGAAATTTGATCAATTGGTGAGATATCTTGTTGGAGAAGTTACTCAAGATACCCAGTCAAACTAGGGTTTCCAAGGCAAATCACCCTCAAACTCTTGAAGAAAACTTGATCAATATAATATGTAGAGAACATTGGGACTCATATATGATGCTTGTAACCATTCTTTAATCAATTCTTGGTTGTGCTCTTTGTTCATGAGGGTCTTAAACCCTAGATGTGAACTTGATGAATCAATGAGATCATACCCTTCCTACAAAAGAGTTAGACAAATGCAAAGACATATTTTTAGTATTTTGGTTAGTGAAATGATAAAATACAAGTATGATACAATCACAAAGTGCTTGGTGATCTCTCCCAAAACAAACCCAATGAAAAGGGGTAAGTAGGATGCCAAGGTATGATCCCAATGCTCTTACTTATGATGAAATTGCATGAGGGATCTTAGGGTCAAAATTGGGGTCTTACAACTACCCCTATTTAAGGACATTCTAACTGAGGAGGTGAAGGTTGAAATCTTCATGTCGACTCAGTAGAATGGGCTTAAATAAACACATAGAAACAAATTTTGGTCCCTAAGAGACCTCATGACGCATATGACATGAATGCAAAAGTAAATTCTTTGTGGGGAAATATTGCCACAAAGGAAAAGAAATCAGAGAGACCGAAAGTCCGCAGGAGTATAATGCATTTCGTAAGGAAAACTCACTGGGGAGACAGAGACTTTGGGCGATAAAAAGGAGTTATGCGTAGGCCAGGCTACGACTCTAAACTACTGGGGGGACTCGAGGGATTCCATACAAAATGGAAAGACTCAGGCGGGAAAACAACAACATCTGCAAGGGATACAAGTAAGTCAGGATAAAACTGAAGTACTCGACTCACACAGGGGAAAAAACGATTTCACTAAGGAAATGCGCACTCAACTCGACTGGGGAAGAAATAAACTTCACCACAGGAGGAGCCGAAATCTATTATCTACTACCTGTTACTGGGTAAGGATATGATAAAGATCTGACAGAGAGGACATCCGTCATCGATTAAGATGAACATATCAAGGATGACTCGCTGAGGATTCCAGGAGAGGAAATTCATTATCGGTTACTGGGCAAGAATAGCCTTGCTGGGGAAAACTGCGGAAAATAGGATTACAACTACTAGTTACTGGGCAGAAGACCAAAGGTGAGAGTATCTGTCATCAGTTAGGATGAACATATCAAGGATAAACTCAACAGGGAAGAAAATTCGTCATCAGCTAAGATGAACATATCAAGGATAGACTTGCCTGGGATTGCCCAGGAGGATACCCGTCATCGGTTAAGATGAACATATCAAGGGTAAACCAACTGGAAAAAAAAGTAGGAATTACATCTATCGAATGTTGGATAGAATACCGTCAAAGAGAAAGTCGGTCACCGGTTAAGATGAACATATCAAGGATAGACTCTGTGAGGAGATAAAATAGGAATTACATCTATCAATTATTGGATAGAATACCAAGAGAGAGAATCCACCACTGGTTAAAGTGAACATATCAAGGATTAACTCTGAGAAGGGGACAAAAAGGGTAGGATTTACAGCTACCGGTTACTGGGTAGAAGACCGCAAGGAGAAGAAAACCCGTCATCGGTTAAGATGAACATATCAAGGATTCACTCTCTGGGGAATAAAATAGGGATTACAACTACCTTTTTACTGGGTAGAATACCAAAGATGAGAATACTCGTCACTGGTTAAAGTGAACATATCAAGGATAAACTCAGGCACGGAAAAGAAAGATATTTGTCATCGGTTAGGATGAACATATCAAGGATATACTTCCTGGGGACTCTACTGAGGAGAAAAAGGGTACTTTTTCCGGGTATTGGGCAAGAAGTAGCAAACTGCAAACTAAGAAGAATATCACCAGTTACTGGGTAATAGACTCTTAGGGGACCAAAGCATCTATCTAGGTAAGAGCTAGAAAGAAAATGGTCAATCAAAACTCAACCCAACGAGGACATAACTCAAGGGGAGAAATTCCATCCAGAAAATCTACTGGAGAGGAAACTGAAATAACAACCATCCACGGGGAAATAAACTCAGTGGGGAAATAAAGAAAGGTTAAAGTTTTTCTGCTTAAGGGGATGATACTCTACAATTGAAGAAGGACAGACACCAGATTTGGTATGGGGATAAAGTACCGCCATAACAGAGAATGAGAATCTCAAACAAATCAAATATGAAGATGCAGGATATGAAAATTATGAAATTATATTAATGTATATGTATATGTATATGTATATGTATATATGATGATTATGCTGACAAAACGACCATAAAGGATACAGAGGTGTCGCAAAGAAAATTGAATCACCAGTACAATCCTCGGTCAATCCACAAAATATGGAGACAACTGTCGGAGAACAGAGAGATCAACATCCCAAGGGCTCAACCCTAGCTGAGGACGGAGGAGATCTTCTAAGGATAGAATATCCAATCTGTGGGGAATTTTAGGTCAACACCATAAAAATGGGAGACAACCCTATAGAGAAAAAAAATCAACAAAAGCTGCTCAGAAACTAGGAGGAAACTCTGACTGAGAGCAAGTTGAATGGTGATTAGTGGGGACACCAATGCGATCTAACTGGGGAAGATCAACCCTGCTGAGGAAATACGAACTTCGCTGGAGAAGGCAGAAACTCCGCTGGGGACAACAGAAACTCTGTCGGGGAAAACAACACGCCACAGGGTATCTGAATCAACCAAATCAGCTAGGGACAAAGAAATTCCACCGAGGATCAAACACTCCTCCGAGGAATTGAATCAACACTAACGTCTAGGGATACCCAAAGGGTTAACTGCTTGGGGAACCTCTAATGCTTCACACTGAAGTAGGCATGGCAATAGGGCGGGTCGGGGACGGTTTTTACCTCCCCAAAACCCAAACCCGAATCCCAAAACAATCCCCGTTCCCCGCCCCAAACCCAAACGGGGATGGAGAATCAAAACCCAAACATGTCCCAAACGGGTTCGGGTTGGGTTCGGGTATCCCCGCCCCGCCACCATTCATTTAATGAAATCAATTTTTTTAATAGAAATATTTTTTTTTCCAAAATAAAATTACATTAAAAATAATAAAATAAAACAATCTAAAAAAATTCATACATACATTTCAAATATTTTAAATAATAAATTAAAATTAAAATATCAAAACTTTAACCACATATTTAATATTCTAAATTATCAAAAAATAATAATAATGTACATAATAAAATAAACGGGGCGCGTTCGGGGTGGGTACTAGTGTTCTCATTACCCGACCCGTCCCCATATTTTATAATCGGGGAAAACCCAAACCCAAACCCAGTCAAAGCGGATTTTCCCCGTCAACTTCGGGGTGGATTCGGGTGGGTACCCACGGGTATGGGTTATGTTGCCATGCCTACACTTAAGGACCTGCTATTTATTGAAATGCTGTTGATATTCCTTTTACTTGATTTGGAAAAATTCTTGCTTTTATTTTAAAGAAAACTTGATTTTGATTTAAAAATTTAATTTCAAAATGATCATAATAAAATTTAAAACTATTGGTTAAAGTAATTTGGATAAAGGCTCAACTTTATTTAATAGAATGGTAGTCTGTAAATGACAAGACTCCATAGATTTTACAAAGTTGAAAATGGTAATTTACATGGAAAAGAGGTACATTGAATACAAATGATCCTTAATCCTTCTACCAACTCTTGATATCCACTGCGCTCTTGACCACTGCTGGAGATGAACTGATGTCAACCCTTGTGCTCAAACAAGTCTTCAAAATACTGAAGACTAGCAGAGTGCAGTTACTTGCCATAATCCCTAATTTTTGCATAAGTTTCCCCAAGGTGGGGTACTCAACTTATCGGGAAATTCTTTATGTCTTATGTCTCTAATTTTTGCCTGGATCGCCCTTTCGGGTTTTCAATCCACCGAGACGCTCATTTTTGCCTAAGCCGCCCTTTCGAGTTTTCAACTTAGCGAGTTGTTCTTTTCTTTTTTAGGAGAAGTATTTCTTGACTGCATCTGCGTTCACAGGACGAGTGAAGTCTTCACCATCCATAGTTATAAGAATCAATGCATCGCCTGAAAAGGCTCTCTTCACAACATATGGGCCCTCATAATTAGGAGTCCATTTTCCTCTGGAATCTGGCTTGAACGTCAAAATCTTTTTGAGCACAAGGTCAACTTCTCTGAATACTCGAGGTTTGACCTTCTTATCAAAAGCATTCTTCATTCTCTGCTGATATAATTGACCATGACACATGGCAGTCAATCTCTTCTCTCTAATCAGATTCAACTGGTCAAACCTGGTTTGACACCATTCAGCTTCAGTCAACTTGGCTTCCATGAGCATACGCAATGAAGGAATCTCAACCTCTACGGGGAGTACTGCTTCCATGCCATATACAAGAGAGAAAGGGGTTGCCCCTGTTGAAGTGCGGACGGATGTACGATACCCTTGCAAAGCAAATGGGAGCATCTCATGCCAATCCTTATATGTGACAACCATCTTTTGGATAATCTTCTTGATGTTCTTATTCGCAGCTTCAACAGCCCCATTCATCTTGGGTCTGTAGGGAGAAGAATTATGATGTGCAATCTTGAATTCTTTGCAAAGAGCTTCCACCATATTGTTATTCAAGTTCGATCCATTATCAGTAATGATCTTACTTGGCACACCATATTGGCATATAATTTGATTCTTGATAAACCTCACAACAACTTGCTTGGTTACATTTGCATACGATGCCGCTTCAACCCATTTTGTGAAGTAGTCAATTGCCACCAAAATGAAACGATGTCCATTCGAAGCTTTTGGCTCAATCATCCCAATCATATCAAGTCCCCGCATGGAAAAGGGCCATGGGGAAGAGATAACATTCAATAGTGTCGGAGGAACATGAATATTATCATCATAAGTTTGAGACTTGTGGCATTTCTTCACAAATTTGCAACAGTCAGATTCCATTGTCAACCAATAGTAACCTGCTCGCAACATACTCTGATAACAACATCTGCCAATAGGCAATCCTCCTAGTTAAAGCAGGCTTCTCAAATATATACTTGACTGGATCCATTTTGGATATCAACCAAGTGGTATGATTCAACATATACTGACGCAGATGCTTAGCAGCCCAAGCCAATGCGCAACAAGTTTTCTCAAGCATAGAATACCAAGTCTCATAGTTGGTGAACTTCTTACTGAGGTAGTAAATTGAAAATTATTTCTTCCCAGTCTCATCTTGCTGACCAAGAACACAACCCATACTCTCATCAAGCACAGTCAGATACATGATCAACGGTCTTCCTTCAACAGGTGGAGACAAAATTGAAGGTTCAAGCAAATATTCCTTGATACTGCCAAAAGCTTTCTGGCAGTCTTCGGTCCAATCACAAGACTGATCTTTCCGAAGAAGCTTGAATATAGGTGCACATGTGGCAATCATGTGGGAAATGAATCTGGAAATATAATTCAAGCGACTGAGAAAACCTCTGACTTGCTTCTCAGTTTTGGGCACAGGCATCTCTCGTATTGCTTTGACCTTGACATGACCAACATCAGTACCCCTGTCGCTGACAATAAAGCCCAACAACTTACCAGAACGAACACCAAAACTACACTTATTGGGATTCAAGCGGAGTTTATACTTCCTCAAACGCTGGAATAGCTTCAACAAATGCTCAACATGTTCCTCTTCATTAATTGATTTAGCAATCATGTCATCGACATAAACTTCAATCTCTTGATGCATCATATCATGAAAAAGAGTAGTCACTACTCTCTGGTAAGTCGCACCAGCATTCTTTAGACCGAAAGGCATCACTCTATAACAGAATGTTCCCCAAGGTGTAATGAATGTGGTCTTATCCATATCTTCGGGTGCCATCTTGATCTGATTATATCCAGAAAATCCATCCATAAATGAAAAGACTTTGAATTTAGCAGTATTGTCTACCAACATATCAATGTGTGGCTGAGGGAAATCATCTTTTGGACTGGCTTTATTCAAATCTCTATAATCAACACACATGCGGACTTTTCCATCTTTCTTCGGAACTGGTACAATATTGGCCACCCGTTGCGGATACTCAGCGGTCACAAGGAAACCGGCATCAATTTGCTTTTGCACTTCCTCTTTGATTTTCACAGCCATATTAGGATGCATTCTTCTCAACTTCTGCTTGACTGGCGGGCATTCTGGCTTCAACGGCAATATATGCTCTACAATCTCAGAATCCAAACCAGGCATGTCTTGATAGGACCAAGCAAACACATCTGGATATTCTCGAAGAAGATCAATCAACCCCTTCTTAGCATCTAGACACAATCGAGACCCAATCTTCACTTCCTTCACATCATCTTCGGAACCCAAGTTGACTAGCTCAATCTGCTCTTCAAACGGTTGAATAATCTTTTCATCTTACTCAAGAAGACGAGACAATTCATCACTCACTTCTACATCACTTTCCTCCTCGGCCTCAAACACAGGGAATTCAAAATTTGGAGAAGGATAAGGATCATTGTATTCGATGGGGTTAGGAACCAACCTGCATAATGATTTAATATTTTGATTTTAGAGAAGTGAATTTGTGACCAAATATTATGCAGATGGACGATTATATTGTTTATTTATGTTTTTTGTGATTACCATTTTTAGAATAAAGCAAAAAGTAAAAACAAACATCAAAGATGTGGATGAATAGAATTAATTTTATTGATGATCAATTTAAAATGCCCAAACAAATGTTCACTTCTCCCTTAGGCATAGGAGAAGGTTTTTAAAATATAAAAAGCAATTACTTAGATCGGTGCAAAATAATAGGAATATCAACGGCAGTCCAATTGTTGCATGTCTTTCCATGCGTTACAAAGTTGGTGCAGTCTTCCTCTTCGCTATCGTCTAGCACAGCAGCTAAGTGTTGTTCATTGCCATGAATGAACCCTCCGCTAGATGAGTTGCATATCTTTAGATCTAACAATTGATGAGCCTTTCTGGAACCCCAAACTAGTTCTACCTTTGTTGTCAGAGACCTCTACCATTCGCCCCCACTGATCAACAGTACCTTCTTTAACAATCTTCTGAGCATCTTTCAACGAGGTCATAGGAGCCCCAGCTCTCTTCTCAGCAGTAATAGATAAGGCTTGTAACGGAGTTCCAACCTTATCCTCAGCTTCAACATAAGAGAAAGATGACAGATGGCTAACCAACAACGCTTTCTCTCCTCCAACAATCACAAGCTTGCCATTCTTGACAAATTTCAATTTCTGATGCAAAGTGGAGGTAACAGCCCATGCCTCATGAATCCATGGCCTTCCCAATAAACAGCTATAGGCCGGGTGGATATCCATTACTTTAAAAGTAATCTGAAAATCACTCGGACCTATATTGACTAGAAGGTCCACTTCACCAACTACTGTTTTGCGCGAACCATCAAAGGCATTGACAATTACACCGCTATACCTCATGGGAGCTCCTTGGTAAGATAGCTTTGACAAAGTTGACTTCGGAATCACATTGAGTGATGAACCAGTGTCAACAAGCACATTTGACAAAACATCTTCCTTACAGTTCATTAAAATATGCAAAGCCAGGTTATGATTGCTTCCCTCCTCGGGGAGTTCTTCACCGCAAAAGCTCAAATTGTTGCATGAAGTGATGTTAGCCACGATGTGATCGAACTGATCCACAGTAACATCATGCTCTACATATGCTTGTTCAAGAACTCTCTGTAGTGCTTCTCTGTGTGCTTCGGAATTCAAAAGCAGAGACAACATAGAGATTTTTGAGGGAGTCTGGAGCAGCTGCTCAACCACATTAAATTCGCTCCTTTTTATCAATCGGAGTACCTCATCATCATCATTGGCTTTCAAGTTTTACTGGATTCACCAGACTTATCTTTTGAACAGCCAACTGGTTCTACATTAGGCACCTCCACCTTCTTACCAACAATCATTTCTTCTGGGACCGCCGGCCCAAACACTCGACCACTACGGGTCACCTTCGTTACATCGGCAATGCTCACTACTAAACTAGTCGTAGGTAACGGGACCTCTCGACCATTCTTTATCATTGTAGCATTGTACTGGTGTTACATCCTTATCAGATGAATACGGGATTGGGCCCGCTAATCGTATTACCAACGGTGATACTGATATTTGACTATCATTCTTATTTTTGTTGCTATCATATTGGATTATCAACCACTCTTGTTGCTTGAAAACGGGCACTGTGACATTCACATCGTCATTTACACGACAGGATTGAACAATTTGAATCATGCCTTCATCCATCAGACGTTGGATGTCCCTTTTCACCATATCACACCCTCTTATGTTCATACTATAAACAACACAACCATCATGGTCATGTTCACAGTCACTCACCATACAGATATCCTTGTGCATCTGCACCAAAGATCTTCGGATAAACTGGACGTCAAAAACCTTGAATTCTCCAGGACAATCGTCCACCATATTTACTAAAGAGTTCCCATGAGCGGGCAAAGGGTTTGCTTTCACATTTGGCGCGCGGTCCTCAAAGGACATCATGCCGCTCTTCATAAGCTTTTGAACCTCATACTTCAATGGATAGCAATTTTCAATGTCATGTCCGGGTGCTCCTTGATGAAAAGCACAACGGAGCTCAGGTCTATACCACCATGGAAGTGGTTCTAGGATCTGCGGTGGGTTCCTCGGTTGAATTAAGTTCTTGAGAACTAGCGAGGGATACAACTCTGCATATGACATAGGAATCGGTTCGAAAGAGACCTTCTTCCTCTCAAAGTTCTGCTGATGATGATTGTTATTGGTATTATTGTTGTTGTAGGTGTTCATTCTTTGTTACGGTTGTTGTTGTTGACGTTGATGTTGTTGTTGTTGTTGAATTGGTGTTGCTTGTTGATTAGAAAATACCGGAATTACTGATAACACTTGATGATGATGATGTTGACGAGGTGGTGGATTTCTTCTGATCTGAGGCCTCCTCTGCCTCCCACTGATTACTGCGTTGGTTTCATTATCCTTCTTCTTACCGAAATTACTACCATATCTCTTGCTCGTTAATGCCTCATCTCTTGACAACCGTCCTTCACGGACTCCTTCCTCAAGTCTCATCCCCATGTTTACCATTTTGGTAAAATCACTAGGGGCACTAGCGATCATTCGTTCATAATAAAGTGAACTTAGGGTTTTCAAGAAGATCTTTGTCATCTCTTTCTCCTCCAGAGGAGGAGTAATTTGGGCAGCCAACTCCCTCCATCTTTGTGCGTACTCTTTGAATGTCTCTTTGTCTTTCTGAGACATAGACCTCAACTGGTCTCTATCCGGTGCCATGTCCACATTGTACTTGTATTGCTTCACAAAATCCTCTCCCAAGTCATTAAAAGTGCAAATGCTAGCACTGTCCAACCCCATATACCAACGAAGTGCAGCACCAGTCAGGCTATCCTGGAAGTAGTGAATAAGTAATTGATCATTGTCGGTCTGAGTTGACATCTTACGGGCATACATCACAAGATGAATGAGCGGACAAGAATTCCCCTTATATTTTTAAAAGTCAGGCACTTTGAACTTCACCGGGATTTTGACATTGGGCACCAAACACAACTCGGCAGCACTCTTCCCAAATAGATCTTTACCTCTTAGCGTCTTCAATTCCTTGCGCAGCTCAAGAAACTGATCTTTCATTTTGTCCATCTTCTCATAAACATTCGTACCCTCAGATGGCTCGGAATGATAGATGGTATCCTCTACATGAGGCAAAGTGTGCACAACGGGAGGTGGCACGGACATGACCGGGCTAGATGCCAGCATGGAAGCAAATGTAGGCGCAAAGCCTTCGGGCACAAAGTTGGGCGGCATTCCCCACGGGAATCTGGCAAGCCTATTTGGTGCGAAGTGGGCGGTAGCAGCAGGCATGGTAGAGGTAGTCACCTATGAAGTAACAGTCCTTGTGGGAGGAGTTGCAGGTGTTGTAGAAGCTTGACTCTGAGCAGCAAGAACTGACTCCATCATGACAGTCAAGCGGGCGATCTCGTCCTTCAGCTTTCTGTTCTCTTGCTCTAGATGCTCCGTAATCTTCAAATGATTGGCTTGGGTATTGTACCGGTGAGTCAGCTTGGCTAAAGCACAGAAGAGACATCAATCAGACACCTGACAAAAACCTGCTTATGCAAATGATGCATGAAATGCAATGCTTGATTATTTTTATTTTCAAGGAACTTACTATATCATTTGCAAATATATAACATTTAAATGGCAATTGCAACAATTTGATATGACCAAAAATCTCTTTTTATTTATATAAATTGGAAGGATTACACTGAGTACAATTTCAGAAACCAAAATAAAAAGATACAAGAGAAAAGGAGACAAGTCATCCTAAGGATCCCTAACAACAATGTCAGAAGATTTGGCTGAAGTCGCGTACTTCCTTCGAATGCGACGGATCTCGGTCTTAAAAGAAGCCTTCATCTAAGTCTTCTCGCAGACAAGCTGGTCAAGAATCTTCTTCCAAGCAACAGAAGGTTGAGGCATGCTAGAAGATGAAACCTCTGGCTCTCTCTGTCTCTTCATCACTCGGTCTTCAAGTAGCTCAATAAATGCATCTTTGTCCTTAGACTCCAACTGCAACTCTTCATGCTTCTTGCTTAAAGCACGGAAACGCTCTTCCCACATATCCTTCTCTTGCTTCATCTTGATGAACGCGTCTTCCAACTCCTCTATATCTTGGTTAGGGAGAGTTAATGGCTCAACCACAACCATAGACATAGGTCTTTCATAAGGATAAGGCATCTCCAACTCCACAACTCTCTTCTTCACCCAAAGAGTGTAAGCTTCCAAAACCACACAATTGCACGAACCAAGCTCGGATCTTCCTTTCCTATGCACATTATGCCAAGCATGCACAATCTTCTGCTTCAAATGTTGGGGATCTTTACCCTCTTGATAGAAAAGACCTTCTAACAACATGTTATTAGGTTTGTCTCTCAAGGGGAACCCAAGTTGACGATGAGCCAAAGCAGGGTTGTAGTTGATTCCTCCTTGTGTACCAATGAGAGGCACATTAGAGAATTCACCATAACTATCAATAATCTCCAAACTGCTCAAAGACGGATTATACCAAACTAAATCATCATTAGTGAGAGACATAAGTCTCTGAGACCACCTTAGACATTGTTTGTTCTCCACAAAAGCAGGCGTCTGAGGCAAGTGCGAAATAAACCACTTGTACAGAAGAGGAATGCAACAGACAGTCGTTCCACCACCCTTAGAATTCCTTAGATGCAAAGAGAAATACATATCACCCAACAAAGTAGGAACGGGATTCCCAATCAAGAAAAGTCTAATGGCGTTAACATCAACAAAACCGTAAATGTTAGGGAACAAGGCTAATCCATAGATGAGAAACACAAAGATAGCTTCAAAAGCATCCATACTACCAGCTTGAGAAAAAGTAGTAGCTTCCTTGATGAGGAAAATAGATGACAACCCAAATAACCCTCCTTTCTTCACCCAATGAGCCTCTATCTCAGACTTCTTCAAGTGAAGAGCTTCAACAATAATACTAGATCGGGGAATCTCCTCCAATCCACTAAAAGACACTCTACTAGAAACAGGTATCCCCAAAAGATGAGAATACTCCTCCAAGGTAGGCACAAGCTGAAAATCTAGAAAAGTGAAACAATGGTAGAGAGGATCATAGAACATCACTAGCACACTCAAGAGTCCTTCAACCACATCAGCAGACAAGAAGCTTCCCATGACGTTGTTTGAAGTCCAAGGGATCTAATACAAAATATGCTAGCTTCCTTAACTCTTTCAAGTCGGGACATCTGAAACTGTACTTCTTAGTGTTCCTTCGTCCACAATCCATGGTCTGAATATATTTGCAAATGATACCTTAGTTCCTTGAAATTTTCGTGTGATGAATGTTATGATGCGCATGAATGCATGAATACAACAATCACAAATAAGGGATCACACACAAGGAAAACAAAGGTCAAGGGATGAATCAATTCATTGTCAAGATCAATCATCCATTTTGGTGGATTATGGTTTACACCTTATCAACACCCAAGTTCCATTGATATTGACAAGACTTGATTGGATCAACCAAGAATCAAGGGTTTGTTGTAAGTCACGAGCATGGAGTCTGGGTAAGAACCATCCCAAAGGAGTGAACTAAGGATAAAAAAACTTGTAGATCATGTTCTAAAAAGTTCCCAGAGTCTTAATTCCATCTATCGGATATTACAGGTTAAGATGACTAACTCATCGACCCATAATATTCTCAAGAGAAACTTGTCTGAGTGTAGTATCGCGTAACAACTGTTATCAAGTCTACACCTGAACAGTTTCCGCACTATGTCCTAAATAGGCCAAGATGGGTTAGATGTTCTAAGGTCCTTAGCTTCTCAGAGCCAAATTAGAGATAGTAATGCCTAACCATAAATACTTGTGTGATATTTCCAAATCCAAAGGATTCTCCACTGAGCATATGGATCTCAAGCCAACTTGTTAAGGACTACTCCACACAAGTTGAACATGACTATACCATCCTCCTATATTAATTGCACTCAAGTTCGGGTTAGAACTTTTCTCACCACTCAGAGATCACCAAGCACAACAAGCAGATTATATCACACATACATATACAAACATCACATATATACAAATATATTCACACAAAAAGTAGGCTAAACCCACTGGAGACTACTACCTAGCAAAGTCGCCACTTAATTTCTGTAGCGGGAAATTCATGATCATCAAGCTATTAACAAGCTAGAGATCAAATAATAAGAGTCGCCACCGCGCTTTTATTGTTTCCAAGGGAAAAAGGAAAAAGTACGAACAAAACCTTAAAAGTAAGAAGTTTTCAAATAAAAACTAATAAAAGTCAGAGATCACAGGTAAGGGGGTTGGTTACACAGAGGGAAGGTGTTAGCACCCAAAGTGTCATAGGTACTCTTAAGGAGCCCTTTTGTGTGAATATGTATTTTGTACAAAGTGATGTTTACAAACAAATAGAATGGGGGGATGAGAAAAGAATTTATTAATTATTTTTTTGTGTTTGACAAGACCTTCGGTCTTGTGCCTACGTACCAACATAAAAATGAGGGATCAAACCCTCGTAGTTTGTGCTATAAATTTCAAAATGAGTGTCTTGGCATAAGGCCAAAGTTTGAAAATGCAATGGCATAAGGCTAAAGTTTCTATCTTTTTGCAAAAAGCAGTCAAAGTTTAGAACAAAAGTAGTTCACACAAAGAAGATTTTGAAAAAATGGAGGGAGAGATTTTGAAATTAAAGAAATGGGGAGAAGATGGAGACTATCCTATGCACCAACTTAAAAGTTTAGAGTTGAAAAGATCTGACCATATGGGTAGCAATCCAATAGACAAGAATGTCAATAGAAACCCAGAATTCCCTCAGACTTTTAGAATCAAGCAATACACAAATGCACAATTATATTATCTTGAAGAGAAATGCATCAAATAAAGATGGCCACATCCAAGCTTATCCATTCCATGATCTTCTTCCAAAATAGCCCATGTAACAGATGAATTCCACAAGTCACAGGTTCAAAGTAACAGCTTCACAATGATCATGTTGCAGATGAACTTAGAGAGATCTTGAATGATGTATCAGATGAAGTTCAAATTGCAAGCACTTGGTTCTTCAACAAGTTGGCATTGGCCAAGTCCATTAGTATAGGAAGGTTGCCTAGATTCTAAGTCCATTTGTACAAGATCAAGCCAACAGTCCACTCAAAAGTTTTTTAGGGTTTTTGTTATTATTGTGTACATTAATGCTCAAAGACCATACAAACAAGCAAAGTATACACAAACAAAATATATCACACAATATGGTCCAAATGGACAAAGTGAAAATTGCATTAACATAAACAATTAGAATGATATGAATAATGGCAAATGAAATAGAGTGCTAAAAGTAAAATGTATTAAAGTAAAGGCTTGAAATTAAAAGTTAGTAGTTAGTAGGTTAAGAGTTAGTATTGTTTTGATTTTGCTTTTTTATTTCAAGACATTCTTTGGAGAACACTCAACCCACTTATCACAAGCATGGATCCTTGAACCAGAACATCTTCCAAAGGAAGGAAAGAAGGCAAAGTTTCCACACAATACCATGAAAGAGGGGAGACTTACAATCACACTAACTAGAATGCTTATGCCTTTTATGTCACAAATTTAGCGCTATGTTAAGCAATCGTAATTGGACTTATGTAGAAGTCATAACTACTTGAGGCCGGGCAATAGAATTTTGGTGTTAATGCATGTTAGAGACATAATATAATGGACTATGCTCATGAAACATACCACACACAAAAAGAATATGCAAAAGGTGTGGCCTAATCTCATCCATACTCATGTCAACTTTTCAATCAACTAGCATTAGGACTTTGAGATGTCATAGGCCAAATGGAATGAATGAATTAAGAAGAGGAATAAGATGAAGTGGGAGGGGGATGAATGAAATCACAAATTGGTCAAAGGAGGACTTTTACCAAATTAATATCATTCACTCATTTTGGGAGATGGAATGTACATTCCATCAATCCCCTAAATCCAATAATATTAATTTGACAATGTCAAATCAATCTTGACCAAGGCCCAACAACAAGAGTCAAACATAAACAAAGTCATCACAATTGGTCAACAAATTTATTTGGCATTTACTCAATTAAAAATAATAAAATAGTGCATTTAAATTGAATATGGTTTATCCAATTCCTAAAATCTCATCAAAACATCATAGAAATGGCCATGAGATTTATCATAGGTCATCAAACAAGGTCAAAGGACCTTGGAGAAAAAAAATCATAATTTTTGGACATCTAAAAATATTTTTAAACAATTAAAATCAAATGCAAAATCAATTAATTCATGAAAAATATTAATAATGATCCATAAAATAATTTTAAATCAGAATATGAAAGAGAAAAATAATTGAAATTTTTTGGTGAAAGTCCCATATTTTTTGGATCAATATTGAATTTAATATGAATTATTGAAAATAATGCAATTAAAATGAAAACTCAGAAAATCAAAAATACATGGACCACTTGATCTCCCTAATTAATTGAGGTGGCAGATCAAGTGACCAGGAGCGCGCTATCTACCATAGTCCTTAGTCAGCGTGTGGCAACTTTGGTAATCCAAACCAACGCCCAGGATTAAAACAAAATGAATGGATCATGTGGTTCAAAGACTTGCCAACGCATCGCCGGAGGCAGAGTTTCGGTCATCTTCTCCGGTGGACCTCACCGGACTGGTCCACCATAAACCATCACCAAAATTAAAAACAAGGACATGATCTTAAAGAAAAAATGGCACTGAGCTCGAATCTAGCCTTAATTGACTCTAACTCCAAGTATATTGAGAGATACATGGAGTTGAAATTTGAGGTACATGAACTGAGTTGCTTCGATTTGGCCTCAAAGCAACTCAATCTTCTTGCCTACATTGATAGGACTTCAGACAACCAAAGAATCAATAGAATTGAGCAAGAATTTGAGAGAATCGAAGAGTTCAAAATTTTTGGAAAATACCTTCAATGGAGGTCTGGGTTCAACTGATCTTGATCTTACTTGTGCTTGGTCTCACTCCACTTGTTTGCAGAAGAAGGATTAGATGCTTGAAAGGCTATGGATTCTTGGAGATTTGAATTTCAAAATAGTGGAAAATCAACCTCAAATTCAAAAGAATTTCTCAGGCTTATCCTTTGCAAAGTGAGGGTTTGAGATGGGGGATCAAAGCTGGCGCGAATGTGTGTTCATTTCTGAGCAATTGAAGCTCTATTTATAGCCAAAACAGTTGATAATTGCACACTTCAAATCACTTTCCTATTTTGGCAAATGGTGATGCAAGGGTGCATGGGTGCGCACAGGCCCATGAAATCATTGCTTGAGGTCCACAAATGAATGTTGGATGGTCTGAGTTAAGCTTGGATTGCAAGACAAGTGTGCATTGAGGTTTGAAGTTTGATCCTTGCCAAGTGATAACACAATGTTCATGCCATGCGCAGCCTATGCATTCCTTGTCCAAAATGTATGAATTTAAGCTCTTTGGAAAGGTGAGATCAAGAGGAACAACTTTCATTTTCTACACTTTTCCATTTAGAGTTTGTAACTTTATGAAATTTGAGCTGGAAGTTTGGAAATTTTTGACATATCAAAATTTTTCTAAGTGTCAAGCCATATGTCTCAATATTCCACCTTGCTTAACGTTTTATATGAGCTTCAATGAGAAAAGTGTCTTCATAAAAGTTGTAGCTCTCTCAGAGACCTTCAAAATTGTCACCAATTTCATGTCATTTGGTTTTGAAATGATAGAGTTATGCATTTTTGAAGTTTAGAAAAATCACTTGATCAATGGTATAGGTCAAAAGTGACCTATAATGTAACCTCATATCACATGCTCAAAAAAGTTTAATTAGCTCCCACTCCAAACATCAAAGTTGAAGTAGACACACTGAATTTGATTGTGCAACTTGGAAATCTTTCATATCATAAAAATTGAGCAAATTATGACCTTGGGAAGTTGACTTTCAAATTAGGGTTTAGAAAATGACCTATAATGTTTCAACATAGAAAATGATTTTCCAAGAAAACTAGCTCTAGGTCTCAACATGGCCTTGGGAAGTTGTCTGAAATGTCATTTAGAGTAAGTTTGCGCTTGGAATCATTTTCATATGGTGAAAGTTGTAGGAGCTAGGGTCTAGGGAGACCCAGTTTTGATCAGATGAATCCATATGGCCAACCACCATCAACCAACTTGCTAACTTCCAATTATCTTGACTTTCTTGGCTCATGGTAGATCATATATGCATAAGATGATGAATTTTAAAGAGTCCCTTGAGAAATTTTATCAATTGGTAAGATAGCTTTTTGGAGAAGTTACTCAAGATACCCAGTTAAACTAGGGTTTCCAAGGCAAATCACCCTTAAACTCTTGAAGAAAACTTGATCAATATAATATGTAGAGAACATCGGGACTCATATATGATGCTTGTAACCATTCTTGAATCAATTCTTGGTTGTGCTCTTTGTTCATGAGGGTCTCAAACCCTAGATGTGAACTTGATGAATCAATGAGATCGTGCCCTTCCTACAAAAGAGTTAGACAAATGCAAAGACATATTTTTGGTATTTTGGTTAGTGAAATGATAAAATACAAGTATGATACAATCACAGAGTTCTTGGTGATCTCTCTCAAAACAAACCCAGTGAAAAGGGGTAAGGAGGATGCCAAGGTATGATCCCAATGCTAATGCTTATGATGAAATTGCATGAGGGATCTTAGGGTCAAAATTGGGGTCTTACAGTGTCTTCTCAACCTTTTTGGATGGAACACGGTTAAGTGTGTAAGTTGTTGTAAATAGTGCATGTCCCCAAAAAGAGTGTGGAAGATCGGCATGACTCATCATGGATCGGACCATGTCTAACAAGGTTTGATTTCTTCTCTCAGATACACTGTTCCATTGGGGTGTTCCAGGAGGAGTAAGTTGGGATAGGATCCCACACTCTTTCAGATGGTCATAAAACTCTAGGCTTAAATACTCACCACCTCGATCTGATCGAAGAGTTTTAATATTCTTACCTAGTTGGTTTTGTACTTCATTCTTGCATTCTTTGAACTTTTCAAAGGAATCTGATTTGTGTTTCATTAAATACACATAACCATATCTACTGAAATCATCAGTAAATGTGAAAAAGTACTGAAAACCTCCTCTGGATGGTATGTTCAGTGGTCCACATACATCAGTATGTATGAGGGCCAAAAGATCATTAACTCTTTCACCTTTTCCTGTGAATGGAGACTTTGTCATCTTTCCAATTAAACAAGATCTGCACATTTCATATGATTCATAATCAAAAGAGTCCAAGAGTCCATATTTATAAAGTTTGGAAATGCATTTCTCATTTATGTGGCCTAATCGACAATGCCAAAGGTAAGTTGGATTTAACTCATTAGGTTTCATCCTTTTAGTATTAATGTTATAAATAGGCATTTCAAGATCAAGAACATATAGTCCATTGTTCATTTGTGCAGTAGCATAGAATATATCATTCAAATAAGTGGAGTAAAAATTGTTCTTTATTATAAATGAAAAACCAAACTTGTCTAAACAAGAACCGGAAATAATATTCCTGCTAATTGCAGGTACATAATAACAGTTCTCTAACTAAATTATTAAACCACTAGGTAAACTCAATACATAAGTTCCTACGGCTAAAGCAGCAACCTTTGCTCCATTTCCAACTCGTACGTCAACTTCCCCTTTTGTCAAATCTCTACTCCTTTTTAGCCCCTGCACATTGGTACAAATGTGAGCACCGCATCCAGTATCTAATACCCATGATGCAGAAGTAGATAAATTAATTTCAATAACAAAAATACCTGAAGTTGAAGTCTTTACTCCATTCTTCTTATCTTCCAGGTACTTTGGGCAGTTTCTCTTCTAGTGTCCGGTCTTACCGCAATGGAAGCAGGTTCCTTCCTTTGCTATGCCTCCACTAGGCTTCAAACCAGGAGCAGTGGGTTTGGGTTTGGCAACTTCCTTACCTTTTCCTTTATCACCTTGCTTGGTGGGTCTTTTGTTCTGTCTCTTTCCATTTCCGATCATCAGAATGGACTTCCCTTTTGACTTCAGATTCCGCTCAGCAGTTCTTAACATGGCTAGCAGTTCAGGAAGAGATTTTTCCATATCATTCATATTGAAATTAAGGACAAATTGACTGAATCTATCTAGAAACAATTGCAAGATCAAATCAGTCGCAAGTTCCTTTTCGAGGGGAAAACCCAACCTCTCAAGGTTCTCCACATACCCAATCATCTTGAGCACATGGGGACCTACAGGGGCTCCCTCAACTAACTTGCCTTGAAAAAGGGATTTTGAAACTTCAAATCTTTCATGCCTTGCTTGCTCTTGATAGAGTATCTTCAGGTGTTCGTTCATATCGAATGCTGCCATGTTCTTATGTTGCTTTTGCAACTCTGAGTTCATGGTAGCTAGCATGAGACAAGCAGTTTCATTGGCATCATCAACATGCTTCTTATAAGCATCTCTTTCTTCCTTAGGTGCAGAACTAGGAGGTTCCTCTTCAGGAACAGGTTTCTTCAAGACATACATCTTTCTATCATGTTTTAGGACAATCCTTAGATTTCAGTGCCAATCTAGAAAATTTGTCCCAGACAATTTTTCCTTGTCAAGGATTGATCGCAAAATGTTGTTAGAGGTGTTTGTTTTCATGGTAATCTACATGAAAATAATGAAAATATAAGCATCAATAACATATTTAATTAGGCCTTTAATTAAATATGCTCCCATTATTTTACTCAAAACAAATGACCCTCACCATTTGATTCGGAAAATCCCATTGGAAGATTTTCTAGTGGGTCGAGATCCACATTTCACTTTGTTTTAAGTCCGCATAGGAGGATTACACAAAACTAGGTTATTTAGGTAGGAACTCCTTCTAATTGTATCTAATACAACTCTCGAATATTTTAGTTGGGTGAATAACTCCTTATTCTAATCCATCACATGGATCATTTCCAACTCTTGCTTCTAAACATATATAATCTTATTATAATTTTTTTAGTTAAGTTTGACCTATTGTTTTAGAAATTGGATATTACAATTATCCCATCGCACCTTACTAATATAGAACATGCATCACGCGTAGGCGAAACCTACATTATTCGATACTAGTCTTGATGAGTGCTAAAACTTGGAAAGCATAAACTTAATATTTAATTTGAGGGAATTTGCAATTATTCTCATCTCATCGGCTTATTTATCATATAAATCATCTCTCACATGCATCAATATACATTCACATGCATCAACATACATAATGAAACAGTTATGGCCCCTAGCGCAATTGTTCTCCCAAGCCAATGAGAGAACCTAAGCTAACCTAATAACGATCTAAGCTTCTCCAAGCAAGATCTTCAAGGTTATCCTCCTTTGATATTGTATTCTTCTCTTTCTTCATAACATTACATTATATAAAAGAAACTTCTTTTACATACGAGGGAGTGAGCTGAGAAAAGAAGTTACATTAAGAGATTAAAAGAGAGGCACAACACGCAGGTCGTATTTTAAAATCCCAAAACAAAATAAAGGAAAACTAAGGCCATAACCGATCACCACAAGACAATATCAATAAACACATTATTATTATTAATTTAAACTCTGTTAATTAATTAAATCCAAATTAAATTTCGGCAACCGATCACACTACGCAGAGTTAGCAGGGGGTTCGCTGCCCGGTCAGCGGATGGGGGTTCCGTAGCCCGGTCAGCAGACGGGGGTTCCACAGCCCGACATAAAATTTTAATGAACAATTCATTTGAAATCGATGTCGTTTTTCGCATCAACACTTGATACTTTAAAGCATAACTCTTGCGCAATCACAACCCTAATCGCATAACTCTTTGACAGCATAACCCTTGTCCCGTCATTAACCCTAATGCACCAATTTCAGACCGTCAAACACACCTCAATTGTTAATTCAGTATGATTGATCAACACGTCATTGCTTCACCATACTAATGTCGGATCAAGAAGCAAATGACCATTGATCGCTCAAAGGAAAACAACCATTAAGTGTTTGAATGAACGAAACAGAAACAGTATATCATATATACCATATTTTGCATCAGGATTACTTATATCATATATATAACTTGATCGATGTATCGCTACTTCACCATACTAACGTCAGATTCCGAAGCATAGTCAAGATCAATCATCCGAATCATACACACATGATGCCAAATTTAATTACTCGTTTATTCTTTGATTCATCCTGTCTTTTAATCGTATTAATACAGAAAATACAGAAAATAAACAGCTATCAGATGCATGGTTTCGTAAGTGGCTCTGATACCACTGAAGGAGAAAGGAGATCCAAAACGCAACGGAATTTAAAAAGTTATCCTTTAGTGATCCTTACGAATGGGCATGATCATTGATAGAATCATTACCTCTTATGGCGATTGAAACCTTTGATGTAGATCTACGTAGCGATCACAAACGTTGAACGGTGACAGCGCCTCTACTCATTCCACCCGAACGGATTCCTTCAATCTCAGTGCTAGCTGCTGTGAATGAAGGCTTTGAGTGAAAGAGAGAGAGAAAAACGAAATTACAACTGCACAAATGCTTTTGCACAAGGGTTCTATTTATAGAACCACTTGTGTGGGATGCAAGCTAAAAAACCCACTTAAGTGTATGTGGCCCATATCTTATAATATGCCAAAATCACTTAAGTGCATGGTACCTTACCATATTTCGGATTCTACTTGTTAACACCATACCTTACGATGTTCTACAATTCACTTATGTTCACCATACCTTACGGTGTTCCTTAGTTACTCTATCTCTCATCAATCCGTCCTTTTGTGTGTGACCCTGTAGGTTTTCGCGACATTGACAATTATATTAGATCACGTATTTAACATAATAAATAGTGAGCGGTATCTAGCAACACATCACTAATACCCAAGACACGAAAATGTCATGTGATCTGACAAATCCTTTTGTGATAATACTTATGTGTACAATTACCCTTTTGCCCCTATATCTATATTGAACACAAGGCATAGTCCGTGTCATCATTATCCAGTTCAATATCGGGCCCGTAGACATTTATCATGTTACGCAGGATGGGCAAATTCCATCTAGGTCACTCATGTCCCTTAGCATGCTTCGTGGAGTACCCATCAACTGTCTTTATGGTCATCCAGTTATGGACAATGTTTGATCAGCAATAAGGCACTCGACTCTACATCTAGGGTCCACAGTGGTTTCAGGTCGAAGGGTGTTATACACCACTATCACCATGAGAATAAATTATGACACTTTGCATAACATTCTATATAGTATTCTCATAGCAAATCAATCCAGTATAAATATTACTCTTAGTATTCATACCTATGTTTAAGACTTGATAACTCCTTATCCATGATCCATGAGATGTGATCATCAGTCTATATACATAATAGTCTTAATGCTTTAATGTTATCCCACTTTACAAAAAAGCTCGACTACGGATACTTTAAGAATAGTGCCCTTATGTTTAATGGGATCTCATGATTAAGTCACACTTGATACATTAAACGGACTAGCTATTCTAGGGACTTTATTAAACAAACATAATAAAGAAAAAAGCCCTTTATTAATAATTAATTTGATACAAGTACCAAAAGTATTGGCCTCTAGGGCCTACACCGACACTTGGATGATTTGGAAAGGTGACATCAAGAGGAACAACTTTTATGTTGAACACTTTTCCTTTTGGAGCTTGAATCATGATGAATTTTGAGGTCGAATTTGGAGAAATCAAACATAGTTGAAAATTTTCTAAGTACAAAGTCAAATGACCATTTCTTCCACCTTAAATAACTTTTTCTTTGTGCTCCAAATGAAAATGGTTTCTTTACCAAAGTTGTCACTCTTTCATTCCTATTCAATTTGGTGACAAATTTGACATCATTTGGATTTGACATGAGGGAGTTATGCATTTTAGAAGTTGAGGGAAATTGCTTGTTCAATGGTGATGGCCCAAAATGACCTATAATGTTTCCTCTTATCACATGCCCTTGCAAGTTGAATTTGACATTTCTCAAAGAATTAAAGTTGGAGAATACATCTTGAAATTGATCATGAAACTTGATTGGCCTTCATATCATAAAAAATGATCAAGTTATGGTCCTTGGAAGTTGACCTCCTAACTAGGGCACAAACAAAATGACCTATAATCTTTCACCATAAAAAATGACTTTATAAGAAAAAAGTAGCTCTTGATGTCAACATGAAAGTTCTCTTGGAATCATTTTCAAATGACAAACATTGTAGGAGATAGGGTCTAGGGAACCCCAGTTTTGACCAGTTGACTTTCTCTGGTCAACCTCTTTGAACCAACTTGCAAACTTGAAGTTCTCTTGATCTTTAGGGATCATTGATCACACTGAATCACACCGCATTTTTGACTCGGATTTCACATGTTTATTAGGTCTTTATTATCATTTTGCTTTTGTTATGCTCTCTTTTATGTTGTTTTCAGATATTTAGCTCTTTCGGGACCCTTTTAGAAGAAACGAAGCAAAAAGACCAAAAATTAGGGTTTTTCGACAAATATTGTACACATGGTGGCCGCTATAGGAGAAGCCATGACTCATCAGCCCTCAACCAGGAGGTAACCGCCATGTTCCCATGAACTTTCCCATTTCCACACATGGCGGGCGCCACCTTTGCAATTCACGTTCCCACTAAGGAGAAGTTGAAGGGCATCATGGTCTTTACAAACTGGTGAACTCCTCTATAAATAGGTCGTTCCATTGCATTTCCAAATCATCTAACTTAGTTTACAACACTAAGACTATATTTATCATCTGTAAAGCGGTAATCTGTCACATCGGGGGGTTATCGCACCTTAGTGAGATTGAATTGGAGCACTTCGATTTTGCTGTTGTCTTTATCTTCAGAGTCGAAGGTTTATTTTCCTTGTACCATAATCAAAGCCTCTGTTTGGAGCAGGTTCTTATTTAATCACTTTTATTTATTTTACTTGTCATTGCCTTTACTTTATTTAATTTCTCGCCACACTTTACTTTATTTAATTCCTGTCATTGCCTTTACTTTATTTAATTTCTCGCCACACTTTAATTTTTTTAATTCCTGTCATTGCCTTTACTTTATTTAATTTCTCGCCACGCTTTACTTTAAATAATTCCTGTCATTGCCTTTACTTTATTTAAATTTCTCGCTATTATCTTTATTTCTCGCTTTACTCGTTCTTTACGCCTTACATTCTAAAACAACTTTTCATCATGATCAATATCTTTGTGTTTGTTTGTATTACCATGTCTGGCTAAATCTTTCAAAGGTTAGAATGTAAGGATCGCGGTTAAAGAGATGTTTCACATATTGAATCTGTAGAAATACTTTATAGGCTGTTTTGATTTTTAATTTGAGTTTTCTGAAACAAACTTGGTTAGTTTTTACTACTCAAGGAGTGCCAAAGCACCCTGGCTTAGTTAACTAGGAATTTTTATCACTTTAAGGAAAAATGATTTTTGAAACTATTTTCGGACGCGTTGATAGATTTAAAATCAGGAAACTCCTTGGGTAAACTTTCCAAATCAAAATCACTTTTCAACTAAGTTTACGATTCTTATTTCTTAAAAATAAGTTTACTACTTTAGCGTTCTGCGCACCTTTTATAAGTGACAATAAAAGGCCTTAATTTAAGGGTAAACTCGATTCTGAATACGCGAAAGCGACAGTTACCGTTAAATGGGTTCTTTTCAATAGTAGAAAATATTACCTCATAAGTAGTTCTATTTAGACAATTGAAACATCACTTAACTGACGTGAAATACATTCAAACCTGTCTTTATCTACATTGTATTTATTTTCCTTATTTACTTTTATTTTGCAACATCAATATCTCTTTTATACCGCCTTAGATAAACATCGTAACGATAGTAATCGATAGGTTGACGATTTGGTCTCTGTGGGATCGATATTCTTTTATATTACTCTGACGCGATTCGTGCACTTGCGAATACAGCGATCAATCATGGAGGATCATATATGCTTGAGATGATGTTCAATGAAGTATACCTTGGTGTCTTTTACCAATTGTTGAAGAAACTTGAGCGATCAATCATTGATTTATTTTGGTTAGTAAACAAAAGTAAATAAAGTATGATACAATCAAATGTGCTTGATGATCTCTCCCAATGCAAACCCAAAGAATGAGGGGTGAGGAGGATGCCAAGATGTGATCCCAAAGTAAATGAAAATGATGAGATAGCATGAGGGATCTTAGGGTCAAAATTGGGGTCTTACAATTGCCCCTATTTAAGGACATTCTAGCTGAGGATGTGAAGGTTAAAATCTTCGTATCAACTCAGCAGAATGGACTTAAATAACAACACCTAGAAACAAATTTTGGTCCATAAGGGACCTCATGCTGCATATGTTATCAATGCAAAAAACAATCTTCGTGGGGAATATATTACCACAAAGGAAAAGAATCCAGAGAGACTAAAAGTACACAGGAGCACAATGCATTCCGTAAGGAAAAACTCACTGAGGAGACAGAGACTCTGGGGTATAAAAGTTATGCATAGGTTAGGCTATGACTTGAAAAACTGTTGGGAGACACGAGGGGATTTTCATGAAAATAAATCAATGGAAAGACTCGTACTGGGGATAAAGTAATCTGCAAGGGACAAGAGTAGATCAGAACAACACCGAAATACTCAAGCCAAAAGGGAATTCGGCTTCCCAAAGAAATACGAACTCAAACTTAATTGGGGAAGAAAGACTTCATCACAGGAGTAAGAGAGACATATTATCTACCACCGGTTACTGGGTAAGAAGATAATAGACTCTGATAGAGGGACATCTATTACCGATTAGGGTAAACATATCAAGGATGACTCGCTGAGGAAAATAAGGTGCATTCATTATCGGTTATTGGGTAAGAACGACCTACTAGGGAAAGGGAATCAAATAGGATTTACGACTACCTGTTACTGGGAAGAAGACCAAAGAGAGAGTATTTATCACTAATTAAAGTGAACATATCAAGGATAAACTCAAAGGAAGAATATTCTTCATCGATTAGGATAAACATATCAAGGATAGACCACCTGGGGAATGAAGAAGAATATCTGTTACCGGTTAGAATAAACATATCAAGGATAGACTTCCGGGGAAAAATAGGAATTACGACTATGAGTTACTGGGTAGAATACCAAAGAGAGAGTATTCGTCACCAATTAAAGTGAACATATCAAGGATAGACTCAGAGGGGAAAATATGATTTTATATCTACCAGTATCGGGTAGAAGACCGCAAAGAAGAGAAAATTTGTCACCGGTTAAAGTGAACATATCAAGGATAGACTCTCTAGAGAATAAAATAGGGATTACGACTACCTTTTTACTGGGTAGAATACCAAACAGGAAGAATATCTGTCATCGGTTAGGATGAACATATCAAGGATAGACATGTTGGGGAAATGTGAAAACGAATCCGCTTGGGAAAACAAAATGGTAAATTACCTTTTATTGGTTACTGGGTGAAGGTAAAGTACTTAATCATCAAGAAGAATATTACCAGTTACTGGGTAATAAACTTTCGGAGACCAAAATATCTATCTAGGTAAGAGCTAGAAAGAAATGGTCAAACAAGACTCAACCCAGTGAGGATATAACTCAAGGGGAGTGGTTCCATCCATATGATACTCTGGGGATGAAACTTATCATCCACAAGGAAATAACTCAGTGGGGAATGAGAAAGGATAAACTCTTTCTGCTTAAGGGGCTGACACTCTGCAATTGAAGGAGGACGGACACACCAAATATGTATGGGGAAATAATATCACCAAAGTAAGGGATCAGAAAAAAAACCAATGCGATAAGATGCACAATGAAATATCTGATGTTGTGATTTATGCATTAATATGCATGCAGGATTATGATTATGCTGACAAAACAGCCCAAAGGATACAAATAACGAAGATTTGAATCATCACTACAAAACAAACGGCTAATCTTAACAAAATGGAAACAACCACTGGAGATTCTGCTAGGGATGAACATAAATCATCTAGCTCCGAATAAATCAACTTTGGTTGTGGAAAGACACAGAGAACATGTTTCCAACCAACTCACGGCAAACATCGCAGGGGAAGAGAGCACTGCTGAAGGATAAAGATGGATCTGCTAAGGATCCTAAAATGAGTCAACGTTGTGGGGAATTTTAAGTCAACACCATATCAAATGGGAGGTAACCTTGTAGGGGAGTTAATTAATACTGCTCAGAACCAAACACTACCGGGAATGAGGGAACTTGTATCAGATGATGAAACTCCTTCGGGGATTAAAGAGGTAAAACTCTGAATAGGGAGCCGTGCAAATTGTTGGGGATACTGTGACCTGTCAGAACAAATCAAAGACCACCAGACTCTCAATAATCATCATATTCTTCTTAGAGATTACGAAATAAACCAATTCCAAGGAAAAGATAATCGGATCTGACTCACACAGGGGAGAAACTACCGCGGTTATGCAACACAAACAAACGTAATTAGGGGGTCTGGAGACCAAATAAAGGTTTCGAGATATCTAGGGTTCAACCATTAAGTCACAAACTGGGGAATACAACACATGGATACCTCAGTCGGGGAAGATGAACTGCAAATGGGACCAATCATCAACTTAACCGGGGATAATAGGTTGCTTGGGGAGCAACTTATTAACCATGTTAGGAATGGAAAATAAACTGTTGAGGAGGATAAAGTCATCAAATCAACTTCCTGGGGAAGACCAATAATGTCTTACCTGTTCTTAGATTGATGTTGACATTCCTTGCTGAAATCGATTATTCTTAAAGTGGATGCTTTTATTATTTTAAGAAAAATAATTATTCATTGATTTATTTCAAAATTATCATCATAAAAATTCAATTTTAAAACAGAAATAAATAAGAATATCAAATACCTGGATAAAAGCTCAATTTTATTTAATAGAATGGTAGTCCGTAAATGGCGGGACTTCATGGATTTTTACAAAGCTTGAAAATGGTAATTTACATGGAAAATGACTACATTGAATATAATGATCACTACTCTCTCTACCAACTTTGAAATCCATTGTGCTCTTGTCTTCGGTTGAGAATGACGAATCAGAACCAAATGACTGCTTAAGATTGCTTTAAAGACTTGGACCAGCCGGATGCAATTACTTGCCATAATCCCTATTTTTTTCCTAGATTTCCCCAGGTGGGGTACTCAATCTACTGGGATAAATTTTCTATTTTTATATCTCTAATTTTTGCCTAGATCGCCCTTTCGAGTTTTCAATCCACCGAGACGCTCATTTTTGCCTAAGTCGCCCTTTCGGGTTTTCAACTTAGCGAGTTGTTCTTTTCTTTTTTTAGGCAAAGTATTTCTTGACTGCACCGACATTCACAGGACGCGTGAACTCTTCACCATCCATAGTTGTAAGAATCAAAAAACCTCCTAAAAAGGCACTCTTAACAATATATGGGCCTTCATAATTAGGATTCCATTTGCCCCTAGCATCAGGTTTGAAAGATAGAATCTTCTTGAACACGAGGTCGCCTTCTATGAATACACGAGGCTTGACCTTATTATCAAAAGCTTTCTTCATTCTCTGTATATATAATTGACCATGACACATGGCAGTCAATCTCTTCTCTTTAATTCCCCGTTTGTCGATCTCAAAAGCTTTATTTTTCTCACTGTAGTAATAAAAGGGAAATTCCTCGTTTGTCGATCTCAAGGACTGCTTGACGATACAGAGTTTATAGATTGCTTCAATTAGACAAAAAGCCTTTGGTTTTTGTGTTGCGAGTAATTATACTATCAATTACAGATAAATAAAACAAATAAAATGGTTGAACGAGAGACAAATTAGAGTAGATTGCTAGGGTTCCGTCAATGAAACTTCTTGTAACAGATATAATTTATGAAGGCTTGGACAATAATCTTGTCCAATTGATTCCGGTCCTCAAGGGTATCTATTCCTAATTCCTTAGTGAAAAGACATTTGATTATGTAATCTAATTACTATGTCCATAAATAATTAAGTTCATACTCAAACATTCGAATATCAAGAATTACCGGTCAGATAGAATATCCCTAGTCCTAGGTGATTTTTACTATCCAAAGTTCTTATACAGATCAATGAATAATTGTTGTCCAGCTTAAACTATTCATATTAATCATCATTCGTTGGTCCGACGAATAAAGCATAAAGAACGGTAATATGAACAAATCAATTGAGATGAAGAAATAGTCAATGCATTCATAAACATAAAATTTGTCACATTCAGAATCAGGGTCACCCCCCTAGCAATGGGGGGTTTAGCTACTCATAATAGAAATAAAAACAAAGATAGAAGTTGTTGTCATTACAGAATTTCTTGAGAAATCAATCTTCAATAGTCGAAAAACTCTTGAACATATGAATCCTCCGATAATCCTTGAGTCTCCAGTTCTCAAAAGCTTCTTTTTTCTCCCAAAATTGTCCAACCCCAGCAAAATCGTGTTCTCCCGTGTAAATAGCTACGCAGCTGGGCTTTTCCGGATTCTGGGCTTCATACGCGTATTGCGCTGCACGTTACGCGTATTACGTTGTTTCATACGCGTACTGCACGTAAGACAGCATATGTTACGCGTATTGCGCTGTTTCATACGCGTATTGCACGTAAGGCAGCATCTGTTACGCGTATTGCTAACTCCCGTACGCGTATCACCAGAAGCTTGTCTTTTTGCTTGATTTTCCACCCCTCTGGTCCTTTGCGTATGCTACGCGTAGTAGGAAGGTCCATACGCGTATCATGTAAGGCAATACGCGTATGGACAGCAGGTTCTCCAAGAATTGATTTTTTCTTCCGTTTTCTTGCTCTGGCTCAATTTCGCATCTGACGTTTGATTCCCTGAGCTTCCAAACTAGTTTTTGACCTGCTAACATACCCAAAAGTGTAAAATATCCTCAAGAAACTCATAAGTAACAACACACTCTATATTATAGAATTGAGCTTATATCTAACCAAAAATTCTTAAGTTTACGCAGTTTACCTGACTTATTTACGGTTAAATAGTGAAATACCTAGCATAAATGGTGACTGATCACAACCCCAAACTTAGCTTGTTGCTTGTCCTCAAGTAACATTCTATCACCATCAAAGATCATGTCACCCCAAACTTACTGTAAAACAGTTCTTGCCACAATACTGCTGAAATCTTTCGCACTGGACCTCTTGATGTTTTCTCAGGTTTTCTGATTTTTCCACATAACCAACGAGCCAGAAACTCTTTCCCTCAGAGATATCACTTTACCTGTCATCTCATATGACACTCTCACCAAGTCTCTCTGGGTTAAAGTGTTATCATGCTCAAATCACAATATGCAATATCAAATCAGAAGTTTGAATAAATTCTCTCATCCTATCAACATGTACAATCACACACACTTTTTGAGGTCTTTTGGGTTGTAACGGGGCTTTGGTTTAGGTAGGGTATGAAATTGGAACAAAGGTTTTTGGTTCAGTGTAAATGAAATCATTCTCTCACTACGTTTCTTTCCTATTATTCCTGTTGGGTTTTGTATTCCTCTTTTCCTTTTATCTATAGTGAATGTAGCATTTTTCAAAAGCTGTTCTTTTATTGTTTTTCGCTTTTCTCTTTCTTTCTCTCTTTTTTTTCGGATCACAAGCTTTTGCTTCTTTTTTTTTTTTTACTACATTCACTTACTGCAAAGCTACCCCAAACTTAAAGGTTGCTATTCCAACAGCAACCCCAAACTTAGATAGAAACGTAGAGCTGAAATTAATCCTCACATACTCTGAACAGGGTAGGATAATTACAAGGTCATGGATTGAGACGAGCGGGTATATCAGAAACAAATGAATAACAGGCTCAACAGGGTTAAACAATGGATAATAATAATAATAGATGGGATGGCTAGAAAGGCTCTAGGTGATAAACAAAAACATGCCTCAGTGTGTGTATTCATACAGCTAATAATAAAAAGAACATACGCAAACCATGATTGATAAAGACATACCTGATATCTCTCATATGATGATAAGTGTTTGGCTTTTTCTGATCTCACCATGACGGGTTAAGCTGACTTGTTCTATCATACCTCTGAGTTCAAAGCTCATGTGCTCTTGGTTCTGATGTTAATCTTAACCAGTGCGTCCAATCATAAACAACAGCATCTACAGTCAAGGGGAATGAATGAGAGGACAACCAAGTATTTGGTGTAAGTAATCAGGACAACCACTAGCTAGACACGGTCACATATCTGACGAAATAAACAGGAAAATGTATGTAAACAAAATCAAATTCATTAGATTAAGACAACCCATAATAGGTGATTACATCAAGGCAAAAGAAAATAACAACTGAATAAACCAAGAAGAAAAATACACAAAGAAAAACCAAAAGTACAAAAACATAACATAATCAAAGTTAATCACCCAGTCCACCGTCCTATGTTACGCAGCCCATACGCGTATGTAGCTCCCTTACGCGTATCATACGCGTATTTAGCTCCCTTACGCGTATCATACGCTGCTTAAATCAGTGAAAATGTTGATTCGCGTAACAGATCAATTATCGGAGCCTGATACGCGTATTACATGGAGCCTTACGCGTATCATACGCGTTTCACCAGAGGAGCGCTATTTTGCAATCCAATACGCGTATCATGAAGTCCATACGCGTATTGGCAGTCCAGTGTGATTTTTATTTATTTATTTTTCTCCATTCTTTCTAAATCCACCTTTTAGCGAACGACTAACCACGATGATACCTGACTCAAATGACATGAACAAATGCTTAATAAAACTAGAATTCAAACTTCAACTGACTCGACAAAATTAAAATAACAAAAAATTTCAAACCTCCCTTGGGTTGCCTCCCAAGCAGCGCTTCGTTTAACGTCGCATGGCTCGACGGGACACCTCATACTCAGATGAGTTTAACAGTTTCAATTGGTCCCCCTTCACCGGGATTATATGGTTTCAACCTTTGACCATTAACCTTGAAGGTGTCGCCATTCTTCTCATTTAAAACTACTGTGGTTCCTCCTTTCTTTGGTACCACATGCATAGGACTTACCCACGAGTTGTCAGAAATGGGGTAAATCATTCCCGAATCTAACAACTTTACAACCTCTTTCCTTACCACTTCTTTCATCGCTGGATTTAACCTCCTTTGTGGTTGTACTACTGGTTTCTGATTACCCTCCATCAGTATCTTATGCATGCATACTGTGGGGCTAATCCCTTTTAAATCCTCAATAGTCCAACCAATACCACTTTTATGTTTCTTCCGTACCTTTTCATCTTCTAATTCTGGTGAAGCTCTCAGATCCTCCCACCTGCGTGGTTTGGATTTCATCCAAGGGGGTTGTGTATCCAGCATAGCAAGCACTTCTTTTTCTTTTTCATCATCATTCTCCTCAATCTCTCTGACCGACAAACTAAGAACTCTTTCCAACGGTAATTCAGGAAACTTTCTTTGAATTGTGCTAGTTACAATTTGATCAATTACTTCCACGGAGTGGTTTGTACACATATTCTCTTTATGTTTCATAGTATCCCGGACATCAATTCTGAGCTCTTCATCATATACCTTTAGGGTCAAGGTACCTCCCTCCATGTCTATCATGCATCTACCTGTTTCTAAGAAAGGTCTGCCCAGAATCAGAGGTATCTCTTCATCTTCTGGCATTTCCAAAATTACAAAATCAACAGGAAAAACAAATTTATCAACTTTGACCAGAACATCCTCAACTACCCCAAAAGGTCTCTTCACTGAGTGGTCAGCAAATTGAAGTGTCATTCTGGTATATTGAACATTTCCAATTCCTAGCTTCCTATAAATAGACAAAGGCATAAGGCTAACACTAGCCCCCAAATCAATCAGCGCCCTTTTAAAGGACCTATCTCCAATGGTACACGGGATGGTCACAGAACCTCTATCTGGCTTCTTCACTGGAATCTTCATACCCTGCAAAATAGCACTACAAGTTTCAGTTAGTATAACTGGGTTAGTGTCAGTGGTGCGCTTCTTGGAGATGATGTCTTTCATGAATTTCGCATAGATAGGCATCTGCTCGAGTGCCTCAGAGAATGGAATATTGATTTCTAATTTCTTGAACAACTCCATGAATTTCTGAAAAAATTTCTCATCTTGCTTCTTCTTTTTGTTTCTTTGTGGGAATGGAAGCTTAATGATGGGTTTTGGTTCAGTGAGCTTTTCTTGTACCACCGGCGGTATTACAATTTCTTCCTCAGGTGGTGCCTTGTTTTCTAAGATTTCCAGGTCCACTTCTAGCAATTGATCTTCTTCTTTATCCTTCTTCCTAAGATCTTCAACAGATCTTCCGCTTCTTGTTGTTACCGCACTCACATTATTGTGCTCCCTCGGATTTGTCACTGTTGCACTAGGTAATGCGCCCGGTGTTTGAGAATTTGTTATCTGTTGTGCTATCTGACCCAATTGAATCTCCAGATTTTTAATGGATGCATTGGTGCTTTTCTGATTATTCCTGGTTTCTTCCTGGAATTGCATAACCTGAGTCGCCATCTTCTCTATAGCAATCTCCCAATCCGCTTTCTTTGGTACTTGTTGCTGATAAGGTTGCTGTTGCGACTGATATTGTGGTTGGTAAGGTGGTTGTTGTTGTGGAGGTCCTTGCTTCTGAATATCACCTTGCTGATCTTTCCAAGAGAAATTAGGATGATTTTTCCACCCCGGATTATACGTATTTGAGTAGGGATTATTCTGCCTCAGGTAATTTATAGCTTGCACTTATTCTGCGGTTGCAACACAATGCATGGCAAAGTGTCCACTACAAATCTCACAAATCATAGTCTGAACCGGTTGAACTTGAGCAACAGTCTGGGTACCTAAATTCGTCGCTTTCAGTCTTCTTTCAACCTCAGCTGCAATCTGGTCTTCCATTTTCACTACCTGATTTGCTAGTTTCAAGTCAATTTTTCCCTTCGGCTGACTCACAGTACGGTCATATAATTCCAAATGCTCATTCGCTGCAATAGCTTCGATGATCTTTTTGATACCGGTTGCTGTTGAAAAATTAGACGAGCCACCAGCAGTTGTATCAATGAGTTGCTTTATTCTCATCTTCAGTCCGTTTACAAAATTTTGCATTTGTTCAGTTGCATCCAGATTATGTGTAGAACATGCAACTAAACATCTCTTGAATCTTTTATATGCATCTCCAAGTGTCTCTCCGTCTTTCTGTTTAAAATTCACAATGTCACACCTCTTACGGATATACACAGAAGCAGGAAAATACTCGTTCAAGAATGCTGTTTCCATTTGTTGCCACGTAGTAATGCTTCCTGTGGGTAGGGAATAGAACCATTCCTCAGCATCCTCAGATAACGTGAATGGGAACATGAGCAATCTCTTTGCCTCTTCAGAATGCCCATCAACTTTTAATGATGTAGTCATAGTCAGAAACCTCTACAGATGCTTGTTTGCATCCTCATTGATCTTTCCTGAAAAAGGTTTGCTTTCTAACTGACGGATAGTTGAGGGATGTAACTGGAAGTGAGCAACATTAACATGTTGGTTAACAATGGTCAACCGCACTGCTGGGTTGTTCTGTCTGCCATAGTCACCTAAAAGTATTTCCGCTGGAGGCGGGTATGCAGCCATGTCAACAGTGTCTGGATGTGAATCTGTGTCTGACTCAGATTTTTCGGAGTGAACAGAGACTGGTTCTTCGGTGTCAGAGTTTGCCCGTTTTTTTCTTCTAGCTTCTCTGAGCTTTGCGTGCAATGTTCTCTCTGGTTCTGCGTCAAAATGAAAATCAGCTGAGGCCTTACCTCGCATACACAGCTTAGACAGAAATTAGTTACAATAACAATAAAAATAAAATTAAACAGTAAATAAAATTTTGGATGCAGAGCAACAAAATTCTAATTGAAAATAAATTAATAAACTCTATTTTCTTTGGCAGTCCCCGGCAACGGCGCCAAAAACTTGATGGGAAAATAGCAAGTGTACTATTTTTCTCACTGTAGTAATAAAAGGGAAATTCCCCGTTTGTCGATCTCAAGGACTGCTTGACGATACAGAGTTTATAGATTGTTTCAATTAGACAAAAAGCCTTTGGTTTTTGTGTTGCGAGTAATTATACTATCAATTGCAGATAAATAAAACAAATAAAATGGTTGAACGAGAGACAAATTAGAGTAGATTGCTAGGGTTCGGTGAATGAAACTTCCTGTAACAGATATAATTTATGAAGGCTTGGACAATAATCTTATCCAATTGATTCCGGTCCTCAAGGGTATCTATTCCTAATTCCTTAGTGAAAAGACATTTGATTATGTAACCTAATTACTATGTCCATAAATAATTAAGTTCATACTCAAACATTCGAATATCAAGAATTACCGGTCAGATAGAATATCCCTAGTCCTAGGTGATTTTTACTATCCAAAGTTCTTATACAGATCAATGAATAATTGCTGTCCAGCTTAAACTATTCATATTAATCATCATTCGTTGGTCCGACGAATAAAGCATAAAGAACGGTAATATGAGCAAATCAATTGAGATGAAGAAATAGTCAATGCATTCATAAACATAAAATTTGTCACATTCAGAATAAGGGTCACCCCCCTAGCAATGGGGGGTTTAGCTACTCATAATAGAAATAAAAACAAAGATAGAAGTTGTTGTCATTACAGAATTTCTTGAGAAATCAATCTTCAATAGTCGAAAAACTCTTGAACATATGAATCCTCCGATAATCCTTGAGTCTCCAGTTCTCAAACGCTTCTTTTTTCTCCCAAAATTGTCCAACCCCAGCAAAATCGCATTCTCCCATGTAAATAGCTACGCAGCTGGGCTTTTCCGGATTCTGGGCTTCATACGCGTTTGCGCTGCACGTTACGCGTATTGCGCTGTTTCATACGCGTACTGCACGTAAGACAGCATCTGTTACGCGTATTGTGTTGTTTCATACGCGTATTGCACGTAAGACAGCATCTGTTACGCGTATTGCTAACTCCCGTACGCGTATCACCAGAAGTTTGTCTTTTTGCTTGATTTTCCACCCCTCTGGTCCTTTGCGTATGCTACGCATAGTAGGAAGGTCCATACGCGTATCATGTAAGGCAATACGCGTATGGACAGCAGGTTCTCCAAGAATTGATTTTTTCTTCCGTTTTCTTGCTTTGGCTCAATTTCGCATCTGACGTTTGATTCCCTGAGCTTCCAAACTAGTTTTTGACCTGCTAACATACCCAAAAGTGTAAAATATCCTCAAGAAACTCATAAGTAACAACACACTCTATATTATAGAATTGAGCTTATATCTAACCAAAAATGCTTAAGTTTACGCAGTTTACCTGACTTATTTACGGTTAAATAGTGAAATACCTAGCATAAATGGTGACTGATCAACTGCACCGACATTCACAGGACGCGTGAACTCTTCACCATCCATAGTTGTAAGAATAAAAAAACCTCCTAAAAAGGCACTCTTAACAATATATGGGCCTTCATAATTAGGATTCCATTTTCCCCTAGCATCAGGTTTGAAAGATAGAATCTTCTTGAACACGAGGTCGCCTTTTATGAATAGACGAGGCTTGACCTTATTATCAAAAGCTTTCTTCATTCTCTGTTGATATAACTGACCATGACACATGGCAGTCAATCTCTTCTCTTTAATTAAGTTCAGCTGGTCATATCTGGTCTAACACCATTCAACTTTAGTCAATCTGGCTTCTATCAAGATACGCAATGACGGGATCTCAACTTCTACGGGGAGCACAAATTCCATGCCATAGACAAAAGAGAAAGGGGTTGCCCCTGTTGAAGTGCGGATAGATGTATAGTACCCATGCAAAGCAAATGGTAGCGTCTCATGCCAATCTTTGTATGTCACAACCATCTTCTGAATAATCTTCTCAATATTCTTGTTTGCAGCTTCAACATCCCCGTTCATCTTAGGTCTGTAGGGAGAAGAATTATGATGTGCAATCTTGAAGTCTTTGCAAAGAGCTTCCACCATATTGTTATTCAAGTTCGATCCATTATCAGTAATGATCTTACTTGGCACACTATAACGACATATAATCTTATTCTTGATAAACCTTACAACAACTTGCTTGGTCACATTCGAATATGATGTCGCTTCAACTCACTTTGTGAAATAATCAATTGCCACCAGAATGAAACAATGTCCGTTTGAAGCTTTTGGCTCAATCATGCCAATCATATCAATTCCCCACATGAGAATGACCATGGAGAGGAAATGGAATTCAACGGTGTCAGAGGAACATGAATCTTATCTGTATAAACTTGACACTTATGGCATTTCTTCACAAACTTGCAATTGTCAGATTCCATTGTCCGCCAATAGTAACATGCTCTCAACATCTTTTTCGCCAGAGCATGTCCATTGGAATGAGTACCAAAGGAACCTTCATGGACTTCAGTCATTAACAGGTTTGCTTCGTGTCTATCCACGCATCTGAGCAAAACCATATCGAAGTTTCTCTTATAAATCACACTACCGTTTAGGTAGAAGTTGCCAGTCAATCTTCTCAAAGTCTTCTTATCTTTCAAAGATGCCCTAGACGGGTAAATCTAACTTTGGAGGAAACATTTGATATCATAATACCATGGCTTTTCATCTTTGACTTCTTCAACTACAAACACATGAGTTAGCCTATTAAGACGCATTACAGTCAAATTGGGAACCTCATTCCAAAATTTCACCACTATTATTGAAGCTAACGTTGCAAGAGTATCTGCCATCCGGTTTTCATCCCGAGGGATATGATGGAACTCAACCTTTGTAAAGAAAGTTGAAATCTTGCTCGCATAATCTCAATATGGTATCAAACCAGGTTGATTCATCTCCCATTCACCTTTGATATGATTCACAACCAAAGTTGAATCTCCATAGACGTCAAGATATTTATTTCTGAGATCAATGGCTTCTTTAAGCCCCATAATGCAAGCTTCATATTCAGCCATATTATTTGTACATTTGAAGGTAAATCATGCTGTAAATGGAAAATGAGTGCCTTGAGGAGTAATAACCAATGCCCCAATGCCATTACCATATGAATTAATAGCTCCAACAAATACCATGCCCCAACGAGAACCAGGTTCTAGCCCTTCTTCAAGCAATGGTTCATCACAGTCTTTCATCTTCAAGTACAAAATCTCTTTGTCAAGAAAATCATATTGTACTGACTGATAATCTTCAATAGGTTGGTAAGCCAAATGGTCAGCCAAGACACTACCTTTAATAGCTTTCTGAGATCGGTATTTAATATCATACTCTGATAACAACATTTGCCAACAGGAAATCCTCCCAGTTAAAGTAGGCTTCTCAAAAATGTACTTGATTGGATCCATTTTGGATATCAACCAAGTAGTATGATTCAACATATACTGGTGCAGACACTTAGCAACCCAAGCCAATGCGCGTCATGTCTTCTCAAGCATGGAATACCAAGTCTCACAATCAGTGAATTTTTTACTGAGCTAGTAAATTGCCTATTCTTTTTCCCCTGATTCATCTTGCTGACCAAGTACACAACCCATACTCTCTTCAAGCACAGGCAAATACATGATCAACAGTCTTCCTTCAACAGGTGGAGACATAATCGGAGGCTCAAACAAATATTCTTTGATACTATCAAAATCTTTCTGGCAATCCTCGGTCCAATCACAAGACTGATCTTTCTAAAGAAGATTGAATATAGGCGTACATGTGGCAGTCATATGCGATATAAATCTTGAGATATAGTTCAAGCAGCTGAGAAAACCTCTGGCTTGCTTCTCAGTTTATGGCGCATGCATCTCTTGTATTGCTTTGACCTTGGCAGGATCAACTTCAATACCTTTCTCACTAATAATAGAGCCCAACAACTTACCAGAGCGAACACCAAAAGTACACTTATTGGGATTCAAGAGGAGTTTATATTTCCTCAAATGCTGGAGTAACTTCAACAAATGCTCAACATGTTCTTCTTCATCACTTGATTTAGCAATCATATCATCAACATAGACTTCAATCTCTTTATGCATCATATCATGAAAAAGAGTGGTCATAGCTCTCTGGTATGTTCCACCAGCATTCTTTAAACCGAAAGGCATCACTCTATAACAAAATGTTCCCTAGGGTGTAATGAATGTGGTTTTCTCCATATCTTCAGGTTCCATCTTGATTTGATTATAACCGGAAAATCTGTCCATAAATGAAAAGACTTTGAATTTAGTTGTATTGTCTATCAACATATCAATGTGTGATAGAGGAAAATCATCTTTCGGACTGACTTTATTTAAATCTCTGTAATCAACACACATATGGAATTTTCCATCCTTCTTAGGAACATGCACAATATTGGCCACCCACTGCGGATACTCGGATGTAATAAGAAAACCAACATCAATATGCTTTTGTACTTCCTGTTTAATCTTTACTACCATATTAAGATGAGTTCTTCTCAACTTCTACTTGACTGGAGGGAATTCCGGCTTCAATGACAATCTATGCTCCACAATCTCATAATCTAAACTAGGAATATCTTGATAGGACCAAGCAAACACATCAGAATATTCACGTAGAAGATCAATCAACCCCTTCTTAGCTTTTGGACACAGTTGAGACCCAATCTTGACTTCCTTCACATCATCATCGGAACCCAAGTTGACCAATTCAATCTACTCTTCAAACGACTGAATGGATTTTTCCTCGTGTTCAAGCAAACAGGATAACTCATCAGATACTTCTTCATCATCATTCTCTTCCTCGACTTCAAACACAGGAAAATCAAAGTTTGAAGAGGGAGTAGGATCATTACATTCAATGGGTTTGAGAACCAACCTGCATAATGATTTGATATTTTGATTTTAGAGAAGTGGAGTGCAAACAAATATTATGCAGATGGAAAGATTATTATTTATTTATGTTTTTTGTGATTACCATTTTCAGAAACAGCAAAAATTAAAAATAAAACATCATAGATATGGATGAATAAAATTGTACTTTATTGATGATAACAAGGAAAATGCCCAACAATGTTCACTTCTCCCTTAGGCATAGAAGAAGGATTTTTCTTAAAAATAATGAAAACGAATTACTTAGAACGGTGTATAACAACAGGAACATCAACAGTAATCCAGTTGTTACAAGTCTGGCCATATGTCACAAAGTTGGCGCAAGCTTCGTCTTCATCACCGTCTTCAATAATTGCAGTTGAGTGTTGATCATCCTCATGAATGAACCCTCCATTGCGGAAAATTGGTTTCATAACCTTGATATTGGCATTGAATGGCCCTTGTTGAAATCCCAGCCCTGCTCTGTTCTTATTATCAACGACTTCCACAACATGGCCCCACTTATCAATATTGCTAGCCTGAATAGCCTCTTGCGCATCTTTTAAAGAAGACATGGGTGCCCCAGCTTTCTTCAATTCATCAGTAATGGACAAAGCTTGGAACGGTGTTCCAACTTCCTCCTAAACATCAACATAAGTAAAAGATGACAAATGTCTCACCAACAATACCTTCTCTCCACCAATAACGACACGCTTGTCGTTCTTCACAAATTTCAGCTTTTGGTGTATAGTAAATGTCATAGCGCCAACTTCATCGATCCATGGCCTTCCCAACAAGTAGTTATAGGCCGGATGGATATCCATCACTTGAAAAGTAATTTAGAAATCACTTGGACCTATCTTAACCGGAAGGTCCACTTCTCCAATGACAATTTTACGAGAACCGTCAAACACTTTAACAACTACACCACTATACCTCATCAGGGAGCCTTGATAAGAGAGTCTTGTTAAAGTTGATTTTGGCAATACATTCAACGATGAACCAATATCAACTAAAACATTGGACAAAGTGTCCTCCTTGCAATTCATCAAAATATGGGGCGCCAAATTGTGATTTCCGCCTTCCTTAGGAAGTTCTTCGTCACAAAAGATCAAATTGTTACAAGAAGTGATGTTGGCAACAATGTGGTCAAACTGATCCACATTAACATCGTGTTCCAAATAAGCATGTTCCAACACTTTTTGCAATGCTTCTCTGTGTGCCTCAGAATTCATCAGTAATGATAGCACAAAGATTTTTGACGGCGTTTGAAGCAGCTGCTCCATAACGTTAAATTCACTCCGCTTAATTAAGTGTAACACCTCATCATCATTAGTCTTCAACTTACTGGATTCACCAGACTGACACGTTGGAGCACTAACCGGATTAACTGCAAGAACCTCTGCCTTCTTCCCTACGGAAACATCTTCCACAATCTTAGGAAAAACTGGACCGAACGCACGACCACTACGGGTCACCTTTGCTAGATCTGTAATATTCACCACTGAGTCTACAACTAGAAGAGGAACCTCTTAACCATTCTCTATCATGGTGGCATTATACTGGTATGACACAGCTTTATCAAATGAGTAGGGGACGGGGCTCGCTAACCGTATAACCAACGGCGATACTGATCTATTGGCATTTATTGTTGTTGTCATATTGAATAACTACCCGCTCAGGGTTTTGAACAGTGGCATGATGATATTCACATTATCTCCCATATACCTTGATTGTTGTACCTGGATAACATTCTCATCCATCAATATGTGAATATCTCTTTTGACAATTACATAGCCATGAGGATTCATACTACAAATGACACAACCATCATGGTCATGTTCATAATGGCTCACTTTGCACAAATACTTGTGGATCTCCACCAAAGACCTCCTGATACAGCGTACATCAAATACCCTGAAATTCCCCGAACAACCATCTACCATATTCACTGAGGCATTACCATGAGGAGGCAACGGGTTGGCTTTGACATTTGGCGCTCTATCCTCAAAGGACACCATACCACTCTTGACAAGCTTCTGAACTTCATATTTCAGCGGATAACAATTCTCAATATCATGACCAGGAGCTCCCTGGTGAAAAGCACAATAAAGATTAGGTTTCAACCACCATGGAAGTGGCTCGGGAATTTGAGGAGGGTTCCTTGGTTGGATAAGATTCTTGATTACCAGGGACGAATATAGCTCTACGTATGTCATAGGAATAGGGTCAAAAGAGACCTTCTTCCTCTTAAAATTCTGCTGATGATTGTTGTTGTTGTTGTTGGTACGCTGTTGCGGTTGTTGTTGAAATTGTTGTTGAATTGGAACTTACTGATTGGTTGAATTATTGGAAAAGACTGGAATAACTGATGATACTTGATGTTGATGCTGACGGGATTGGGAACTTTTCCTGACATGAGGCCTCCTCTGCCTCCCAACTGATACTGCATTAGTTTATCCTTCCTTCTTCTTGGAGAAGCTACTACCATACTTCTTGCTTGTTGTCGCTTCATCTTTGGACAGACGCCCTTCCCGGACTCTTTCCTCTAATCTCATCCCCATGTTTACCATCTCAGTAAAATCACTTAGGGCACTAGCGATCATACGTTCATAATAAAATGAACTTAGTGTCTTCAAGAAAATCCTGGTCATCTCCTTTTCTTCCAAAGGCGGTCTGATCTGAGAAGCTAACCCTCTCCATCTCTGGGCATATTCTTCAAATGTCTCCTTGTCCTTCTGGGACATAGACCTTAATTGATCTCTATCTGGAGCCATATCAACATTGTACTTGTACTGCTTGACAAAGGCCTCACCTAAGTCGTTGAAAGTACGAATGTTAGCACTGCCCAGGCCCATGTACCATCTGAGGGAAGCTCCCATCAGACTATCCTGGAAGTAGTGAATAAGAAGCGGATCATTATTAGTTTGAGTAGACATCTTCCTGGCATACATAACAATATGGCTTAACGGACATGTATTCCCTTTGTACTTTTCAAAGTCTAGGACCTTGAATTTCACTGGAATTTTGACATCAGGCACTAAACATAGCTCAACATCACTTTTCCCAAACAAATCCTCCCCTCTCAGAGTCTTCAATTCCTTGTGCAACTCAAGAAACTGATCCTTTATCTCGTCCATCTTCTCATAAACATTTGGACCTTCAGACGGATCAAAGTGGTAAATAGTGTCCTTGACAAGAGACAGAGTGTGAACAATAGGAGGAGGCACTGACATGACCAGGCTAGATGCCGACACAGAAGAAAAAGTAGGCGTATACCCTTAAGGCACAAAATTATGTGGCATTCCACATGGGAATCCAGCTGGCATGGCAGGAACAGACTGGCTAGCCGCCACAGGCACACTAGATGAAGTAATCTCTGAGATGACAGTCCTTTGAGGGGGAGGAGTTGCGGGAGGTGGAGACTGTTGGTTCCGAGCAACTATCACAGATTTCATCAGGGTTGTAAGTATGGAAATTTCATCCTTCAGCTCTATGTTTTCTTGTTCTAAATGCTCCATTCTTCTTAATCGATTAGCTCGAGTGTTATAGTGATGAGTCGGCTTGGCTGATACATAGAAGAAGAACTGATAAGACACCTGGCAGAAGAAACCTGTTATGCAAATGATGCATGAAATGCAATGTTTTTTATTGTTTTTAATTTCAATGAACATATGAAGTCTTACTTGCAAATATTTTCAATTAGTAATAACAATAATAATAATAACAATTCAATTGACCATAAAATCTCTTTTTATTCATAAAATTTGGAAGGACTACACTGAGTACAATTTCAGAAAAATATAAATACAAGAGAAAAGGAAAATGTCATCCTAAGGATCCTTAGCAACTACATCAGATGATCTGGAGATGGGAGTGTACTTCCTTCGGATGTGTCGAATCTCTGACTTAAAGGATATCTTCATTTGAGCCTTCTCAAGGACAAGGTGGTCAACAATCTTCTTCCAAACACCAGAAGGATGAGGCATACTAGAGGAAAATAAATCCTCTGATTCTCTCTGTCTCTTTACTACACGCTCCTCAAGAATCTCAATAAGTGCATCTTTGTCTTTCGACTCAAGCTGTAACTCCTCATGCTTTTGGGTTAAAGCATGGAATCGTTCTTCCCACAAGACTTTCTCTTGCTTCATCTTGGCAAGCGCGTCTTCCAACTCCTCTACATCTTAGTTAGGGAGAGTTGATGGCTCAATCACAACCAAACACATAGGTCTCTCACAAGCGTACGTCATCTTGAACTCCAAAGCTCTCTTCTTCACCCAAAGAGTGTAAGCTTCCAAAGCTACACAGTTGCATGGACCAAGCTCGGATCTTCCTTTTCTATGCACATTATGCCAAGCATGCATCATCCTTTTCTTCAAAAGTTGGAAATCTTTACCCTCTTGATAGAATAGACCCTTTAACTTAACGTTATTGGGCTTATCTCTCAAGGGGAACCCAAGTTGACGACGGGACAAAGCAGGATTATAGTTGATTCCTCCTTGCGTACCAATGAGAGGCACATTAGAGAACTCACCACAACTGTAAATAATGTCCAAGCTACTCAATGCAGAATCATACCAAACAATATCATCATTAGTGAGAGACATAAGTCTCTAAGATCACTGTAGACATTGTTGGTTCTCTACGAAAACAGGCGTCTGAGGTAAGTGTGAAATAAACCACTTGTACAGAAAAGGAACATAACACACAATAGTCCCACCACCTTTAGAATTTCTTAAATGCAAAGAGAAATACATGTCCCCCAACAGAGTCGGAACAAGATTCACAATCAAGAAAATTCTAATGGCGTTAACATCAACAAAACTGTCAAAGTTAGGGGATAAAACTAGACCATAGATGAGTAATACCAAGCTAGCTTCACAAGCATCCATGCTATTGACTTGAGAAAAAACAGTATCTCTACCAATGAGAAAATCATAAGTTAACCCAAGAATTCCTCCTTTCTTCACCAAATGAGCATCAATCTCAGATTTCTTCAAATGAAGAGCTTCGACAATGGCATGAGATATGAGAATCTCCTATAATTCACTGAAAGGTGCCTTGTTAGATACGTGCATACCTAAGAGATGGGCATACTCCTCCAACGTGGGCACAAGGTGATAATCGAGAAAAGTGAAGCACCGATAGAGAGGGTCATAAAAATGCACCAAAACACTCAGAATTCCTTCAACCACATCAGTATATAGTACAGACAAGAGCTTCCCATGACGTTGCTTGAAATCCATGGGATCTAATATAAAGGATAACAACTTTCTTAGCCCTTTCAAATCAGGACATCTGAAACCGTACTTCTTAGTGTTCCTTCGTCCACAATCCATGGTCTAAAAATATTTGCAAATAAGACATTAGTTTCCTTGAAAAAAAATTTTCGTGATGAATGTTATGATGCGCATGTATGCATGAATGCAACAATCACACACAAGGGATCACACACAAGGCAAACACAAACAAAGGTTAAGGGATGAATCAAGTTATCATCAAGATCAATCATACATTTTGGTGGATTATGGTTTTTACCTTATCGACACCTAAGTTTCATTGATATTGACAAGACTTGGTCGGATCAACCAAGAATCAAAGGGTTTGTTGCGAGTCACGAGCATGGAGTCGGGTTAAGAACCATCCCAAAGGAGTGTACTACGGATAAAAGCCTGTAGAGCATGTTCTAAAAAGTTCCCAGAGTCTTGATTCCATCTATCAGATACTATAGGTTAGGATGACTGACTCATCAATCCATAATATTCTTAAGAGAAACTCGTCTGAGTGTAGTATCGCGTAGCAACTGTTATCAAGTCTACACTTGAACAGTCTCTGCACTACGTCCTAAATAGGCCAAGTTGGGTTAAATGTTCTGCGGTCCTCAGCTTCTCGGACCCCCAAATTAGAGAAAGTAATGCCTATCCACAAATTACTTGTGTGACATCAGTAACTCTAAAAAGGTCTCCACTGAGTAGATGGGTCTCAAGCCAACTTGTTATGGACTACTCCACACAAGTTGAACATGACTATACCACCCACCTATCTTAATTGCACTCAAGTCCGGGTTAGAACTTATCTCGCCACACAGAGATCACCAAGCACAATAGATAGATCATATCACACAAACAATATATACAAACATCAAATATACAAATATATACACATAAAAAGTAGGCCAAACCCACTGAGGACTACTCCCCAGTAGATTCGCCACTATATTTCTGTAGCGGTATATTTGTGACCATCAAGCTATGGATAAACTTGACGTCAGTAAAACTAGATTCGCCATTGCGCTTTAATTGTTTCCAAAGGTAAAGGGAAAAGTAAGAACAAAACCCAAAGATAAGAAGTTTTCAAATTAAAACTAATAAAATGTCAGAGATTATAGGTAAGGGGGTTGTTTACGCAGAGGGAAGGTGTAGCATCCAAAGTGTCCTAGGTACTCCTAGGGAGCCCTTTTTGTGTGCATATGTTTTTGGTATAAAATGATGTTTGATAAAATATAGAGTGAGGAGATGATAAAAAAAATTCATAATTATATTTTTCTTTGACAATACCTTCGGTCTTATGCCTACGTACCAACATAAAAATGAGGGATCAAAACCCCGTAGTTCGTGGTAAAAGTTTCAAAGAAGTTGATGAATTGATTTTAACAAAAATTTAAATGAAAGGGCACAAAAGGCCAAATATTTGAATGGGGTTGTTAGTTCTTTTTGTCTTTTGAAATTTAAGTCAATATGGTTAAGTTTATTTACAAGTTTAATTTAAGAAAAAGTTTAAAAATTCAATGGCATAAGGCCAAAGTTTCTAATCATTAAAACATGTCTAAGTTTTAAATCACAAGCAAATAAAGTTTTTGAAAAGAGGGAGAGATTTTGAAATTTAAAAAGTGGGAGGAGACGAAGAGACTACCCTAGACAAAAAAGTTAAGAATTGAAAAGATCTGACCAATGGGATGCAATCCAACAGACAAGAATGTCATATAGAAACCCATTTTCCTTGGGACTTTGACAATCAACAAGCAATAATCAATGAGCAATATCCAAGCACCATATTAAGACCAAGGCATCAAATAAAGATAGCCATAATATCCAAGCAAGCATTACAATAGCTAGCAGTCTTCAATATCTTTCAATGTAGCAGATGAAATGTTCCTTGATCAACTCAGAACAATCATCGGTCATAATAATAACAATATAACAATTAAACACAGAGGCAGAGTAGCAGATGAATCAAAGGGATCTAATATCTTGCATCAGATGAAGGCACAAGCAGAGATAACTCAGTCTTGAATGTTGGCATTGGCCAAGTTCTTTAGCACATGGAATACTGCCTAGTTCTAAGTCCATAAGTTCATATCAAATCTCAACAGTCCAACCAGATGTTTTTTAGGGTTTTTTATTAATATTATTAGGTGTTTTAAGGTCCTAAGACCACAAACAAAACAAAAGACAAACAAACAATACATGCAATCACAAGATATGGCTCAAATGAGCAAAGTGAAAAGACTTGAAACATAAATAAGTTGCATGAAATGTAAATGGCACTGAATGATAAAGGTACTGAAATTTAAATTGCATAAAGTAAATGACTTGAAAATAATACAACATTAATTAAGAGTTAGTCAATGGTTAGTCAAATGTTAGTGGTGAGTTTTAATTGATTAAGTCATTCTTTGGAGAATACTCAACCATTCATTCACAAGTATGAATCCTTGAACCAAGACATCATCCATGAGAAGGGCTCAAACTTGGATAAATCAATAAGTATGCCACTAGCTCTCATGAATGGAAAAAAGGTCAAGTTCCCACACAATGCCATGAAGAATGGGAGACCTACAATCTCACTTACTAGAATGTTATGCTTTGAGGGACAAATTTAGCTCTATGTTAAGCAATTGTAATTGGACTTATGTCAAAGTCACCACTATCTGAGGCTGGGCAATAAAAATATAGGTGTTAATGCATATTAGAGACTTGGTACAAATAAACAAACTCTTAAAACATACCACACACAAAAAGAAATGGGAAGGACCTATCTCAGTCAGACTTGTATTGATTCATCTGACACAAGGTCATTGATGAACCAACTAGCATTTAGGCATAAGAGAAATCATTGGTCAAATGAAGGATTGGGAAAGAATAGGGATGAAGATGAAAAAGGAAGGGGAAATAGACACACAAATTGATCATGAGAGGAATATCATCTAATCAATACCATCCATTCATTTTGGGAGATGAAATGTACATCTCATCAATCCCCTAAATCCAATGGTATTGATTAAATAAAATTCAAATCAATCATGACCAAGCCCCAAATAGAAAGTCAAACATCATAAGACCATAAGAATTGCTCAACATAATTTTTAAAAATTTAATCAATTAAAAATCAAATTAAAAGTGAATTAAAATGCATTTTAAATTGGACAAAACCTAAAATCCCTTCAAAACACCAAATAAATGGCCAATGGATTTATCCTAGGTCAAACAAGGTCAAAGGACCTTAGACAAAAAAATCATGATTTTTAGAAAGTCAGAAGCATTTTAAAACAATTAAAAATATGCACAAAAACATTTAATTCATGAAAAATATCAAAATTAATCCAAAAAATAATTTTAATTCAAAATATGAAATAAAAATATATTTAAAGATTTTTGGTGAAAGTTCCGTATTTTTTGGATTAAAAATGAAATTTCTATGAATTAAACAAAATAAAAGGATTAAAAGTAAAATCAGAAATTAAAAAGAAAATAGAATAAACAAGGGCCATCAGATCTCCCTTATAAATTGAGGTGACATATTTGATGGCCACGCGTGCTATCCACCATGTGCCAAGTCAAACGCGTTGTAAAGATGGTAATCAGCATGGACACTCAAGATTAAAACATTTGAATCAAATCAGAAGGTTGGGAACACACTAACACATCACTGGAGCTAGGGCTCCGGTCATATTCTCTAGTGGACCTCATCGAACTGGTCCACCGCCAACCATCAAGAAAATTAAAAGTGAGCATACTATTTTTAAGAAAAAATGCGCAGGAGCTCGAATCTGACCTCAATTTCATCCAATTCCAAGTATATTGAAAGATACGTGGACTTGAAGTTTGAGGTGCATGATCTGAGTTGCTTCGATTTGGCCTCAAAGTAACTCAATCTTGTTGCCTACATTGGTAGATCTTCAGACAACCAATAATCAATCAAAATAGTTAAGAAATGAGGGGGAATCGAAGAAGAGAAGTTTGAGAAAATTCACCTTCGGGTAGCAGTGATTTGGCTTGATCTTTATTTGAATGCACTTCGTTCTTCCTCCTCTTGCTTGCAGTAACCAATTGAGATGAAATGGCAATGAATCCTTGGAGTTTGAATCTCAAAATAGAAGGTGAAATTCAAACTCGATTTCAAAGAAATCCTCAAGGTATTCTATGGTGTAGGGTTCTGGGATGGCTTGGTAAGGCTTGGGCAATATGTGTGTTGATTATGAAGCAAAGCACTCCTATTTATAAGCTCATGAATTGATTTCCACACCTTTTGAATTTTGGCCAAAAATAGCAAGTTATGCATGGGTGCATGGGCATTGAATTAGGCCCAAACAATGATGCAATCCACTTCCAATTTATGCATACTTGGTACTGAAATCATCACATGTAAGCATGCAAAAAGAACTGATCATTTGAGTTCAAAAATTGCCAAAACAAACCCAACAAAAGAAACATGCACAAGTCCCTCAATTCTTGTCCAAATTAAGTGATCTTGGATGATTTAGAAAGTTGACATCAAGGGGAACAAATTTTATGTTAAACACTTTTCTATTTGGAGCTTGGATTATGATGAATTTTAAGGTGGAAGTTGGATAAATCAAATAGAGTTGAAAATTTTCTAAGTACACAGTCAAATGACCACTTCTTCTACCTTAAATAACTTTTGCTATGAACTCCAAATGAAAATGGTTTATTCACCAAAGTTGTATCTCTTTCATTCCTATTAAATTTGGTCACAAATTTGGCTTCATTTGGATTTGGCATGAGGGAGTTATGCATTTTAGAAGTTGAGGTAAATTGCTTGTTCAATGGCGATGGCCCAAAATGACCTATAATGTTTCCTCTTGGCACATGCCCTTGCAAGTTGAATTTGACATTTCTCAAATAATCAAAGTTGGAGAAGACATCTTGAAATTGATCATGAAACTTGTATGACCTTCATGAAAGTTGTTTGGAATTTCATAAGGAGTAACTTTGCTCTTGGAATCATTTTCATATGACAAAAATTGTAGGAGATAGGGTCTAGGGAACCCTAGTTTTGATCAGTTGACTTTCTATGGTCAACTTCTTTGAACCAACTTCCGAACTTGAATTTATCTTGATATTTGGGACTCATGGAGGTTCATATATGCATAATATGATGTAAAATGAAGTATCCCTTGATATCTTTGACCAATTGTTGAAGAAACTTGATGAGGAAGTCACACAAGATACCCAGATGAATTAGGGCTTCCGAGGTAAAAAAGCTTCAAACTCTTGATGAATTATTGATAAAAATGATAAATTAATAATATGAGGGTTCATATATGATGTTTAGAGCCAATGGTTAATCATTCCCTAATTGATCTCTTGTTATGAGGGTCTCAAACCCTAGTTGTGAGCTTGGTAGGGCATATGTGGATGCACATACTATCTACAAAAGAAACAAAGCTATACATAGACATATTTTTGGTGTTTTGGTTAGTAAATAAAATAAAATAAAGTATGATACAATCAAATATGCTTGATGATCTCTCCCAATGCAAACCCAAAGAATGAGGCGTAAGGAGGATGTCAAGATGTGATCCCAAATTCAATGCAAATGATGAGATAGCATAAGGGATCTTAGGGTCAAAATTGGGGTCTTACAGAGTTTGAGACCATTGTCTTAAATCTTTTTTGGTCTCTCCTTCATAATTCCATCCAGTAACTTGGGATTTTGTTAAGGTTTTCAACATTGGTGCGAGTATGAAAGCAGTAAACCAACACTGTCCTTTTTTTATTTTACTTTTTCAGGGTACAAAGTGGTTTTAAATATGCGGATGGCTTTGACATTATTTTTAGTAGTAGTATATTAAAAAATATGTAACTAGAATCTGAAGACTCCTTGTTCTTGCACTGACATATTTCACATGTACTTGACTCAAGGTCATTTCGTGACCGGAGTCGAGTTATGTCATTACAAGGACTAAGATTTGTCTCAAGAAGAGAGATATTTAATAATGCATTTAGTTTCTTTTTTATCAAGAACTTGGTTACATGGGCGAGATAGTTCCCTCCAACCTTGCCTCTAAGAGATGGTTGAAGAGATGCATCCAGACTTGGTGGATCATAGAGGAATATGTGCTTAGAGGAGGTTCAAGATGTTTCTAATTCCTTCCTTTCCATCAAAATTTCCTTGGAACCCCTGGGGTATTCTGGTTCTTTTCCTCAAAAGGTACAACAACCAGTTCAAGATGTAGTTGATAAGGACGAAGCTCAGAATTAGGTGAAGCTGCCCAAAACAAAAGTGAGGAGTTAGAGAAGATTTTAAAGGAATCTCGAGATGATCATCAAAAGACCAAAGTCGTCCTTGCGAACATGCATGAAGAAAATCTTTCTCTTTGTAAAGAATTGTCTATGTCTTTATAGGAAAATTGTCTAGTGACCATTCCCATTCCTTTAGTTGTAGACCTGGTTCAGGGTTGACATATTGGAAGACCTACTACTGCCTCTAGAGGGGATAGCTACCAAGAGGGGATAGGTCGATTAATTTCCAGTTTGGGGCATATATTCTCTGTTCATTTGCTGGTATTTTGGTCAATTAGATATTCTCTTTAGGGTTTGTGCATGAGGTGCTTTGATCCTTATGGATGTAGCTCATATTCGCCTTAACCTTTCATGATAAAAAGGAGAAGTAGTTGAGATATAACTTTCTATTTTATTTCAATATTCTCTTTGTGGAATACATTTGATATGTTTATTTCTCAATAACATGGAATTGAAAGGAATTAACAGATAACATAATCGAGTGGTTTCGTCACCTCTTAATGACGAGAAATTAAAAGGAATTAAAATATAACATAACCAGGAGGTTTACGCCACCACTTATTTGTTCAATGGGGTCGAATCATCTTCTCATCAACCACTTTTATTTGCTAGTTCCACCTATAACATCTTACTAGTTGGATTTCAGACTCTCATCTCTTTCATCTGCTTGAACATTGAGGCCACATTTATTTCCACAGAAGCAACTTCACCTTCTTTTTGCTCCTGTTGTAAAGCTTAGTAAATCCTTTTGGTTCCTATCAAGTCGGCGCTGATTGTGACTAGTTCGTCATGGATATTATGATATGTCATCTTTAAATGAAAAAGGGAGGCTGCAGTTCTAACATTTCGTCCTTCGCCGAAGGTGACCATTAGCTCCATATATCCCCCATTGACGAGTTATTGTGTTGTTGGAAGCTTGTAGATCTGACCCTTCGTATGGTTATAACTTTTCTTTCTTTAGTCCAAGTTTTTCAAAGAGGTAGGCATACATGATGTCGCAAGAACTTCCCCCGTCGATCAGAATCGGGGACACGTCAAAATTGGCTATGATTGCAGTTATTACCAAAGGGAATATCTCGTTTGATATTCCTCTTAACTTCTCACTATCTCGGAATCCGGAGATAGGTATTTTTAGGTTGGTACTTAGGTATACCCCTCTTTTTTGCTTGCAACCATAAACTTGGAAATCTTCCTTTTGATTACGCCTTTAGACGACACAATTGACCTTGGGGATCCCCCGGTTATGGAGGCGATGTACATACGCTTTCCTTTATGTTCTCTGCCTTCTTCCCTGTCGATATCTTTACTTGCCCCCCCTCCCCCGGTCACAACCTCATTTGTCTTCTTAAACGAATTCCCCTTCTTTTGAGATTCCTCCCTACTCCTCTTCCCATGTTTGGTATACTCATATAGTCATCCTTCTTGATAAGTCCTTCGATTTCATCCTTGAGATGAATGCAATCATTTGTATTATGGCCATGGCTTTTATGGAAATGACAATACTTTGATCTATCAGTTTGAGAGGACTCCCTATTCGGATTTAGATTTCTTACTCCAACTTCCTTAAATTTATTGCTAACACATTTTGTAAGAATCCTTTCAAAAGTGGTGTTCAACGGGGTGTAAGAGTCAAATTATGAGCGAGGTTTTGGCTTGTGTTCTTCTCTAGATTTATCGGATTCGTTATCCACTTTTTTCCTAGATCCGGGGATGCCTACCCCCTAGCCTCCTTCGTCGTCTAATAGTTTTTCTCAAACTTCATGTAAGGTTGAGCCCTGCTTAACAACTCATTCAGGTTGTAGACTTCTCTACAACCTAGATTCTCTCAAAATATGTTGTCAGGTCAGAGTCCTTTTCCGAAGATCCATCATTTGATACTTTCATCAGTTCCTAATGTGGCTAGTGCTACTTTGGTAAATCGGTTGATGTATGCAAGGGTTTCTTTCTTGCCTTGAGTTACTCCATTGAGGGCAACCATACTTACTGGTTGTCTTTTTTTTGGTAGTGAAGTGGGCCGTAAAATTTTCCATAACTCAGGCCACAAATCTATGCTCCTATCAAGGAAAGATTTGTACTAGTCTCGTGCAAATTCTTTCAGAGTGAGCACGAACAATTTACATTTTTTGTCCCCATCTTCATGGTAGTAGTCCAAATGACTAACTACATGATCAATGTGCTATTTGGGATATCCGTCCTTGTTGTAAACTTGAAGTTTAAGGGAATTTTTTCCAAGGAACGCGTAATTTTGTCGTTTAGGATGCAAGCGATTGGAAGATTATTCTTCATAGGTGGAGCCAAAGTGGGTTCCTCCTTTCATTCTCTCCTTGTCGACCTACGAGCTTCTAAAGAAGTGTACCTAACGTTCCTTCCCTTGGGATCGGGTGAGGGTGTGTGTTCTCTATGTTCTCGGCGACATGGAGATTTTTGGAGTTCCTCCCGTCCTTTCGCTAGTTCCATGACCTTCTACGAGACATCGTCTTGAATGGTGCAATCTTTCGGTACAACATTTTGTAGACTCTCCTTTATCTGTGCCAGTATGTCAGCGATCGCTTGATAATTTTGATGTTGGATCATTCAGAATATGTTGCTCAACAGTTCATGAGCAGCTTCTGGCCCTAAATTGGCTTCTAAAAGTTGGAAACCAGGAAATGCTTCACGTCTGAGGGCTACAATGGGGTGTATATGATCAGATGAATGATGCTCCTATGTGGAATTGCTGAGTATTGACTGCGAGTTAGGTAGGTTGAAGAGCTCCTTGCATCATTTCTGGCTAGTTGTGGAGGAAGAAGAGTGGGCAAATGAAGATTTTCTATAGTGTCGGTTGCTGTCGTGACCAATTGTTGAGCGGAAGAACGAGTAGTTTTTTTTTTGCGGTTCCATTTATGACAATTTTGGTGAAACGAAATTTAGTCACGAATTCGGTATAATGGATTGGGAACATAAAGTTATGTCCTGTTTGGGATATGGATCTAGGTATGAGATCAAGAAATCGTGGTGATCGTAGGGTTTTGGTGTCGGTTCCCACAGACGGTGCCAATGTTTAGATGAGATGATTAGATATTCAATTGCGATAGATTTTTGGTTTCGACGCAGTGGATCAACTTAATATGTAAGGTTATCACTTCAATGCTCAAGTTATTGTATGAAACAAATATGAATATTCCCAATGGGAGTGAAGTTACCTCAGAATGGCGCGCTTTGCTTCATCTGTAGATGAGTTTGTTTGTAACTGAAATGTGAATGGAATTCGAGAAATGCAGATGACTGTAGGATGAATTTGCCGACTCTAATCGTTTCCACCTAGAGAAATTACGAATAATAATTTAATTGCTTAATATCATATTGGTCTCTTAATTCTTCAAAACATATCATATTTGTCCTTTTCGTCAAATTAACGACGAAAAAACTCAAAAATTGATCGCTAAATTCGTCACTAATTAAAAAAAATAATCAACATGATACATTTTAAAGACTTAAAAGATCAATACCAACCTTTTCTAAATTAATGGACCAAAATAATTTTCATGGTTAACACACATAACCACAAATGATATTAAACCTAATTTAATCTATATTTGTCATATTTAAATTCCCTTGAATATTGCATTTTGATCGGCCCAAATGAAAGTATAGTACTTAGTTTGACTAATGATCACGAGAGAGTGTACTTTAAGAAGGAAAACCAAGTAGTAAAGACATGGACACGAGGAGAGCAATTATTATGGTTCTTGTACAATGTACAAAATAATAGTAATACAATTATATAAATATTTGAAGAATAGTGGAAGGTGGGTGAAGCAAGGAAAAGCACTTTCGGCCGCCGGTGGATGCCGATACAGATGCTTCATCCATCCACTATCACATAAAACTATTTCTTCCACTTTTCTTCTTCTTCCTCCAAAATTCACCACATAAAACTCTCTTTCTCATTCTGCTACCACTTCTACATAAAAACAACCTAGTACACATCAACATATACAACAATAATAATAATAATGTTGTTTAAATTTGTAGCAGGTCCTAGGAAGAAAAAACCAGGAACCGTTCCTGTTTACCTAAACGTCTATGACCTCACACCTATTAACGGTTATGCTTACTGGTTTGGTCTTGGAATCTACCATTCAGGTGTTCAAGGTAAATTCACCAACTTCTTTTTTTATTTCA